>NC_072010.1:14545480-15167563 GCF_027791375.1 Indicator indicator
CCAAATCTACAACATTTAAGGACAGCTGTGCCTCTGAGTTCAGCAACTAGTGGTTGCTGCTTCATCCCTATTTACTGTAAATTGGTCCTGGAAGTCTATGGAGAAACGATGGATACTTCCTAGTTTAGAGAGATTACAAGAGTATCTTCAGCCTTGCTGTCATCTTGCTTCCTTTTCATCCTCCTGGAATTTGTCCCAAATTGAGAAGAGTAGGTTTTGCCTGTACAGGTGAAATTTGCCTAACGTATGTTTGCATGTAAACTGTAGTCATCTATATTTTTCCAATCTAGACTCATATTATGGAGTTTGTGGAGAGAAATGGAAACTTTTCAGTACTGTCAGCCTTAAGAAGATGCTTGTAAAGTAATTTACTGGCAACATATGCGTGTTTCTTTTCAGGACACATGTGGATTTATTACCTTCTAGATGGTTACTTTAGGTGACTTCAGTTTTTTGTACAAGATACTAATTTATTCCATTCATTTTAGTTTATAGAATGATTTTTGCTTATGCTTTTCATTAGTCTGTTTTGGAGAAAAATATTTCTGATTCTTTTACATTAGAGAATGTGAATTCTCACTTTTAAGGTATGTAATACTACTTTGTTGAAGCTTTTGCAGAACACATTTCAGCTGTATTCTAGCCCTGGAATGTTTGGAGAAACTGTGCTACAGAAAACTGTAATGAATGGTTTTCAGAACCAGGTTTCTATCCCAAGACTAAGTTATCTTTCTGTCCCTACTACTATCAACATAAAAATTGGGAGGTAACTCAAGTGGAGTTCAGCAACACCTAGAAAAATGGGGGGGGGGGGGAGTTATTCGTATTAATTGCATATTTGTATTTTTTGGACTCTTTAAGAAAATGTCCAGTCTTCCCTGTTTGTTGGTACAAGTATTTGTGATTTTATAGTGAACATAATTGAAGAAGTTATCCATCTGGAACAATAATTCCTTTGGCCCTGACTTTGTCAGCTCCTTCCCCTCACTTCAGTGCACACAAGAAGATAATAAGTCCTTTGGTATAATTGCTATCAAAAACGTATTAGAACTATATTGTCACTTGCCTACAAGTGTAAGCTCTGACCACTATGACCGTATAAAAACAATCAAGAAGTGATAGGCATGTTTCTCTCATGCAGGCTTCCTAGAGAGCAGGTCTGCAATGTAATCCTTTGGGGTGTTCTTGTTGAGGGAGGACTCACAATGCAGTTTTCCTCCTTGCTCTGTCTTGAGCTAGCAGGAGTCCTCTTTGTTTTCTCTTCATCACTCGAGTACAAAAACATATGCATGCAATAAATGTTTCTTAGCATTTCTGCTCAATTAAAAATAAAAATACAGACTAATAAAAGTAAGTAGTTCATGTTCTGTTGTCATTAAGGTAGTTCAATATCTAACATCTGTATATATGCATGAACATTTCTGAATTTTCCCCCCAAAAACCCCACATACTAGGCCAGACACTTTGGAGATAAAATGTGCTCATAGTGGAAAACATTAGCTGACTCTTCTAGATGACGCTTTGCCATCTTCCATAATTTTGTTCAATGATAAGGTCTAGGAATACATGAAGACCTGTTAGTGTTACTTTTCAGTTTTACACTTGGTAAATTCTTGATTTGTTTAAAGTATTGTTCTAATTCTCATATTTTCATTATTTAAATATAATTTGTTCCATTATTTGTGTAGAAATGAAGCAAAAAAAATCAAGTGATCCTGTGACATTTGATTATAATAATATTTAAAAGACCAAACTGATCTCATTAGATGCTACTTGCAACTAGTTCATAGTGAAGAACCATGGCATGTGTAAGAGCTGTTTGCACCCTGTCCTATTCAGCTTGGTCCTACGTAATTCCATTGCTTTTTGAACCTAGCAGTTGAGGAAGAAAGCAATGTGACTATTTTTAGAGGTGTGAAAGTGTTGATCTGTCACACTGATCAGTGCTGGCTTGTGTTGGCTGGTTAGCTGGCATCAAGCAGGGAGCAGTTGTCTGTCTTCATGCAGCCAAGTCACTGTAAGCGGGACCTGCAATGATTGTTCAAGAGGAAAGGAAAGGGGAGTGGAATGAGATACGTAGGTTCACTAGCTCTAGCCCCTATTTAGAGTACTTCTTAACATTTCTTACCATTCCTTCATACAAAGACTTAGTAAAGTGGGTGGGATGATTGCTTCTTATTACAATATAAAATGATTACATGGGGTCTTTAATCTTTGGTCTGTGAAGCATCCTATTAAAAGACTTAACAGCTTGTTGTAAACAGGCCTATGATTTTTACGGTGTCCTGGTGAGCTGGCTTGGTGCCTTAGTAATGTACTTTGTAGTTCTTAATTGATTAATCTGCAGTGACCGCAATTAGAATAAGAAGTGATTATCAAAACCCAGTAAGTAAAACAGTAAAACTTCTGAAAATTTCTGGTTTCCTTTGCAATGTTTTTCAGTTAGGAGAGAACATTCACAAAACGAGATGGCTTCCCATTCCCAGTTTTGAAGAGTATCATTTAGAGAATCATAGAATCAACAAGGTTGAAAAAGACCTCAGAGTTCATCAAGTCCAACCTATCACCCAGCACCTCATGACTAACTAAACCATGGCTTCAAGTGCCATGTCCAATCCTTTTTTGAACACCTCCAGGGATGGTGACTCCACCACCTCCCTGGGCTGCACATTCCAATGGCAGATCACTCTTTCTGTGAATGACTTTCTCTTCACCTTGCCCTGGCACAGCTTGAGACTGTGTCCTCTTGTTCTGGTGCCGGTTGCCTGGGAAAAGAGACCAACCCCCACCTGGCTACAACCTCCTTTCTGGTAGTTGTAGAGAGCAATAAGGTCTCCCCTGAGCTTCCTCTTCTCTAGGCTAAACAACCCCAGCTCCCTCAGCCTCTCCTCACAGGGCTTGTGCTTGAGACCTCTCACCAGCCTCGTTGCCCTTCTCTGGACATGTTCAAGTGTCTCGAAGTCCTTCTTAAATTGAGGAGCCCAGAACTGGACACAGTACTCAAGGTGAGGCCTAACCAGAGCTGAGTACAGGGGCAGAATGACTTCCCTGCTCCTGCTGGCCACACTATTCCTGATGCAGGCCAGGATGCCATTGGTCTTCTTGGCCACATGGGCACACTGCTGGCTCATGTTCAGACAGACAGATGAAATCCTCCCTTCAGTAAAAGTGCAGAGTGGGGGGTTATTTGAAAAGGCACTTGCTACTTCTCATTTTATAAATCTATTTTGATTGTTTTGATTTCATGTATTCATTCCACGTTCCCTCTGTTTTGCCGCTATTACATTAATGATGTAATCTTGCATTACAGGACAGCAACTTCCCAAAGTGATTTGAGAGGCATTCACTGGGAAGCATGGCTGGAAGGAGTCTATTTTAATGACATTGTCTTCACAGAATTGCAGGTAGTTGCTATTTCAGCTTGTAGGTACTTTGGCTTTCAACACAGTAACTTGAATGTCTTCTCAGATGGTTTGTTGACAGAGAAAAGAAAGATATTTCCACTTTTAAATTACTGTTTTAAAAGAATTTGAATTTTGCTGGATCAGCCAACCTTATCACTTTAAAGTTTCATACACTTAATTTGTGACTGCAGGAGGGAATGGAGTAGCTTGTAGCAGAGGCTGTGTACTTTACCAATTACTAGTCTGTAATAATGTCAGAACATGCTGTTACCTGACAATCTACTGCTCATTTGATTTTTTTTTTTTTAATGATTCTGAATTTATCTGAACTTCTCCCTGTAGTATGAGAACAGGTAGTTTCCTACACAGAACTTGGTTTTGACTTATTTTTTTTCATTTAGCCTGGTCTCCAGGGCAGTTTGAAACCCCTATATTCAGTGTCCTTGGAAATACAACTAAAAATGGGTAACAACACAAGCAAGTTATGTGCCAAAGAGTATGTATTAAAAAAAAACCTTTATTTGAAATAAACAAACACAAACAAAAAATCCCACCTTCTGAAGAAAGGAAGATATTCTCCCATGGGGAGCCTGTATAATCTACATGGGCCTATAGCTGTGTTAAACAAAAAGATGTTTTATTTGAAGTGTTCTTATTAGGATGTTGGTGTAAGTTTTGAAGAACACTTAGATTGTTTTTATTCTTTTCAAATTCTTTAGAAGCTCCAGTTACTGTTTGATTGTTACTTTGACAAACTTTCTTCAGAGCATCTCCCCATAAAAGTGTTTTTACACTCAACTAAAACTGAAACAGATTAACAGTTTTGCCTGTTTTTTTAGCAGAAGTGCCAGTGTATTATGTGGCCACTTCAGAGAACTGGCCTGGCTAAAAGCAAAGCAAACAATTTTTACTGGTTATTTTTTCAACCATTTTGCCAGAGGCTGTTTCAGAGTCACAACAACAGAGGGCCAACGAAGAGGTCAAAAAGAACTTGAAGAAGCAATGCAGTATCATGCATGCAAAACCTACTTAAGCTACCATGACCATGCAAATCTATTTCTTCATGCAATGCTTGTCTTAGCCCTGCTGTTACAACTAGTTGCGGTCAAGAAAAAAGGTTATTTTCTGGTGCTAAAAGGAAATTATAGCAGAAGTCTGGAAGCCATGATATGTGGTCCTATGGAAAGTTTTGAATGACAGGGTCACGCATTTTGGTAGACTTAAAGATGAAAATGCTATGAGAGCTGCTTGCTTGGGTACCTTTCAGTAAAATGCTATTATTAAAGAAAGTACACTAGACCTTTCTTTTCTCCTAAGCTGGCTCTTATACTATGTAGAGATCTTTTTACAAGCTAAATGAGACCTTTCTAAATTAATTTATGTTGTTAGTCATATTTGCATAAGAGCAGAAAAAAAGACTAGAAAACCTGTATCTGGTTCTACTTCTAGCCCTTTTACTCAGAACGTCTTGTGATGTGTCATACAATGTCCTGCATCCCTCTTCTAATGGTGTGCTGTTCCCAACATGTTCATTTTGAACTTTGACCTGACAGTTGGCAGAACCTCCTAAATTATAATTCAGGATTTAAGGCTAGAATATCCTCTGAATATTTTTCTGTGTCAGCTATGGTTAAAACTTTGCATGTATGCAGTGATAGAATTGTATTGCACAGTATGAAATATGCTTAAATTTTTCTCTAACTACATATTTTGTCTTTTCATACTAGCTTATTTATCATTATGCCTGTTTTTTTAAAGGAAGATCACAACCTTTTCCTGTGGTTGCAAGAAATTACCATGAACAGCTACGCAGTGTGTTTCTCATTTAGCCTTTAAGTTTTGGTTGAGATAGCAGAGTGCTGATGTGAACACAGATGGTTAATGTTGTCGATAACATGGAAATATTGAATGATTTTCTATGTATCCTGTAGTTATAAAAGTTCATTTATCTCTGAATTGTTCAAATCTATTGCTAACTTACTTTTCCTCAGAAAATGCCGTAAATGTTCATACACGTGCTTTTGTTTCCTGAAAGGATGCATAGTTCCAATCTCTGAGTTAACAGTTCCTGGGCATAGTACCATTACAAACAGCTCAGCTGATTTTGGCTTTATGCCTGGACATGTTCATTCATGAAGTAGTTGTTAAAACAAAATACAACTCCCAATTACATTCATCTCTTTGAAGAGCTGGTTTCCTCAACATCAACTTTTTCTTTTTTTTCAACAAGGATTTTTGTGGATTTGGTTTTGTTGGTATTGGAAAGATAAGGAACAGTGGATTGTTTGGATACTGCCATAGCTCTTGAATTAAGAACCAGACACAGCGTTTAACTGTCAGACTCCCTTTCTCAGTGCTTTATTTCACAGCAGCTGCAGAATATAACGCAAAGTGATTCCTAATAGTAACAGATAGTAGAGGTTAGTAGCTATTAACCCCACATTTGCAGTTACTGGAATTGACCCATGGAGGCATGCAGTGCCTGTGAAGATGAAAATTAATTTTCATACTGGAAGGTAACACAGATTGGTCACAAATAATGACTGTGGGGCGCAGCTGTAGTACCAGCACAACCCTACCTGGCTGCTCAAGCAATTCTCAGCTTCACCAAGTGCAGCAGGAAGTTATTACATGACTGCTAATAAACTGGTGCATAAATAGTTGCTTAGTCCCTGTAGCCACTGATAAAGCATTTTAACCTTACAGAGAAGTGATTGCATGGACTGCTGAAAAAGTAAGTAGATCAATATTCAAGACCACTTCCGTCAAAAGTATTCACCTTACCTGTCAAGCTGTCACTGTGTAATTTGAAACAGGACTCAATAAATGGGAATTGCAAAATAAATACGGAAAGGAGAAAGATTGTTGATGAGTTCACAGCCCCATGTATCCTTGCGTTGTGCTCAGCTATGTATGACCCTTTCTTTGTCATATTTTGAAGCTTTTGACCTCACCACATTTTTGGCAATCAATTTTGTAGCCAGCACAGATTTCACATAAAGTACTACAAACCATCTCTAAATACCTAAGCCACTTTTAACGTCAGAGTTCTGAAGTCTCTGTGGATAGTGTAATTATCTGCTGTAATTTGGAAAGTTCAGTTTCCAAATCAACTTATAAATCTGATGGGGATAGTAGCACCTAAAATCTAATACTGTTTTCCCTGCCCTAACTATTAAGTAAGTTTGCTGGTCTCCGTTTAGTAGCAATGACGTTTTAGTAGTTGATAACATTTGTATTAAAATGACAGACAATTGACAGGTGGCTGTGCATTTACACTGGCTGTAACTTACACAAGCTACTAGTAGTGTGTCAAAAGTACTTTCGTAAATTGTGTGCAAGTCGTTTGTATATCCTTCACAAGCGTTTTTGGTGTTCTGATAAGCCCAACAAATCACAATAACAGAAATACGTTAATGCTTTGATGTTGGTAGAAGTTAAAAAGCAAAAAAATAGCTTTCTAAATTTTGACTCGGATTCATAGCAAGGCAAGATTTTTATATGTGTATTGAAAAAAAAGGTAGTGTATTTATGATTCTAGATTAAACATTAACAGAGTTTGAGTAATTGTTTGAAAGATTGTAGATACCTAAGCATATGTATGGAAAATGTACATGGAACTTACCTGCCTCTCTGTTTCTATATTTATCCTCATACTATTGGTTAGGCATTTTAAGAAGCTGTTAAGTGTCAAAGCAATAAGGTGATGAAATAATGAGCTGAGGATCTGATATGGCTCTTTTCCCATGGTCTCATTTGCATTTTTCTGCGTAAGTTCCTTTAATTTCACCATTTGTACATTATTAGCTGAACTTACGTTTCTTTGTGTGGGAAGTGTGTATACTGCTGACGTCATCTAGCTAAGAAGAGGCAATCATCTGACAGGAAGAAATTGTGAGAGAATTTAGGCTGAATGTCAGGAAAACTTCCTCACGATGAGCCACATTGTGAAATACTTTGCCAAGGAAAATAGAAGTGTCTAAGACACAAACTGAGATTGAGCCAAGTGTTGAAAAATGTAGTATAGAAACAGAGTAAGTATTTTTTATTACTCTGTGACTGTGTCCTCATTAGCCTGAACCATGGTTAATCAAATCGTTAAGTAATGTTGAGTAACTTATTTCAAAGATTCAGAATAATGGGTTAGGAATACAGTCCATTTATCAAGAAGACTTCCACTTTTTCTTTTTTGAGGTAAGGATTATGGGGGGAAAAGGGGAAGAGTTGGAAGTTGGACAACCGGTAACAAATACCTGCTTTTCCGGTTGAATTTGGCAGTAACTTCATTAGTCATGATATTTTCCCAACACCATTTTGTGTGAGACTCTAAGTAGATTAATTTTAGTATTTAGAAGCCTAAATATCTATGGAGACTTCTGCAGCTGGCTACTTTTTGTTTTCTTCTTTAAAGAAAATAAAACAAAGGAACCACTACATGAAATACAGCCATTTCTGGCCATTGGAAAATACAGAACCAAAATTCTAGCTCTAGTATTTCTCTCAACATCTTGGCTTCTTCAAGTTAATTTACTTACTTTTATCTCTCACTGAGGTTTTCAAGTTTGTTTCAGTTACCGTTTTGGGGTGTTTGTTGTTATTTTGGGCTCAGAAGTTGCTGATGGCATTCAGGCAATGAAACTCGATCTGTTTTTAGAAGTCTTGTTGTGTTGCATGAAGAACAGCTTGTTTATCTGCCTTGATGTCTCCAGCTTCTGTCTAGAAGAAAGGCACCCATACTCTAGCTTTCAGTTTTGTTGAGAAAAGCATATTTACATTCGGTTTCAGGAATTCTGACAAATTAAGTTTTTTAAAATAAATGCTATGGTGAGTGACAGCTCAATATCCCCTAAGGGATAATATGTGCTAGTTAAAAACCATGGTTTTCATAGTAAGTCAGAAAGTTATTATTTGATTAGTTAAGTGTTTATTTATTCTTTTATTAATTTCCAACTCTCCCTTTCCATTGTAATGGACCTCACAAGGAGGCCTTTTCAGGGTGCATTCTCTCTACTCTAAAGAAGTTTTGTTGACATCTGCACAGTTTTGGCTGCAAAATTTACAGATTGGGATTTGGAAAAGCAGAGACCAAGTAATAAACATCAAAAATTGATATTGAGTGACTACTAACTATATCTGACAACCAGAGAGTGACAGTGTCTGGGAAGTTTTAAAACAGAAAGTTTGTAAAGTAAATCAGTTTTCTTGTTTTTTAAGATTTTCTCAATCAGATAATTTCTGTAACACTGTGTTGCAATTTTAAAAAATGTAAGAAAAAAAAGCCCACACAAACTCTCCACCAAAAGAGATTCCTCTTCACTTCTTAAATTGAAGATTCCTCCTCAGTACAAGAAGGATTGTTTTTATTGTGTTTACTTTTTCTTCATGGGAAAAAACCCCAAACTTTTCTTGTGATAAATGTTCAAGAAGTGAAAGATCCTTGTAAAATGTCTAAATTTACCAAAGTACTCAATGGAATAATTTGCTATTAAAAATGGCATGAATTATGGATGTACTCAAACTCTGGATCTGATTTTTTGTTAATTAGTTCTGTGTTCCAATTATGCTCTTCCCTGTGTTTATGTAGCCATTTCCCCCTTGATAATATGTAATGTAAACATTCAAGCTGAGGATTTTTTTTGTTTATTTGGAAAGCTGTAAAGGGAGGAAAATACAGAAAAGTTTTCTTCTGTAGGCTATCTGAAATGACATTCTGAAGTTCTCTTTTGCTTTCCTTATGATTTGAACTCGGCCTAGTCAAGAGACAGACACTATTTGTATTAATGGTACTGATAAAAAGATAAATACCCAACCTTGCAAGTACACAACTGAATTATTTTTCCTTTATTGTGGTTGGGCTTGCGATTACTTTATCTTTTACAGTTCTCACTGAGTTACACTTCATGGAGTAAGCCATAAAAGAAATAGCATCTCTTACTGGACAGTTAGTTGCCCACCATGACCATATCTGTTGATGATTTATGTCTGCCTTCTAACATTTTCAGGAGGTTGCTAAAGAAAAGAAAGATAAAAAAGCAGACTTGATTTTTTTTTTTTTGGTCTTGGTTTTGTGTTGTCTCTTTTCCTTTAACACCAAGTAGTTCTGTTTCCTCAAGTGATATAAATAAGGCATATAGAGTGTAGGTGGAATACAGACAGAAAAGGATTTCTGTAGTTAGAAGCGTCCAAAGTGCTGTGTTCAAGCTGTTGTCTTCTGTCGTTCACCTCTGGATACAGAGTTGTTACTTCTGAATAATACAATTTGTTGACAAACAGAAACTGATAATTTTAGTGAAAAACAGTCAGTAGGAGGAAAAGAGCATAATTTCTTTAGTTATGAAACCTAGCAGCATCAGTCAATTTTGTAATTCTTCATAGACCGAAAAAAGTTAAATGCATTCTTTAACACTTTATAAAATGATCCTGTCTATGTAGAAAATAATTCGGCTGACGCAACTAAGCAGCAAGACTAAGAGATAGGAGAAATTGACAGAGGGAGGGAGCAGAAGAGAGATACAGAGTTTTTGAACTCATCTGGTAAATGACAGTGCTGACAAAAACCCTACTGAGCTCTTGCCTACTGAATGAAAAAAGGAATACAGGAAATAGGGAAAGAAGCTCTTTGAAGTGTGTCCTTTCGCAATGCAGGAGTAGGTGGCATGCATGGTCTTTGTTATGTGAAAGAATTTTTAGGAAAAAAGAATAGTTTAACATATCCTGAGAAATATGAATAAAAGCACAGGAGATACAAAAGTGGAGCCCCAAATGTGTGCGGCAAACTTGTCCCAGTTTATTATCCTCTAGTGGGCTTTTACAATCAGTTACGAGCCATGAGTCAGTTGGGTTTATTCCTTTTCCTTTTTTAAGTTATTTGCCATTAGATTCTGTTAATCTGTTTAAAAGTCCTTTAGGGCTAAAGTGTGACTATTTTTCACATTAAAAATATTGGGGAGTGGGATGATAGGAACCTTAATGTACAGTGCTTTCTGCATTTGAATTTTATTTTGCAATGATCAGGTATGTAGTGTTCAGGTATTTGTAAGCAACCAGGTTCTTTGAAGTGTCCAGAACTTCATGAAATTCAGTAAGGACAAGTGCAGGGCCCTGCATCTGGGGGAGAAATAACAACATGCACCAGTACAGGTTAGCAGTTCCCCTGCTGGAAAGATGGAAAAAGACCTTGGAGTCCTAGTGGACAGCAATTTCTCCATGGGACAACAATGTGCCCTTGTGGCCAAGAGGACCAATGGTATCCTGGGGTGCATCAGGAAAAGTGTGTCCAGCAGGTCTAAGGAGGTTCATCTCCCTCTCTACTCTGCCCTGGTGAGACCACACCTGGAATACTTTGTCCAGTTTTGGGCTCCCCAGTTCAGGAGAGACAGAGACCTGCTGGAGAGAATCCTATGGAGAGCCATGAGAATGATTAGGGGACTTGAGCATCTCCCCTATGAAGAGAGACTGAGATCCCTGGGGATGTTTAGTCTTGAGAAGAGAAGACTAAGAGAGGATCTGATCAATGTGTATAAATATCTGAGGGGTGTGTGTCAACTGGATGGTGCCAATCTCTTTTCAGTGGTGCACAATACTAAGACAAGGAACCATGGATACAAGCTTGAACATAGAGATTTCACCTCAACATGAGGAGAAACTTCTTTACAGTGAGGGTGACAGAGCACTGGAACAGGCTGCCCAGAGAGGTTGTGGAGTCTCCTTCTCTGACCATATTCAAAACCCATCTGGATGCATTCTTGTGCGGACTACCCTAGGTGATCCTGCTTTGGCAGGGGGGTTGGACCCAATGATCTCTTGAGGTCCCTTCCAACCTCTAATATTATTGTGATACTGCGAACTGCTCCTGCTCAGTCCATGAAGTTCACTGGGTGTAAGTCTACTCGACACTGAAGAGTTCTTCACTGCCTGTTCAGGACAATGTAGTCAATAATGGTTAACATTGTCTTACAGTAAATCAGTCTACTTCAAAGAACCAGTTCATGCCTTTTGGCTTCTGCTTTCTGCACACACTGGAGTTGAGACACTTCACTGTTTTTTAAGATGTTTATTATCCAGGAATTTCTTAAGCATGTTCATGTGAGAGTTTTCTAGTGGACAATCACATCTTAGAGTCTGACTGTACATGTATTTACCTTCCTGTTGACCAAGAACTGATTTCAGGTTGTCTCTTCCTTCTATGAATTATATAAAATCATAGAATCAAGAAGGCTGGAAGAGACCTCAAAGATCATCGAGTCCAACCTGTCACCCTAAGCCTCATGACTATCTAAACCATGGCACCAAGTGCCACATCCATCCCTCCAGGGATGGTGACTCCACCACCTCCCTGGGCAGCCCATTCCAATGGCCAACCACTCTCTCTGTGAAGAACTTTCTCCTCACCTCCAGCCTAAACCTCCCCTGGCGCAGCTTGAGACTGTCCCTCCTCTCCATTAATCAGAGACAGATCTAAATTTAAATTTAGATTTACCCTCTTCTAGTGTAAAACCATTACTCCTCATCCCATCACTACACTCCCTGATAAAGAGTCCCTCTCCATCTTTCCTGTAGGCCCCTATTAAGTACTGAAAAGCTGCTATAAGCTCTCCTTGGAACCTTCTCCAGGCTGAATAACCTGAACTCTCTGTCTTCATAGGGAAGGTGTTGCAGTCATCTGATCATCTTCATGGCCCTCCTTTGGACATGCTCAAGTAGTTCCATGTCTTGTGCTGGGGGATCCAGAGCTTTACACAGACCTTCAGATTCCTGATGTTTGTAACTGGGCTGAAGGATTGATCATTGAGCCCCTCTGTAGGCACTTCAGGCTCCTTTACTCTTTTCAAAATGAGTTCACACATGCTGGGTTCAGTGTTACTTTTGAATGTTAGGAATCCTCAGTTCTGACTTCACCTTTAGCTGACAACGGTAGCTGCAGTAGTTTTGGGAAGGATAGTCCAAGCTGTATGAACCCTCCAGCTGTTACTGACTCCCGGAGACAGGGCTGTAGCTTGTCCTGTTTGTTTAAAACTCCGTTCTGTGAACCATGCTATTATGAAAAATTTCCTAAAATGGACCTAAGTGCCTTGTGTTAGATGTACAGCTGTGGCTTGAGAACTGGAATTAAACATGACTTGATAAAGGTGGTATTACAGACAGTTTACAATTCTGTTGAACTTCCTTGAAGTATATACTTTATGCTCCGTTTTCAGATTGATTCAGTGGTGCTGTCAGTAATAAAACATAAATCATATAATATTTTACACTGCCACAAAGGTAGTAGTCCTCTGAATACTATCAGATTTCTGAGCAATTCTGAACATCTCTTAAATACTTTCCTGCCTGTAACCAGTACACTCAAGAATTACTGAGACCTTAAATTTGAGAAGAAAACAGGCAGCATGTAAAAAAGGTTTGAGCGTTAATACTCATTCCATAATTCTATCATCCTTCACATAGCCTCTCTCAGAGTACAGTACAGAGGCTAGATAGGAGTTGAAAAGACCTGAATAAGCCTTCATCTCAGTGCATGGACACTTCAAGTGTGTTCCTCTGTTGCTGCTTAAGAACCCAGGAGTGGCAGCTGACAGAGTGGAACTGGCAGGCTGAGACTGGCTTGTGCAGACACTATTAGTAACTCACTGAAGTGCTTTTCCTTGCATGTACTTCAGCAATGCAAAGCTGAAGCAGCACTTCGACCCTCCAAACTTTTATTGCTAATGAGGGCCCTCTATTCAAATCTGTTTCTTGGCAAGGCATACTGTAAGAGGAATGAAGTCAATTTTGTTAAAAGTTACTGTGGGAGGGCAGTAACAGCATTGTTAAAACTCATGTCTGGACAATTCCCTTGGTACCCTTCTTTGCATCCTAATTTCCCCACGAAGCCTAATTAACAACATGTCAGTGTTTACATCTTTGTTCAGCACTTGTAATACTGGGGATAGTGTTTGACATTTGGAATAGAGACTTGACACATGAGAAGAGCTGTGCAATTATTTTATTCAGGCTACCAAGGGGAAAGGGGAGAAATAAGTAAAAATGTAGGGAAGAGGTTAAATGTTTAAATTAATAATTTTTCAATTTAGTTTTTGCTTTTCCCCTCTACCACTTTAACTACATTATGAAGCTTAACCTTGCTGAATCTTGTTTGGGCCCCTTTTGTACACAGATGTTTCTTCTGGGGAGTATCTAATGTTTCAAGAAATAGGACTCTTTTGCCAGTTTGTGTGCTGTGAGTGGGAGAGGAAACGTTATGTGCTCACTTTGCAAGCACTTTCAAATCTAAGTTCTGATTTCCTTCAGTTTAACGCAAGTTGCTAGTGTGTATTTACTAATGATCATAAAATAAAAGTAACCATGCCTTTAATTCAGATGGATTTTTTTTTTGTTTTTTTAGTACCAACCTTTGTTTCTCAAGACCATTATGTATTACCAACACAATCTCATTTTTGTTTCCGCAAATTCTTATCAATGGCTGTTTTTCATTTCCTCACTTCATTTCCTTGTTTGTCTTGTAAGATGTATTGCATTGACTTTCTTCAAGGCTATTTTAAGTTTTATTTGTACTATGCGTAGGTGCATACATTTTCTTATATAATATTTTAATTAAGAGATTTTTTAAATGTAACTTTTTGGTGTAATCTCAGCAGTGTGTAGTAAAAACTTTTAAAGGCTAGTATTGTGGTTTTCTGTTGTAATCTTCATTTATAAAATGCTATTGAATATGATAGTAGGAGGAAAAGATACAGTTCAACCTTACTTGGATCAAATATCTGAGGTACTTAACCTGTGTCTTTATTCACCTAAAAGTTAAATCTATCAGCCTTGAGCTTTGCAATAAAATAAAGAATTGTAATAAGAGAATATCTGAGTCCATACATATATACATTTATAGATATACATTTGTGGCTATATGGAATATTAATTTTTCCAGTAATCCGTTTTCTTAAGGCTTTGTTTTGCGCATCTTGGGGATGAAAAATAAGATTAACAGTGTTTGTAGCATTTTCACTTCAGGAGTTCACAATGCTTGAAAGGTGTGTAAAATACCTCTGAGAAAAATCTGCTTTCTCTGCACAGATGACATTGTATTATATGGTGTAAATAGTTTTTAAGACTGTCCATAAAACATATTAGACATCTCATTGCCTCTACATGGTGTTATCAGAAGCAGTTTTTTTCACGGGATATGTGGCAGGTTAGTAGCCTCTGACTTTACTGCTAGTTGGAGTGATTGATGATAAGTATCTGCTTCACTTTTCTCAACTCAGCAGGACAGTTTGAGCATCAGCTGTTAAAATGTCTTTAATAATAAATTTGATTTGTCACACTAGACTATTTAGTAGAAGATGATTATAATAAATGCAATTTTTGTTACTCAAACAAATGGCAGGACTTGAATATCTTCTTCTTCTTGGTGCTGTTTGAAAGTTGTTTGAAATAGTAGTGATCTGACAATGCCCAAGAATCTTGTGTTTATGAGCAAAACAGATTAGCATACAAACATTAAAACTTAACTACTGTAAAATAATAACAATTCTGGGAGTTTAAATATAATGATATTTTCTCTTTAAATATTTATAAGGGAACAAAGATGTTTCAAGCTTACTGCAAATTCTCAAATGTGGAATTTAAAACAGATGGAATGAATATTTAGCTTTTCCCTCCAGAGACTTCACAGGCAATGAATGCATTGAGTTAACAAAATAGTTAAAGGGAAATAGCCTTAAAAAGAAGTATGAAATGACTGTGTAGGTACTATAATTTATCTAGATATGCAAAACGCTATTTTTCCAGCTTTTAATATGGAAATGTTGTGACTAACTTTACTCTCTTTTGCCAGCAATTATAAGTTCAGCTAGAAATAATCAGTCTCGTTATGCCAAACAAGTACTGTTGAGATGCATGTGAAAGTTGCTGCTGTAACTTCACGGTACAAGTATTCTCATTTCAGTGCCTTTTCTCTTTTTTCCTATGTGTCTGGTCGTTCTCTGAGCAGTGTATAAAATCTATGTCCAGTCTTGCAATCATTAAATATAGTCTGTAATAGTTCACAGAATCACAGAATAGTAGAGGTTGAGAGGGGCCTCTGGAGATTATCTAGCCCAACTCCCCTGCTAAAGCAGCTTGGCCTAGAGTATGTTTGGGCAGGATTGCTTCCAGGTGAATTTTTAATATATCCGGAGAAGGAGACTCCATATCCTCTCTGGGCAGTGTTTGAAGATAGGAACAACTCATTAAAGAAAAAATAATCATAAGATGTTTGAAGTCGCTCACCTTTAGTGAGTAATACACATTTACATTTATGCTGTTTCTACTGAATCTAGCTGGTTTCTGCTGAATGAGAAGTGACTCTTCTGCTTAGTCCCAGATTTCCTTGGGTTTCCTCATGAAACTATAAATGGGTAAACTGGGCTTCAGGCCCAGTTGCCCAGACATTCATTTGCTTTTTTTCCTTTTTTCTTGAAACATCAAAATAATGTTGTATGTAGGCTTTATATATCTATTTAGAATTATCTTTGTGGAAGCAGAATAGCAAACTTGAGTTTCGTCACAGGTAACCTGGTGATTTCATGATATAATGCTTCGTTTCTGAAAGATATCTGAACAGATCACAGAAATCGTGCTTATTTCTCCCCATTGATTGGGAAGGGAAGCTTATGTAGCTGTATGGAGTGCAGGGACTGTGGATATCTAAGGCTGAGTGACTGAGTTAACTGGCTTTGTACTGATTCCATTACTGAGATGGTAAGGTCCTCTGTCAGATCTTGCTGTTGGCAGCGCATGGACTGGTTCACTAGAGAACATTTAAAGTTCTCAGATTTTGTGGAAATGTTATTTGAATCAAACATACTTTTTTTTCTTTATTATTTTAATGCCAGACCTTAGAGTTGCTCTTTCTCTATTGTTACTTGACCTCTGAAAAAGTTAACAAGTCTTAGTACAGAGTGGTCTCAGAGATCCCAGGTTTCAGAATCATTCACAGGGCTTGTCTTCTGAGAGTAAAAAAAGAGCTTCTGCTCCACAGTCATAACACTCACAGATGATAATGGTATCTCCTTTCCTTCCAACAGAATTGAGTTACTGTTCTTATGAAAGGTTGTACTGCATCTTGGGATCTTTGAGTGATGACGTACCAAAAATGTAGTTTACCTTACAGATGAAGCTACTACAAAAAAAGGCAAGATGCTTGAGATTGGTTGGGCTGTATTTGCTAGGTACTCAGATTAGTTCTACACTAATTAGCAGAAATTATCTTCACCTTGTTTGGGAACATGGGGGAACAGCATAGAAAGCATTTGCCTCAGCTTTGAGACTTTGCTGTAAAACGAATGGAATGTAATTTTTATACATATTTTATCAATTATTAATATATTGATGTAATGAAAATGTTCTAATCTTAATTATTTTTAATAGCATACTGTGCTTAATAGACTAGTGGATATATTGAAAATAAGTGGGGGAAACTTATGTGTATTCGCTCCTTTGTGCCAACGAGCTCACAAGATGCAAACTATCATTTTCTTCCTTGCCTTATATTTGGGAGGATCAGAGGAAACTGCCAAAGGGGAGAGAGAGCTCAAGAGGTCCTTCTGGTATTTGATATTCTCCCCAGCTTTTGGGACACAGTACTCTCTGCAGGATTTGCTTGTTTTTGTACTGTGCTTAGCAATCTTCTTAGCATGAGTGAGGCTGTTTGTTCTTTGATTTTATTTATTTATTTATTTTCTTTTTTTTTCTTTTTCCCTTTCAAGTGCAGTCCTGGGAGTAATCCATGAATTGGCTTCCCTCAATGAGGTCTTTGGCTTTTCTTTGTTCCACTGACAGAAAAAAAATGGTACATGTACAGTCCTGGTGCTCATCGTGCTTTCAAGAGTGATGAAATGTTTCTTTTCTTTCTCAACTTGAGAATGTTTTTTCTTTCTATTAGTACTAGTCTCAGTTACAGTTGGTGTGATATTCCTCCACCTAACATGCCCTGTCGCTTACCTCTGCTGAAGACTGGTGGTGGAAAAAGCAGAGTCAACATTGATAGGCTATTAATTTTGAGAAGAATCATTCCGTCTGGAAGTGGAGAATAGTGTTTTTCACAAAAATAAGTGAAAAAATATAAAAGCATGCAGGGTCTCTTTGTATTAAAGAGCAGTATCATTACTTCAATGTGTGTCAAAGATTTACTGTCTTGCAAATATGTGCAAGAATATAAACTGTGCAGCACTTGCTTGAACTGAACAGTTTAATAGAACTGAACCTCTGATTTAAAAAAATAGATTTGAATCTTTATTTTTCCTTCTTCAGTTTCTGGTTCAACGGCACATGCCTCTTGGAAATTAATTTTTTGTCTCTTTCCTTCTAAATTCCTGCAGTGTCACCATGGTTAAGCATTTAGTCTGTCTAGTCACAGGAAGAGCAGCAAGTCAGATTAAATGCTTGGCTAGTTGTTGTGAAATTCAAATAATCAGGCAAATGAACTATAGAGTTGGAGGTCTACTGCTTGCATGAAATGCACAATATCCTGAAGAAGATGCATGAGTGGAAGGCAAGAGCGAGGGCTGACTAAGTGCAGGCAGGTGAGGCAGTTCTTCCAGCAAAGTGATCCTATAAGGGTAGCAAACCTGACTGTGGAAGTGGAGAGCTCTGATGTTAGGATCATATTGTCCTGCAGTCCCCACCTTATTTCTGTGCCAGAAAAATTTGAGCTTTCCAGAAGAACCTGGTTTGAATCAGGATATGAGATTGTCAAAATCCCATCAAAGTATCCTGAACAGTTTTAGATCTTAAGATCTCACCACTGATGTGCTTTTCAGGATCAAATTTAGTTCTCCATAAATGAGGTTGTGTGCTTTCTAGTAGCACTTTTCTCTGTCTTGGCATCGCTCAAAAACCTTCTATGCTACCAATTTCTCTTCAGATTATCCTTAAAGGATATCTCTTCCCAGATGAAGGACAAGTTCAGGATTTCCTCCTGGTTCATGCAGAAGTGGATACATCATCTGTACTTGTCTCTGTCGATTTTTCATAGCCTAGAAATAGAGGTGTTGCTGGGAGGAGAATTGGATTTTATATCCAGTTGTTAAATTACTACATCGTTAGAGGACAGAGAGATAGAAAGACAGACCATTCTTTCTGTAGGATATTTGTCTCTTACTTAATCTTTCTGAAAACCAGCATCTTTGGAATAATGAAGACTTCTAGAAGTAAAGAAAACAAAACAAAACCAAAAACCGAGGACAGAATCTGATGGCAAGTGTTTGGAAAGCTAAAGCTTTCAAATCTAGTTTATCCAGTCACCCATAGTGAGGTGTTCTGAACAAAAAATGTATGATGAAACCTTTATTTACCAAAAAAGTTGGTGGTGAATCTGAGGCAGGAATATTCACAAAGACCAACTTTAGCCAAGGACGGATGAATTTTCTTCTGCTTGCTCTATAATCAGTAGAAACGAAAAGTTTCTTGAGGAGACCTGACATTTGAAGTTAGATTCCTCCTGTATATTGGTCATGAAGTTATCCAACCTACGTTATTACTAGTCTGTATTTTAAACTTTGTGATCTTTTAAACTTGCTTTAATCTGAATTTCAACTCTGCTTGAAATAACTGGCATTTGGTAGTGGTGGTTTTAGAAAATTAATAAAAGCTTAGATATGGTTTGATGTAATCTGTTTTTGTACATGTGAGAGGGATTAAGATAAATGTCAAAGATATTTTTTTCATTTTCCAAATATGTGACTTGTCTATGTAGAGTTTTCCACACAAAATTGTGTGAATACTTGTCATAGAAAAGAGAAGACTCCAGGGGGACCTTAGAGGTGCATTCCGATACAGGAAGGCTGGAGAGGGACTTTTCATAAGGGTGTCTAGCAATAGGACAAGAGGGAATGGTTTTATGATGAGAGAGAGTAGGTTTAGACTGGATTTTAGGAAGTTCTTCAGTACAAGGGTGGTGGGATTCTGGAATGGGCTGCCTGTGAAGGTTGTGGATGCCTCCTCCCTGGGGCTGTTCAAGGCCAGGCTGGATGATGCCTAGAGCAACTGAGTCTAGCTGAGAGGCATCCCTCCTATGGCAGTTTAGGCTGTATTCCTCCAATACTGAAGCCACAGAGTTATACCTCCAACATCCAGAGTGACCAGCCTAGCAGGTGGACACAGGAAATAGTGTATTTCTACCCATAAATCCTGCACCCTTATAAATCTGGTTGCAAAGTCATTGTCTTTCTCTTTCTTCCCTCTCCGCTCCTGTGGGAGATGCTTTCTTATTGGGTAACAGTGGGGGAGTTTAGACTGGGTGCCTCCTGTTATTGCCACATAAGTTACGCCTCCAGTGTCCCGAGTGTCCAACCCAATCAGGTGGACACAGGAAACGGCGTATTTCTACCCATCAGTCCTGCGACCTAAAAGAGTCATTCTCTTCCTCTTTCTTCCCTCTCTGCTCCTGTGGGAGATGCTCCCTATCGGGTAATGGTGGGGGAGTATCTCAAGGCCTCTTAGGCCTGTCTAGGCCTAATGCCAGGAGGAGAAGGGAGGGGGCAATCTCACAGTCTCAGGCCTGGCCAGCCTGAGACCAGCCTAGCAGTGGGGGGGAAGAGCGAGCCCTGGGGGTTTTGGGTACACCTTCAGGGGGGGAGAAGGGAAGTGTTGGGGGGCCTTTGGGTGTGGTATAAGGGACTCTGTATGCTTTGTAGTTTCTGTAAAAATACCAATTGCTTTTCCATTTAAACTTTCCATCACTCTCCAATCCGTTTGTGTGAGTCTCATTCTTTTGTCCCTCCCCAGGGCAATAGAGGATCTGTCCAGCCTTAAACCAGGACAAGGAGCATCTCAGGCCTCTTTGGCCTGTTTAGGCCTAGTGCCAGGATAAGAAGAGAGGTGGGAGGGGGGCAGTTTCAGGCCTGGCCAGCCTGAGACCAGGATAGCAATGGGGGAAGAAAGAGCCCTGGGGATTTTGGGTGCATCCCAGGTGGGGAGAAGGGAAGTGTTGGGGTTTTTTGTGTGATGTAAGAGAACTCTGTGTGCTTTGGATATGCTCACCGCTAATGCTTTGTAGTTTTTTGTAGTATGTCACTTGCTTTTCCATTTAAACTTTCCATGACTATCCAATCTATTTGTGTGAGTGTCATTCTTTTGCCCCTTTTGGGGGCTGTCCCACTGTAAACTAGGACACCTGCCCATGGCAGGGATGTTGGAGTAGATGACCTCTAAGGTCCCTTCTAACCTAAGCCATTCTGCAATTCTACAAGAAGGTCAAGCGGTTGCAGTCACTGAAATTCATATTATTAACTTTACGTAATATTTACACTTTTTATCTTTTAAAATAGAAATTGAGGACTTAAATGCACGATTGATATTATCATCATAACTTGTTTATATTCTTTGTAACAGGTAAACCTGATACATAGC
Source organism: Indicator indicator (assembly GCF_027791375.1). Lineage (NCBI taxonomy): Eukaryota > Metazoa > Chordata > Aves > Piciformes > Indicatoridae > Indicator > Indicator indicator. Next base: position 14,566,267 of record NC_072010.1, read on the forward strand.
TGTTACATAGATGCCTGGTTGTCTGTATTTGGTTTCTGTCATTGTATTTGAAGTTGTGTTGACTAGGAGCAGTTGGTACAGGCCACAGACTGGAAAAAGTGCTTAGTTTTGCATTTGTTTTGGTTTGGTTTTTTGTCAGATCAGATGTTAAGAATTGTTAGGATCTGGGAGAAGGATTTCATTTTGTCTATCAGAGCAGTATGTTTCTACATTAGAAATACATTATTATAAACATATTATCTATGAAATTTTTTCTGTCCTGGTTTGAGCTTCCAGCTTTTGAGTGAATTTTTCTAGAAGTCTTATACCAATGTGAAGTAAATCAGTGTTTTCAGCGTTCAGAATTCATGAGTCATTCAGTGCTTCAGGGAAACAGGTTTTATTTCCCAAATGCAAGTGTGTTAATTCTGTGTTGCAGTGAAAAGGACTTGTAGCAGATTTGGAGCAAAAAATGGCTTTCCCAGATACACTATATAAACCAAAAGCTTTTCATAGTTAAAGTATTTTACTGTAATTCAAATAAGCTTGATTTAATTTGTAATTCTGTCATTGGAAAAGTATCTTACTTGATATTGTTGCTGTCTTCTGGCAATTCGGAATCCTGTTAACTTAATTCTCTCCGTGACCTCCCTAGTCCATAGCCCTACAAATTAAAATAAAGAGCTCAAAAGGTATTAACTGTTCTTGTTAATGCAATTCAGCATTTTAGATTGCCAGGTGAAGCTCAAAGTTTGTAAAGTGCTTCAGGGCTTAAATTCTCTGTCTGTGTTGTTAGTATTTAATGATGCATACACAGCTGCATCAATGTTATGGTAACATTTCAGTTTATATCCACAATAGGTCCTACCTATGTAAAAGACAATGAAGAACAGCATTGCATGTGCAGTCTGCATATCATACACTGTTCCAAATCCAGGGTAGAAAACTAATAAGTCCAGCCGTTGATCTAATACCACCATGGCCATTAAACCATGTCCCAAAGTGCCATCTCTGCATGTTTTTTGAACACCTCCAGGGATGAAAACTCCACCACCTCCCTGGGCAGCCTGTTGCAATGCCTGACCACTCCTTCAGTAATTTTTTTTTCCTGTAATATCCATCCTAAACCTCCCCAGCACAACTTGAGGCAGTTTCCTCTCATTCTATCACTTAATACTAAAGAGAAATGACCAACACCAACCTCACTACAACCTCTTTTCAGGTAGTTGTAGAGAGCAATGGTGTCTCCCCTAACCCTTCTTTTCTCCAGACTAAAGAAACCCAGTTCCCTCACCCACTCCTCGTAAGACTTGTTCTCTACAATCTTCACCATCTTCATTGCCCTTTTGTGGAACCACTCCAGCACCTCAATGGCCTTCTTACAGTGCGAGGCTCAAATCATGAATCAGAAAGGACAACTTACAGTGCTTCACCACGTTGACTTGAAGACTTTCAGAGCGTATCTAAATGATGCAGTTATGCAAATGTAAAATGACTGCATAAGTTGTCAAGGTTGGCTTAGAAGAAATATTTTAATTTTTAAAATATTTCTGTGATTTTGTTGATACTTAAATAATGATGTTTTTATCAATAATGCTAGAGTTCTACGTGCTAAAGTTTAAAAGTACTTTAGAAAAATCTGTTTCTATTTACTAGATCTAATACAAGCTTCAATTATCAAAGTAGTGTTTTCTTATTATGTCTGCCCAGCACTTGTCCAGCATCTTAATTAAAAAGAAGTGATGAACTCACACTAAGTTACAAGTGTGTGATTCCTTTTTTTTTTTTTTTAATGTTCTTTTTCTGGAGGGTGACCAGTCCTTGTGCCAGACAAGAAAAACAATCACATTATTTGATTGATTGCCATATATTAGCCATGCTAGGAACTCAGCTGTACGGCATTTGGTAACTATTGGATTAAGAAAATTTAACTTCTTTAAAGGTATGACTGATCTGACTAAGCTTTTAAGGATAAGAGCTGTATTTTAAACACAACATGGATTTCTGAAGTTGCTATTTACAGAAATTTTTACTGTCTTTTGATATTGTTGCCTGTTCCAAGTGTCTGTGATTTTAACCTAGCACAAAACTGAGTAGGAGGGGGATTGTCCTCTTGGCAGGAGGAATGTTACTCTATTAGGACCACACAGTGAAAATTTCAAATTATCTAAAGCAATCAGATTTCTATAGAAATGGTAGTGGGAGGATTAGATTCCTACTTGAGGGTGGGAACTGTATGCCAATTTGTAATTCTTAACAAGGAAACTGATGTAAAGTAATTGTAGTGATAGAAATAGGAAATGAAGGGAAAGGAATAAATGCATATGGAGGGGAAAAACTCTTCTTCCTCTATACTTTTCAGTTTCCAAAAGTTAAGGGCAATCTGGTGGAAATTGACTTTTTTTTTCACAGGGGAGCATTCTGCATCTGGCTGTTGAAATGTGTCTTCTGGCATTCTCTCTGGTACTTCACTGGTGTGATCTCCCTCCCCAAAACCAACTACTTGCCTAGCTCTTAATTTTGCTGGGAGGTAAATTGCCACATCAGAGCTTCATCAGTAGAGGCTTTCTGCCCAAAGATTAGATTGCAGCATGTTCTGTTGATGCGGCTCAGCAGATCTATTCAGAGGCACAGACCCTGTCTAGATGAAGTGCATGTCATCTTCTGGTTAGCCTTGCAATACTCACTGCTCATTCCTGGTTGCATTTATAACTGCGTAATATCGTGCATCAGGCCAGCAAAGCCACTTCCAGATGACTTCTCTCAGTGCAATATGCTTCCTATGAATATGTTCTTCCACAGTGTTTAAAGCAGGACTCTTTTTTACTAAAATATTTCATTTGCTTGCAGCAGCACTGAGTGACATGGGTAGCAGTTGCATTTCAGTTGCTCTAAGGCTGTATATGAGATGAGGAATCCAGGTGGATGTGGAGACTGCCTAAAAGTGATAGTCTTAAGTGAAGGGAAGAGCCATATCTTCAGCTCCACTACCAGTGGGACTATACTACCAGTGGGACTAGCAGTAATTGCTGGTATCAGTACTAACAACTTCAATAATGTGAAGTCTTTTTGAATTGAACTGTGAGGTATTTAATCTAGTGGTACTGTATGTAGCTATGAATCTAAAAGGCAGAGAAAAAATTTACTTTTGTCCTTGAAAAAGAAAGAAGTTACGCACCCACACTTCTGTAACAGTGACTCCAGCAAACCTTTTTGATTTCTTTGTGTACCAAAATCCATGTCCAAGCACTGTAAACTATCAGAACTTCCAGCTGCTGCATCCAGATGTACGCACTGCAATTCTGCCCTATTGCAGGCAAGTCATTTGATAGTTTTGCACCCCTGTTAATTTTTGTCTGCCTTAGTAATCCTAGGGATAGAGATATCTTTTATTAAGTGCATGAACCTTGCCTTGTATAAAGTGTTGAGTCTCAGTTAGATTCTTAGATGCTGCCCCTTTTCCAGTCAGCAGGGACTTCACCAGATTACCATGATTTTTCAAATATGATGGACATTGGTTTGGCAACTTCATCTGCCAATTCCCTCAGGAGCCATGGATGGATCTCATCGGGCCCCATGGACTTGTGCACCTTCAGGTTCTTCAGATGGTCACGAACCTGCTCTTCGCTTACAGTGGGTGGGTCTTCCTTTTCCCACTTCCCACCTTTGTTTTCTGGAGCTTGGCAATGCAGCCCTTGCCTGTGAGCACTGAGGCAAAGTAGACCTATGACCAGGTCTCCATTTTCCTTTTGGAGAGGCCGCACATCTTCCCTACCCTTCTTTTTGCCACAGATAAACCTAAGGAACTTCTTACTCCTTTTATGTTCCTAGCCAAGTTTACTTCTGTCTGTGCTTTTGCTTTCCTACCTGATCCCTGGCTGCTCAGACAACTTCTTTGTAGTCCTCCCAGATGGCTCATTCTTGCTTCCATTGCTTATACACTCTCCGTTTTTTGCCCAGGTAAGTCCAAGAGTACCTTGTTTATCCATGCTGGCCTCCTGACACTTGCCTGCCTTCTTCCTTCGTGGTATGCAGTGCTCCTGGGCTTGGATGGTGATTGCAGTGAAAGCTCAGTGAATGCAGTGAAAACGTCTCTTCATCCTCTGTACCTGTGTTTTATTTTTAAATGGAGCACATTTTGATCACTGCATCATTGAGCTTGCCAAGTGTTGCCTTTGCTGTCTTGGACTTTGTATATCAGGATGTCAGAAAGGCTAAACATTTCCTCAAAGTTTGCCATGCTGGGAGATGTGGTGATTCTATCGTCTTTCAAATTTTAATGTTAGGCTTGAAAGGAAAGTATCTGTTTGTGCTTCAGTGGATTTATTCTATGTATTTATTATCACAGCCTTTTGGTAAGTTTTTGTGCTCAGTGGACAATGTAGTTTATCAATTATTGTTATGGAAGAGTCACAAGAGTTGTATTCAGTCACGTTTGGCTTAGGCACATGTTTGCTTTGCCCAGACCTCCAAACCTGCCAAAGCCCAAATGTGGAATGTGATGAGTATGGTAAAGACCAGACTGGTGAGGACAAAAAAAGAAAAGCTATTCATGAAGAAAAACTAAAAATTTGCCTGTAGTTAGTATAATAGAATATTGCCATGTGTTTATTATACTGTATTTGTGATGTGTTGGCAGTTTTTTGTTTCTTAAGGTCTTTCTGCAGTAAAGTCAATTTATTTGGCTATTCTGCCTGTCCCTACAAGGCGTATGGTGAAATCATGCTACTTTTTTTTTTTTTTTTTTTTTTTTTTTTTTTTTTTTTTTTTTTTTGTGAGTGGCATGATGGCATGGCTGGCATTTGTATTCTGTTGCATGTGCATTTCCAACCCAAATGACTAGGGACCACTTTGAGGGGACACTGCTGGGAATGGTCTTCAGAGAGGAGTTCCCAGGGCTGGATTTACGCTAAATAAACAGAGACCATGGGGGTAAAACTGTGATTCATTAGAACCCCTGCTTTAGGTTAAAGTGATAAAAATAGCTGCAGGACATCTTAAATTAGTTTTAAAATTAGAAGAGTGAAGAAATCCAATCCAGAATATTTTGTAAATTGTCTGCTTTTCAGAGTGCTCTGCCAAACTCTCTGTTCAGTAATAACTAGGTATATAATCCAAAGAGATAGCTGAAAAGATTCAGCTGTTACAGATTCAGGTTCTGTAAACACAGGCTTTCTTAGGCAGTGCTCTCAATACTATGTTTATCTTCTCAGTTCTACCAAGGCATATTTCTGCAAGTTTTTGGGTTTTATTCTGATTTTGGGCAAGATGCAGGAAATAGAAGCAAAATACCAGAAAACCCTTCTATATATATTACAGATAAACTTAACCACATTGTTCATTACAGTTGCTTTGGTTATTCATGGAAATGTTCCATAACAGACTAGTGAACGTGTGTGCTGTGTGTTTTATGTAAAGAAGACATAATTATTTGACTCTTACCCATATGCACTTAACCAGAATGTTATGGACATGAATTTTTCAGTCTTGTATATTGCCAAAGTTACGATGGCTCCACTTTCTCCAAATAATCCATATTAAAAAGAAATGCTCTGTTTAACTTTGCAGATCCAGAATGCTAATGATGTGCTAATAGCACCGCTGGAGAAGTTTCGTAAAGAGCAAATAGGAGCAGCAAAAGTAAGTGGCTGTGGAAACAGTTCTTTTTCATTTCATGTTTGAGTTTATCAGTGTGTTTTGAAAGCTGGACTGAAAACATGCATTTTGTATTCAAACATGCTTGGTGCCATCTTCAGTAATGTGTCAGTAAATAATAAATAATGCTTTGCTTTCAGAGAAGGACATGACTTAGAGATGGAGTTTAAATGCATAGGGTATAGCTTTTGCTACTGTTGCACATCCTTACCATCTGGAGTTGTGTTCATCTTCTAATGTCTTCATTTACGTTATGTTGCATGTTGAGTTAAGCCAGAACCTCACTAAGGGTTCAGACATCTGCTATGGATGCAGTGGCCCTCCAGTGTCTGTTTTATAAAGACCAAAAAGATCCATGTTTCATCTCTTTCCATCTCTGCTTTCCCTCTCCACTCTAAACGGCTAATGTAGTGCAGCAATTCATAGTGCAGTGATTCATATTCATTTTGCCAGACTATGCATGTTCATATTGTCCTGGGATTTTCCCATGGTAGAAGTGCTCCAGTTGTTGATTTAAGCCAGTTCTTCAGTGATAAGTGTTGCATCTGTGTTAGAGAAACAGTGCAGGTTTTCTATACAGGGGTTAAGTAGTCAGCCCAAGAAATGTGATATCATAGAATCATAGAATTGTTAGGGTTGGAAGGGACCTCAAGGATCATCTAGTTCCAAGCCCCCTGCCATGGGCCAGGACATCTCACACTAGATCAGGTTGCTCAGAGCCACATCCAGTCTGGCCTTAAACACCTCCAGGGATGGGGTTTCTACCACCTCCCTGGGCAACCTGTTCCAGTGTCTCACCACCCTCATGGTGAAAAACTTCTTCCTAACATCCAATCTGAATCTACCCATTTCTATTTTTTTCCATCCCTCCTAGTCCTATCATTACCTGACACCCTAAAAAGTCCCTCCCCAGCTTTCTTGTAGGCCTCCTTGAGATGCTGGAAGACCACAATAAAGTTTTCTTGGAGCCTTCTCTTCTCCAGACTGAATAGCCCCAACTCTTTCAGTCTATCCTCATAGGAGAGGTGCTGCAGCCTTCTGATCATCCTCATGGCCCTTCTCTGGACTGCTTCCAGCATGTCAATATCCTTCTTGCAATAGGGACTCCAGAACTGGACACAGTACTCCAGGTGGGGTCTCACCAGAGTGGAATAGAGGGGGAGAATCACCTCCCTCGACCTGCTGGCTATGCTTCTCTTGATGCAGCCCAGGATGTGATTGGCATTTCAGGCTGCAAGTGCACACTGCTGGCTCATGTTGAGCTTCTCATACACCAACACACTCAAGTCTTTTTCTTCAGGGCTGCTCTCAAGCCAGTCACTGCCCTGCCTATATCGGTGCTTGGGATTGCCCCAACCCAGATGCAGGACCTTGCATTTGGTCTTGTTGAACCTTATGAGGTTGTCATGGGCCCAGCTCTCCAGCCTGTCAAGGTCCCTCTGAATGGCATCCCTTCCCTCCAGCATGTCAGCTGGCTTGGTGTCATCAGCAAACTTGCTGAGGGGTGCACTAAATGCCACTGTCCATGTTGCCAACAGAGATGTTGAACAAGACTGGTATGCTGGGGAATAAGATGTCAGAATAAAGTTTTAGTCTAGAAGAACAATTTTCTGTCTGATCCTGGAGTCTTAAGTGGTTTATCAGTAGTGGCTTTGATCACAATCTCAGAGAGATGCATAAAGGCTGTGGTAGACAGAGCTATGGTTAGTAACAGTTCCTTCCATCTACATAAATATACTAGTTCTGAGGTATTTTGCATCTTGTACAAGCACTCGTAAAATTTTTCTGGGATTTTTTCCATTTGCAAGGTTAATCGGGTACAAAAAAGTCCCTTTGATGTTGTAGCCGAGGTTGTGCTGTACTCAACCTCAGAAAAAGAGCAGAGCTATTGGAAAGAGCGACCAAAGGTTTATACTTTTTGTACTGCTATTGTGGATGTGTAGCAAACAGATGCAACTGCTTCCGCACAGGAACTTAGCAAATGTTTGATGAGAATTTTTGCTGTGAACTTGAGGTCAGATTGCTCTGAAATGGAGGTTCTTACCCTCTTAGTTTTTGTGTACAACTGCATTCTTCTCTTGTCCCACCCCTGTGCTGCTGTGAGATGCAGGGCTGAGAATTTATTTACCATGCTTGCGGCATAAATCAGAATTCAATCTAAGCACAAAGCTATTTTTAGTTTTCAGTCACTTTTAGTTGCATTATTCAGTCCTGTTTTACCAATTCATTTCATATTCCTATACAGGATACCATTTTTCTTAGCAGAGAGCCCTGTTTGAAAGCCCAACCTGCCATACTATCAACTGTCCTGGTACATCAAGAAGACAGTCTGCAGGTGGTTCACAGGAGTCTCTGCAGAGTTGTATGAGACACTCATGTCTCCTTTGAATTAGATGTTAGATGTCCACACATATTTTATGATCTAATTGAAGATGAATCCTTGGGGTTTTGAATCAGCAAGTATTTAATGTTAAAGGCAGAGCACTCACTACTACTCTCTGTTCAGTGTATCACAATGGCTTCTTTTCCATATTCCTTCCACACAAAATATGGGCATTTACTCATTTTATGTAATTTGTTGAAGCAGTAATCATTTTGACTTGCCTGTGGCGTGAGGAGAGAGCCTGGGTCACCTAACTCTTATTCCGGTGTCTAACGCACTTTATTATGCAGCACTATGTGTTTTGGGCAGTCTAGGATACTGGCTTAACACACTGATACCATACAGAGGGCTCTCCCAGCTCACTGGTTTATCAAATGTCAGATATTGTCTTACCAATGTTAGATATCTTGTTTTCTTGCACTGTTCATGAAGTTCAACTGTAAAGCTAAAAACGAGATTCAGTTTGCCTGTATGACCCAGAACTCAATATAAACAATTGCCTCTGAATTTATTTTTATCAGCAGAAGTGATTACAGTTGGCCTTTAACTAAATGGAATCAATATAAAGCAGGTTTTGTAGTAGTTTCAAAATAGCAATATGTGATCTAGGAATAATGAGACCGGTATGAAATAAAGTTGAAATTTAGGCTTTCTGAAATTCATTGTTAGTAGAGAACATGGTGTGAGTGCTTACTTCTGTTCACTGGGCTCAACCCTTGATCATTTATGAACTCTTGTAAACATGGGATGAATGGAACTTCCTGGTTATTTATCTGTAGTTAATGAAGGTTGGCACAGAGATTTGGCATTTTGAACTCTGGGGTGATCTGAACTGATTCCCAAACAAAAAGTGTAGATGCTTTCTTATTGCCTGAATTTCCACAGTAAGATTCAGAGGACACTGAGAATGTCACTTTCTCTTCAATGTCTTCTAAACACGTTAGCTGTATGGATCAATATGTCAGTTGGGGTTTTTTGATCTGAAATAATCATGTTTAAGGTTGTTTTTTTGAGTTTGTTTTTTTTTGGGTTTTTTGGGGGTTTTTTTTCCTCTAGTAATAACTAATTGGATGATTGGACTTTAAAATTACAAATTTTAGTATCTAATTAATTCCAAAAATTTTTGAAGGAGAAAAATGTGCTAGATAGTCCTATTACCAGCATTATTATAAGAGAGAGAGCTCTTAAAAATGCTTACTGGGCTTTTTCTATTTTTCTTTTCCCTTAAACACCAGATAAAAATCATTGAGATAAAAACAAGCACTTCCCCCTGCTGTCCTACCACACACACAGAAAAAAGAAAAAGAAAAAAAAAGGGAAAATGTTATAAATTAATGACACCCTTTACTATGACAATTACAGTTTTAATAATAAGTAACTTTGCAAGATTTTTAACATCATGATGAACTAAGATTTATCCCATTGTTGTGTTTAATATAGACAGTGAGAGTATTTTATTCTTTCTTTGAAACTATGTCAAGTTTAGAAAAAAGCTATGACCACAGAAATCAAAGAGAATATGGAGGATAGTATATATCCTGTTGTTACAAAGCTATATTTCAAATACAAGGACAGCATAAACCCAGAGTGCAAAGTTCAAGTGTTTTTGGAACATCACAAGAATAGTATTAAAGATCAATTCTTCACATGCACTTAAAAAACCCAAAGATACCCAACAAATCTGAGAAACATTCCCCATAAAACATTAGTGTTTGTAATCAAACTAGCAATACACAAATCTACATCACTTGCTCTTCTTAATATATACTACTCACTCTTATGTTTTTATTGCACATACTTCAGTTCTTCCTTTTCTGTACACACTCAGTTTAAATAAAGCTGAGTTCTCTCCAGAGACTACACAAACCCAGCTTTGCGTTGGATAGCCTGTTGATTTACTCCATCTGAGTTTTAAAAAAATGACCTCTGCAATTACTGTAGAAACGCAAGCAAAAGCCGGGTGAGGTAACTGGGAAAGGATTTCAGGCACGAAGCATTTTGCCTTATTTGGTAAATGTGGTTTGCAAGTCCCCAGCTGGTAACTTTGGTGAGATCATTGTGTGATGTGTTATGTATAATAAGGCTAAACTTTCATGTTTCTTTTTATCCATTGAGTACAGTATTTAGCAATATTTGTTCCAATGTTCATTGACCTTTAGTACTAATTAAATCAGATCAAAGACAACAGAAGCAATTTTATTTTTAAGACTTTAAAGGAGAGTTTCGTTTCTTCCTTACACTTCCATCTGTTTGTTTCACAAAATTATTTCTTTTGTCCAGGAAGATTGTTTTTTATTATTATGTTCATTCGTTCATTTTAAGCTGTCAATTCCTTTCTACTTGGGAAGCAAATTCATGTTCATTGCTGAGATTTGTTTTCCTGCATCTATGTTCATATCTATATTCATATGATGTAGGCATTCAGGAGCTGGCACATTGTCCCTGTTTTATTTGGATTGTCTGGAAATTGAGTCTCATGAAACAAAAAATTCTTAATTTTTTTAGTCTATCAGAAAATTGATAAAGGATGATTTTAGATAGGTGTCTAAGATCAGTTAGAAATGCTAGATTGTCCATTTTGTGGACTGGTTTCCTTGATATCAAGTTATAACACTTGATGTCCTTTAAGAGAGAAAAACAAATGGCCTTGCTCTAGTAGTTATGCTGAAAGGTGTTTCATTACAAGCATCTGTAACTCAAGGTTTGGTGCTTGTGTCTGCTAGTTTTGGGGTATTTTAAAGTCTGTCTGAACCATAGAGGGGAGGGGACCAGGAGAAAGAAGCAAAAATAGAAGCCAGGACAGTATAAATGAGGGTCAAATGTTTTGAGTTAAAATGCAACACAGTTTCCCAAAAATGATTACTGCCAGAGGAAATGCAGCAGGTCAAACTTACTTCTATTTCAGCAAGGCCTTTAAACCACTTCACATGAGACATTATAATTTAGTTTAGATGGGGGTTAGTATAAGAAACTTGATCTGCCTGAGGAACTGGCTAATGGGGAAAGGGCTGTGAGTTTTGTTGATGGCAGAGATTGTCTGGTTAGAGAGAAGTTACTAATTAGAAGATCTCAAGGTACAATTTGAGATTGGTCTGTTGTTTTATTTTCAGTATTGACCAGGTGAAAAAAAAAAGTCTGGTGCTGACACAGTTGGGGTTGCCATAGTTCAGGGGTATTACAAAGATAGAAGAGGAAGACTGGAAAACTGGGACAAAAGTACAGTGTGAAATAACTTAACATGAGGAACTGAGGCTACTCAATGACACAGCTGCAAACAAAAAATCTGCTGCACCAACAAACAGGTCAAGTGGCAATCTCTTTATATTTTATACACTTTTAGGGACCTCTCTCTGGTAGATAGAAAAACACAGATTTTCTTTAGGCTTTCTTCTGGTTAGTCTAAACCTTGAGGTTTGATTAAGTTTCTGAACTGCAAAAGAGTTGCAATTGCATTTATAAATGTATTTAATTCCAGTGTGTTGGTCTCTATCTGAGAAATAATTCACAATATATTATCTAACCAGATATTTAAACTATTATTGACAAATGCAAGGACTGAGAAATTAGGAGGCTAAACTTAAAATAAGAACTGGTTTAATAAGGGTAAATTTTGTTTGTGATAGTTTTAAGAAAAGTTGGAAATTTTAATACTTCAGATTAAATATTGCTTTAAAAGTTTGTTGTTTCATCTTAATTTTTGCTATCTGGATTTCAGTCTCTCAATATAGAGTCGTCTGTGAATTGACCCAGATTATAAAATGTGGAGTAGGTGGATTGTTGCTTTATCAGCTACAGCTCTCTACTTTTCCATTTGTAATTTGTATTTAATTAAAATGTATAACATAAAAAAATATTTTAAAAATATATCAAATGTTTTTTCACTTCAAAATATACCTATTCAAATGATTGTGTGGACATAGAAAGCAATGAAAAGCCTGCACCAATTTGGTAATCTCTGTTAAAATTATTAAAGTAGAAAATGTAGTGCTGCGATATGGCTGGCTTCTTTTATGCTTCTGTATGTGAAATATTTGGGAATTTTCAAAAATAGTGCTGCAATACTCAGTGTGCACACACTTCATCTTTTTATGCAGTCTTATTTTCTTCTGGGGAAAGCCAAACAACTAAGCTGGGAGATATCTCTGGCTGAGCACCTGGACCCAGAGGTTTTGAAGTGACCTAATCTGCCTGGGACAGCTCTTGTCATTCTGCAAATGCAGCAAAAATATTTTCTTATGGCAGTTTACTGCAGTTCAATAGCTGTTTAATTCAAAGTTGAAAAACTTTTAGGAAGTTAAAAAAAAAAAAAGAAGGAAAAACCTAAAAGCTTGTTTCACTTCTGTATTCTTTTAGAAATAAGAGTAAAAACTCAAATCTCCTAACTAAACGATTATGGACATACTGATTAAAGACTGTTGGTTCAAACCATTTACGGCAGGTGGGTGTTAGTGAACCAGTTAATTGTATATACAAGGTCAGTTTTAATAAATTCTGCTAAATGCATTTTTTCTGTTAAAAGTTAGTGTGATTAACTGGCTAACTGACTAAAACCAGTTTCTGAAACTATGTTGTTTCTACACTTGAATAAAATTCTAATTTGCATCCAAAGGAAAACAGATATAAATTAGCAGTAAATAAATAAGTCCTCTGTAGTAAATAGGAAATGTAATTTACTGTGTTATTCCATAACACACAAAAACTAAGGCTTAGAATAAATGTGTTAATTGGTGGAATTGCTTAAGTGAGTGTGCAGTATATTTTTGTTGGTGAAAAGAGCCATTTGTTTTTTAAAAATCTGCAGTTAGTAGAAGGGAAAAAATACAGTCAAAGACTTACCATACCTTCTACTGGCAAACAACAAAGTAACACTAAAAAAGGAAAGAAATTAATATTTTCTAGTGAAATTAAGGGATTTTTCTTGATAATCTAAATCAGCCAACTGTAATCTGTCACAAGAAGGATTCAGGAGGGTTGCATCCTGACCCTGCACAGCTGCTAGAATCCTACTGTACTCATGAGCCATGATTAAAAGTATGAGCAAGGACATTCACCTCCAAACTTAATTTTCAGTTCACAGAAGAATTGAACTTCTTGAGTGCTTCAAGGCACAGAGGATTCTTTCAGTCTCAGTAGAATGCAGTACCTCTGCTCTTCTATTATGTCCTTTCTAGTCTAGCCCTTGCCGCCAGTGTGGAGAGGATTACATTCCACACTTAAAAAAACAAGTCTCAAAGTTGTTGATTAGATGCTTGAAGAATCTTAAAGAGGATTTAAGAGAAATAGAGAAAGTGCCCGTGGCACAAAGCAGGACAAGACTTTGAGGAATCAGAGTGTAGTATCCTGTTCCCTGCACAAGGTCTCAGTTCTACATTTAGCTAAAGACACCTACTCCCCTGCTCTTTCATGCTCAAATAAGACTCCACTCTGAATTTCAGCATCCTTTATCATGTTTTTAGAAAGGCAGCTGCATTCTCTTATCCTACAGGGATTACTTCAGACTTGTGGTCACAGGTGTTGCCTAGTGCCACCAAACAACACTTAAATCAAGAGGCTTTATACAAGGGTATAAATTGATCTAATAGTCTTACTCTGTTATGTGTTGGGGTTTTCTTCAGCAGTCTTGTGGAAATGAAGATCTCCTTCTCCATTGCTGCCCTTTCTTCTGTGGTGTATTTAATGTAATAGCATAAAAATAGATCTATTATATGAGCATTACTCCACACCTATGACATAGGTGCATTTTCTGTTCTAAATAGAAAATCATTTGTTTGGGACACTTAGCTGTATCAACATAGGTTTCCATTCATCCATCAGCTTGTTCTGAATATCCAGCAGGTTCTTCAGGGGCCTGGGGATATGCAAACTTGCACTTTCTTACCATTATACTTTGGCAAAGCAAGTATAAAATAGCTCTGTTCCAAAGTGTAATGTGTCTCAGTGTAGAGCACCATCTTTCTCCTAAACGGTCCAGCTTCATTATTTCAGGATCTTTCAGCCTACAGTAGCCACTACCTAACCATTTGTTCCTATGGAACTTGCCAAGAAGGGTCAATATAAAACAGTTGTTTTATTGAAAGATCATCCCTACCTAGGAAGTAAACTAAGAGCTACGAGTAAACTGGTTGAGTTTACACCACTGGGATAGCATGACTCTTCACCCCAAAGTGATAGTTTGTGTTCCTTTATCAGTGTTGTAGGAGGGATTCTGAAAATAGATGCTTTCAAAACAAAACAAAATCACTTCTGACATTAACCCTAGACAGTTTCCTTCTTTTTCTAACTGTAAACAGCACAGCTTCCAGTGATGTGCATTAATCTAAACTTTCTTATAACACTTCTTCAGAGCAGTGTCGTGGTCCTGTTGCAATGACGTGGAAGGTGACGTGGGACCATGAGCTGTGCTGAACGTGGTGCTGGCAAGCTAAAATCAAGTGTAGGCAGATTGGTTGGCACAGATGGGAGAGAGATTACCAAAGACTGTTTTAAAAAGAAATTACTGCTTAAGAAAGAGATATTTTTATCTTCTGCTTTTAAAATAAAGCATGGGTATGTGACTTTATGAGCTAGTCTCTCGGAATTGCTTATTTGAATGACATTATGGTTTTGCAGGTTTTTTTGCATTTTCTTTGCTATAATTGCACAAAGGAAAGAAGATAGATGCTAACCGTGCATGGCCTCTTCATACATATTTTAGTTTATTAATGTGCTGGAGCAATCCTGAAATGCACTTCATTTGTGAGGGAATCCAGCATAGGAAAGGAAGTAAGGAGAACCTGAAAAGGCAGGGTGCCTCCATGGGGAGGAGAGAAAGACAGTGCTGATAGGACGAATATGGCTGAGGGGAGCAGCGCATCAGTTGTGGGATGACAAAAAAACAGCTGCTCACAGAATGGATGATGGCCGCTCAGGGAGACTGGGGCATGGACAAAGAGTAGCAGCGATGGCAGGAAAGGGGCAGTGGAGGACACCAAGACCATTAGTGTAGTGCATTTTTAAAAATTGGATGTTGTTTTTGTAGTTGAGAGGTTCACTGCTGTGACTGCTTTACTGCGAAGTGCAAAGATCATACTAGAAAAGCTGTCATGCCTGTAACAGCTCCATACTGTATTTACATGGCACGTAATTGAATACTGGATCTTCAATGTTTCTGTGCATTTATGTTAGTTAACTACAGAGACCAGTCCGTCTTCTCTGTCCTTAGTATGAAAAGTAGAGAATCAAAAAAAAACAAACTGTTTCTCACCCTTGGCACAGCATTGGATAGCCCAGATTGGTTGACACAACTACTGAACTTGAAAGTCCAACTTCTAGCTGTCTAAACATGCATGCAGCTGTGAAATTTATTTGTGCTTAGCCCAAGGTATTGATGTGGAAGATTAGGCAAAATTTTGAGCTGCCTTTTCCCCATGAGTAAGGCCAGGTATGGTCCATGGTAAATGTTGCTTTTCTTCTGTCCCCACAGTCTGTGTTGTTGTGTCAGCTGCAACCCACCAACCTATGCAATGGTGATATGTTTGTCTTTTCCTGTAAACCTTCTTATTTTGTGGTTTCTCCTCTTGCACCTGAACTGAGCTGAATTTGGTGTGTGTGTTAATGAAGCAGAAAGAATAAAAGACAGCTTTTTTTTTTTTTTTAAATGAACTTTAGGAAGCTTTGCAAGCTAATATTGGAGCTAGATAATGAGAAAAAAATGCAACTACTTTCTGCTCATGTAGAGGACTCCCCTCCTGTCTGAATTCCTAAAGCTAACGGGTAGCTTTTTTGAAAATCATTCAAAGTCACAAGATTATGTACAAAAACAGGATGACCCTCTTGCTGTTATGATAAAATATTTTCAACTTCAGAAAACAATCCTAAACCTGCCTCAGAGAAGTGCTTAAAAGGTCAGTTTTCTGCTGGTAAGCTACTCAGTATTATGTAATCTGGTAATATCATAAGTAAGATATTCCAGCAAAAATACTTGATATTTAGTAGACAGTAAAAACAATAAAATGACATTATGTGTGTAGACTTTCGAGTCCTGCTGTTTGGGCAGGGATTTAACAGATTCCCAGACGTCGAGCAGCTACTCCTGGAATCCACAAATGCCAAATAAACTTGAGGCGACTTTGCAGCTGAATAACAGGCAGTCCAATGTGTCCTGCTTTGCAGCCTGCCAGTATTGGCAGGTTCAGTGTCTTTTCACAGCAGTGCTGGCAACTTTTAATATTTTTTTTCCATTTCAAGAGAGATTTTTTTTTTGATAGAAACAAATAGCATTCTAGAAACACATTTGTTCAGTTGATAGCAATTGCTTCCTAATTTTAACAGAATTTTGGGTCTCATAGAAATGGTGAAACTTTTCTGCTTTTGTTTGTTTGTTTTTTATCTCCTCCAGAGAGTCTGGAGTAGGTTGCCCAGGGAGGTTGTGGATGTCTCCTCCCTGGGGTTGTTCTAGGCCAGGTTGGATGAGGCCTTGAGCAGCCAAGTCTAGTTGAGAGGAGTCCCTCCCCATAGCAGGGAGGTTGAAGTAGGTAATCTCTAAGGTTCCTTCCAATCTAAGCCTTTCTATGATTCGGTATTTTTTTTTTTCTGCACACATCTGGTAGAATTATATAGGGAAGTATTAGGAAATGGCTGTAGGATTTCCCTCTTTCAGGAAGGGCTTTCAAAAGTACCTGATATTTGAATCAGTGAAGGCATTACCAAAGGAAAAGAAATATTTTTTTCAGAAGTTTATGAACTTGAAAGTAAATTATCACTTTCAGGGTTATCAGTATTTTACACAGATGTGAACTCCATCCTAAACTTAAATTAGTTTTGGGTTGTTTAAAGTATGTTCTCGTTTTACGCATATCTTACCTGCTTTTAATTGAGGTAATTTTTTTATCTGCCACTTTTTAATACCTGTCTTCATAGCTTTCATGCTGCTAAAGACTCTTGTATTCTCAGTTTATTGCCTTGTTATACTTCATAGTTGCAATATGTTCTTTTCATTATAATTGAGTCTTATACTATATTCTTTCCTAGATATTCATGTTTTGCATATGCTTGTTCTTTTTTAGTACAGAATTGATTTAAAGATTTGTATTTGTTAGGACACTCAATTTCCTACAGCTTCAATTTGGAAATGTTTTCAGTACCAGTTATGAGAAACATAAATCATAATTTATTACTATATTAAGCCTATTTAATATTAAGCAGCAATGATTTCTTTATAACATTGTAAACTATGATATAACTATGTTCCACCTCACATTATTTGCTAACAATATATAGATGACACCCTTTAACTTCCTAGATTTCTCACCTATTTGGACAAACCGAGTAGCCTCACAATACGTTAAATTCTGAATGGGAGAAGGAGGGAAGGAGTTTTACATTTCCCTTTTCACTTTTACTTTGGAAAAATATCTTTTGCCTTTATTTGGAACTGTGAGCATTCACATAAGAAATCAGAATATCTGTCAAAAAGAAATCCCTCTACCCAGACATCTATCAAAACACATGGTCTAAGACGCTTTTGATAATTTCAGCTTTATAAAGACCAACAAAAAACTATCATACCTCAACCCACCAGCCACCTCTGAGAACTCTAACCAAAACTTCAGCAAACATAAAAGGAAGGTGAATTTATATCTTTTTCTCCTCAGAAGAATTGTGAGACTCTAAGATTTTATATTTTCCAGGAAATCATAAGATGTGAGTTCAAATCAGACTTTCCAAGATTATTTAGTAGGTTGCAGTTCTACTATTTTTTTTGTCCTGCTGCATCTCATTAAGATACGAGATGTCCAGCACCTAACAAAATTTCAGTAACTTTCTAGAATTACATGTTGAATTTTTATTTGGAATGTAATGAAAAAGGTAGTCTTGAAAAATGTATTTAAATTCTAAAATTCCAACACTGAACCATCTCCATCATGTTGTATTGACATTTTTGCAATTGTTGTCAGAGAGAAGGAAGGAGAGGTTTGTCTTTGTTGATATCATGGGAGTTCACTGTTGCCTTCAGCTTCTTCTATGGACAAATATGTCTGACTTGATCGGTATTCCAGTCTTAATACTGCATTTTCTGTGCCCTTTTCTACATGTCATCTTGAATTGGTGAGAAAAATATGTACTAATTTTGTGTGGAGGGAAAATAGAAATCCTCACAGCCGTGTTTCACAGTGTTCACTTGCTTCCTAATTAAGTAAGGGATTCTCACTGATTTTTTTCCTCCAAATAGTTTCTTTGCAGTGTTTTCTATTTTTCCTTTCTTGATCATTTTAAAATCACTTCTTACAAAACATGTTTATTTTATGGTTGTGCAAGGATATTGTTATTGAAAATTAATCTGAACAAAAAGCAGAGGTTTTTTTTGTTTGTTTTAAAGATTAGTATGTTGAAGTTTGAATATGAATTTTAGTGCAATTATAGTTGGATTTAGTAATCTTCAGGTATTTTCCAATCGCATAACCCTATGAGACAGACTAAAAGCATTTTATATAGGGACAGATGTAATATTTAGATAAGATATGCTAATAGATAAGTATAGCAGCAAAAGTCATTGCAAATAGAAAAAATGAAAAGAAATGAGACAGATGGCAAAGACTTTTTATGAAAAATGGAAAGGGATAATTTATATAATAGTTCTGAAGATACATGTAAGAATTCTAACATAAAATACTGCACACGAAGAAGCTGCAAACTTAGACCATTAAAACAAAATAGAAAAAGACCTGATTTCTTGATTCCCACTGAAAAGACAAGTCAGCTTCAAAACTTAGCTCTTTCTACTTTTTATCCAAAAATGCAACTCATGATTAAAATTTGTAGGAATCATACCAGCGATTTGTTGCATGTGATTAGTTACAGCATGGGGTCTAAGTCTTTCTGAATAAAAAGAAAAGAAACTTGTCTCAAGTCATTGTTTTAATCATTGATGTCTCATCTTTTCGCAGCCATGGATATCTATGAAACCAGAAGGATAGGGCAGCATTTTTTGAGTTAAACTTCTAACTGGCATGTCTGTAATTAGTGGTGTCTTGAGCAAAACTTATTTCTGAAAAGATAGTTTTCTGGGTTTGAAGATTGTCTGTCAGTTTTGAAATAAAGCTTTACAGGAAAATTAAACAGAGAGAACAAAACCAAGAATTAAACTTGGATCCAGTATTATGTGACATGACCTTGTCTAGAAGGTACTGGAAATAAGACTCCATTACATGCTAGAAGCCAAGCCTTTGGTTAAGAGCTTTTCTAATGGATTTTTCAAAATTTGAAGCATGTAAAAATGTAAATATTTTTGAAGTGATTTAAGACTTAGTGACCTGAGAACAGTTAAACAACTACAGAGAGACTTTTATGGTGCTTAAAGTCTGCAGAGCTTCGTCTATGCAAAAGGTATTTTTTGTAAACTTCCTGCACCCTCATGGTTATCTCATGTAACTTGCTGTCAAAATATCACCTAGGACATATAAAAATTATTGAATTTTTCCAGGGCAAAAAGGATGAAGATTACTTCAGGAAGGATGTAGAAGGAAGAAGGGTAACAAGAGACTGAAAGGGAATAAAACACATAGTGCAGAAGTCAGGAATAGCATCTTCTAATAGACACGTACCTTCTGCTCTTTGTCATTGTTGGTTCTATCTATTCTGGTAACAGTACAGCATGAGCTTTCTTATCCAGCTGCATCTTATTTCTCCTTAAGGTTTGATCCAATGTGGAATCTAGAGGCAGAAGCAATCTTCTGTTTCCTATGCTTTGAGAATATAGTTTTGCATGGAAATTTTCTTTGTATACTTCTGGCACATGGAATATCAGAACTCTCAGTTTCATGGGCACAAACTGGTGGGAACCAGGAGTCAGATGATTGGGCAACAGCTGTACATAAAAGAGTTTTTAGAAGGTTGCAGAAGAAAAGCCTAAAGCTGGAATGAAAAAAATCTGTAACTTCACTTAGGATGAGCCTGTGTGCTGTGAGTCACTGGCTGAGTGTGTGAGATGAGAGTTATCTTGGCATAAACTAAAGCATTTTTTCCCTTTCCGGAAAATTAATCACCTGCTCTGAGGGTATCTTTTTAAAAAAAAATATTTTTATCAAAAAAATGTTTTCAGACATTCAAATATGTTGGTTTCACTGGCATAGCAGAGGACCTTTCAAGTGAAGGAGACTCTTTCACCTGTTGAGGCCAGTTTATTTTAGACTTTTCCCAGAAATATGCCCCAGTGATCAGTATAGTGCCAGAAACTGACTTGCTGGCATTGGAGTCTTATTCCCAGAAGTATAATTGAGTAAAGACACTAACACAGTCAAAACTGCCAAGTGCTTTTTATTTGGTCTGCTTGTGTTTATTCTACTTACTTTGTGCCTTTCTAGCTTCTAAGAGAGAGATTTTGTTGTGTTAAATCGGGAAAAAATAGAACGTGCTGTCCCTGAAAGCACTGTGCTTTGTGCCACCTGTTGTCTTGGTGTCAAGGAAGCTCCAGATTGTTAGTTTTATCTTTAATTTAATTGGAATAAAAACTGTGAAGGTAGTAGTTGAACAGATCTGTTAAAACAGAGAAGTGCAGTCTACGAGGAGCCAGGCAGTGATGGCAGAACACCAAGAGAGCCTTCAAATTCTGTGTCCTCAATGGTGGTGCTATAGAGATCTTTGTGAAGTTTCACATGAGATACAAGATGCCTTGCAACCACAATTAGTTTTTTGATTATTATTTTTATCATTTAGTTTCTGTATTTTCCTTTTTGCATATAAAGATGCCTGCTGGAAATACAACACAGGAAAGAGGGAACAGTCCCTCTTTGGTGATGGAGCCAACTAGGGAAGGCACCTTGCTGGACCTGCTGTTTGCAAACAGAGAAGGACTTGTGGGTGATGTAATGGTTGGGAGCTGTCTTGGGCACAGCAATGACAGAGTTTCATTTGTTGGCAAAGATCTTAGGAGGCAGTCCTTGAGGGAATCCAGGCAGGCTTGGCACTGTTCAAGAGGGAACTCTTAAAGGCACAGGAATAGGCTGTCCTATATGCCAAAAGACAGGTCAGTGGGGACGAAGGTTGGTCTGGCTGAACAGAGAAGTTTCAGTTGCTGCTTTAGGGAGAAAAGGAGAGTCTATGGTCATTGGAAGAAGGGGCAGGCCACTCAGGAGGGCTGTGAGATCGTTGTGAGGCTATGCAGGAGAAAATTAGAAGGGCCAAAGCCCAGCTGGAAATTAATTTGGCTTCGTCTGTTAAAGGGAATAGGAAATGCTTCTACAAATATATTAGCAACAAAAGGACTAAGGAGAATCTCTGTCCGTTGTTGAATGCAGGAAGGTACATAGTGGTCAAAGATGAGGAAAAGGCTGAGGTACTCAGTACCTTTTTTGCCTCAGCCTTTAGTAGTAAGACCAGTTGCTCACTGGATGCCCAGCCCTCTAAGCTGGAAGATAGGGATAGGGAGTAGAATGAAGCCCCCATAGTGCAAGTAGAGAGGGTTAATGACCCTTGCACACATATGCAAGTCTATGGGGTCAGATGACATACACCCAAGAGTATGGAGGGAGGTGGCAGAAGTGCTCACCAAGCCACTTTCCATCATTTACCAGCAGTCCTGGCTAAGTGGGGAGGTCCCAGGGTTATTGGCAAACATGATGCCCATCTACAAGGAGGCCTGAAAGGAGGATCTGGGGAACAACAGACCTGTCAGCCTGACCTCAGTGCTGGGAGAAGGTCATGGAGCAGGTCATCTTGAGTTCCATTATGCAGCATGTGCAGGGCACCAGGTAATCAGGTTTGTGAAGGGCAGGTCTTGCTTGGTGAACCTAATTACAACAAGATGACCTGCTTAGTGGATGAAGAAAAGTCTGTGGATGTTGCTTATCTGGACTTTAATAAAGACTTTGACACTATTTCCCATGGCATGCTCCTGGAGAAAATGTCTGCTTATGGCTTGGATTGGGGGACAATTCACTGGGTTAAGAACTGGATGGATGACAGGCCCAAAGAGTGGTGGTGAATGAAGCTAAATCCAGTTGGTGTCCAGTAACTAGTGGTGTTCCCAAGGGCTCAGCATTGGGGCCAGTTCTCTTTAACATTGGTATCAATGATCTGGACAAGGGAATTGAGTGTACCCTAAGCAAGTTTGCAGATGATGCCAAACAGGGAAGGAGTGTTGATCTTCTAGAGAGTAGGAAGGCTCTGCAAAGAGATCTGGACAGGGTGGACTGATTGGCCAAGGTGAATTGTATGAGGCTGAACAATGCCAAGTACCTGCACTTGTCTCACACCAACCCCATGCAACAGTACTGGCATGGGGCAGAGTGGCTGGAAAGTTGCCTGTTGGAAAAGGACCTGGGGGTGTTGGTTGACAGCGATCTGAATATGAGCCACCAATGTGCTCAAGTAGGCAAGAAGGCCAACGGCATCCTGGCTTGTATCAAGAATAGTGTGGCCAGATGGAGTAGGGAAGTGATCGTGTCCCTGTACGTGGCACTGATGAGGCCACACCTCAAATACTTTGTTCACTTTTGGTGTGTTCATTTTCAGTATGTTTTATAACCTAGTATAATTACCACTGTGAACTTAGTCACTGGAGCTAATCAGTACGTTCATTGTTACATCTGGTTGATAAGTTTTCATGCATGGCATTAAATTCTTCCTTCTATTTCTTTTTTCTCTGACTTGACTTTTCCATGATATTACAACAAAAAGCAAGGTGGTGCTACAATGCAGGCAGGTTATTTGTGTTTGTATATAACAATGTCTAGGGGAAAAGAGGTCAGCAAAAGAATTACTGCAGTTCTGAAGATGACCTAATCTTACTCTATCGTGCCCAGTAATTGGGTTTTTCACCATTAATAATTTATGCACATCTTGTGTTTTCTTTGTTTTCTCCAAATACACAACTTTTTAATCATTAGAAAGGGTCATTAGGACTTACCTAAGATTGTAAAAGTCACTGACAGAGAGTTGCTCTTAATTAGAGGATATATAACTTTATAATTAAAATGTACATTTTAATCATTAATAATACTCCAATGAAATAATTATATCAATTTATTCTTGAGTGTCCTGAAATTTGGCACATCTTTAAAGATGGGAAAGCTTTTGAGGAGAGTGTCTTTTTCTTAAATTTCTGATTTACATTTCAGAATAGCCAATTAAAAAAAATTGAAGAATACATTCTGAATTAGATCACAGCAAATAACATGTTTCTTCATTTTCTCCTAGCAGTAGATTTTTTTGTATTACATAATCACAGAATGGCAGGGGTTGGAAGGGACCTCTGGAGATCATTTAGTCTAACCCCCCTTGCCAAAGCAGGTTCACCTAGGGCAGGACACAGGAACATGTCCGGGAGGGTTTTGAAAGTCTCCAGAGAAGGAGGCTCCATATGTGTTACCATGTGTTAAAGTAGTCTTATGGCAGAAATGTGAGAATTGTCTGCTCATGATCAGATAAACTTAAGAGGAGGAGGAAAAGAAAAAGGATAACTCTTTTAAATGAGACAAACTTAAATATTCAGATGCATCAAAACATTATTAGAAACAGAATTTTGGACCAATGTGCTTTTGCGTACACATGAGCTTTTACATAATTCTCATGCCTTAACAGTGTGGATGGAAAATAACCATATTAGTCTTAAATGCAAGTATCATCATCATGTTTGTTATATTCCCCTACCTCTTCCAAAGAGTTTTTATTGAACAAAGACAATGTGACAGACATCTATAAAACTTGAGGAAGATTATTTTGCATTAAAAGTCTGCTTAGTGAGATACTATATATATATAAAACCTTTATTATGGGAAACTATGTGAGTCTGTTTTATAGATTTATTATTTGCAGGAAAAATCCTGCTATTACTGTGTTTATTAGTTAAGTCAGTCCTCCTAGTATCTTCAGGCCCAATTCAGAATTAAAATGTAAAAACACCAGAATCAACAGAAATGGCTTTATAACCAGACAGGTTGTGGTACTTATTCTTTATGCTGACTGTGATATTTAATCAAATACTTAATTTGGCAATGCTTTGTTTTTCAGGATGGAAAGAAGAAGTTTGACAAGGAAAGTGAAAAATATTATTCCATCCTAGAGAAGCACTTAAATTTATCAGCAAAGAAGAAAGAGTCTCATTTGCAAGATGTAAGCACTAAACACACTCCTACAGAGTTTCACATTTGCATAGAGATCATGATAACAAACAAGTTCTTTTCAAAACATGCTGTATTTTGTCAATGTAAAATTGTAGTGTTTTCTTGCAGTCATACTTGTTGTGAATATGAATTCTTGAGCAGGATTAATATGATCCTAATAAAACAATGTTCTGCATGTCCAACTTTGTGTATGTCAAGTACAGCTTATGTTTATTGATGTGTCCTTAAGTGATGTCTTTGGAACTAAAAATCTTGTAACTGAGGCTGAGTTTTTTTACATTTCTCTCTTCCCCAGTTTTAGGCAGCTACAGGTATGCTGACTCAACAACATAGCCCCACTCTAAGTAGAAAGTACAACAAAATCGGTACCAGAAATGTTAACAGGGGAGATTATGCTACAGGCCTCTTCTGTAGCATAAATAAAAGAAGGCCAAGCACCATTTTCTGTCCCAAAATCCAAGTGATAGGTGTTGACTCAAAGGAGCCCCATTAACAGCCCATATGTCCAGGAGAGAGTTCACAGGAGAAGCCCACAACAGAGCCAGAGCACAAGCAAAGAACCAAGTGGTGCTGGCAGCTGGGCTTTAGAGCACAATGAAAGTGAAGAAAAGTCTTTGCCTAGAGCCAGTGCGATGCATTTATTGAGACAGGAATACCATTTCTTGACTACTACTGTCACCCTGAAAAATAATTTTTTTAAACCGCTCTATCTTTGGATTGTTGAGGTTTCTGGGTATCTCATCACACCACGTGATTTAAAGTGTAGTGGGCTGAACAAGGAGTAGTTCTCATACTGAATTGGGCTGTTGTATGTTTCTCACTTGAGTGCAATTGAAAGCACCTTATTTGGGCATCTGAATTTTGATGTTCTGACATTCTACAGAAAGTGCTTTGCATATATCTATTTAATTGAAATGTGTTGGATATTTTAAGAGTCTGCAATACTGCTTTTGCAGTTTACATAGATGATTAGATTTTTTTTCATTTAGCATTAAAAAGAAACCCCATAATAGTGTCTTTTCACTGCCTACATTCGTCTGTAGTGAAGCAGAAAACAGGCAGAATTGAGTGGTATGAAAATGTTCACGAACTCACAATTTTATTTTTCTGAAATCTGTTTTAGAATCAGGAATATACATAAAGCAAAGGCTTCGATCTCCAAGCTTATGTGAAATTCTGGTATACATTTTAGATATCATACATCAGTGAAAATATTACTTAGTAAATATCATTCAAATAGATACTCAAAATCTTATCCATTGAATCTTTCCATTTTTTACATGCGGTTTGAAGTTACACAGAAAAACAAGTGAAAATCTTTTCAGCTTTTGAAAATTCCTTTCAAAGGAATTCTTGCAAACCAAAATCCTCAGTGTTCACACAAATTCATAAGCTTCCACAGAAGGTGTATTTTGGACATTTTTGTTTAGTCACTGTACACTAGGGGTGATTAAGACCTTAATTTAAGAACCCATCCATATATGAGGTGACACATGGTTGTTGTAAGTATCACTACAGCTACAATCTGCTTAAATGCTGTTCGGAATAGAGATGGGTTTAACTGAATGTTTAAATACCTCTTCTATGTCAAAACCTGAAAGACCTTGTTTCTGAAATGAGATTCTCTTCTTACAATTAAATGTGAGAGCTGAAGTCTGTCTGAAGTGCTTATTGGTGGCATTTGTGTGAGCAAGGGCTTGCTGGATAATGTCCCAAAGTGGTGGCACCTGGTTCTGTTCAGCTATATAGCATTTCCTTTATGATACATTTTTTGTAAGATTAAACTGTTAACAGAGCATGAGAGACATCGATTGCCCTGTATGAATGGCACATGACAGAGTTAATTAGATGGCAGAGTGCTTGCTTATTGGAATTTTTGGGTGCTTGATTTCTACTTCATAATAGTAGTTTGTGTACTTAATTTCTCAGTTGGGTTTTTTTAGTCATTGGAATGAGGTGCTAGTACCGAATCATTTGAAACATACCATAAAGGCCCATGATTTGAGTAGTGTTAGAGCACTGTGCTCGGTTAGTGGATCAACGTTGTTAAGAGTCTGCACTCTCATCGTGATAGTACCATGTAATAGACTAAAGAAGCAATGTTGATTATATACAGTGCTATTGATGACCAAGTCCTTATATACAGTGCTATTGATGACCAAGCCCTGCCTGAAGGAAAAGACTTTTAGCAATTGTACTGTTCGAAGTACTAAACCTCTTTTATGATGTTTGCTGGTTTAATGCTTACTGTCAAGGCAGGACAGTATCTAGCTTTTCCAGTTTTCCCATATTTGTTACTTTTAATGCCAGAATTGAACTAGAGAATATACAGAAGTATATAACTCACATCAAAATATCTGAGCTGGACTCACTCATATTGTCAATACTTGATACACTTCCTTTTGACCTAAAATTAAAACCTAACTAATGCAGCCCAAAGGGATTTGCTTGAGAAAATGATTTATTATGAAGAAGGATGAATTAAAATGAAGCCTGCATCTCTTCTTTAAGCATTATCTTCATACTACACTGCTTGCCTGTTAGGTCCCTCTCCCATGGCTTGTTTAAATGGAGGATAAAAGCTGATTACTCTTTATCAGCTGATAAGAGTTAATTCTTCAGCTGTTTAGGCAGAAGGCACTGTTTTGGTACTGTATCTTCAGTCAGGTGGTATTATTCAAGAACTTGACAAGTATTGCCTTGGAATTGTGGCCTTTGAAAATTAAAACATGAAAAATAATTGATTTATGAGCTTAAGGACTTAAATATGTTTATATTCCAAGAGCATGTGATTCGTACTGTGAAATATTGTGTTGCAAGATGTCATTGTTAAAGACGGTATATTTAAGAAGGAAAATATCTTGGGAAAGTATTTGACTCTGAGAAGTAGATAAGATCTCAGTGCATGTGATACTCAAACATTTCAATAGAAATAATGTTCTTTTTTTCCCTCCAGGCTCCCCTAAAAACTAGAGTATTAAAGTGCAAAAAGGAAAAGGAAACCAAAAAGGAGTGGGGAAAAGGCGTGAGACTAAAATGTATAATGTTAGTGTCTTAAACTTGGGTTTAGTTATTTTAAGTAGGTATTCTAATTGTCTGGAATCCCATGAAGTTTGTAAAGTAATCTTTTAAAAGATCTGTTTGTTAATGGCAAAACTGGTTTTAAAGCAATCAAGAGTAACTTAATGTTGCCTGTATTTCATTTTGTCTCTTAGGCAGATACACAGATTGACAGAGAGCATCAAAACTTTTATGAAGCCTCATTAGAATATGTTTTTAAAATTCAAGAAGTACAAGAGAAAAAGAAATTTGAATTTGTAGAACCTGTAAGTTTTATTTTCTATTTTCTTTAAAATGCATGCATTTAAAGCTGAAAATTTAATTTAAAAGACAGGGTTATTTACTTCCTTTATAAATTGTGATTGTAAGTTCTTTGTGTATAGCCGACATTAGGATCTTGACTTGGGCACTTTCCATGTTTATTAAATGATTATGTAAAAGTATCATATCTATTGTGAAGTGGAATGTTTGTTGACTTGGAGTGTACATAACATTTTAATGGGACAACATGTACTGTTGAGTCTGTGAAACACATAATGGATGTTTCCTAATACCATGGTTTCATGGCTAAAATTTTGAGCCAGGTTTTGGATTTAAATATTCCATGTAGGCAGTGTACACATATATTTTCCAAGTTATATATGATATAAAGTGAAAAATCAGATTTCTCTATATGATAAGTAATTATTTTTTGTCTTTAGTTTACCTTGCACATAAAAGAACTCATGTATTTATATG
Source organism: Indicator indicator (assembly GCF_027791375.1). Taxonomy (NCBI): domain Eukaryota; kingdom Metazoa; phylum Chordata; class Aves; order Piciformes; family Indicatoridae; genus Indicator; species Indicator indicator. The sequence goes on from NC_072010.1 coordinate 14,594,182, forward strand.
CAATAAAAAAGGAAGATGAAGTTGTGCTTCAAAGTTCATATTTAGATCTAGGATTTTCTCCTTGACTGTGTTTCTGCCCCCCACCCCTATTTTCTGTATTAGTCAGTACCAAAAGCTGCTTCAATATGATGTGCTAGCATATTTGTGTGGCATATTTGTAGTATTAGTATTACTACTGTTCATGTTATATAGGACGAGTTGCCTTGTTGCCAGTTGCCTTGTATGGTTAGTACCTGTAGCACTTGACAGAGAACTTCCAATGTCATCTGTCCCTTCCCATGAAGTGTACTGAGTGTAGGAGAATGTCTGTTATGAAAGAGGAACATGATAAGTATAACTTTCTGTCTTCACACCATCTTCCAGCTTCCTTGTAACTAACCAAAGCAGCACTCTTGACGGAAACAGGTTGAGTTACATCTCTAACACCCCATGTCGCCAAGAAGAGCTTCTTGGATACCTCCCTTCCATGAGATGAGAATGTATAGTGAATGTTTGACACTGAGATGCAAACTAATGAACCTGGGATTCAGCAAGCAGTACTTGCAGAAATCCTATCTTTACAGCTGCCAAATCTTAGAGACTAAAACTTTGCTTGGAGTCCTAAATAAGAACATTTTTCTACCTGTCACAGATTAATCCAGAGTCTCTCTCTCTGTCTACTTCTGCAAAACTCACATCCTAGAAAAATCTAGCAATCTTGACCTGGCTCTGACCCTGGTATAGGAGACTTTATGCTCCTTTAAAGTAATAGAAACTTCATGCATTAAGAAGACTTTGTACATCAAGAAATATTATTGTGCAATTGTATGTAGTTAATATAGGGCATCTTTCATCCTATGTGCTAGACAGAGCAAAAATCAATTTGGGGTTATGTATTTTAGTTGGAAATATTAAACTTTATCCTTTTGTCCAAGCTCATTCTCCATACTTGGCCATCACAGCACCAGCTATGAATTATCAAAATGAAAGAGTGATTTATCAAGTTCTGCAGTACTGACATGAGCAAGCAAATAGGGGAGGTTACTGGCAAATTCAGTCTTGTAGACCTGGGGAGTTTTGTCATCAGGTGTTCAAATCTAGAAGGCAAAATTTACTTTTGAGTCAATCAAATACTACCCTGTGTCAGATTAGTGGGCATTTTATGTTAGCTCAGTGTGCTGTTTGTTGCACTACCTGATGTTCCAGGTGAAGGTATGAGAAATACTCTGGTGACTGGGTAATGATAGCCCTTGCAGCCAGTGTCTTTTGACTCCAAGTGAGAATTTTTTATAATCAGTCTGAACATAAATAGAGCTGAAATTACTACATCAGTTAAAATTTTGAGCCTTCAAAATTCTTACATTTATTTCTAATCTGTCACATAGAGCATGCTGGAATAAAAGCATTTACTAAAACCCATAAGGTGAAGTAAGCCAGGTAAATTATAATACACATTAGCAGTACCATGAGACAAAGAAAAACAAAAATCTTCAAAATAGGCTTTCTACAAATGTGTAGTTTATGTAAGTGAGGTTGGAAATATGAGCATATGCTCCTAGATGCAAGTAGATTAGGACAAATCCTAACACTTTAAAATCACCTATCGTAAGAATTGCCATGTTATTCACTTTCTTGTGCCTGTTCTGTGGATGTTCAGATGTTAGAAGATGCCTGGTGTTGTGTCTGTACAAGTCACTCCTCCTCAGGAGCTCTGCCGGTTGTGAGGCATTCAAGTGCATAAGGATTTGTTTCATCAGCTCAGTGTTATGCCTCCATATAATTCTCAGTCTGATGTGTCACTAATAGACTCATTGAAGGAGAGTTTAACAAAATAAAAGAAAGGCTATTAGAGCAGTGAAGGAGGAAATTGTAATGCCCATGTGGAAGAAAGATAGGTTTATGACATGGGAATAGAACTTGAAAAGCAACTTACTTGCTAGAGCTCCTTCCATGATCTTCATTTTGTCTATACTGAAAGATAAGGATGGTCTGGGAACCAGAATGGGAGAAGTACATGGCTTACGAGGAGCCTCTGAGGCAGCTGGGGTTGTTCAGACTAGAAAAGAGGAGGCTGAGGAGAGACCTCATCACTTTCTACATCTACCTGAAGGGAGGTTGGAGCAAGGAGGGTGCCAGTCTCTTCTCCTTGATGACAAGTGACAAGACTGGAGGAAATGTTTTCAAGATGCACCAGGGGAGGGAGGTTCAGGCTGGATGCTAGGAAATATTTCTTCGCAAACAGGGTTATCAAACATTGGAATGGGCTGCCCAGGGCAGTGGTGGAGTCTCCGTCCCTGGAGGTGTTTAAGCAGCATGTGGATCTGATGCTTAGGGACATGGTTTAGGATTGATCCTAAACTGGGTCGAAGGTTGGACTTTGGATGATCTTTGAGGTCTCTTCCAATCAGATGTTTTCTGTGATTCTGTGAAGTAGCCTATCAAAAATTGCCACATTTGTTACACATAGGACAGCAGTTTGTAATAGCGGAGTATGTTCCTTCCTGATGGAGGGAGTGGAGAGATTTTAAGGTATAAAATGCTAATGACTCATACTCTGAATAGGAGATTATAATGTTTAGAGTAGATTTTTGCAGCTGCTTCTCATGCTCTGGATTTCTCTGCTGTACTCTGCATCTTGTTTCAAGGAGTCACTAATGTGTACTCACGCGAGTAACCAACAGCTGTCTATTTGTGATCTGCCTAGGTCTTGATCTTTAACAAGGCAAAAAAACAACCCCAAAGCTTTTAATTCAGATAATGAATTTAAACATTTTCACATGGGCAAATTACTGATAAAATTCACTTTACAGCAAATTAAAACAATGCATAGTAAGTGACAATAATTTCTCACCCTAGCTTTGCCCCTATGGGCCCAGAGAAGTTGGTTCAAGCCAGTGTCACTTTCTGAGGGTGTCATGCTTGTTAAAACTATTACAGATGCCTTCTTAGAGCTCCCCTGTGTCCCTCAGTGATGCCAGGACTCCCTTAGCCTATACAAATCAGGGAACAGAGTTCGTAAGTAGCAAGGTATCTGAAATGTGAGGAGTGGTCCCTTAAATGTCACAGAAGCTCACAAGTGTTTATTTAAAGAGAAAAAAAAATTCCTGTAATTGCGTGCAGTTCCATGAGACTTCACTGTGGACATTAAACTCAATTTCCCCTTTCTTGGATTTTCTACATTATTAACTATATTCACTTTAATCTGATGAGTAAGTGCTATCTACTTAAAAATAAAATGAAAACAGGGAGACAGGGACTTCTGGCTGATGTGCTGCAGGCCAAAGGTTAAATTCCTCCCCTATCCGAAACCTAAATACAATCTTCTTCCTGTGAGAATGAAATGACCAGGCACTCTTGAGGTCACCAGCTCTACATAAAAATAAATAAAGTCCCAAGAAGCAGTTGGATTTTGTTTCAGGTTCTGTGTTGAAATCCTCATCATACTGGGGTATTGAGTAGCATTTTATTAGAGAGTTCAGATCTCACTCTGTATTGATGTGACTGATTAGATAACTCAGAGTGAGGTAAATGCAAGTAACTTGTTGAAATGAAAAACTTTTGATATAAACCCTTCAGGCATTATGTGTGATGTTTGATATAACAAATGACCTCTTTATGTGTGAAAACCATGTTGAAATACATTCTGAAAATTTTATTTGGGGGAAAACAAAACAAAACAATACACTGTTCTTTTTTTCTTTATTTTTTAATATAAATCTGTTTAAAATAGTGAGCCCACCTTTAGGAGCAGTACCGCTTCTAACGCTGTCAGTAAGAAAACCCCACTGTGATCATAAGCCTAGGGCAAAAGTTCTTGGCTTTTAGATCTCTTCTATGTAATGCTATGGCTGTACCTGTCCTGGTGGACGTGGTTATGAAGATGCCTTAACAGCAGAGACCCATTGAGTACAAGGCGTCTTTTGATCCCTGTTCTTCCACCAGTAGTTACACATACACAGAAGCAAATACCATCCTCAGTGTCAGTTGTTTCAACACAAAACTTGAATAAGCTGGTCTAAGACCTGCATAAAATAAGCATATTGTTACTTGTCTTTTATTCCTATTTTTCTAAGTGAATATTTGACTAAGAGAACATCAAGGCAAGGTCCTCTGCAATGCTCAACTACCAGAATAACTGAGGAGTACTTTAACTAAAATGCATTCAGATTTTTCTCAGGGATTTTGTGCTAGTTCTTCGTTTTCTGATTAATTCAGCTTTGCTGCCATCTTGTGTTAAATATTTTACTTCTCAGTATTTTTCCAGGTACTCTATAATAAAGTGCTTTGCATGGTGGAAAACGGTTTTCTTCAAGTGTTGAAGCTGAAGTTTAAACAGTTTATAGTATGTTCTCCTCAAATGCCCTTTAAACTGATCTTTGAAGTTCAGGCATAAACTGACATAGTGCAACTTTCTCCCAGTAGGTCTTTTAGTGTAATTTTCACATGCTTTAACATTCTGGTCTGGCAGTAGTTTTGCTGAGTGCTTTTGTTAGGCCTGCAGTGTTTCTTTAGCTGAAAGGGGTGGGATTGGCAACAGGCTTCCACTTAGATATTAAGTTAATCTACATCCTTTTGACTGAGCCAAGTCAGAGTAAGCACAGGAATTATGCTGCCATATCTGAAGGAGCTGTAGTTGGGGACCCTGATACATAATTAGTTCCACACTGTGAGCATGGGCTTTGCACAGCTGGAGCCAGATCACAGTCTTAGTTATAATTTACTTATTTTTTTACATTAGTGATGAAAAGGAAGATCAGCTTTTTTTCTTGTCTTTTACATTGTAAACCATAAAATTATAGAACTTTTTCTGTTTACCTAGTTGGAGCTTTATAAATAAATAAATAAATAGTTATAAATAAATAGTTATAAATGCAAAAAATAATAAATAGTTATGTTTGGACCTTCCTCTGAACCACTTGAATAACAATGGCCACATGGGCCAGATCCTTAGCTGAGATAATGATTTCATCTCGACAAATGGTTGTGTAAAGCTGAGGAAATTTACACAAGCTGTGGAGCCCTTCACTTGACTGTTGCCTTCATTGTTTGTTTGGTGGTGGAACGCAGTCAGGAATACGCACCCATTTTAGAGACCTCACCAAAAAAGTGTCTTTTTTTTTGCCCAAGGATCTTCTCAGTTCTTCATCCGCTGTGATAGACTTATTGGGCAGCCATGGGCTTTTACCACCTCTGCCTGAGGTGAGGATTTCACCTGATCCTGCAATACAAGGATGATGTCTTTCTCCCCACCTTGCCTTTATTCTTCTGTTTGTGCTGGTACTGATGGCCTAGTAAACTTGAACTGCTTTAACTTACTAATACAGCAAAACAGCAGGCTTCACAAGGCAGAGATGCTCACTGAAGGGCTCAGTGATGCCGGAGCTGGCACATGGATGTGCAGGATGCGTGACAAAGATGAATGGGGAAAGAGGAGAAATGGCAAGAAGAGAGCAGGACTTCTGTCTGGTAGCAGCAAGTCATCATGTTAAATCCTCTGGACAAAGTGCTGTGTTTTCTCTCTCATCTGTCAAGCTGTGTAATTTTGCTCATTAAAGGGTGTGGAATGTCTTGCAGTGCTGGAATGGATGGAGCTCTAAAAATGCAAAATACTATTTTAGCTATTCCCCTGAAATATATGTATTACCTTAGTACATCAGTCTCTTAGTGAGCAATAGGAGAGAGGGAAGCAGAGCAATTTAACTACATTTCTTCGGTTAGGACTGCGTGTAAATTCAAAGAAAATATAGACAGTAAAAGCTACATTTTTAAGTAGTTTTACTTAAAATAATCTATGGTATTGGTAACACAAAGAAAAGTGCATTAAATATGAATAATGGTATTTTTGTTGTCCAAGCCTAGGCTACTTCAGTAGTCAGTGGAGAGAGATAAATGTTTCCATGATGCTGATGAATACCTGTGGTTTTTTACTGAGTTAGGAGGCAGCCTAGGCAGCCAGTTACTTAGTCTAGCACTATACTAGGGTAAATCTGGCCTGTTTTAGAGATCTTGTTGTTGTACATCCAAGTTAATATCTCTTTTTTTTGTTGTTGTTGTTGTTTTCTTTATTTGGGTTGGGTTGGGTTTTCTGTGAACTAAATTATATATACGAAAAAATATCCATAATAAAAATCTAAATGATTGTTATTTAACAGCAGGTAGGAGGGCTTACAGCAATGTCAAAACATTTGTAACATTTAGAACAGAATAAGTAGAAGGCTTTTAGACTAATAGATGGTACTTGCACTTCTTGCTACTTAATCATTATTTGAAAGAAAACTTTAAAATGTATTTTTGGCTGGGTATGTGCAGACTTCAACTGTTCTGTTAGAGTCAGTCACAGACATACCAGATAGAGTTTGCATTTTGTTCAGAGCAGGAAGAAATAGTCTGGATTTCTTGTGTTTTATTAAGCTGTCCAAAACATACTTTCAAGAATCTCATTTGTGGAAAATAGGTCATAGCCTAAGCAATTACTATGAAGTATGTGAAAAAAAAATTGAAGAAAAAGCCTTGAACTCTTAAAGTATGAACTTGGAAAATGCACACCATCAAAGACTCTAGCTGAAATACTGAATAAAGTGACTAAGACAGTGAATTAAATTATTCTGAAAATGACAACTAAATAATGCAAAAACCTGTTTAACACTTCTCTTTCTTACAGTCCCATTAGGTATTCTTTGCTCAGCAAAGCTTTGCTGTAGCAAGTAATGAATGCTTAGAGTGTTCCAGGAGCTAAAACACAGGATGTTTTTTTGCTGATGGCTTGCCATATTTTGCTGCTGAAACAGAAAATCAGCTGTCCTTATTTTTTGCCTTGTAATGTTCACTTGAATAGGAGAAATGTGTTGCTATCATGGTTTAAGCCTACCCAGCTGGCAACAAAGCCCCACACTGCTGCTCACTCACTCCTAACCACCTCTGGTGGGATGGGGAGGAGGTAATGCAACAAAAGGCTCAAGGGTCAACACAAAGGACAGGGAAGGCTCGCTCACCAATTGTGGTTATGGGCAGAAGACAGACTTGACTTGGGGAAACAAAATTATTTTATTTTAAACAACTAAACTACCACTAATTCACCAACTGAATCAGAGCAGGGCAGTGATAAGTACAACTCCATCTTAAGTACGCCGTCCTCCACCCCTCCCTTTGCCTAACAGTTTTTCACCTCTAAATACATTATTGCAATGGTGCTGATTGGCTGTACCTCAGCCAGAGGTGGGTTTGACTTGGACATGGGGGGAACTTCTTAAAGCTTCTGACAGGGAATCACACCAGTATGCCCCTTCTCCACTACCAAAACCTCACTAAACACAAACCCAACAGAGCAGCAGCTGCTAAGAACTATTTTTTCGCTGTCTCAGGCAATAGTTTCTTACAAGTTAGTGTGTGTTCTATGATCTTTGTGTTACATAGCGATAAGGGTGCATGTTAAAAATATATAATGCTTCTCAATTTTACCTTTTCAGCTCTTGGCCTTTCTTCAAGGATTATTTACATTTTACCATGAAGGATATGAACTTGCTCAGGAGTTTGCACCATACAAGCAGCAGCTGCAGTTCAATTTGCAGAATGTAAGGATAATTTGTATTTACACCACTTTGCTAATTTAATTTCAAGATATTAAAGTAGACTCTTAGCACTTTATTGGAACTCAAGTATTGCGATGTTTTAGTAAGATGAAATCAAATTACTGTATCAATAGGTAATCTGGTTATTTTTGGTAAGGCTAATAAAGATTTCTGTCAACAAATAACTTTGGATAGTTAATTTGTGACTTCCAGGTCAAAATTTCAGGATCAAGAACCAGAAAAGCAGAACAGGAGTTTTTCCTAGAAAGCACAGTATTCTACATAGGTTTAAGCATGTGCAAATGTTTTCTTGAGAGTAGGTCCTGTCTTCTGGATGTCCCAGAAATGTCCCAACTGGTATAAAATGATGCGATTTGCTTCTTTACAATCACAGATTGTCACAAAAAGCTTGTCCTGCTGTCTAACTTCCCACTGTATATAAGGTATACCTGGGAAGCCGTTCTTTAGCTATTCACTGGAACATCAAAGAACTGGTGAGGCCTTCCTCCACAGTGTGCAGCTCTTAGGAGTGTTAAGTCCCACTGGAAGAAAGGATCTGTTGTTTACGTAGTTACTCTCAACTGAGTTGATGGATCTTTTGCTGTAGATTGGTCTGAATTTGGTGTTAAGAGCCATACAACAAAAAAAATGCATTTAATCAACATACATTTCCACTCATAACTGCTATATACAAGCACACTTTTATTTCATTATGTTAGCTCAGATGATACACTTCCAAAGACAGGTAAGTAGATATAAAATGCATTTACACCAAATTTTCTCTATAACCACGAGTATTTGCTTCTAACACAGAAAGTGAAGTTCAACATGGTAAATATTGGGCCAGCCCTGTATTTTTCACAACAAGCATTATCAAGGTAAACAACACACAGAATCACAGAATGTTACGTGTTGAATGAGGCCTTGAAAGATCATCTAGTCCAACCCCTCTGCCAGAGCAGGAATTTTTTTTAAAAGTGAAGGAGTTCCATCATTTACTTTGGGGTGTCTCCATTCCTTTTCCATTTGAGTCTTTCAAGAAAAGATGCTCACACAATGGAAATACTTGTAGCTCCACCAATGTCAAAGAATCTACAACAGTTTAAAAGATCCAACATCAGCTTCTGTGAATATTCCTTGGCCACTGAACTTGGAGGAATGTTAAACAGGTCTGGGAGTGCAAGAGCACTTTACTGTGCTCAACTGCTATTCCCTGTGAGTTACTGGAATATGAAACACTGACATTTGCCTTGGAGAGGCATATGTGGGCTCAAAGTTGGAAGACAACAATGCCTTAGCACTGTCAACGTAGATCTTTATTCTTAGGAGTACTGCACACATTTGGGGTTTGCTGCAATTAAATGTGTGCAGCAACATCATAGCCCCTTCCCTTTTTATGTCTGTTGTTCATATGCAGGTATAATCCCATTTAAAACTTTATTTTGGGAAATAAAACAAAAACCTCCTAGATGATTAACCTTTACCTTTTGTATTGAAATGCAAACATTCTCTGTCTGTAGAGCATCTCAACCCCTTGTTCTGACAAATCACGTATTTGCTACTTTGCTACTAAGACTCCTTCAGATAAAGGCACAAGGGGTCAGTGTTGTTGCACAGAGCAGTTCAGTGAAAGGGTGAAAAATGTGCTTCAGTCCAGAGATTTATTTATACATCTATAGAAACAGAATTTTTTAAAATTTCATTTTAATGTTAATTAATAAATAGTTAATTTCTTCTTTAATATTGCATAAGTACAACTGAAAGTTTTAAATAGACTACAGGGGTGGAGTGTGATGTACAGATAGGCAGAAGGAAAAATTTATTATGATATCTTTTATTATATTTGTACATCAGGAAAATATGAACTTGAAGATATAGTGGAATACAGTACATCATTCACTGCTGTTAGACATAAGTCTGAATTCTGGCTCCAGCTGTAGCTACAGAGTTTCTTTCTACAGCTGGACTGTCTACTGAGTTGTCACTCAGAGCATCACGCAGTCTCAGAGTAGAATGAAATAATTTATGCAGGGAAAGAAATTAAGAACAGTATTCGGGAAAAATTATGTTTAGCTTGTCTGTTGCAGCTATTGAAAGTACTTTTCTTCATTGCATTGTGTGTTAATGTCTTGGAGAATAGTTGATCTGAAGTGCTGTTTCTGTTATTAAAATGGTCCTACAGGTCATATCAGGAGCAGTATAAGAGTAGCAGAGTAGAGGCAAACTGACAGCTTTTAGCAGATCACAATGTCCTAACAAGACTTGATGTCACTTCTGCAGTTCCAGCTGGCTAGTTGTGCACCTTTTATGTCCATTGGGCTTTGTTTTCTATAACCTGATTCGAAGTCCTGGCTGCTTAAAGTAACAGTTAAAAAAACTTGATAGACATACAGAGCTCTCAGAATGAGGACATTCGTCCCTTCCATGGCATGTCTCTCTTGAGGGTCTCAGAATTACCTCTGTTCAGAGCTGATACTTCACATGAAGGCTATAATATGAAAAATTCAGAGAAAAATTTTACCTCGCTCTCTAATGATAACATTGATCTTCAAGAAGAAGTTTTAGTATGTATTACTATACTCCCAGGTAAACTCCATGAATGGCCCACAAAAAGGGAAAACTGTTCAACAGTGTATAAAGTCCTGAGAACACCTTTCTGACTTGTCAGGGCTGGAGTCCAGAAGATGACTCTACAGAAACATTACAAAATTCTTTATTCTTTTCTGTTACCTGTAGAAACAGTGTGCTTGACATCTGGTATATTAGTAGTAACCTATCAAACCTCTGGCACCTCATAATAATTTTCCTTTACTATAATGTGCTAGGTATGTGGAGGGAAACCTTGGTCTCACTGAATTCAATAAGAAAAAAGGTCCATTTACATGAAGATAAATATTTGCGAATATTAATAATCCACTTTTTTTACTGAATTATTTGCTTGGCAGGATCATAGAATCAAAGAATTATAGCATGGTCTGGGTTGGAAGGGACTTCCCAAGGTCATCCAGTCCAACCCCCTCTGCAGTAAGCAGTGGCATCCTCAACTAGATCAGGTTGCCCAGGCTGTGTTGAGCCTCACCTTGAATAGGATGAGGCCTCAACTACCTCCCTGGGCAACCTATTCTATGAGGTAGCCTCATGGTGAAAAACTTGTGCCTGGCTGCACACAAGATCTTAAGACAGGCAATACTTCCGTGCTTTTGGCACAGTGCTGCCACTTGTGACCTATTTCTTACCTAACATATTTATGTTATACTTAGCTGTGGTGTTTGTATAGGCCTACCAAAAAATGTTCATGATAGTGCCTGTAACTTGGTTGTTCTGAGGATCAGCAGCTGTTGTATTACTGCAAATGTGGATACACAGTGCATTAATCTCTTCCACGTGTGGACAGACCACAGCTGTCTGGAAACAGCAGCTGCGCATTAGTCCAGACTGGTGTTTTCTGCACTGTACTTCATGTGGTTCAGTGGAACTCACTACTTCAGGTTTGGGGCTGTGCTATCAGCAGCTTTTAATTCAGCCTGGTTTCTGTCTGTGTAGTCTAGAGTGCACAGAGAGAAGGCCTGCATCTGTCTGCAAAATACTGTGCAAGCATACCAAAAGACATGAGATATCCTCCTTTCTGAGCTTGGTGATCTGCAGGAAGAGCAATGTTACTATTTTGAACTGTGTTTCCTTTACACTTTTAAGTTGAATATGTAATTACTATGTTATTCCTAGGCTTTGAGAACAATGAAGAATATTATTCTTTAATGCTTTTTATGTCTCTGTCAAATGCTTCTGTTCATGTCTGATACACTCTTCTTGGCGTTAGTAGCTCTTAGTTCTTCATTGTTGTTTTCAATACTTGCATGAGATAAGTGATTTTTGCCTTTGTTTCCTTTTCTGGGAATTAGACACGGAATAACTTTGAAAGCACGAGGCAGGAAGTGGAGAGACTCATGCAAAGAATGAAATCAGCCAACCAGGATTACAGACCACCAAGTCAATGGACAATGGAAGGCTATCTCTATGTGCAGGAGAAACGTGAGTAAAAAGTAATTTGATTTGAAAGACAAAGCAACAAATAGGAAAATGAGAAAATGGTTTCGCTTTCAGGACAACACAAGCAGCTTGTTTGGATGTCTGCAGACTTCTGACATGGTTGCTTTTCAAATTGAGAGGGTCACAAGAAACATAATTGTTTGACTTTTTGAAAAAACACTCAGAATAGCTGTGGTCAAATGGAATGGTGATTAAAACACATGTAAGCAACTTAACTCCTGCCCTTGGGTCCTTGTGGCTATATCACTGCTATTGGCCATCCCAATGGCTCACTGGTAACAATCTCTGCTCTGGCTAGCTGCCCTACACCTTGCTGCAGAAGCTGCAAGTTCCTAGTACTCTGCTTTGGCTCTACCTGCCAAACGTTGTTGTCTCCTGTACTTTATTTGCCTGAACAGAGCCCATAGCTGACCCAGAAGGAGCAACTTCCACCATGTACCAGCAATCTCCACTGACCCAGTCATCTTAAGAGTAAATGAACATGCATATAATGGGGAAAAAAAAAGGTGTAAGAAGAAGAAATCATCTGTATCATCTATAGTCCATCAGCTTGAAAGTAGCTGCAAACCTATACCTATGTTTTATTCACTTCATGAGACATGAGAATGAAGTGATGACCTAAATAAAGGAATACAACTAAAGCTGGAAGTATCTGAAACTACTTGGAAGAGCCTAATGATACATCATGTTATAAATGAAAACAGAACCAGAAAACATGTCAAAAGTCAAATGAGCAAATTCAAAAACTATCCATCACATAAGTATCAGCTGCCACTGTTTTATGCTCTAACCAGTACAGAGAACCAAGTCAAACTAGTTGTGTAAGGCAGGATCATGCAAAACCCTCAGCAAAATAATTTTCATTGCCTGGAGTACCCAGATTTACATATTTAATTCATTCATATTTTAATTTCCTGTGGAATCAGCCTGACACCTGAAAAGTATGTTGCAGTGTTTTGAGATAATGTGCACATTCGTACAAAAAATTATTAAATAGAACTTTTTCTCAATGTGAAAGTAATAGAAGGTATCTGAATATAGAATTCCCATGTCAGACTTGACCCCACGTGACTTTCAATTTTGAGGGTATCTTCTTCACTGCTCCCCTTTAGGTGACAGCTGAAAAGACTAAGTGGAGTTATAAAGTGATTTACCAGATAACATTATGAAATTTATCTTTATTCCACATGTGAGTTAAAAGAAAGAAAATTCAATACTTTCCATAGTTAACCTCAGCCACTTTTTCCCTCAGTAGCACTGAAAGTTTTAAGAAGGCTCTCTATGTTTTAATTCAATAACAATGATAAAAGAAACCTCTGTTAAGTGGAAATTACACCAAGCCTTGATAATGGGGGAGGGAGAAAAGGAGTGAAGAATTGGACACATGCTGTGCTTCATTAAATAGTGAGAGGTCAACTTGACATCCTCTTACTGAAAAGAAATTTGTTCATTAGTTTATTCTGGAGTTAGAGTAACAGGGTCTGCAATTTCTGTGTCAGTGGGGAAGGTACTAGTTGTGTATTTCCTTGTCATGCAGGTTTACTTTCCTACATCCATCCTCCCATGGGCTCTTGTCAAATTATGGGCAACTGTGTTAAACATCTGCTATGCCTGAGAGTAAATCCTGCATATATTTATTGCTGATATGCATGGTGGTAAATATTTAATTTTTTTTTAATGTCAGTAAGCTATAAATTATTTTCATTTAGAGGGACAGTTACCAGTAACACCCTTAAAATTGCAATGTAGGTGTCTGGCTGTAATTTTTTAATGCAAAAAAGGTGACTTCTAAACTCATCTAAAACAGCTTTAAGACTGCTCATCCTTCTTACATATGCTAAAAGAGTTCATGAAATGCCATCAGAGGAGAAGTTGATTCAGAATAATCATAGATTTAGTTTTGCTAGGTGAAAATAACTTCAATTATAGGAATGGAACAGCTAACTTGAGGGCAAGTAACCAGTTAACATCTCAATTACTTACCTGCCAACACAAGCAATGAGAGAACTCTCTCTCTCCAAGTCAGTATAATAGACTATATAAATTTCCATATATACATTTCTCAATTACCAGACATCTGATTTACGTGACTAATGAAATCTCTCATATATATGTCTACCACCTTTGTGGAAGGCTACTTTTATAAGGCCAAGCCATTGTATCAATAGCAAAACTACTAGGTGATGTTTTAATATCTTCCATTTTTGTTTAACTACTTATTTATGTTTACTTAAAAAAGAAAACAAAATTTAAAAACCCTTAAATAACTTTTCTTTTTTTCAACTAAGAGTTTTTTCATTTTAAAAAAGAATTAAAAGGATATGCTGTACTTTGAAGAAATCAGTATCACATTTTTCCCATGAGTAATTCACATTGAAATGAATTGGAAAATCACATCTAGTCCTTTCCTGTTCTAAATTTGCACAGTAGTTACAATTCTGCATTATACATAAATATTTATTGGCTCTGGCATCAATATTTGTGATGGCTCTTCAAGAGAGGGTCCGTGTTTAGTGCCAAGAGGAAATAAATGTCTTTTTCTTCTTGGTACATCTTCAGACAACCATTTTGTTTGCTCTCTGCAGCTAAGTACCCAGAAGCTGTGTCAGTGCTGGTAAAATGAATGGGGTTGTAGTCTGCCACTAGACAAGCACAGAATACCCCACCCTCAATGCTAAATTTCCTATCCTCAAAAATCAAAAAGCTTTTTCCAAGTTTCCTATTGACTATGTGTTCCATAGTCATTGTGAATGCTGCCAGCACTGTTTATGAATCAGTTACAGCTGTAAAGTTCTGGCCCAAGAGAGAGCAGTCACACTGCAAAAACATGAATTATACTGTTCTCTGCAGTGCACCACCCCTCCAGATGTGTGTGTAAGAATCCAGGAGCTTGTCTTCTTCTCTTGTGCTATGGTAAACTCTTTTTTTTACTTCTATAAAATTGTAGATCTTAGGTGTACTTCAGGATGTGGAGAGAATTACAGAAATGGTGGGAGGATTTACTCAAACTCCTCACCGCAAAGAACACATCATAAACACCTGTATATAAGATAGGTTAGCAGATGAAGTTTGAAATACCATTGAGCTCAAGCTCAAGAGAATTTTGTGTTCAGATTCACTAAAGGTTCCTATACTTTGCAGTAGAATTAAGAAGTAGTGTGGTATGACCTCTCCAGGATAAGACATACATCCACTTAACTGAATGAATCCTTAAGTATGTGGTACTTTAGTATTGTGAGTGTGTGCAATGGTCAGTTTGTTGTCTCAGTAGTTGTGTGCTACTGTTACAGTCACCTCTTCCCAGCAGGACTGCTTGCATTGTGTAAAAGGCCAATGTTTCTTGCTGAAGGCACCATCTCTACCACCCAGCATTTTATCCATCATCTCTAAACCATTATTGTTTTAGGGTGCACCATTCCTTTCCTTCCTTTCTTTACAAGCAATGACATCACCTGCCAGTGTTCAACTACATCAGATTAAGTCTACCTTGGAGTCAATGTCATTTTACCCACTCCCTTAAGGTAACAGAAGAATAAACTTCCTATGATACTACCAAAAGCAATTGTTACCTTTGACAAGAACTCTAAAAGTAAAGGGAAATGCACTCTGGCTTCATGGCTTCATCTGATTTTGGGGATCTAATACCAGACTTCAGAGTTTCCCTTCAAGAAAGGATGTAATACTGAATCCTTGTGCTTCTCTTGGGTTGATAAAATCTTCAACTGTATTTCCTGGGCAGAAAAATCCTCAGGATCTTGCCTGTTGACCCTAGTAAAATTCTGTTAGCCATCCAGTGGCCAAAGGAAAGCAATCTGGTGGAATTTTGTTGGCCAACCTTACCAAGCTGGTGTTTGAAAATTATAACTGAACATGTTCAAAATTAAAAATAAAGGGAGTTTATTATTTTGTAGGGTACATGTGGATGCTGTTATGTCTCATTTGTCTACTTTATCTCACTCAACTGAAACAATGATAAAATGCCAAAATAATTATTTTTTATACTTTCTTTAATCTAGGACCTCTTGGATTTACATGGATAAAACACTACTGCAATTATGATAAAGGAACAAAAACATTTACAATGAGTATAGCTGAAACAAAATCTGGTGGAAAAGTGGTGAGTTGCACATACGGGAATGCATCCATGACCTGTGTATTCCATCTTTTATATAAGGCATTCAGGAATTTTAGAAAAAATGGGAGGAATGAAGCATAATGCTGCTTTCACACATGAAGCAGTGCATGTCTTTAATAGCATATTTAAATACTGAAATAAAAATATTTCTTTTAAATTGTGTTTATACCACATATTAAATAACTTCTCTAACATGGTGACTCCAAATGCATAGGAAATCAATCACATTTGCACACAATCATAGAGTGGATGAGGTTTGAAAAGGAGCTCTGGAGATCATCTAGTTTAATCTCGCAGTCACCCCAAGCAGGTTAGCAAGACCTGTGTCCAGTCAGATTTTAGGTTATTTCCAAGGACAGAGACCCCACAACCTCTGTGGGCAACTTGTTTCATTATTTGACCACCATAAGGAAGTTTTGCCTTAAGTTCAAATGGAATTACCTGTATTTTGGTTTGTGCACATTGGCACGGCTGAGAAAAATGTGGCTCAGTCTTCTTCATTCCTTCCTATCAGGTATTTATAGACATGATCTCCCTTCTCCATGCTGAACAGTCCTAGCTCTCTCAATCTCTTCTCATATGACAGATGCTACAAGTCCTTAATCACTTTGATAGCCCTTCTAGGGCATCACTGTCTCTCTTGACCTGAGGAGCCCAGCACTGGACACAGGACTCCAGAAGTGTCTTGCCAGTGCTGAATAAATGGTGACACTCACTATGCTTTACATGCTGCCAGTGCTCTGCCTGATGCAGCCAAAGATGTCATTGGCCTTTGCTGCAAGTACACATTGCTGGCTCATGGTCAGCTTGTTGCCCATAAGAACTTGCAGGTTCTTTCTTGCTAAGTTGCTGTCCATCCTGTCAGCTTCAGTCTTTGCTGGTGCATGGCTTTATTCCTATTCATTCTAAACAGTGCTTGCCCCAGTATTGAACCTTTGGGCCCTTTGGGAGTGGCAGAAGCTGGACTTCTGATGTGATCTCAGCAGTTCAGCCAGTTTTCAGTCTGCCACACCATCTATTTATCTATCCTGTACTTTACCAGTTTGGCTATGAGGATGTACTAGGAAACATCCAGATGTGATGGGATATATTGTCAAAAGTCTGGCTCATGTGGTTTAAGATGTAAAGCCAAGATAAATCAACATACTGCCTATGTTAATTTTGTTTTCTCTTTTTTTTTTTTTTTTTTTTTAGAATGGCCTTGTCACAAGCTCACCAGAAGTCTTCAAGCTAAAATCTTGCATCAGGAGAAAGACAGATTCAATTGACAAGCGTTTCTGTTTCGATATTGAAGTATTTGAGAGGTTTGAATTCTTTTCACTGTGTTAACAAATTGAAAATAATTTTCAAAAACGGTGCTTGTAACCAATGTATAATAATTACTTCTCTAATAGGAATATGTATTTCTCAGTTCACTTGTATGTAGACAAACTAGGCTTTCAAGACTTAGTAATTTGTTCAAACTTGGTTTTCTAACAAAATTAACTATGTCACGTGTTGTCTTAACTACATTATACTCACATGTGAATACAAGATGGATTCTTACAGAACCTATAGCGGATCTGACTACCCTCTTTTAGGAACAGAATATAAATATTTTTATAAATACCTATTAATAAAGATATTCTGTACCAATATCTATCTTTCATAAATGGATGGTAGCACATAATTTTTTCTTATTTCAAAATTACTTCTACAATTTTATTTTAAATTATTTCTGGATATTATAGTTATAGAATCATAGAATCACAGAATGGTCTGGGTTGAAAGGGACCTCCAAAGGTCATCTAGTCCAACACCCTCTGCAATAAGGAGGGGTCTCCTCAACTAGATCAGTTTTCCCAGAGCCCTGTCGAGCCTCTTGTACAAGACCTCTTATATATATAAGATAGATGAGAACTGCTTTTCTAAATTTGAAGTATATGTGTGCAATAATTTCTAGAAGTCTTTTTTTTAAGATTGGGAATAAAGAGAAATATTGAATTAATTTTTCCCTTAAAATGTCATAGATAGGCTGACTTTTATAGCCATTCCCTTATGAAATACTTCATGAATGTTTTGAGGCTCCTTTGGTATTTTCAAATATAATAATTTATTTTTCTAAATTAGACTTCTCAGTGAGTTCAGGTTTAAGAAATACAAACTTGATACAAAAAAATGTTGAGACTACTTGTTCCTAAGCTTGAACTGAATTCTCTAAGGAGAATTGCATTTATTATATATACTCGTGGCTGTGCCACTGTGCCATTCACCCCTGAGTGTTGTCTCCTTTCTCTGTCCCTTACTCTGCTAGAACATCCACAGTTCAAAAAAACTGTACAGAACAATTAGTTCCATCTGCAGTTCTTTAGGGTCTCATTGAAGAGATATTTATGGGCTCTTTTTACATATTATTTATTCCTTTTAGACATTTTGATTATTGCAAATGTGCCTGGCCTAGAAGTTAAAGGCATACTGAGAACTTGGAGAGAAGATTGAAAAGGCAGTAGAATAGAAAGCTACTTTGTAGTTATTGTAAGGATCTGACTTTGACAGGCTGATGGAAAGTTCACTTTTCCAATAGATTTGGTATTCAACAAGGAAGTAGTGAATTTTTGTACTGATTTCAGTAATGACTAAGAATGTGAGGAAGTTCATAAAATGTAAACACAGTACTGGAATACTGAGGATTTTCCACTCTAAGTATATCCCAAATGAAATATGGGTTATGTGGAATCCCATTTGCAGGTCTAACTCATCTTGCAATATAGAGGTGCCTAATATCTATTAGAGGGTTATAGGTACCTCAAATTAGATGTTGCAGTACCAAACTTTTAAAAAATAGACCTATTTTTAAATTTAGCTCAAATTTATTTTGTTGTCTCAGAAGCTATGAACTTTCTTTAACTTCTGACTATTGTATATTCTCTTCATGCCAATATCCATTTGCATTCTGACTTTGAATACCATTATAGAAAAAGAAATCAGTAACCTCAGTGTATGTGTATGTTTTTGACAGACCTGGAATTATCACACTGCAAGCATTTTCAGAATCCAACAGAAAACTTTGGCTTGAAGCTATGGATGGAAAGGAACCAGTAAGGATATTTTTTCAGTTTCTTTTTACAGTTTTATGACACATACATTAAAAAAAAAAGGGGAGAGAAAAAGAGCAGCTAGTATGCATTTCAGATGCTCTGTTACAGGACAGGCAAATATAGTTACGTTCTTTGTGAGATACTGTCACAAGTACACAGTGAAGATAAGTACAAAATAGAAAAGCAGAACTATTAGTGAATTTAAGCTTTTATATACTACTATTTTACATTAAGATATTTAATGATTAAGTAATATGATAGCACATTGTCTAATAGAATTCATGGTTAAGATAACATTTGTGAAGTGGTATATTTTTTGCACTGGGCAGCACCATGGAGTAACCGATTAGCACCATCTTGAAAGGCACAGCGGAGACCATAAAAATGTGTAGAAAGATACTAAGAGACAGGCTTGGCTGAGAATTTTTCCCACTATTAATCTACTCTTAAAACAGTCAGGGAATGAGGGTGGTGCCAGACCTGTATCCATGGGGGAAAAAATTGTTCATAGGTTTTATGAGGTAGATGAGTATTTTTACAAACTGCTTGCTTGACTGACGTAGTACAGAAATTAGATCAGTGTCTGTACTGAAATTTAATCTGTTTGGAATCTGCAAAAGCTGACTTCTAACACATTTTAGCACAGGGCTGTTGACCTGGATGAGTGCTGTGGGGGTAAATATCAGGAGAAGGTTGGCTTTCCCTTAACAGCAAGTTAATACACACATTACAACTACCAACAAACCACACAATAAAGAATTTAAAGCACAAACATTGATTTACTGCCTTTTTTTTTTTTCACAGATCTACACATTGCCAGCCATTATTAGCAAGAAGGAGGAAAGTAAGCTTGCTCTTTATGTAAAGTTAATAAGTATTTCTAGATTTTTGTCATGTCAGAGTTTCTGGATATATGTGCATGTGAGATATTATTTAATGTGTTCTTTCTATTCCTATGAAATAACTGTGGAATTACATGATTGGGTTACACAAAAGCACCTCCTAAACTATGTAAATTGTGAGAAAGTCTTCAACTTCTGTATCACTATCAAACATAAATTTGGAAGAAAATTTGATTGACAACACAGATACAATATAGTTAACAAATCTGTAAAAGATTCTCTCAGGAGTCTTTATACCTAAATGTAAATAGGATTAGGATTGTAGGATTATAGGATGTTAGGGGTTGAAAGGGACCTTTGAAGATCATTGAGTCCAACCCTCCTGCCAGAGCAGGACCATAGCATCCAGCACAGGTCACACAGGAACACATCCAGATGGGTCTGGAAAGTCTCCAGAGAAGGAGACTCCACAACCTTTCTGGACAACCTGTTCCAGTGCTCTGTGAGCCTCACAGTGAAGAAGTTCCTCCTCATGTTGAGGTAGAACTTCCTGTGCTGGAGTTTCCATCCATTGCCCCTTGTCCTACCCCAGGGTGCAAGTGAGCAGAGCCTGTTCCCTCCCTCTTAACCCCCAGCCCTCAGATATTCATAACCATTTCTTAAATCCCCTCTCAGTCTTCCCTTCTCCAGACTAACCAACCCCAGGGCTCTCAGCTTCTCCACATAGGGTACATGCTCCAGTCCCTTCAGCATCCTGCTGTTTTCTGCTGGTATTCAGTCTTGGAGAACTTTTTTGTTGTTGTTGTTTTGGTTAAAACTTGTCATTTTGATCTGAAAAGCAGAGATTTTCCTGCCATGCCAAATGATACTTATGGAAAGGTTTCATTGTCAGAGCCACCATTGGGCTGTGTTTGATGAAGTGTTGATGGCTTTGTTCTTCTTGTGTGGAGGCAAAGCAAACCAGCAGCTGCAGTTGTGCATCACGGAAGATTGTTGGAATAAGAAAGTGATTTTCAAATCCCCTTCTTTCCCCACCACCTCCCCTTTCAAACCATATCTGTTCCTTTTCCACCTCATTTTCCTCTCAAACCCCATGGCACCTGGGCTCTGTTGGAGTCTCCTCCCACCCCAGGTGTGGCCACTTTGCCCTCCCCACCCACTCCCCTTTATAATCCCCTCCAGGAGAGGCAGAAGCCCTAGGCTGAGCTCATCTGGGTTGAGGAATCCTCCTCTTCTCCCTGGTGAGTCCTCCTGGTGATGGTGCTCACTGGGTGATGGTGATGGGGATCAAAGGCTGGGGGGCCTCGTGGCCCCCCGGTTCAGTAGGAAGAATCTTGATGCCCACTCCAATGTCACCTGTGGATGCTGGCTGGGCCTCCTTGCTGGGGCTGAGCTGGGAGCATGAAGTTAATGATTGAACTTGATTGAGCTTGTTTTTCCTTATTTTCTTTGCATGCATCAACCCTTACTGAAGGGGAAAAAAAAATAATGAGGTTTTATGTTCTAGCTTTGTCTCTTCCATCTTAAGTAATAAGGTGTGTTTGTCCCACTCTTCACTAGTGTGACATTGACATCAAACAAAAGGAACAGAAGGAATTCTGTTTAAAATGAGTGCTACCTTCCCACTCAAATGAAAATGTGAATTTAAGAGTTAATATTGCAAGAATTTGTATTCTAATATGTATCTAAACATTCCAAGATTCCCAAAACACTCCAATGACAAGTTTTGCAGGCAAGTTTTTTCTGGTTAAGTCTTATTAATCTTCTCCTACCAGCTGAGCTCCACATTAATCAACTATTAACTGGGGAAACGACAATGGCTAATCATACCTTGTAACTGAAATCACCTAACTCTTCTGGGTATGGGAAATACTTAGAGGCACAGAAAAGCCTCTAGAATTCTTTTCTAGAGGAGAATTCAGAGAAAATGTTATCACACTCTTAATCACTCTCTGAAAAGTAATAGCTTTAATTCTATTGACTATATATGTAGGTAAGATAGAATTAGGAGTCATAGAATCATGGAATGATAGGATGGTCTAGGTTGGAAGGGACCTCCAAAGGTCATCTAGTACGATGCCCTCTGGAGTAAGCAGGGGCATCCTCAACTAGATCAGGCTGCCCAGAGCCCTGTTGAACCTCACTTTGAATATCTCCAGGGATAGGGCCCCAACCTCCCTGGGCAACCTGTTCTAGTGTTCCAGCACCCTTACAGTGAAGAATTTGTTCCTAACATCCAATCTAAATCTCTTCTTCTCTAGTTTGAAGCCTTGTCCTATCACCACAGGTCAATTATCTGACATATCTATTATGCTCAAATATTGAGAGGATGAAGTAACTCAACAGCAACAATATAACTCTGCTTAATGTCGTGTTATGGAAATGCTTCAAACAGACAAGAGGAGATGAAAGACAATCTAAAATGTAGGGTCTATAAATACTCAGATCCACTCTGTTATTCCTTATGCTGAATTTCATGTACTAAAATATTTTCTTATGCAAAAGAATGAAAACCGGACTATGTTTTCATTCATGAGGGTTGATCGTTTCTAAGGTCAATTCCTTTGGAATCATAGAATCATGCAAATACATGCCAGTGTGTTGAAATAGAATCATAGAATTATTTATGCTGGAAAAGACTCTTAAGATAATCAAGTCCCATTAGGCCATGTCCCTAAGTGCCCCATCTGCATGTCTTCTAAATATATCCAGGGATGGTGACTGAACAGCTTCTCTGGGCAGCCTGTCTCCAGTGCTTGACAACCATTTCATGAAGGAATTTTTCCTAATATTCAATCTAAGCCTTACCTGGTACAACCTGAGGCCATTTTCTCTCATCACTTGTTACTTGGGAAAAGAGAATGACACTTCACTACAACCTCCTTTCAGGTAATTGTAGAGAGCATTACAGTCTCCTCTGACCCTCCTTTTCTCCAGGCTAACAAACCTAATTCCCTTAGCTGCTCCTCATAAAACCTGTGCTCTAGACCCTTCACCAGCTTCATTGCCTTTCTTTGGGCGCACTACATTAGCTCAATGTCCTTCATGGAGTGAGGAACCCAAAACTGAGCACACTATTCAAGGTGTGGTGTAGCCTTACCAGGAATAATCACTTCCTTACTCCTGCTGGCCACACAATTTCTGATACAAGCCAGGATGCTGCTGGCTGCCTTAGCCACCTGGACAAACTGCTGGCTCGTATTCAGCTGGCTGTCAACCAACATTCCAGGTCCTTTTCCACAAGGCAGTTTTCCAGCCATTCTTCCACAAGCCTCTAGCATTGCATGGGGTTGTTTTGACCCAGGTGCAAGACTTGGCACTTGCCCTTGTTGAATATCGTAAAACTGGTCTCATCCTATCATATCTCTTTGGGTTTGGATGTATATGCACCCACCTATTACACATACACTGAGTAATAAAATCAATGTATTTTAAAATTATATGAGGCCAAGAAGGCCAATGCCATTTGGGGGTGTATTAGAAGGGGTGTGATTATTAGGTTGAGAGAGGTTCTCCTCCCCTTCTGCTGTGCCCTGGTATGTCCAGTTGTGGGGCCCCTCAGTTTAAGGACAGGGAAGTGCTTGAAAAAGTCCAGCACAGAGCCACAAAAATGATTAAGGGAGTGGAACATCTTCCTTACGAGGAGAGACTGAGGGAGCTGTGTCCCTTTAGCTTGAAGAGGAGACTAAGAGGTGACCTCATTAATGTTTATGAACATGTAAAGAGTGAGTGCCAAGAGGATTCAGCCAGGCTCTTGGTGATGCCCAGTGACGAAACAAAGGGCAATGGGTTGAAGTTGAGGTATAGAAAGTTCCATGTGAACATGAGGAAAACATTTTTCACTGTGAGGGTGATGGAACACTGGAACAGGCTGCCCAGGGGAGTTGTGGAGTCTCCTTCTCTGGAGATATTCAAAACGTACCTGGATGCTTTCCTATGTGATCTACTCTAGGTGATCCTGCTCTGGCCAGGGGGTTGGACTAGGTGATCTCTCAAGGCCCCTTGACTCCTAACATTCTGTGACTGTGATTTATATGTGTAATTGTAATAATATTATATTAACATGTTGTTAATATTAACTGAAATACATAAAAATAATTTAAATATATATGTGGGCATATGTATCTCAGAGTCAGTGATGTATCTGTTGTGGACATACATCTTCATAGGAGGTGTATTTGAGACTCTGAAAATCTAGAATTTAGAATACTACATATGTTTTTATATTATATATATAATATTTATCTATTATATATATTTTTTATATTAACACCATATGGTATTAATTTCAGTGTGACAAATTGCTACTTTAAGTTCGATATTTACCTAGTTAGAGCAATGAGTATTGGAGATGCAACAATTAATAAGAAATACATTTACTTGAAATAAGCTCACTAATTAAAGTCAATAGCAAAGATTCCTTTCCTGTGTTACCATTTAATAAGAAGCTATGTGCATGTGCAAGGAAAATGTTGTCGTAAAACCAGTGAATATATTCTATTTAAAATGTAGGTCCTGCACTTATAAAAGGGTTTTTCTCAGCAGAGGGAAGGAAGGAATCTCCTACAGCAGTGAGCTTTCAGCTCTATGTATAGAGGGGCTACTGATTTCTGAGAAAGACAATAGAATATTCTTTCCCAATGGTACACTAGTGATTAGAAATTTGGATTTTGAGTGCTATGGATATATCTACCACAATGCTATTAAAGAACAAGTCGTATAATCTCATAGATAAATGTGTATCAGTCCTTTTTTTACTAATGTGAATGTAGCTAAGCAGATTTTGTGGCTTGGTAAATTAGAAAATAATTACCTTTCATTCTTCTTTCTGTAGTGTTCTTAAATGAAGCAGGTTTCAACTTTGTGAGGAAATGTATTCATGCTGTAGAAACAAGAGGTGTGTATTAAATCACAAATTCTATACTAGTTTGTATGAGTATTTCTTCTCAAATATTGCTTTGATTAATTCTACACAAATTTCAACTGCTCTTTGGAGCGTGCCCGTCATTTGGTTGATACTTTTGTCTGTGTGCTTTACAGTTAATACTGTGTCTACAAGTTCCAACACTTTTAACATATCCTTTAAGAGGTTTTCTTTAAACATTTTTGGTAATTTCATGTTGTCTAGACAGCATAATACATTTACACTCATCTTTGATCTTTAATTTGTGTGCACCAAACTGTGCTTTCTCATGGTTAAACTGTAGGGAGCCTCAGCTCCCAACTTTGGTTTTCAATGTGGAAGCTGAAGGTCAGGAAGTACCATGAATACTCTGCTTAAACATCTTTTTTGCAGAGCGTAACTCGTATCATTTTATTCACCCATTTTGTACGTGGTTCATCCATTTTTTAAAAATCTTTAGAAACTCAGTTTTGAAGTAGGAAGGTACAAAAAGAAACTAGTACTCATTCTCCTGATGAAGTGTTATCTTGCAACTCACTGCAAGTTTTTAATTATCCCTTTCCAAATGAAAAGGTATGGCTGTATTATCTTCCATAAAAGGAGGTAACCTTTTGTTGTCCATGGACTGAACTGTCAGCATGCAGTTCTTTTCTAATTTAAACGCTGTGAGGACTCTCTGTGCAACATTGATGGTCTAAGCAAATATAGATGCATAGTAATTTCCACTGAAGTCTAGGTGAGGTAAAGTTGTTGACATCCAATGTGTTTTAAAACTGCTTTTGGGTCTTATTTTTCGCTCTAACTCCTTGTTTGTAATACAAGCCATTTCTTTGCAAAAGGATTTTGTACATGTAGAATTATGATTAGTGGATAGTATGGTGTGGATTCAGTGGAATGCAGTTGTTAATAGCCCAGGAGATAACACAGTAGGGTAAAGCAGTACTCAAGAACGTTCTCCATAAATTCATTTAGATGTTTTGAAAACCAAACATTCATCACAGTATATTAAAGTAACCCTGCTTTGATTATTTCCATTGTACTTATTTTCCCAACATAGGTATCACAATCCTGGGGCTGTACAGAATAGGTGGTGTAAACTCCAAGGTGCAAAAGCTGATGAATACCATATTTTGTAAGTATCTGAAGTGAAACTTTTCCAGTGCGCAGAGTCAGTGGTGCAGTCCCTTTTGTCTCAACTGCTGTGCTCAGAAAAGCCTGTCATAGTATTTACAGTTTTGTATGTGTGCATTTACTGCCACTAAATTGTGTTTGCAGTCTTAAGAAGTGATCCAACTAATTTCTTGTGTGCGTTAGAATTCAGCTTCTGCTTGTAATCATTGATGTGCATGAGCAAATTACTGATAAAATGCATTTCTTTTAAAATTCTATATATTGGTATCTATTTGGTTTATTTCACAAGTGTTCCAAAGCTTAGTTCTGTAACACCACATAACACAGTTTGACAGATAAATTTCTGTCTTTCACTTTTCTTACTAATTTGGCTCTCTGATGCCTGGGTTTGAGTATCAAAGCCAAATACATTAGTGATTCTCAGCTGACTCGGTCTTTACACTTCGATATAGTGCATATAGTTATTGTTTACAAGTACTAAATATTAGTTCTAAACTAATTTTTTTTAAATACTCTGACAGAGATTAGTCATTTAGCTCATGTGATTTGAATCTTCTAATCTGTTAGCTTCTGTTTTTCTGCTGTTCTAGTTAGTGTGTTAGTCAAACTATAACACAATCATAATTCAAATTTCTACCAGCCCCTAAATCTCCTCCTGATATGGATATTGATATGGAACTTTGGGACAATAAAACAATAACAAGTGGACTTAAAAACTACCTCAGGTAAGTATGATACTACACAGATCTTGGTATGGCTTTTCTGCCCAATTTAATCTTTTGCCTATTAACATTTCTTGTGTTCATTAGCATAATAATAATTGAGTATATTATTATCTTTCCTGGTAGGCCTGTAATTATGTGTAATAATCTAAAATTTCTCACACACTTTGTGCCTTTTTAAGGTAGTCATGCATTATATAGACCTAAATTTGGCAGAATTTGATTAATTGCATGGTTTTATTTAAAACTGTCTACCTTAGCCACAAAACATGTTTGGCTCAGTCTTTCTTTTCTGAATCCCTTAAGATGTGTACTGTGAAGTTTCATGCCATCATTGTTGGAGCAGAATAAAAATCTCTGCAAAAACATACATTTTATCCCATGCTCTTGGTGTCTTCACAAACACAATATCCCTCTCATGTCATCATTTTCCCTTAAAATTATTGCTAATAAGAGACAGAATTTTGAAGAATTACAGTACTTCTAAGAACTCTTTTTTTGGGTCCCAATATTAAATTTTTAAAAGAAACATAATAAAAAGCATCAAATACAGATGGTGGGTCATCTATGCTTTCTGCAAAATCTAGATTTCATAAACTGGTCACCTAAGAAAAGGCATCATTAGCATCACTGGAAAGTGTGCCTCGGATTTATAGTGGAATGCTCATGTACAGTTCATTGGGAAGATCATCTTTGGCTGAAGAAATCAATACATCTTCAGAAGCACAAATCATTGTAGATTCTGCATTTGTGAAAATGAATGTGAGCTGTGTGGTTTTGTTTATAAGGCAATTCAGTCTGGCTTTCAGAAGATGACTCTTCTAGCCTCCTTCAGATAAGAATTTCAGTCACAAATTTCATCATGTTTTTGCCTTTCTTAGCCAAAGGATTGCTTCTGCAGCCCACTGAACCATGTTCTGTATTTGTATTTATACTTGTTCTGCCCTGTGGAAGCCAGAAAACAATGAGCCTCTGTACAGAAATCAGTGCCAGTAGTGTTTCTCTTATTAACTTCCATGGTGAGACCAGATTCAACTCAGATTTTCAGGCTATGTACATGACTGAGTTGTGTGCTACTTGTAATCAGTCATCATGGCATTTGGTTTCCTAGGACATACCAATATATACTGTGCAGATATTGAGGGCTGTCATAATCATATCCGTAAAATTTTTAAATACGCTTTGAGTAATGCCCTTTTCAAAAGTTTCTTTTAAAAATTCCCTTTTAATATTTTCTTTTTTACAACCAGGTGTCTTTCAGAACCACTGATGACTTTTAAGCTGCACAAAGATTTCATTGTTGCTGTTAGTAAGTAAAAGCAATAAATAGACTTTCATAAAAGTACTATTGTTTCTAGCCCTTAATCTCATTGCAGTTACGATCCTTAGTTTTATCCTTGGTCTGTTATTCATGGATCCAAATTCTCCCTCGTCACTGTATGTGACAGCACAGTGCCTCATGAAAGCCCTCAGAAAAGTCATGCTAGGTGAAGGTGTTCAGTGGTTTGTTCTGATCTTTTTAGGAGTTCTGTATGACTACCTTGTGCATGAACATTTGAACCTTGATTTATATGTTTTATACAGGCTGATAATTAGTTTGCAGCATTCATCCCTCTCATCCAGAAACTTATTTTTCCAGTTTGCCTTGAAAAATGGGAGGGTTGATAATTAACAGCTTTTCACAACTGGAGTAATTATTTACAGATATACTAAGATTTGGTTTACAGCTACTCCAGTTTAGAATTTGAAATTATTTCCCTGTTTCCTTTTGCATTGATATAAATAAAAGACAATGAAGAATTTTAGATATTTTAAATAACTAGGAGTCAGACCTTGGATTTCACTGAAGCACCACATTGGGTCAACATTGCCACTAATCTTGTTTGTTCCAGTGTTGGTAGTAACTGCTTTTGGAGAGTTACTTGAAATGCAGATTTCAGAATGTTGTAATAAATATAATCAAATTGTCCTCATCATTTTAAAGGGTAATTGTCTTTGGTTTCTTGTGATGCATGTGTGTATTAGCATACAGGCATTGGTGCCATTTGTAGTTGTACCTTCACACATGCTGTACTTGATCAGGAATATTTGTTTTCTGTTTAATAGAGTCAGATGATCAGAACTACAGAGTTGAGGCAGTGCA
Source organism: Indicator indicator (assembly GCF_027791375.1). Lineage (NCBI taxonomy): Eukaryota > Metazoa > Chordata > Aves > Piciformes > Indicatoridae > Indicator > Indicator indicator. The sequence continues at coordinate 14,622,729 of NC_072010.1, forward strand.
TGCACTTGTGCATAAGTTGCCAGAGAAGAACAGAGAGATGCTGGACATCCTTATCAAGCACTTGGTCAAGTAATTATTTTTGATTTTTCTTTTTGCAAGACGTGATTATTTCTGCTTTAAATTTGCCACTGTTGCTTAAACAGTTTTCTGTGTTGAAATTATACTTGAAATTACATTTCATTTATAAATTTATGTTCTCAAGATAGCTGAAAAATACTCACCATAGAAATAAAATTGACACCATAAGGAGTCACCAAGATGACCAACTACAGTTATAAAATAAACCCACTCAGTGTTTTGTTAGAATCATTAGGGTGGGAAAAAACCTCCAAGATCATCAAGTCCAACCATTAACCTCATACTGCTAAGTCATCCACTAATACATGTCCCTAAGTGCCACATCATCACATTTTTTGAACATTTCCAACAATTCCCTGGGCAGCCTGTTCCAATGCCTGACCACTCTTCCAGCAAAGAAATTTTTCCTAATATCCAATCTTTCCCTTGGACACCTTGAATCTATTTCCTTTCATCCTGTCACTTGGGAGAAGAGAACAACCCCTACTTTACTACAACCTCCTTTCAAGTAGTTGTAAAGAGAGAGAAGGTCTCCCCTGAGTCTCCTCTTCTCCAGACTAAACATGTTTGCTCATGTTTCTACTTACTACAGGGATTATCACTAATTGCATATAAAAAACATCAAAAACTGTACTAAGGTTGATAGGAAATGCTGGTTTGAATCTGACTTGAGGTTCCACACTGCTTCAGAAATGAAGTGTAGGCTATTGTGATAATACTTATCCTTCATGTTCGATTTACTTTTCTGTCAACTCTGAAAAGCAGAATCATTTGATAACAGTAACTGGAAGTATTTTTATTTATATTTTTAATATGCCTATAGATGTCCAAACCTATTTTTTAATTGACCTTCTTTCATCAGCTTCTCTGAGTACTAATTGTTAGATGGAAACGATTTTGCATTTCTTGTGTGATGACTTTCTTTGAGTGCATTTCTTTGAGTGATGACTTTTTGAATTATACTTAGCACATGATAGGAGACAAAAAGACAAGTTTTTATTCTCTTATATCTCTCAATATCACTACTATGATTATTATCATTATTTTACATTTATCATTATTATTTACATTTATCATTATTATCATTATTTTACATTCTAATTTATCCTGTTTATGCATCAAACATTAGCCACAGAAGTTTTAGTAAATCTTTGGTCAGTTTTCACTGGTATTTGCTGAATTAAATATGTATTCTTTCTGATTTAGAATGCTCTGTGCTTTGTAGTACATTTATTAATGATCTGGGAATATAAATGCTAAACCAGCAGTTATTCAAATGAGGCCCACATGATTAAGATATATAAAAGACATAGGAGAGGAGTCCATGTTGTTTTCATGGTGTTTGCTGTGTTCCACCTATTTTGCTTTCTTCATCACAGCTTGAGGAACAGCCTGCAGTAAGCTGTCTACAGTGAAATCTCATGCCACTTTGCGTCCTCTTTTAGATTTGAGAACACTGAAAATTTCTTTGATAGAAAATTGTTTTGCCCTCGTGTATTATTTTTAGCTCTTTATAGAGAACTAAATAATGCTTCCACTGTAAAAACTGATTAGGCAGACCTTGTATCTCATATACATGGGGTAACCCAGAGAACCAGATGAAAGCAAATTCCATAAGTTTCCTTACAGAGTTGTTTGATTAGCTAAAAAATATAATTTTTCACTGCCTTATATCCTCCTAAAAAGTTAAAGCATTGAATGAGGAATTAATGATTTAGCAAAAGCTGTTAGTCTGAAATCCCCCAAAGTAGAAATGTTTATGCATAGGAACTGATTTATTTGTAGGCAAAATTAGTCACAGGCAAGCATTTCTTTTCCTGTGGTCTTTATTGTCAATGTGACCTCAGATGCATTTCCAAAGAAAAGCATCCTTGCAGTATTCCTTTCTTTAGTTGTTCTCTTTATCTCTCGCCTATCTCATCTTTGATATGACTCTTAAGCTTAAACTTACCATGTTTCAGTTGTTTTCTTTCCAATGTTCAATTCACCCCTTCTGATTTCTCATATAATTTGCCAGCTGTTGTTTACGCTAACAATTCTAATGAGACCGAATCCAAAATTAGACTCTTGAGTGTATAAGTTCCTTCCTCATCTTATTTCTGCCACTGTGTGGAGATTTTTCAAGGAAGAAATGGCAGATAAAGTGCTTAATTTTATGAAAATGGAAAAATAAAAAATGAGAAAAACAACCAGCATCTTATTTCTTCAGTATTTCGTTTCAAATCCAATTTCAAAACGTACTACCTTTCCTTATATTTCTTTTAGCTCCTCAGTTTCTTTATGTATGCTTTTGTGTCTAGGTGAAAATACTATACCATTAAGTATGAATTACAAGATAAGGATAACATTGTTTTTTCTTGGTTTAGATACTAAGGCCTTTACCTCTCTGACTACATTGACTTTTGTGTCACTGTGCAAAATTAAATATGATCTAGATGTTGTGGGATGTAGCTTATACTAAAAACAAGCAAATAAAAAACCCCACCAAATCCTGAAAAGAACCCTTCAGAGAGGTAGTACTGCATGAGTATATATTCACTCAGCAGCTAGGCAACGACGGCAAATTTGGTGTTATTTTCACTTTGGTAACTATTTTGTTTGTTTGTTTTTAAACCTTCCTAGTCAAATTATCTGTCTATTTTAAAGAATAAATCATTCTCTGGTATGATTTAGTAACACCATACATTCCTAAGGTAGATAGTCAGAAGTCTGCAATCTGATGATATATCAAAGAAAGAGATTTTGAGGAGAAAGTGACTGCACTTTAATCAATACCTTTCAGCTGACCTGAAATGCATAATTACCTTGGCTTGTATTTGTTCAGTAGCCCAGCAACAGTAGGACTAAGTCAGAAGAAAGTGGCTATCAAAATGATCCATTAAAAAGCCTGGGTTTTTTCCTCGTTTGCTAGAAACTGAACCTTTGAAATGCTTTGTAGAAAATCCTGTCTGATTACAGTGTTACTGAATTCACCATTCCTTTTATTAACCAAGCTGCCAAATTTGTAACCAAGGAAACCCAAACACAGGACAAACACTGCTTTATCTCTTATGCTATAAGACTATAATATTTATGGAAGAGACCTTAACAGTTGCTGTGCAGTGCAAAGCAAAGTAACACTGCAAAATGTCATTCTTTTTAGGTTTTTCTAACAAACCTAGAGCTGAGCAAATCAAAGTTCTATTTTCATTAGAATACCAGTAGGCTTCCCAAACACCCCTTACTCACTTAACCAAACATAAAATCTATTGCAGAGAAAATTAGATTATGGTAATTGGCTAAAAATGTCCTTCAACAAGGTAGTTATTTTCATTATATGGCTTCCAAACAACCATCTCTGGCAGTGTGTCTCTCTGAAGTAACATTTTGGATTTTTTTTTTTGACAAAATTTAATGAAGCAACGTAAGAAATATGTAAGAAGATAGGCATTTATTTTCCTGTAGTTTACAATAATGTTGTCTCTAGTACAAACCTCTTTCCCACTTTTTTCCTGTTTCTTGATGTAAATGGGGTGCTATTTGTTTATATTACTCTGCCAAAAATAAGGGGAGTACTCCTTCACTGTGGAATTGTACAGTCTGTCTCACCTCTAGACCAGGGTAATTCTACTGTTCTGCTAATTCTGTGTATTAGTGCCTACTCAACAGTGAGACAGAGAAAGGTAATGTGCGAGTCTGGACATGGGCTTGATCCTAATTCTAACAAAAATGCCTATCTTCTTACATATTTCTTATATAGCCTTGGGAAAATCTCTCAGTCTCTTTTAATCTTTGTTAGGGGATAGTATTTGTTTTGTTTGCTACCAAACTCTGACATCAGACAATTTTGCTAGTGTTTGTGTAACATTCAAAGAACAAATCAAGCTATCTGAGAATATTATTGGAAGGAAAAAATAACAAATGTTTCCTTAAACCTTATTAATGAAGGCTCTCGGAGAAAAGCAGAATTTTATAGATTTTTCTGTTTTGTATTTTTTAAGTACTTATTTTAATTATATAGGAAACTATGTAAAATACTGAGCTGGACAATAGTAGCAGATAGTGGTGAGAATGAAAAGGAAAATGTGAACTTGTCTCAACCGTTTCAATTTGGTAGATTCAGTAAAATTAAGCATCAAAGCAATTACAAAATTTTTACTTGGTGTGGTATTTACGAGACATGCAGCAAGAGGGCAGCTATGACTGAGGAATCACTGGCAGTTAGAAGGATTTATGATACAGTTTTTATTTGGCAAATCTTATAGGCAGAGAAAAGGAACACTGAGGATTACTGATTAATGTCTTTTACTTTACTATCTGATTCCAAGTTATTGGCAAAACTGTTTCGGAATTCTGTGTATAGAAAAAATAATTACAGAAACATACAGAAGCAAAAGGTTAATATACTTTAAAGCCAGGTGATGTCATTGTGATCATGTAATGTTACCTATGCCACATAAATAATGATTTCACTGACCCACTGTTCTTGTGTTTTCAGCATATTAATAAACATTGCAATTTAAACATTTTCACTAAAAAGGTTTTCTTTTACATGAAAGCTAAGGTATATGGTTGATAATCCATTATTTCAGTATTTTCAGTCAAATCAACATTAAGTATTTAAGTTGCTGTATAATCGCTACACTAAAACTCCTCAACTTTAGATACACTGGATCTCTCTGTGAAGACCTTCAAAGATGGTTACCCTGCCAGTTACATCAGGAACTTAAATACTCCAGGAGAACATGCTTAATATCCATGAGGTTATTGCAGGATGAGAGCCTTAATGGAAATATATTAGTTGTACTACACTGCATTGTGACTCTAGTAAAAGTTGCCAAATGTTTTTAAAGGAGAGACATGAACTTGGGATCTTGATAAAGAAGTAGTCTTAATTGTAGTTTTGCACAGCAATGTAATTGCGTATTGTTTGTGTTCATTTAAAGGGTATCATTACACAGTCAGCAAAACCTAATGACTGTATCCAACCTTGGTGTTATCTTTGGACCAACTCTGATGAGAGCCCAAGAAGAAACCGTGGCTGCTATGATGAACATTAAGTTTCAGAATATCGTCGTTGAAATTCTGATAGAGCATTATGAAAAGGTAGAAAGACACTATCTGACTGTTTTGTGATGAAGTGAAACTGAGATCTCATTTTCATTACCCTCAACAAGTCCTTAAGAATAAGCAAACTTGCATTTGTAGAAGGTCATTGATAGAAATACCTTCTTCCCACTCAATGCTATGGATCTGCATTCCTAGCAAGCCTTTTGTGGTGGTGGCACAATGTACACATCCAAGGGATAACTTCCCATGCTTTGAAGGGCTTGCTGTGAGTCTTCAGTTGTTTTCTGAAGCTTGATGTATTTTTCATATATCTAGAAACAGAATGAGAATGTCATGCTTTGCTCCCACCTCCTCTGTCTCTTTCATGCTAGCAGTGTATGAAGGCTTGCTCTGGGTGAATAGTCTTTCTGACTGTTGCTGTGCTTTGGGGGTATGCCAGCTGCACAGTAGAGATGTAGGCTCTCCTCTAACATCATGAAACCCTAACCATCCTTCATTTCCTCTTTTCATGACAAGCATCAGTGTGGATCCCCAACAGAATACCCCATTTCTGTGCAGTATGTCATTTTTCATTTGTGTAGATACTAGATGAAAAGTAAAAAAGCAAAAGGGAAAAATAACATAACTTAGATGAGGTTTTATTTGTAGTTCCAGGTTTTAAGCCCATCACATCTTTGTGATTTACAAGTTCTTGAATGCTCTAGCACATACAAACTTTTCTAGGTACTTTAGCATTGAAGAAAGTTATTTCTGACTGCCTGGTTTATTTTCTTTTCCCCAAAGAGACCAGTGACAGCCAAGGTCCATCTCAAAACTCTTTCCTGGAGCACTGAATAAGAACTCTTTCAGGGCTCAAGAAGGAAAATTTATGAAATGTTAAAAACTTATTTCCAGCCACTACCATTGCAGATAGAAGCTTCAGTAAAAAGGTTCCTTGGATATTATTTTATTTTAAGCTATTTGATTTCAGAACTCAGCATAACAGTCAAGACATCCTTTAGTTGGTCATCAAACCAAATTTGATTTTGGGGATCTTTTGCTGATATATATCACATTCTCTGATGACTAACAAAACAAAGTGAAAAAACTTCATGTTTCTTCTGTTTCAAGTTACTCAGATAAGGGCCAGTTCTCAGCCAATACCATGATCCCCTGCACTGATTCATCAGGAACTACTGACAGGACTGTTTGATATCATCAGTTATATTTCATAGGCACTCCTCTAAATCGGCATGGTACTGATAGCTTCCATGAGTGTAACTCGGAAACATATATATACAACTTTTCCAACACTGAATTCCCCCTCCAGAAAATTGCAAGCTCATTCAGTATAAAGACCATGGCTACACAACCAAATCACCCTTGCTCTCTTTCTCTGTGTACAGACATGGTTTTGTATTGATGTCCTGCTCACTAATGGCTGACAAGTATAAATGTACTCCAAGAGCATTTCCAGACATCCATTGAAGTATTTTTTGCTGTGAAAGTATACCGCTTTCTTCCACTTATGTGAATGACATGGACATATCTTTTCTTTGTTCACTCTTTTCTGGGAGAGCCCTGTTGATAGAGGGGCCAGAAGTGCTTGCAGATACCTAATTTGGCATTATGTGGCCCTATGGAGACTGGACACTTCTGATTCCATCAGGCAATCTTTCCCTTTAAAACTAGTTGCACTTCCTTACACAGAATACCATAAGACATATTCAGTAGAGTTTGCAGTACATGCTGAGAAAGAAGATCTGGAATTAAAATCTACAAATCTTTTGTTTGTCTTTTTTCTTTTTTTTTTTTTTTGCATTGGTCATCTTCTGAGGCAGTTATCATTTTTACTAGAAGTATCCAAGAAAACTTTTAGGGTCTTTCAAAACCTTTGCTACATGTGTTTTAGATATTGTAGAACAGATGATGCAATGAAGTTTAAGCAAAGTAATGGATCTTCCACACTGCACTTGCTAGCAGGCTCGCCAAACATTATCAAAGAGTTCTTTAAAACCTCATGTGTACCTGTGTCGGATTACAGTAGTCAGATACCTGTAAAATTTGCGGGTTCTTTTGCATCAATGAAGTACAAAATTGAAGTACAATTGAAGTGTTTTTCTGAAATGCAAGCTGGGTTGTAATAAGTTGTGGCTACGACACATCTCTGTGACCAACAATAGCTTTCATAAAAACACAGAGGAAAAAAATTCTTTATTTCATAATATTTTTAAAAGTATGACTTCTTGGGCAGCAGTTACTAATAAGCACCTATTCTATGTTTACCAATTTAGACTGTGAAGGGCTAGAAAATGAAAGTATTTAAACTGCTATTTTTATATCATTTCTATACATTTTAAGTGCATCCCAGTACTGTGATTCTTGAAATGTAAAAAGAAGTCAGAGAAAACTGTGAATTTACTCTTGTAATGTGTGAAACTATTACAGGATTAATTTCAGGTGCAGTGATGTGGAAAACAAATGGATTAATAACATAACTGTAAAGGTACCTCTGTTGTTTATGTCATTTTTCACCCTTTTTTTTAATCATGCAGATATTTCACACCGCACCAGACCCCAATATTCCTCTTCCCCAACCTCAGTCCCGATCAAGTTCAAGAAGAACAAGAGCAATCTGTCTCTCCACAGGTTCACGTAAACCCAAAGGAAGATACACACCATGTCTAGCAGATCCTGACAGTAAGTTTGCCCTTGTTGGCTGGCTATTTTCCTTTTTATGCTGTCTTTTAACTTTCCTGAATAACATGTAGTAGGTGTTGTATTCCAATCATTGTATAAGCCTAGCAAATGGGTGTTCATCAGCTTTCTGACCTCTCAATTACAGGCACACTGAAATGACTGCATTCCTTGCTTCTCTCACATATGGAAGGATGTTTGCTTTTAGGCAGATCCTGTATTGCATGCAGCATTGACAAATTAGTCTTCTTTTAAATTCAGAAGTTCATTATATGAAGATCATCTCATTTGCTTGTAAGATGATTAGTAATGTTGGGAAACTGTAAATAGAATCTTCTCTCTTCTCCTGTAATAAATGTAATTTAATCAAGCTCAAGAGATCAAAAAACATTACTTGTTGTGTTTTTCAAATACATGAAACTGTGGTCGTTGATTCAAAGTCAGCCACTGCCAAAGTTGTCAAAACCATTGAAATGTTAGCTTTTCTCAAATAGAAACAAACTCTACTATTTGTAGGAGAAAAAAGTTACCTTCATTCAGTTTCATCTAGTGGACCATCACTTGTTTGCTTACTGGCTGTGCCAGTTAGAAGTATTGAAACTTTAGCAAAGATTAAGTTGTTAACAGTTTCACTCCTGCATCAGGCTACCAAAAGGACTTCTGTGTCCCTTGGTCCCTCAAGGAGACTTAAACTGCTATAGTAAATCTACAGTTAAGGTGCAGCTGTTCTTGGGATCTGTAGTAATTCTTAAGTCTGTGATGTTAGGAGAGGTATTCTCAGGTGCTGCGTTTTCCATAGGTTTTAGTTACATGAGAGTTAGTTATTCAGTGAGCATTTAAACGTTAAATGAGAGCAATAGCTGCTACATGTCAACGACCAGTGTGAATGGCACAGGCCCTCAAGCTAGAAGTTACAGAGGAACTGTCACTTACATTAACCATACGACAAAATGGACAAGTTTCAACTGTTTTTGTCTGTGTAACTACAGTGAACATATGCCAGCTTGAAAGAAGAGACATTTCTGTTCAAATACTTTGCAGAGTTGTGCAAGCTCAAGCTTCTTCATTGTAACACAAGTCTTGTGCTGGTGGCATGATGGAAACTAAGTCTCATGCAAGAACGCTTCACTTGTGCTTCGCTAATTAGCTCAAGTTCAGCACTTAGTTGCACAAACTCCAGCTGACATCTTGCAAGTGCCTTAAAGGCAGAAGCAGAGGTGTTCTCCTTGCCAAGTATCTCTAGGTATGGCTAGAGGCAGGCATGAGAGATTGTTGGCTTCTGATACTAGACATTTCTGAAGTACTAGATGGTTTTAAGTCATCACTTAAGTGAACCATGGACACTTAACTATATTGCAGGAAATTAAGAAATTCCATATGGCATAAGGTTCTAAATTATAAGGAATGATAGAAAATTATAGAAAATGCATCTGATAGATCCAGGCTTCAGCCAATCTTGCAATTTTCAAGGGACTAATGAGTTATCGAGGGGCAACATGAGGGACAGTCTAATCTGGAATAGCAAAATTTTGGCTGGCAGTGGACAGAGTATTTCACACTACTTCACCAGTGTCACTACTGTTGTCAGATCCACTCACTATGGGAGGCACTGATGTTTGTGACCTTATCATCTCTAGTGTTGTTTATGGTTATGGTCACTTATTGCCAAGAATATTGAAACACTTGGAGGCAAAAGCATCAGTATCTTGTTGATACAACTCTTGTGTGGTTGAAGAATGTACATTCTCTGCTTGTGAAATCTGTGAATTTGATCTTCTGGCTTTTGCAAGAAATCCTACAAGACACCAATATGTGACTCACCAGACTGAATGCAGTCTTCAGAATAATTCAGTCCTCACTATATTATAGGCCAGTCCTTCCTCAGTTCTGATGAGTGTTCCTACCTTTATATCATCAGGAAACTTATTTAGGATATTCATACTTGCTGTTACAAGATTATTGAAAACAAGACCAGTACAATGACTTAGGGACTAGTCTTACAGAGACTGCAGAGATCCTCAACTGCTTGGTAATCAAATTAAAACTTAATTATTCTGCTGGCAATAAAATTGTAGTTGTGCATTTAAGAACATGAGTGTGGCAAGGCACCCCAACATTTGCCTTATCATGGAAATCCAGCAAGATACTCACCACAAAGATGTTGCAGCATCATAACTGAATTTTCTAAGGATTATTTGTATTGCAGGCAATTCCTTTAAAATGCAGACATCTGTGTAGTGTAGTTTTTCCTGTAGCCCATTATGTTCATCAACTCTAAAAAAAATTGCCACAAGAAAAGCAGCTCTTCAAAGTTAAAGATAGGAAAAGTAACTAAATAGTGGGGGTTTTTTCTTAAGAATCATTGCCTCTGAAATCACAGATGAATTCAATTACAGGTAAGGTACAAGGGGCCAAAGATGGCACAGGAGAAATGCTCCTGATTAGAAAATGTAATTTCCTTTTCTCTGTCTCTTCTCTTTCCTGCACTCTTCCATAGGTGACTCCTACAGCAGTAGTCCAGACAGCACTCCTATGGGCAGCATTGAATCTCTCTCTTCTCATTCCTCTGAGCAGAACAGCACCACCAAATGTGTGCCCTCACAGCCCAGGGAGAAATCAGGAGGGATTCCATGGATTGCTTCTCCTCCTTCTTCTAATGGCCAGAAGAGTTCAGGCCTCTGGACTACAAGTCCTGAATCTTCATCAAAGGAGGATGCAACCAAAACAGATGTGGAGTCAGACTGTCAAAGTGTAACTTCCGCCACTGGAACAGAGAATGCCTCTCTGTCAACAGACCTGACCAAAAAGAGTTCTTACAGTCTGTCTGGGCTGAAAAGGTCTTCAGCATCTTCCCTTAGATCAATTCCATCAGCTGAAGGTAATTTCCAAGGTCCTGTAGGCCATCACTGTTTACTGTGATGCATCAAAACACAAGAGCCACATCTGGAAGCTAATAACACTCATTCATCTTTTTTGATTCTTTTTTAAATTTTGGCTGTATGTTCTTTCAGTGTTCAAGCTGCTTCTGACATATTAGTTGTCTTCTACCTGTACAGTTCAAGCAGCTTAAAAGATAATAGTGTTTCTCAGGTTTGAGAGTACTGTCTTGCTGTCCTTCATCTAGACCACTGAAATTGCTGGTAGTGTTGGTAGCTGTGATGTATCACCGTGGCAAAGGAGTGAATCCTTGTCATATGATCAAGACTGATCAAAGCTAATATTTAATTTTTAAAAGCAGTAGATTTAACATACCTGGCAAACTACAGTTTTCTCAACCCATCTTGATATGCTTTGGCTTTTTTTGTTTTAGACAACTGCATCTCTTAAATGGGCTGAAATAGGAGACTGAAGGCATGGCAGGGGGGTTGGAACTAGATGATCCTTGTGGTCCCTTCCAACCCTGACTGATTCTATGATTCCATAAGGTGGTTTGTTTTGGGTTGATTAGGGTTTTTTACCCATGGTTTCTACTATCAGTGCCCTCAGTTGTGATAGGACTGGACAAATGGGGTAAAAAAGGTAATCCCTGTCATGAAATACATGTCTGAAACACTGCTGATGGAATGACTGCTTCATTATGCCCTACTTGCATGGTTTGTTATCCAATAACAGAAGATTAGCTTGAACACAAGCTTATGGCTGAATGGTCCTGCATATGGACATGAGTTGCAAGAACAGCCACAAGTTTTCAACTTTACCAATCCAATTTCAGTGCACGACTCAGGACACCAGTCTTCAGTCAGAGAAGGATGCTCCTTCAAAGAACACCCTCAGAGCACCTAAAATGAGCCTGTATCCCAAATAAGCCTATAGGCAAGGCTTCTGACAAGACAGAGCGGCTTAAAAGTCTAACTTCTTAATTTAGGCAGTTCTGCTAAATGCTAAGTTCACTGGAGCGCCTGTGAACCCTTGCTGTGCTGCTGTGAGTACTTGAGGTGTGCTGCACTGTACTGACAACTATGTGGAAATGACTTAAGAAGAAACATCTTGGAAACTGTGTATTTGGGATTGTGAAGATTAGCAGTCAGCACTGAAACAATGAGCTTCAATGGACTGAGTGCAAGTGCTGACTTTGTCAATGAGCTGTCAATAGTATTAGTAATGCAAGTACATGTAGGCTAAATATGTGGTTATGTGCAAAGCCCTAAAAGTTTAAGAAAGTTCTCTTCTCTCTGCCCCCAATACACAGTATTCCAGGTGGGGTCTCATGAGAGCAGAGATAGAGAATCACCTCCCTCAACCTACTGGCTGCACTTCTTTTGATGCAGCCCAGGATATGGTTGGATTGCTCTCTCATCTCTCAACAATCAGTACTCCCAAGTCCTCCTCCTCAGGACTGCTCTCTATCCATTCTCCACCCAACCTGCGTTGCCTGACATTGCCCCTACCCAGGTGCAGGATCTTGCATTTGGCTTTGTTGAACTTTGTGAGGTTGGCACTGGCCCACCTCTCATGCCTGTCAAAGTCCCTCTGGATGGCATCTTTTCCCTCCAGCCTGTCAACTGCACCACACAGCTTGGTGTCATCAGCAAACTTGCTGAGGCTTCACTTGATCCCACTGTCCATGTCACCAACAGAAATGCTGAGCAGTACCAGCCCCCAAGGAACGCCAGTCATCACTTGTCTCAATTTAGACATCAGTGTAACATAGTATTTTTTTATTTTGTGATCTCTTTATATTTTGGCAAATTTAAAAGTATTGTTAAGCATCTCTTGTTCTTGGGAATAAAGAAACACAGAAGTAGATGCAGTTCTTTTATATGCAAACAACACAGCCATGCAGAGATAGGCCAGTTTAAAGGACAGATGTGACCATGACTTACATTCATTAAAAAGACTTTGTTTCATGCAATGAAGTCTGCACAGCCATAGATTTTTATGAAGTTGCACTAGCATTTGGTTTTGGCAAATTATGATTATTAATTCCCAAATTATTTTTTGTAAACTGCACAAGGCTTTTGTAGATACTGAAGTATTATCTCTTCCAAAGTAATGTGATGTGATTTTGTGGCAGATACTGCTTTGAGCAGGAATTTGGATTACATGACTTCCAGAGATCCCTAACATGAAATTTTTCTAAATTCTTTGCAGAGTACTACTTTATAAATGTTTGATTTCTTGTCATTTTGTAGTGAACATACTACCTAGTCATTTAAGTGTAATATAGGTATTCTTTTCTCTCACAATTTTAATATGATTTCTTCATTCTTGCTGTTGATCTTTTTCTCCTGGTTTTCTGCTTGAAAGGCTGTTTCTTCTTGCTCTTAGTAAGTACTTTCTCTACCTATTTTGCCTCTTTAAAAAAAAAAGAAGTAAAAAACATACACAAAAATCAACAAAACCTTTGCATGTTCACATGTTGTGGAGCAACTTCAGATTAGCTTTAATATTCCTTATAATTTCATTGTTTTCTTTAGGTAACAAGAGCTGCAGTGGGTCTATACAGAGTTTATCTTCAACAGATACCAGAGATACACCAAAGCCTCCACCAAACCCTGATTTGCCTCCCAAAATGTGCAGGAGATTAAGATTAGATACTGCATCAAGTAATGGCTATCAAAGACCAGGATCTGTGTAAGTCATCAAGGCCCTTTAGAGATTTGTGTTGTGTGAATATTGTCTACTGTAAAGTGATCCCAGAGAGGTACATAAGTAGTTGAAAAAGCTTCCATGAATATTTTAATATTTCTGTACTTGTGAATTTTTTATCTAGCCTCATTAAAATTGTAAACAAAGGAGACAGTATGAAGTCGGTTGAAGTCTGTTGAAAGAGTTTTACTGACTTTTTTAGACTACAGTCAAGGTCAATAGTGAAGAAATGTTGTCTTTAAAAAGTGATGAGTATTATTATCTCTCATTCTTCTGCAATGTAATGTTTCAAGGAACATTAAGGCCACTTATTGTCCATGCTGTTATATCGAGATTATCAGATTTTATTGGTGTCCAAATTAGGAGGAAGGAAAAAAACCCACAAACACAAACTTCTGCACTAAAATGTCTTTGAGTGCTGCGTGTTAGATGGTTGCTTTCTAACCGTTGTTTTTTTGGGTGGCTTTTTTATGTTAAGAACAGGATAGCTCTAAGCAACAGAGGTTATAGTTTACTCCACTGAGATTTGGGTTAGCAATGTTTCTCAGTTGTTTTATCATGGACTTACTAGTGAGAAATTCTTTGCTGTAATCTTGACTTTGACCCAGTATTTCTCTGTTCCTCTGAACAAGTGATTTCCAGATTTGCAGATCACCAAGAAATTCTCCAAATACTGTAGGACTCCGTTCAGCCTCTTCACTTTTTAAACTGGAAGTGATCACTACAGTTATTTCAGATTTCTGTATCTTACTTAAGCAATGAATCCTGCACAGCTCAGAGTTCCAGAATGATAGTGACAGGCAGTAAAGCTATTGTCAGTATATCTACTGGTCAGCCAGTAATATAATTTTAAATGTAGGGTGTTGAGATTTGTCCCGCTCACTCAGCAAGGCACTAGAGCATGTGAAAGTCTAGTGGTCCCCGTTAGGTTATGCCCTGAAGAGTTCTGCTGAACAGGGACAGCTTTTGCATTTACAGTTACTCTAAGTGAATAGTTAAAATAATTTTAAAGATTTGTCATGTCTTTAGATGTTTACAAGTGAAAAAGTAATGGGCAAAGTGTAAAGCAAGGTGGTGCTTTTGTTTTCAGAGTGGCTGCAAGAGCACAGTTATTTGAAAGTGCTGGTTCACTTAAACAAGTTTCTTCGGGACGGTAAGTGCTTTATACTGTTTAACAATTTAAAAATCCTTTCTGTTTTACTGGCTTCAAGGATTGAAATAGAAGTAGTGGAGCTTTGTTGTCTTTTAGACAGCATCATGTGTCATACAAATTTTTATGCCTTATTAAACTCATCCATTTTCCAAAAGAATGCTAAATCCAATAGTGAATGCCAACCAGTCTGGCTATTCTGTCACCTGGGGAACTGCAGTGAAAGATGCTCAGGCTGGTGATCTACTTAAGGACACAGCTACAAGAGTAAATTAACAGGATTTAAATTAGGATGAAGGTGCTGTACTTAAGCCATACAGCTGTTTGTGTATACATACTTTCAGCAGGGTAGCAAATGTGCTACTCTGTGGACATTTCCTCATATAGACAGGTCTAGAATAACAGCTGCTTTAGAAAGTTCAGGATAAACTTGATTAGGATTCCTGCCTTTAACAACACACCTTGCATGCCTCAATGTCTATTATGATAGTGTGCTGCAGGAATTATTTATATTTTCTTTACAATTGTTTGCATTTATTTGGTGGATTTAACTCATTCTTGCATTAAATGAATTTAGAATGTTCTGAAAAGTGTTCATCTAGGAAGCAGTATCTTCTATGCATTACTGGCCTTCTTACAATTAATAGACTACAGCAGGTAATCAAATAAATGGGTGTGGGAAGCCTCTCTTCTCACTTTCCTTGCCTTTCAGGTTCTTTGAGACAGAACATATGTTTTTGTCCAACACTTTACTCACTCCTTTTCCATGAATCCAAAAGTAGTAGCCTAAAGTACCACAACTCTAAAGGAAGATGCCAATGTATGCTGAGATGTGTGGCAGTGGAGTAAGAGAAAGAGAAAGCTGTTCTACAAAGGCTCACTGGTTTCATTTGAGAAGCAGCTTTACAGGAATCAAGGCTGTTTTCGTTTTCCATAGTACATGAGCTCAAAAGGAGAGGGAGTGCAGGAGAGGAAGGAGTATGAAGATAGCAGGGCAATAGTTTAGGGAAGAAAGGTATAAAGGAAGAGACTGGTGCCCTATGTGCCCTTTTAATGCCTGTTATGCATTTATGGGTTTTATTAATATTTAATACGTGGAGCTATTAATAAAAATACTAATAACTTTAGTAATTAAAAAAATCCTGCAAAAAATATTAATAAAACCTATTAACGGGTTCAAAATATTCGGTTGTGGAACAGATACCTCACCGGCAGGAATATGTAACGATTTAAACAATATTAGCAAAAAAAACAGAAACAACAAACAGTATATTAAACTGTAAAGAAAAAAGAACAACATCGGCAACATACCAGTTTTGCCCACAAGGCAGGGAACTCTAGAATATTCTCTAGGGCAACAGACCTTTTACCAGATGCTTATAGAAGTCAAATTTTGCAGATTACTCACTGCAAATCACTTTAGTCCAGTACCTTCAGTCACAACATTTATAATCCACAGATCATGGCACCATGGGGCACGTGCGGGGATTTAAACAAAACCAAACTGGCGTCAAACCCGTGAGAGCTGCAGGAATACAGTTTCCCTTTCTCTTGGCTTCTGCAGCTTGTTGCTGTAGCACATACAGGGTTCATCTCCAAAGGCTTTGTAGCTGAAAGCTTTGTATAAAAGTGGTTGCTGCTGAGGTTTGCAGGGCTTGTCAGCTTTGTAGCTTTGCCTGTTTTGTTCCGGGGTCTTGGCTCCTCCAGGGTTCATCTCTCAGCCCGGCAAGACATGTCTGTCTGCTCCTGGGCTTTACAACACATTACTGAAAGGAGCACTTGCAGTCTTTCTGGGTAAACTGAAGCACAGCTTGGATTCCAAATTGCAAGGCAAGCAAGGCTTGGCTTCTCAGGCTTGCAGGGTTGAGGCTTATGGCTTCTCCCAGATCTTGGACAAGGCAAGGCAAGGCACTCACTCTTTGGGCTAGTATTTATAGATTTCCTGAGACAATGATGGCCAGTAACAACAAAGATTAAGAGATAGAAACCTGATACTTTAGCCTGTAGAATCAGTTTTCTCCAAACATGGCCAAAGGCACACACACCTGGCCCACTTGGACCCCAGGGCATGTTCAGACAAGCCTGGGTAACATGGGCAATCTCCTGAAAAACCAGACCTTCTGGCTCCTGCTCCATTGTCTGGTTCAGGGCATTTTTGAGGCTTTTGTCCCTTCAGGACAATGCCCTAAGCTAAAAGAGATGACTGCTTCACCAGTCCTACATCATTTCACCTCCAACACTGTTTCTTCTCTTATTTTGTGTTGCTCTCTTCTTGTAAACTCTCCCCTGTTGTTCCCTCAGAGCCTGTGCCACCAGTATCTGTATAAAAAAAGCATGTAAGAAGCAAAAATCTGACAAAGGGAAAATGTAGCAATTTGATAATGGACAAGAAGAGCAGATAACAAAGCGAAAAATGCTGAAAGGCTTAATAGCTCCTCTACTTCAGCCTTCCTAAGAAGGCAGAAGAGCAACAGTAACAAGGAGAATGAAAAATGAGAGGTCAGAAAGCAAAATGAGGAAGAAATAAGTAGCTCAGCTGTTCTTATACTGCTGCTTAAGTCTGACTACAATTTTGCAATGCAGAGACAGCTTTTTTTTTACCTCTAATGCATTTTATGAACATGAAAGCTGATTTGAAACCTTAGTTTAGTCTTGGGGTTTTTTTGCTCTGAAGTATGTAGAAATCACAGTGGTTATATGTTGATCCACCCATTAGAAAGGCCTTCTGTATCCATAACACTGCTGCCTAATAGGTATATGCAGGACAGAATGTTAGACAAAGAAACCATTTTTAAGCTGTCTGGTTATTGTCAAGTCAAAATGGTGTCTGTGCAGGTGTAATTTACCTTGCTAAAATAAGTAGTTTTGAAATGTTAAGCTACTGTTCACCTGTGCATTATAGTATCTATGTAGCTTCCCTCCTGCTTGAAGCATCTGTTACCTGTTTTTTTTTATTTTTACAGTGATAAATCAAAAATACCTATATGGCTTTGTGGTCTCATACCATTTTCTTTATTCCAGCAGATAATTTTGCACTTGATGCTTTACCACCACAATGGCCCAGTCTTACTTTTTTCTTCCAAATAGTCTTTGCAGCCCTGCTTTCTGATCATGTATAAAGTAATATGTATAAGTATGTGTGCACCTTTTTTCATTTTTAATGCTAAGACATTATTTGATCTGATTGTTTTTCTCCTTATATATGTAAGTATATAAGACAAAGATAATGAGAGACCACAATACATGCTTTAAGTCAGAGAAGACCAAAATGTTAAGCCCTGTCCAGCCTGTGTTCTCTTTTCCTAATTCCAGTTATTGTGAATTCTCGGTCTCCCCATTCCTTTCCTCCTGACTTAATTATGCATCCCTCTCCCTCACTGTAATATTAAACTGCTGTGTACACTGAGACCAATCCCTATTTATAAGTTGATATGCGCTTGAAAGGGGTGAAGGACTTTTTGTAACATTTTCACAAATATTGCAGTTAGGTAGCAGTCTCAGTAAGGCCTGAGGTGTAGCTTCTGTAGAAAAATGTGCTAACACATACCCCATACTCTGCCTTTTCTTGAATTTGATCTAGGAGCACACAGAAAATCAAGTCTCCTGAAGTGAGAAGTTGCATTATTGAGAAGGATGATTTTCATTAGAAAAGAACACCTAGAAAAATGGAAAGGAGGAGGTGGTGACAACAAATGGTTCCACCTTGGCAGCAGACTCTCTAGGTGCTGTTCTGGGACTTTAATAAGGACTAGTCATAACAGTATAAAGCCTTCTAGACCCATGCTTCCCTCCCAGCCGTATGATAAATGATCATTTCCTAGACATTATTTCAGTTTTATTTTCATGCTATATTTTGTGTTTCCTTAAACACCTAGAAAGCCTTCTCCACTCCAAACCAGTATCCTCTACTCAGTCAAGTTTGGCTGTAAGTCTGCCACCTCCAGGAGTCTATAAACCTTTCTTGTTCCGGTAGGATAATAACTAATGAGTCATCTGAAAGAGATCCATGTTTTTTCCCTCATTCTTTTCTTCTGGATTCTGTCTTTGTCTCACTAGATTGAAAACTCACTAGGGCAGGATCATAGATTTCAAGCTTATTTAGAAAGCTTGAATTAGTAATAATTATTATTAGGGGGTTTTGTTATTATTATTTAAAGGACCTAAGTTGTTACTGACTGCATGTAGTCTAGCCAAATAATTCATCTGGGTTTTAAAGATTCAGATGAATGAATGGCATTTTAGTACTGACTGGCACCAGGGTATGAGGCCAGGGTAGAGGGATGCTCTCTGCTCCCTTTAGGAAATCCATCCCTGTTTAACTTCCTCTGGGATGTGTGGCACTCCAAAAGTGAAGTGTCATGGCTCCCTCAGTGGTACATAAAACCAAATTAAACTTCTTACGCTAAAGCTATTCATTACTTGCTACAAGCTATATGGTCATTGTAAGTTCAACTAGAATGAAAGAATAATTTTGAAAGTTAGAAATTATATTCCTGTTTAAACCTGAAGTAGGATGTTGGTCTGTTTCCTATATGTGCTTATATAGATAGATAACATGCTTGGAGGAGTTATCTGCTACAATTCTGCTTCTCTGAACTGCTTTGTAACTAGTCATTACCATCTTGCATTTGTGCAACTGATTGTTCTTACACTTCTCAGGTTTTCATTTAATTTCTTTATGCGTTTTTCATTGTTATCTCACTTATTGCAAGCTTGTACTTTTTTCTTTCAGACAAGCAAAAGCCATGTATTCCTGTAAGGCTGAGCATAGTCATGAGCTGTCTTTCCCACAAGGGGCAATATTTTCCAATGGTAAGATATGTTTTATGTTGTCTTTTCATATAAAAATATAAAAAGCTGAAATGTGTCCACAAAATGAGAGCATAATGGCAATTTCACCTCTTGGGTTTTGCCCCAACTGCGCCACAAAAATGATCAAGAGGTTGTGACACCTCTGCTACAAAAGCAGGCTGAGGGAGCTGGGGTTGTTCATCCTGGAGAAGAGAAGGCTCTAGGGAGACCTAATAGCAGCCTTCCAGTACCTAAAGGGGGCCTACAAGAAGGATGGAAAGAGACTGTTTACAAAGGCCTGTAGTGACAGGACAAGGGGCAATGGCTTCAAACTAGAGAAGAGCAGATTTAGATTGGGTGTTAGGAACAAGTTCTTTGCCATGAGGGTAGTGGAACACTTGAACAGGTTGCCCAGGATGGTAGTCGAGGCCTCATCGCTGGAAACATTCAAAGTGAGGCTCAACAGGGCTCTGGGCAACCTGAGCTGGTTGAGGATGTCCCTGCTGACTGCAGAGGGGGTTGGACTAGATGACTTTAAGAGGTCACTTCCAACCCACACCATTCTATGGTTCTGTGATAATTGCTTTTCAATAAATACCATCTATATTTATAATATATCTCCATCTACATAGATAGAGATATACACATAATTTTAAAATATATGTATTTACATATATAAAATATATGTGTTCATTAATTATAATTTTTCTTTTTCTGTCTGTTTTTTTCCAGTGTATCCATCAGTGGAACCAGGTTGGCTAAAAGCAACTTATGAAGGCAAAACAGGACTCGTTCCTGAGAATTATGTTGTCTTCCTCTAGTAATCTTTAGTGGACAGCAATATCTTCATGGTATCCATGGTAACAAATAATAAGCACTATGATTTTTATCTGACACAGATATGGGATCAGCCTGTTAGCTGAGTGGTAGATATCCTTCAGATACTGCAGCTGCAGGTTACACAGCTCCCTATTAATGGAACAGAATGTAATGAAACAGTTAACAGTTTCTGTACTGAAGACGGTACTCTGTTGAAATAACTTCCATTGTTTGCAAAAGGTTGTTCTGTTCTTCTTTTATGGGCAAGGAACACTAGAGCAATAAAATAAAAAAAATAAGTTGCTTGCTGTTTAGCTGCAGACTTTCAAGTCTTGGGCTGTGTGAAGAAGTGTGAAATTTAGAGGCAATGCGCTCTACAGCATTTCTTGCAATCCATGATTTTTAATAGGGAAAATTGTATTTTCTTTCATAATGTATGTAATGTGATCTGAATTCTCCCTTAGAAAACTTGATTCTAAAATTAGTCCTGATCATTTCAAATAAGAAATTAATTTTCCATAAATCAGATGTTTGAACTTCTGTTAAGTCATTGAAATTACAATATGTATATAATTTATGCAACTGATAATAAAATCAGTTTATACACTACTTGGACAGTAAAGGTTCATTCAAATGTGATATGTTTAATCTATGTTTCATTCAAATACTTCTTAAATTTATTTCCTTCTTTCTGTATCAGCATAGATAACATAACAGCTTTTATTTCAAAGATACCCATCACCTGGAAGATATTCTCAGTGTATCTCAGAACAATATCTGTAGAAAACAAGGAGATGCTGAATCTGGAATGATTGGTAGTCATGTAAAGCAAGCAGTGAAAAACAACAGTATGTTTTGAAACCTGAGATAAATGGTTAATGGTAACTGAGTCCTTTTCCAACTTTTTCCATTGCAAATATGACAAAATGGCCTGGGAAGTAGCTAATTTTATAAGCTATGAATGCTGAAAGCTCCATGTAGCAATAATAGTATTTAGTATTATTTCTTCTGACTTCTGCCTTACTATTTAACAAAGATTTCTTCCCTCCCACAGAATAAAAAAAAGCCTTATTTTCCAAAAGTTTTGTAAAGACCCATCGATTGCTCCTGTTAGCACTGAAAAAAGAAAAAAGAATAAGAAAAACAACAAAACCAAACATTAAACCCAATAAAACTAAAAAAAAAAAAAACTTAACAAAGCCAACAAAATAAAAAAAAAACCTGACATAACCATAGACAGCTTTCTTCCATACTTTGAGAGAAAACAAACTGCTTGCTTGACTGCTTAGCATGCCTGACTGAAACCCAATGTATCTAAGCTCCATATTAGTAATTCTTCAGCATTAGTGCTACAGAAAGAATTCCTTGTTTCATAGACCTACCTAGGCATAGTTCTTTCTTCAGTAACAGAAATCAATTATCTAAATCCTCTGTTGATGTCTAAGTTGCATACTACATCCCAAAGTTTTAAGGAGGAACTTCTGTTAGGATTAAACACATAAGTAATCTTTTAATTGCTTTTTTTTCTTTCCACAACCTTTTATGTGTTTAAATTATAAGATATATTGCCAACATAAAGAAGCACATCAGACCCCTGTTTATTTGTATGTAGTTCATGCTTCAGAGCAATTCAGTGTTGGAATTCAGGCTGGAGGCAAAAGCCGACAGGACAGGATCGTTCTCCTCACTAAGTATCAAGTGGTGACCAGGGAAGGAGAGAGGCTGGAAAAGCATCCTTTTAAAACTGGTCTGGCTCTTCAGAGGGAACGTCTGGGTAAGACTGCAGGCAGTTGAGAACAGACCCCTTGAATTAGTGACTAGGTGATCCTGGGTTCATTCTCCACCCTAAACAGATTCATTAAATCCCAATTCATGTTTCACTTCACCTTAAGACTAGACTGTGCTCAGTGCATTGTGGTGAAGGTTTGTTCTAGACATTGTTACATTGTTACAGGCAGCGAAGACAGACTTACTTAATTTGTGTGTGTACTTAATTTGTCTAGAGCAGATGTGAAAGAAAGTGAAGAGAAAATCCCAGTAAGTCTTTTCTCATCCAAGTGAGCCTTTCTTAGTTTTAAGGCAAGCCAAGTTTCCTTAGTGTAAGCTATGCTTGAAACTGCCATCACTCTGAGCAGAGCAACTTGAGTTGGTGGTTTTGTTGTATTTCATAATCCAAAAATTGCAGGCTGTCGAAAGTCTTACCTCTGGTGACCTTCCCAGGAGAAGTGCTGCTGCAGGCAGAAAGGAGCAGAAAGGGAGGCAGAGCTTTGAGCAAAGGCTGAAGGCCCAGCAGAGACATGCAGTGGTTTGGGGAAAAATCCCAACTTCTTTTATTTATTGCACAGGGGTCAGTGGCAAACTGACCTGTGCTGAACATGATTTCTTGTACCTCTTAGGAGCAATTGAGTTGTGTGAAATTCTTGAGGAATGGTGAAATAGAAAATGCTTGCTCTTACTTGCTTTGTCCTGATTTTAAAAGCTTGTTAAAAACCTAACGTTAGCTAATTTCACAGCCTGCCTGTATGTCTGGCTGTTCTCCAAGATCAAGTTCTGAAACCAGCTGATCTGAGTGCAAGCAAAGATGCCAAATCCATTAAAAATGCTGTAAAAATGCAAAATTCAATTGCAGTTTAAGTAAACAGAACCTGTATATGCTGAGGTAAGGAAATACTGTTGTAGAAAGACCTGGTGGAATCCCTATGGAGGAGAAGTATTTGTCTATTCCCATGCCTTCATCTCACATTAGGCACAAAACAGAATTGCAGAAGAAAACTTCATAAGAACATAGATCCCATTCATCCCACTGCTCACAAAATAAATCTGTATTTTCCTCAGTAAGTCTCCACTTTTTTCTTTCTAAGCTCTACAACTGACTAGGTGTTCCAAAGACTGAAGTGGGAGGAAGGACAGCACCAAAGCTTGTCTAATGATGCTACTCCCAGGCCTGACCGAAAATCCTTTCTGAAAATTGGAAAGGATCAGAAATCCATATAACATTTAAATGAAGATATAATATCTTGATAGCGCCTAAAAAATATTAGGCAAGCTGAACTAAATTAGTTCATAGTATTGATTTACTGTTTTTATGGGAGAGTCGCTCTACAAACAAAGGTTGCGCAATTATTTCTAACTAATTATTTTTATCCTTCCTGAAAGAAAGCAGCAGGGTTTTTTTGCAAATACCACTGTAGAACTCGAGGTAGATGACACGCTGTGATAACTGTTTGCCTTGTGGAAATAATGTCTGTACCCACAATTTCTGTAATTAGCCATGGGTTTTTCCTGTTAAACTTTTTGATACATGTTGTAGCACAACATGAATCCAATGAAGAGTGTGAAGGACTGATATATTGTATGATAAATATGTAAAGTATATTAATATTTTATATTCACTCTTTTTATTAATGATGATAAAGACGAAAAAATATTTTTTGTGTAATTCCTATGAGTTCAGTGTTAAAATGCCCTTGCCATATTTTGGCATTTAGAGTTATATGTAACAAAACTTTTAAATTAAACCATAGTTATCACTTGTGTCCCTAACTAATCTATAAAGTTCATTGTTTGATTACTTCTGAGGAAAAAAAAAATGCACAGATTTGCTGTTCAGCACTATTCTATGATACTAATAGTAACTTATTTTCCTTTTATATATTTGCTGGTGCTAATCTCTATTGTTTGCCTATACTTGGATTAATTGTAATATGCCTTTAGGAAAAAACATATTAGGAGAGGAAAAGTTGCAAAAATCAGCAGTTCAGAACAATAATTGCAACAGAAAAAAGAAATGTATGGTTGTACTTGGGGGGGGGGGTTATTACATTTCTCCAGTGGTCTATTTTCTGCTTAATAAGACTGCATAAGAAGAAATAATGAAACTGAAAAGCATATTATTATCCATACTTCTTTTCCTAAGGCAGCAGTTTGTGTAATTTTTAACTGAGAAGCAAGAAATAAAATCCCAATAGGGGAACACATCTTCTAGACTAGGGTGGATCTTCTCCACTGATGGAAACTCTCAGAGCTCTAGTAAAGTCAAAGATGAACTGTTGGCAATTTATAGGGAGGGTTTGCTGGCCAGGAGCACCCAGAATGTAAATGGAATAGTTTTTAATGGGGTAATATATGATATATCTTGGCATTAGCCTTTCTTTCAGCAGAGTGCCCTATGTGAATCGCTCAGTTACCAGAGTTCAAGATGTAGGCAACGTTCAGTCTTGCTCTCTGTGGTCACATAGCCCTGACAGCTGCTGCTGCTGCCCTTCCAGTTACTGCTACTATAAAAGTCAGACTGTTGATCAGGCTGTTTCAGTACAAGTTGGGAGGTCTCTTTTTTTTTTTTTTTTTTTTGTTAAGATTTTACATGGGCTTTGGGAGTTCGCTTTGTATTGGTTTAATGAGGTGCTTGGTATCCAAACAGCTACTAATGCAATGTTGAAATTCAGTCACTGAAGATCATAACATTGTTTTTATTGTCCTGTATGTGGCAGTGTTTAATAAGCCATTGGATTACCCTTATTATTTTAAGTGTAAGGAATGGTGCTTTCACCCTTGGATGTCTCAGCTGAAAGCTATTCTGCATCTGAGCTTTTTGAAAGTGTTCTGCTGGGAATTGTCATTGAAGTTCTGGCACTAAAGATAGCAGCGTGACCTCAGCATGACAAGAGTTTCTGTTATAGCAAAGGGCAAAGCAGCTCAACAGGGCACATGGATAGTTTCAAATATTTATGACAATTTCTGAGGTATTAGAGTTTATAGGGGTTACTTTAGATACTATATGTTATTTTAATAGGAAAGTATATACAATCAATAACTATATATTTAATAAAGTCCTACTAAATTATCTTATTGAACTCTCTGTTTATTTTGTAGTGTGGTTTCAATAATTATCTGCACTCTGTATATATATCTACATGTAAATAACTGGCATGACATGCGTAAGCTGACTTGCAGACATAATTCTATGTTGTTCTTTACACTGTATTTCAAAAATTTGAAAAAATGTTTCTCAAAATAAAAAGCCTTTCTACACAAACTGGGAGTTTTTATTTTTATTTGGGGCTGTTTAGTTTGGAAAAGAGGAGGCTGAGGAGAGACCTCATTGCTCTCTACAACTACCTGAAAGGACATTGTAGAGAGGGCTGGTGCTGGTCTCTTCTCACAGGTAATTAGCGATAGAACAAGAGGGATGGCCTCAAGCTGTGACTGGGCAGGTTTAGACTGGACATTAGGAAAAATTTTTTCACAGAAAGAGTGGTCAGGCATTGGAATGGGCTGCCCAGGGAGGTGGTTGAGTCACCAGCCCTGGATGTGTTTAAAGGTCATTTGGATGTGGTTCTTGGGGATATGGTTTAGGGGTGAACTTGGTAGAGAAGGGTTATTGGTTGGACTTGGTGATCCTGAGGGTCTTTTCCAACCTGAATGTTTCTGTGCTTCTGTGGTCATTGTTTTTACATTTAGGATCTGGTTCATTTTTTTCCTGAATAGTAACACTTTTGTGCTACTTCTGTCCATGCTTGCATTTTTGAGTGACATTTCATCTATGAGGATACTTTACATAAAGGACATTGCTCCTAAAGCTGAGCAATGGGCATGCATATGAGTACTAGAAAACAGTATGTCCTCTGCTGTCCTGGTTACGGGGAAGTCTCCAAAGATATGGCTTTTGAGTGAAATGACAACTTTGAGTGTTAGGTAGCAAGAGCCACAACCCTGGTATATCAAAACATCATGGATGAGTTCTTTGCCTCTGAAAATTAGCAGATGGCTGGCTCACAGGATGGGAGTTTGATTCCAGTAGCACTCCCTGTGAGGGAAGTAACATGAGTGGAGTGGTTTCTGCAAGTTTCCTTATATTGCTTTTGCAGCATTTCTCCAAGGCTCTTCACCTCAGTGACCTGCAGCTTTTCTAGCCCTTGGGAGAGAGTTATTTCCATCACCAACTGTGCCTGAGGCAAGGAGGGAATATGGGTCCTGCTGCTGCAGGCCTAGCTACTTCCTGATGCCTGCCCTGGGCATGGACTGCTGGGCTCCTCTCCTGCCAGCAAGTCCCAGCCTCACCTGAGCCTCCCTGGGCACATCAGCAGACACTGCACCTGTGGCTCTGCTCGGAGGGACACCAGACACAACTAAAAACACACCATAAATACCATGATGGTAAATCGAAATGGGATAGTCAGAGAAGCAAAACAACACAAACCACTGGAGAAGCTGTATTTCTCTTGTGCTGCTTTCTAACAACTGCTCTTAGGTGAAACTTACACTGCACAGCTCTCCTTTTAGAGATTTACATTTTAGAGATAAGGAGTCTGCTTCCACATCACCTGCAGCCTGTGGCTGCTAAACATGACTTCCACCATGCTGAGTTGCTGGCCTTGTGTCCAGTTTGAGGCTAGGGAGAAGGAAGGGTTCGCTTTGCCAGGGACCAAGGGATGCAGCTGAGCTGGGCAAAGCCACTTCTGACTCTGTTAGTGTTGCTGGAAGAGCCTGAGAAGGAAAGAAGCTGCAACAAGTAACTTACTGCCTTACTTAAAGCTTACTGAACTGCATCTGATGTAGGATGTAAGAATTGTGATATAAGCTGTCACTTAGAGGAAACATCTCTGACTGATCCTGTCAAGTACTCATTCCTTGAAACACTCCCTTGCACCACAGGGTCTTTGGGAAGGAAGGTAAAGTGAGGGGGCAGCAGAGCAGCTGAGTGTAGATGCCAGAAGATGCCCACCCTACCCTACTGCTCTTTTGTGCCTGGCAGGTTGGGAGTAGATCCATGAGCCTGTGCCTGTACCCATATAGGCTGGATGGTGGCAGCTCAGTCTGGGGCTGAGCACTTGCAGGCTGATCCACCTCTGCTTCTGTTGAGAACCATGAAAGTATGTATAACAGCTGTTGCAGGTGCCCAACCCTGCATAGTTGAGCAGGCATAAAAGGGAATGAAGGGTATGTGCATTTTGATAGTTCACCAAAATGGTAACTCATCACTGATTATGTTTGAGCTCTCACATAAAATGGTTGCTTTTCTATTACAGTTTTCTGCCCTTTCCCATGGAGATGCAGGCTCCTTGGCTTTCAGATCCTCTAATCAGCAGGATTGAACACAGACTACTTTGGGGTATAGGCTAAACCCTAAAATAGATCTCATCACTCATTTCCCCAGTGGCTATAGGGATGTTTTTCTTGGCATCATCCAATAACAGATTTTTCTCTATTTCTGGGGAAAAATATGTTCTGACTTGCCATATGTTGAGACTTCAGTGAGCATTTAAATGCAAAAAGACTTCAATTCCTGTTAAACTAACACAACCTTTCTGTGTTATTACTAAACTGTAAACTCCCAAGGGATGAGACACCTGTGTTTCTTCCTAGAAAGCATAAAAACAGATCTCCTCCTTTGCTTGCATTAAGGCACCTTGCAGTGCATGATTCTCAGTGCTTGGAAAAATGGATCTCCTGCTCTGTAGGCTTTATTGCTTGATAGGTCTACTTCAGGGACTATTTTGCAAGTGAATTGTGGAGTACTTACAATTTTAAATGAGTGCTCATGTGAGCTGTGGTTGTGCAGAGCCCCTGCCACACTGAGCTGAGGGGAAGCAGGGTGCAGTCAGGGGTCCGCAGCCACGCTAGCCATGCCTCTTCAGGGCCATGCCAACTGCAGTCCCTTGTTCTAGTAAAGAGGAGACTGTTCAGTGATCCAAGGAAGCATTGTAGGTGTGGGCGGAGCAGGATACAAAGACAGTCCAGGTCCCAGTTGGAAATGTTTTCTCATTAATTGGGCATAATTCACTGCTGCCTTTCTAACACAAACACCATGCTTATTAAACACGGTAAACAAGGTATTCGCACTTTGATCTTTTACAAGTTTCTATCATGTTTGTAAAGCTTTTCCTGTGTAATTTGGATTAATCACTGATACGGAAAGAAAGTATTGAAAGATATTCTTGGCTTCTTTTGCAATGGTTGGTTGCTTTTCTATTGTATTTATGGCAACCAGCTCAAAAGCTGAACTAACCTAGAGCAAGTGCCTTTGCCAAAGATCATGGTGTGCTTTTTTAATGTAAACATACAGGGATTCATGGGAACATTGAGTGACCTCCACTGTCGGTACAAAAAGGAGTCTTAATTCACTTGAAAGTACTTTAGTAATTGGAATACATCTTTCTGCCAGTATAATTGAGGAGCTGATTCCTTAGACTTATCACGGGTGTATTTCATTTAAAATTACTGTTAATGGCTCTCGTGTGCCCTTAGAAGGTATTAGAGTCCATCTGAATTAAAAACATCAGTGACTTGTGTTTATTGACATCATTTTTGTCTTCTTACCAAAAAACAAGACTTTCGAAGGCTAACCAACAGCACCTCTGGATTTGGGGTATTTTCAAAATGAGACTTCATGTGGCATGCTTCACACCACGACCATGGGCTCCAACCCCACCAGCAAGCAGGGTGCTTTGTGGTGCAGGGTGCTAAAAGGGGTTGGGGCTCAACCTTTGGAAGATTCAAGGGCATGCAGCATCCCAGCTCAGAGCAGGAGCCACAGGTTCCAACCAAGCTCATCTGGAGACCTTATAGGCCAGATGTGGAATTGCTGGGGAAGTATCAGCACACTCCCTAAGCAGGTGATATAACTGTGTGGTGGGAAAGCCCATGAGAAACACTTCAGAAGACAATTCACAAACCTGGGCAGAAAAAAAAGATAAGAAACCTGAGCTAGATCAATATATAGAGCATTTCCCCAAATAAATTAACTGGCATGCAGGATAAAACTGGTTCCTAGAATGAAATGAATGTTGTTTGCAAGGACCTCACAGGAAGGTCACACAGATTAGGGTTTCGGCATGCCTGAGCTGGGACGTGGAGCACAGAGCACTGGAAATGGAGTGTTGACTGCGATTCTTGAATTGCCACAAAAGAAGCAGGATGCATATTGTTGGGGAAAATCCACCCCAAAAAAAATCCCCACATTTGGAGACTCTAACAGCACCCTCCAAGGACAGCTGAAGGAAACAGGTAGATAGAAGAAGACTTCAGATTTAGGTACAAACAAATTGTGTTGGGTATCCATACATAAAACAACAACTTAAATAGTCTTTTTTTTTTTCCCTGACACCACTTTTGGTTGAGGGATGCTTGTTTGGTTCTGAAAAGCACCGTTTCTTTTCTGCAACTATGACAAATTTTGCCTGCTTTGGATGTGAAAAATGTTCATTCCACACAATGTCCTGTTCCCTCTGTTACAGGCTCAAAATCAGGGATCTTCCCAGACCCTTCCTTGAGAAATTTGCAGTCAATGCCATATGAAGGCTTCTCCCAGCTTCCATCTGTGACTTCTAACATCATTTTGTTTTGGAACAGGGACTTCCCTCTGCCCTACCCATCGCCCTGCAGCTCAAATGATGCAAAACCAGCAAGCACAATCAATTTCACCTTTGGAGCAACACAGAACTAAGTTGTACAAAGAGGTTCAAGTTCTGCCACCACTGAAGCCTTTCTGTAATAGTTTTTCTTTCATCTCTGTTTAAATGATTCCTTGACACACTCCTGACTAAATGAACTGGGAAGCAAAATGTCCAGAGTGCTCTAAGTGCATCAGCATGAGAAACTCAGGTGAATATTGTGGCTTTTTAGCCAGGTGAATATTGTGGCTTTTTAGCCAACAGAATTAAAACGCTGAAATGAAGATCATGGAGCAGATACTCCTAGAAGCTCTGATAAGGCACATGGAGGGCAGGGAGGTGATCAAAGACAACCAGCATGGCTTCATTAAGGGCAAATCCTGCCTGATGAACCTAGTGGCCTTCTATGATGGAGTGACAATATCAGTGGACAAGGTACAACCTATGGATGTGATCCATCTGGACTTCTGCAAGGCCTTTGCCACAGTGCCCACATCCTCCTCCTCACCAAATTGGAGGGATATGGATTTGATGGGTGGACTATTCAGTGGATAAGGAATTGGCTGGATGATCACATCCAGAGGATAGTGGTCAATGTCTTGAAGTGCAGATGGAGAAGATGGGTGATAAGTGGTGTCCCTCAAGGGTCCATATTGGGACCAGTAGTGTTTAATATTTTTATCAGTTATACAGACAATGGGATTGAGCACACCATCAGCAAGTTTGCAGTTGACACCAAGCTGAGTGGTGCTGTCAATACGCTAGAAGGTCAGGATGCCATCCAGAAGGACCTGGACAAAGCTGGAGAGGTAGGCCCAGGTGAACCTCATGAAGTTCAATAAGACCAAGTTAGTGCAGGGTCCCACACCTGGGCCAGAACAATCCTCAGTATCAGTAAAGGCTGGGGGGTGAGGTGGTAGAAAGCTGCCCTGCAGAAAAGGACTTGGAAGTTTTTGTGGATGAGAAGGTGAACATGAGCCAACAGTGTGCACTTGCCACCCAGAAGGCCAATGGCATCCTGGGCTGCGTCAAAATAAGCATGACCAGCAGATTTAGAGAGGTGACTCTGCCACTTTGCTATGGTAAGATCTTACTGGAGTACTGGAGCCCTCAACACAGATAGGATATGGACCTGGTGGAATAGTTCCAGAGGAGGTCCATGAATATGATTGTGGAGCTGGAACACATCTCCTGTGAAGACAGGCTGAGGGAGCTGGAGGAGAGAAGACTCCAGGGAGACCTAATAGTGGCCTTCCAGTACCTGAAGGAGGCCTAAAAGGAGGCTGGAGAGAGACTGTTTACAAAGGCCTGCAGTGATAGGACAAGGGGCAATGGTTTTAAAATAGAGAAGAGTAGATTTCAGCTGGATATCAGAACAACTTCTTTACCATGAGGGTGGTGAAACACAGAACAGATTGCCCAGGAATGTCGTTGAAGCCCCATCCCTGAAGATATTCAAGGTCAGGCTAGACAAGGCTCTGAGCAACCTGATCTAGTGGAGGATGTCCCTGCTGACTGCAGGAGGGTTGGACTAAGACGACCTTTAAAGGTCCTTTCAAACCCAAACCATTCTGTGATTTCCTGATTCTGTGAATAGTTTTTCTGCAGAGGGAAAATCAAGAAAGGGTGTTTATCATAACGCCATTTGTATGCATCTCTCATAACCAGCTCCCTCCCAAATGGAACAAACACAGCTCTTTGCTTTTCAGTTTCCAAGGCACTCATTTGGGTCAGCCTTCTCCTGTTGGGTGCATCACATTTGAATAAAACAGTAGCACAAAACCCTTCACAGCTCTGGGTGATTTAGGACAGTGACCTCCTCTTAGCATTGCCTCAGGTTGGCTCCATTTAGTGCCTTCTCTAACCACAGTATCATCATTATTGACACACATGAAACAAAATTGTGGTTTCTTCTGAATTACTGCATGGCAGGATCTCTGACACCACTTATTTCTTTCACTTAGATAATCACAAAATAACAGGGCTGTCTTCTCTGTGAGCAGCAGAGGATTATTGCATGAACTCTTTAGTATGTTTAAGTCAAAGTTCACCTGCACTGTGGAGAAAGGAGTGAGTCTCTGTAGCATCTCTATCATTACAGAGTCTGAGCTGTTACAGTGAAAAAACATCTCATTTTCTCATTTAGGTAGGCTGTATTAGCTAAAGGTTAATTCATAAACTTCTACCACAGAGGGCTTAAACATCACATTTCAAATAGTGAATAACCTATTCTAAGTTTATACCCTTCCATTACCATGTCTATAAAAAAAAACAAACAACAACAAAAACCACAAAAAAACCCACAAAAAATTTCTGAGTAAAAGAGGTAGGCACTAAGACTGAATTTGGCTGTAGCATACACATAAAAAGTCATTCCACTCAATCCAGAGAAACATTCTTGCATAAATAAATAATTGGAGAATAAATAAAGGTACCACTACAGGTGTGCTCAGCTGAATGCATATTTAAGTAGGAGCACAGTCTCCAAAGTTGACACATTGTAGTTCTTCAGTATTTCAAAAACTCTTTATTTTCTTCTGGCTGCTAGCTGGCAATAGGATTTCCACTTTAAAGAAATCCATGTATTTTGTATTAATCAAATGCCTTCCAGTATTGTTAAATATTGTGTGGAATGTTCTTTAACTAATTGGGAAAAAAATCATCTGCATGTAGTAAATCCCAATCTGGTCAAACTGTTTATGATCACAGTATCCCAGTATCACAGTATATCAGAGGCTGGAAGGGACCTCAAGAGCTCATCGGGTCCAACCCCCCTGCCAGAGCAGGATCACTTAGGGTAGTCCACACAGGAATGCATCCAGGTGGGTTTTGAAAGTCTACAGAGAAGGAGACTCCACAACCTCCCTGGGCAGCCTGTTCCAGTGCTCTGTCACCCTCACTGTAAAGAAGTTTCTCCTCATGTTGAGCTGAAATTTCTATGTTCAAGTTTGAACCCATTGTTCCTTGTCTTGTTACTGTGAAACACCAAAAAGAGCCTGGCCCCTTCCACTTGACACCCACCCCTCAGATACTTATAGACATTGATCAGATCCCCTCTCAGCCTTCTCTTCTCCAGACTAAACAGCCCCAGGGCTCTCAGTCTCTCTTCACAGGGGAGATGCTCAAGTCCCCTAATCATCCTCGTGGCTCTCTGTTGGATTCTCTCCAGCAGGTCTGAGATGTACTCATGGAGTTCTGATTATGTCAGAGAGATCAGTTCGCAAAGCCAAAGACATTCAGAAATGATACTGAAACATCTCTTTCAGGGTGTGCTGAATTACACAGAAATAACATGGAAAATATCATAATTTTTGGTGCAATTAATGCTTCTCTGGAGAATACATTAACATTGCAGTGCATCCTTAGCAAGGGCTGACATCTGAACCACCATCCCAGATCTGCACTACCAGTGCTGCCTTAAGACAAGAGAGTTGTGGTCTCTCCTGGTGAAGGCATTGCTCAAGTCCCACTCCTCACCTGTTGCACACTGAGTCAGAAGGCAGAGCAGTGAGAAGCAGAATGTGGTAAGGGTGAGGAAAGGATCACCTGAGTGCTGGATCCAGTTCCTCAAAAGCCAGAGGGGATGTGCATACTTGGTGCAGCTGAGAAAAGGTTTCACAAGGCCAAATCAATGACTCTGCTGTGCACTGGCAACAGGGGAATTCTTCTCCCCTAGGACTGGAGACTGCAGAGTGATCGGCATCCTGCATTGTACCACACTTTACACCTCAGGACTCAGGATCCACTTTTGGCAGGGGAGAATTCCAGTTCTGTGTATGAACATGACAGTGAGCTCACAGGAAGGCTCTGTAAACTCCAGGGACAATTTACTCTCAAAACCTAGCTATAAAACATATATAACTAAACCATTACTTGATGTGTGGGTTGCTGTGCTAGTCGTGTCACTGCTCAGATGTGTTTTTTCTGATATGGAGGCAGCACAGTGCCACAGCCTCTGCTCCCACATCAGCACCTATAGCTAGTACAGCTGTGCATGCAGCTACCACACTGCAGGTCATACCTTTTAAAAACATTTTCCTTTGTGTGTATTTATGCCAGAAGATCAGGATGCAGTGTAGCTTAATTTTTTTGGCTTTATCCACTAACAGTTTGACAGTTTGTAGTTTTTACTAAATCATTACCTTCCACATAAGTTAAAAAAAAAAGAAAAAAAAAGAAAAAAAAAGGGCTCACTCTTTGAGCCTCGTGGAAAGTTTGAATTGAAAATAAAATGGAAAATAATTCCATCCCCTGCACCATACAGATTTAAATTCAATAAATAAGCAGTGTGTGTTAGTCTAACCTGGAGCTGCCAAAGTAATCAAACTGAAATTAGCCTCCTGGCTGCTGCTCCGTGGAACTGCAAGCCTTAGTGTGGCTCCACCAACCTGGCATTGGTGACTGCATATGCAGTCACTGCAGTTACTGCATATGCAGTTGCAGCACTGTGCCGTTTGTGCAGCTTTACTTTCCACCCGGTGGTAATTGTAGACTTAGACACTTTCCATACTACTACAAAGTAAGCATATCCCCAGTTTATTGGACATGACACAATGTAGCTGGACAACACCTTTACAAAAATACTTGAAAGCTATTATTTCAGATGTACAAATATAGAGATGCAAGCTCGTCTTCACAAGAGGAAAATACAGAAATCTTATACAACTCTCTTTTCCTCAAAAACTAAAAACAATAGCAACAAACTGCAAATTATGTCCATCAGAATCTTCAGTGTTAAATACAGAGAATTACTAACATCAGTCCAAACATGTCTCAAAATCAAGGATTATTTGGCTTTCAGCAAAATTTTCCATTGAGGATTACAGAGCCTCTACAAAGTGCTAATGCATTATACATCCAAGTACTCCTTGGGAAAAAAAGTATGATGGAGGTAGGGGAGGGATGGGAGAAGAGGCATTGTACAAATATGGGAGCTGTGATGCAGATGTTGTATGAAATACAGAAAGTGCAAGAGACTGGCGACTGCAGGAGACCCCAGCCCAGTTTTTAACCTTTAGGTTTTGCTTTTCTCTATCATGTAGTTTTTCCTAAAATTAATGGCTGTCTTCAGGGAAGACTTGAGGCATACTTTAAATGAAAACCTTCCTAGATGTTTCTGTCTCCCAGTGAAATTAAGTTGGCTGTGGCCGTCACTATGAACTGCATACAACAGCAAACCCAGTGCTGCTGGTTTCGTGTGAGTGAATTGGCCAATGTACAGTATGACTGTCTGGTAAACCAAGCTTTGGGACCAAAAAACTTCAAATTAAAGTTTTAAGTGAAGAGCTTTGTCACCCTCAACTGTCCATCCCATGATGTGTGATGATGGCAGTCCCAAAAGGCAATATTCTCATCTGTGGTGTGTAATGACATCACAACAGAACTCACCCTGACTGTGGAACCATGGCCGCCATACTTCAACAACTTGGGCATTTCAGGTAGTATGAAACTTCACATTATTCTCTTGTATTTTTTCTATTTAATAGTGTCTCATTTTTGTCAAGTGTATTGTAGTTTGCAAGAGAATATGCTTATGAAGACCAGCAAGATATACATTTCACTATTACAAACGTTGCTGGGACCTGGGAAAATGGTTGGGAACATATTAACTGCTCTCTGACACTATTCCGAAAGGGAAATTCCTTCTAACCAAAGCAAGGTTCCTACTTGTAACAGAGCACCACCTGCTAGTCTGGCATTTCAGTTCCTTCATTGAACTTTTCACTTGCAATCCTTCCTACAGGTGCAAACTCATTCAATTCAAACTGCTTTTGTTTCATGATGATGATGAGGCATGGAGTGAATTGCGAAGCTATTTTTATAAATGCATTTATACAAAGGATATATATATATTAAGATGTCCTCACACACACACAATCCCTTTGACAACAGCTCGAGTTGGACACAGGGATGCCAGTATAACAGCATCTGCTCGTGCTTCTCTGTGTGCCTGCAAGTGTGTGATCTTAAAATAGTATTTCAGCTATGCATGCAGGGTGCTCCTTAGCTGTCAGAAAAAGTACTGTGTGAAACTATCATTCCTAGGGGTCGATTCAGCTTCACATTTTGACACATTTGGTGACAGCTGCAATCAGCTGCCTTTCACAGAGAACTGTCTGTTTTGGTGAATTTATCTAATTTTTGGATTTATGGTTTTCAATTTTTATATAAGACTCCTCGGAGCTTACTCTTTTTGGAAATAAATTAGAGATCCCATTAAATTTAAGTATACAGTCAGTCTTTTCCTAGCAATACATAGTGTAATTGTACATTCCCTTGAAACAAAGTTTACTTTTAAAACTGCATAAAGACTGCAGATGGCTGGACATGTCTTTTTCAAGTACTCTGCATCTGTATTACACACTTTCTGCATGCACACTGCCATCTCTGTGCCTGGTGCTTGCTTTATTGACACTCCATACAGCCACAACAGTGCTGCCACAATAAATCAGGTTTTTTGATCAGCACTATGATGAGAACATTGTTTTCAACTGGAGGAAGTACTGCAGATTAGTCTCAGATTGGACATAAACCAACAATGAAGTATAAAGCCACTAGGCTGTTCTTCCCTAGTGTATTTCTCTAGGCATATGTGAAACCTTACATCCAAGATGGAATAAGCAACTAAACAGTGGTGTACATATAAGTCTCACCTATATAACACAAAGGTGCCTCTACTGGTCTGTCCAGTTATTTCTGACTTGGTAGCAAAGTTATTTACTGTGCCAACTAGATGCTTTTCATCCAGTCGAGCTAACTGTTTGAAAGTACACAGCCATGGACTTCACTGATTCAGAGCTCTGGATTCCTGCCAATTATATATCTCTTTTTCCTCATTATAGCAAAAAGAGATTTTATGTACTACACTGGCTGGGAGGACATTTAAATTGAGCTGTGGGAAAATGCAATAGAGTGAGACTCTATAAATGACACTGTGAGAACTTCCTCACTGATATGCCTCAATGGTAAATAGGTGGAACTATTGTACCTGCAGACGTGAAAGGGTAATTTAGTTTTCATGGTCAGAAAAACATGATCTATGACTTCTGATGGTATTTTTACAATAAACACAGCTCACATTTGCAAGAAACTGAAATTTTGCCAGTTTTAAATGATAAATTAGAACTAAATGAAAGCTCACCACTCCCCAATATCCTTTATATCCTTTAATCACCCTGTACAGAGCACTCTGGGTCCAAAGCAGGAAAAAGTACCTAAATGCGAGCGAAAACTTGTATCATGGGAACAGCACTGCTCATGAAGTTATGCAACTACTGCCTCAGTTTCAACAGCACTGCAGGATTATTTCCTGGGGAATATTTTCTCTTTAAGGTAAACAGCCAGCTAAATTACTTGGTTATTATCCACACAGTCACCTTTTACTGCATGTTTCTTTTGAAGCACCAGTACTGTCCTACACGCAAATAATGTCAATCTAACTGTTGCTTTTGCTTAACTGTTATAGGCAAGTTGCCAAAATAAGAGGATTTTGTTAATTGCCATTGAAAATAAAAAAAACCCTCATAAATTCTGAAATTAAAAAAAAAAAAACCAACTAAAATATGACTTTTTTTTTCCCATCTTCCAAGGGAAAAAAAGAGAACTAAATTAAAACCAAACCCTCCATTCAAGTCAGGTCATCATGACACAAAGCAGTACAAACCAATAAATCCAGCAATGCTGACAGTCTAGCCTGGCAGTATACACACAGGATTTTGAGCCATGGAAAGTTGGGAGGGCTTTGGACATTGGCTCTGTGGCTGCAAGCTGACATCTGCAGGAAAGAGAGGTCAGCGTGCCACAAATGGCACATCAGGCAAGAAACATATTTGGAGTTGCACTGCTGCATGGGTGTAGTGCAGCCACATCCTCTCCTGCTTTGGAGATAGATTAACCTTGAATATGTACAGGTGGGAGAGTGCAGGGAGGAAGGGTCCCTACAGATATTGCTGTTCATGCTATCTGTATGTCAGACATATGAAATGAATCTTTGGGTTTACATAGGAACACAGGAAAGCAACTGATGCTCCCAATAAAGGTAAACTGTACTTTAGTGAAATGTGGTGGGTTGAAGAAAAGAAGTAAAAGTAGTAAGGTACTAATGAAGCACTGACTTGTCAGAAAATAAAAACTGAACTCTCAGCTTGTCTAGATGTAACACAAGGAAACGTGATTGCAGTGCATCCCCAGTTTCTCAGACTGCATTTCCCTCTGTCATACACTAGCTGTTAACAAATACACATTCTCCCTTCCCTAAAGGCTCATCAAAAACCGTTGATCCAATGATCTTTAAAAATGAGCCAAGTGTTTAATCTTTTGTGTTTATTCAAGCAGAGCAGGTACAACTACAAATCGACTTGGTGTGAAAGAGCAGGACAGCTTGCCAGGGCTGAAGGTCTCCTCTTGTCTGCATTGCATTGTCACAGCTCCCCAAACATAGCTAGGCAGCCACACCCAGGCACTTAAGCTCCAAAACATTCTTCAAAAATTATGAGATGTCTCTAGCAGACTGCCTAAGGATAGCAGAGCTCAAAGGAAACAGTTGACTTCATGGGCTGGTTTGTTTGGTTCACTGAAGTACTAGCAGAAGACAATGCTAAAGGCCTTGGGTAAAAAATACCTAAACTGTACAGAACAGCAGAGGCTTAGCTTCAGGCATAGTTCACAGTATTTAATGTAAAATGAAGAACAGTTCATGACAGCTCAGTCAAAAGTCATGTCCGAAATCCGCAGAATATTGCAAGCTTTCTTATTAGGACAACAGATATCATATCCTTCAAGCCAAACAGGCACATCATAAATGTCAGAAAACAAAAAGGCCTGTCTGCCAAAACCTCCTACTTCCAGTGTGCAAAATGCACCATAAGAACCTCCAATGTTGTTATGCTTTGTTCAGTATATTGAGAAGCACTACAAGATGTTTTATTTAGACCTATTTGTAAAGTTCAGGAAAAAAAAACTTAAAAAAAAAATCTTTAAACAAATATTAATGCAAAGAAATTCAGGCAGCTAGAAAGCCTTGTAGTCTCTAAAAAGCTCAAAGAGAAAAGCTAGTTTGCTGGTGGCTCTCTGGACATTGCCACAGTGTTGAAAGGTCACAGTCCATGCAGTTTCTACAGGTCAGGAAGCAATCAAGTATTTTGATCAGTACTGGTTCTT
This sequence comes from Indicator indicator, assembly GCF_027791375.1. NCBI lineage: Eukaryota > Metazoa > Chordata > Aves > Piciformes > Indicatoridae > Indicator > Indicator indicator. Next base: position 14,661,432 of record NC_072010.1, read on the forward strand.
GGTGTCAGCGTAACCCAGAGCAAAAGATGGTGTCAAAAGGGAGACTAAAGGAAATTTTATAATCTGGTCCCAAAGCTGGAAGTTCTCCAGTTAAACCAGTCCTTTTGAACTTCAATCTGATTATGAACACAAGACTTCCAAGTTCATAGAGCAGCCACACTTAGCCAAAGTTGTTGCCTTCTGTAGTGCATTTATCATGACCATGAAGTTCTGGGATTTTTTCTTTAAGAAATAGAATTTGAAAATGTTTTTAAACTTTTGCTCTCTGTTCTCAAAAGATGTCTTTTCTTCTGTTTTGATTATGCCTCTGAGAAAAACATAGAGCATTTCACCCTAATCTGCCATATTTATGGGACACAGTGACATGGCAGCTAATAACAAATTTTAGGGATAGAGTAAAAGGCAGATGTAGGCTGATTATGGCATTCCTACGACATTGCCTGCTCTATTTTCTAATTTCAGAATTAGAATTCATGCTTTTTAGTGTGGGAACTTTCTATTAACATTTTAATCTAAACAGTAACATAGACATTCTGTTTATTCAATGGTAAATCATATGGCAATGATTAAGTTCCCAAAGGATGCACGAAAATGTTTGCTGTAACACAAAAGTGGAATGGTTGAAATGGACTTTTTCACTAAGCTCCACGATTACTGAATGCAAATACAAAGAAAAATAAAGAAAACAATACTTCAATATGTAGAAATACAGAATTTTGTGTTATTTATTAAAACATGATTTCTTTAAGGATCACAGTTAAAAGTCAGAATGTATTGAATATGAAAGAAGTTGTCTCTGGGCGGTTAGAAATTACAAACCAAATCAAACTAACACAAAGTCTGCTTACACCATTTTACCCAAGGCCACATCTTTCCTCCAACTCTAGTGGGTTTTGTATTACTATGATGTGGAAATCTCAAAGATGTTTTTATCCCCATTTGTGATGCAGCTTCTTCTTGATTTGCTTTAGGAAATGATAACAAACTACCTTTAGAGCTACCTTTACTTTTCAGTTGTCCACATTTTTCCCAAGAGTCGGGACATAATTTTTATGAACAAGTAATTTTTCCTGAGGGGTACCCTGATTTAATCAGGGATACTGAAGTTATGTCCTATGGGCATTTGTGCACATGACAAGGATATGTCTATACAAACCAAGCTACACATCAAGTTATGTCCTATGGGCATTTGTGCACATGACAAGGATATGTCTATACAAACCAAGCTACACATCAACAGTGTGCTATCATGTGATGGACGCATACAACATGTGATGGATACAGGCAACATGTGATGGATGCAAAAAGTGTACAGCCAGAAAGTACCCCAGAAAGAGGCCCTTTGCTGTGTGGTTAGAGAATCTGAGTACCATCTTTAGTGACTGTCAGAATCTGTTGTATTTTAATACATTCTTCTCAGGCTTTATCCAGTTCCCTGTGGTTTGAATATATCAACAATTTACTGCCTTAAATGCATGAGTTGCTTCATATCCATATCAAATGAACAAACACCACCACATTTCAGTCTTCTTGGATGTATAAAGCTAATTTAGTCCAATTCCTCTTTTATAGTTAACCCCAACCATAATGGCATGCCTTTGAAGTATGAAATATGTAGCTCCACTAAATAGTACTAAAATGAGCCTGTTTGTCGTCATAGTTTCCATTTCTTTTTGCAGTTAATCTCACTATAATTTGATGTTAATGGCTACTTGAGTATTCAGCATTGGAATTCAAAACGTTCAGGTTATTAAGAGTTGTAATCAATGAAAACATCTCTATTTAAAGCTTTTGAAATACAGAACTTTGAAGTTGCCTGATTTGAGATACCTAAGTGATTCAGCTTTAATAACTGCTGAACTTTTAAGGAAAATGATGAAAAACAAAGCTGTGTGGGTCTGCAGACACATTACTTCTGGTGTAATGTACAGACATTTTCCTAAGCTTTCCCACTTTTGAAGGAGAGCTGCACTGAAGGCTGCAGAGAACAGTAGGCTCAATTCAGATTTTCAATGCAGTATGAGCACAGGCAAAAATATGAATGCATATTTAGTGGCTAGCACTTCTGTTACTCATGAAGGTATTGCAGTGACATCTACTTAATTCTAGACAGCTGACTTTGAAAGGATATTTCTGTGAGGCAGATGAGTTAATAAAAAGTAAAATAACCATGAGAAAATGTGGGCAATATTTATTTTAATTCCTCAAAATCTTGTGTTACACACCTGCCCACATGTATCCACACAATGTACTAAAGTAAAAAGTTTACACCATGTCATATCAGTAATTTGAGAGCGTGTAATATGTAAGAAAAACGTATAAGTTCTTAGAAATCTGAAAACTCTATTCATTGTCATTCTTATGCATATCTAAAAAGCAGCCTAGCTGAGTTTCCAAAACATTTCTTATGATTGTTGTGATTTTTGCAGTTAAGGAATCAGGAACTCAGAATATGTACATCAAGCTTAAATGGCTTGTGTATGTTACAAGTATAAAGCAGTAGGCAGGGTAAGTATGACAAATACACTGAAGTCTTGACATTGCAAAATCTTGACCAAAATAAACAAACAAAACATGACCCATAAATCATCTCTATGATAAGAGAAAAAGATATTTCACTTTTTGTGAAAGAGAAGAGGTTTCACCATCCCTGCCAGAATCTTGGGTAGCTGAGCAGCAATCACCTCTGACATCATCTCGGGGAATTCAACACTCAGTGCACGGGACTGGAGAAATGTGTTCAGACAGAAGAGATGGAGCTGTTTCACTAGCTGGATTTAATAAAATACAAACATGATAAATCAGGCTAACAGTAATGCAGCCAGAAAAACATGCTGTCAAACACATTTCATACATAGAAGCATAGAATCATAGAATCAATAAGGTTGGAAAAGACCTCAGAGATCATCAAGTCCAACCTATCACCCAGCACCTCATGACTAACTAAACCATGGCTTCAAGTGCCACGTCCAATCCCCTCTTGAACACCTCCAGCGACTGACTCCACCACCTCCCTGGGCAGCACATTCCAATGGCAGATCACTCTTTCTGTGAAGGACTTTCTCCTCACCTCGCCTAAACTTCCCCTGGCACAGCTTGAGACTGTGTCCTCTTGTTCTGGTGCTGGTTGCCTGGGAAAAGAGACCAACCCCCACCTGGCTACAACCTCCTTTCAGGTAGTTCTAGAGAGCAACAAGGTCCCCCCTGAGCCTCCTCTTCTCCAGGCTAAACAACCCCAGCTCCCTCAGCTTCTCCTCATAGGGTTTGTGTTTGAGGCCTCTCACCAGCCTCGTTGCTCTTCTCTGGACATGTTCAAGTGTCTCGAAGTACTTCTTAAATTGAGGAGCCCAGAACTGGACACAGTACTGAAGGTGTGGCCTAACCAGAGCTGAGTACAGGGGCAGAATGACTTCTCTGTTCCTGCTGGCCACACTATTTCTGATGCAGGCCAGGATGCCATTGGCTCTCTTGGCCACCTGGGCACACTGCTGGCTCATGCTCAGCCTACTGTCAACCAGTACCCCCAGGTCCCTTTCTGCCTGGCTGCTCTCCAGCCACTCCGACCCCAGCCTGTAGCACTGCATGGGGTTGTTGTAGCCAAAGTGCAGCACCCAACACTTGGACTTGTTAAATGCCATCCTGTTGGACTCTGCCCACCTGTCCAATTTGTCAAGGTCCCTCTGGAGGGTGCTGACAACATCCATCAGCTGACAACATTATACGCTTTCCTCTGTCATTCCTTGAATCAATAATGAGAGTGTTTGTCATTCCCTATTAAAATATCCTCCCACAGCAAAAATCCTAAACATAGTTAAATAGCACAGTCATATAAAAGCAGTGCCTCATTAATATCAGAAACTAGTATCATCCTCACTCATGACATGCACCATGAACAATGGCAGCGACTGAACAAGTATTCAATCATTTTATCCTTATGTTCAACATGTCTCAATGTCTTTTTCTGTGTATGCCACTTTGAGACACAGGGAAAGGTTTAAGGCTGACAGCCCCCACTGATGACTGCAGTCTGACCACCACTAAATACTTAAAGTCAAGCTCCATATCCTTCCTTCAGAATTTTCTGTTGTTTACCTTCACTTGTAAGGACGTTTTTAATACTTGTCCCATTCTCCTTTTGCTGGTATCTGAGGTGATGCAATAGCTAAATGGTGAGTGTGATGTTTGTGGATAATGGGAACAGATAAGGAGGTTACTGTTCTGGATCAAAAGATTCCAGACCACCAGGTGAACTTCATAACTATCAATATTGTTACCTCTCTTAACTCCTGTAAAAGGGCTCTTCAAAGTTCAAAATTGTGGTTTGTTTCTTTGTTGTTTTGTTTGTTTGTTTGTTTGGGGGGTTTTTTGGTTGTTTTTTTTTGGGGGGGGAGGATTTGTTTGTTTCATTTTGTTTTGTTTTTCTCTCATCAGCAGGAGGAATTAGTGCCATTGAGAGCTTTTAGATTAATAAGTGAATTTATTCCCAAATAACTAATATAAAATACAGCTTTGCCAAGTGCAGAGCAATACAGTTATACAAAGACCCCATCCTTCCCTGAACTCCCTGTGAGCTCCTGACAATCAGCACTGAACTCAAAAGACTGATCCTGAATTGATGATCCGAATTGATGGTCTTTTCCAACCCTAACGATTCTATGATTCCCTGATTCTAAACTACCTTACTGCCACTCCTTCAGCACTTGCTAAGCCATCAAGTTCTAGCCCTGTACTTCTGCTTTTTGTCTCTCTTGCAGAGATACACAAGGCACTACAAAACAATATTTACATGGGCAAAGGTTTATACAAAATGCCCATCCTCATTTTTATGGCTGTTAAGCCGATAGGATACAAGCTGGATTCTCAGAGATATGGAAAGGATTCAGCTGCATCTTTTAAGACACATGAATCTCTGTGACATCACTAGAATTTTCAAAGATTACTCAGTTCCCAAATACAGGCAGATTCTGAAAAAATGGCATAGAATATCCACAGAAAAGTAGTTGAATTACGGTTGCAAAACCAACCTTGGTTGTTTTTCTCTAATTCTTAGTAGCCTGATTTTGCCAACTGAGTTGCCTGTTCCTTGTATAATTTAAATACTGTCATGAACACAAATACATGGGCACATGTGTACATGCAATCCCCTACCAGAAACTACAACTGTACCAGTTATGTTATAGTAATACTGAAACAAAATGGTAGCATTCAAATGCACGTTTCTCAAATGCTTAAATCTTGTATAAAACATATATTGATGGCAAATATTTAACTATCTATTACACAAATATACACACGAAAGGAAAAACAGAGAGGGTTTTTCTTTTGTTCTTTAGAAATGTTGACTAGGCACTTTCCATAGAATTACTTTTAAAGAAATACTAGTTCCTTCTCACATAAAAAGCAAAACACAGTGACAATTAAACTTACATCATGCATGGAATCCATCAGCTTTGTAAGTTGGTAGAAGCGTTGCGAGTTGGCCACAACACCTTTCTGGCGCAAACCAATGGCCTTCACCAGTTCTCTAATGTAACTTGTTCTCATCTCATCAAATTGGCTTTGACTTCTAAGACCTTCCAAAGGAACTAAAAAGAAAGGAACATGTTAGTATTTCATGTTGTGCAGTACAATTCATTATCATATGCCAGGTACTTTTTCCTGTTCAACAGCTACTACAGGAAAATGGATGCTATTAGTTCATAGAATCAACCAGGTTGGAAGAGCCTTCCAAGATCATCCAGTCCAACCAATCACCCAGCCCTAACTAATCAACTAGACCATGGCACCAAGTGCCTCATCCAGTCTTCTCTTGAACATCTCCAGGGACAGCGACTGCACCACCTCCCAAGCCAGCCCATTCCAATGGGCAATCACTCCTTCTGTGAAGAACTTCATCCTGACATCCAGCCTATACCTCCCCTGGCACATCTTGAGACTGTGTCCCCTCATTCTGCTGCTGGTTGCCTGGGAGAAGAGACCAACCCCCACCTGGCTACAACCTCCCTTCAGGTAGTTGTAGACAGCAATGAGGTCACCCCTGAGCCTCCTCTTCTCCAGGATAAACAACCCCAGCTCCCTTAGCCTCTCCTCATAGGGTTTGTGTTCCAGGCCCCTCACCAGCTTTGTTGCCCTTCTCTGGACACGTTCCAGTACCTCAACATCTCTCTTGAACTGAGGAGCCCAGAACTGGACACAGTACTCAAGGTGTGGCCTGACCAGTGCTGAGTACAGTGGAAGAATAACCTCCCTTGTCCTGCTGGCTACACTATTCCTGATACAGGCCAGGATGCCATTGGCTCTCCTGGCTGCCTGGGCACACTGCTGGCTCATGTTCAGCCTACTATCAACCAGCACCCCCAGTCCCTTTCCACCTGGCTGCTCTCCAGCCACTCTGTCCCCAGTTAAAAGGTTATACCAGCAACAATCAGTCAATTTTGATAATTGCTGATGTCTAGAAATGCCTTAAGCTTCAGCTACACCTGTCTGCTGAAAAGAAGATGGCCAAAAGAACCACTCCAGTCCTTAAGGAAAGATGATACAGACTGGCTCATGTTTACACTGCTGAGGATCAGCTCTCCACATCACATTCATGTCAGAAGGATCTAGATGGAGTGCTTCAAAAGGGGATCAAGAAATTAACTAACAACTCAAGTAGTGTAGACAGTAAAGCATTCAGAGCTCAGGCCTCCTCTTTGGAACTCATTCACTTAACAGACTAGATGCACTATCAGAGATTTAAATGTGAACAACTTTTAGAGGAATCATCAGTCTTAATGGTCAGCTGCAAGGACCAAAATGAGGACATGGCAAGAACACTGAGAAGGGAAGCTGTTAGTGGCTGCTAGCGATAACCATATTTTATCACTGATTAGACATGTTGGTGACACTGTTAAAGAAACAGGAGTAAGCTCCAGATTCTACTTTCCTTGATACGACAGAGTGCAATACACAAGTTCTATAATTCATGTTGTCAAAGGCAACTGAGAAATGATAAACTAAAAAAAAAAAATCTAAATCCTTGCTTCTCTATAATAATCATACATAAAAGCATAGTCTTACTCCAAACGGTGTTTTTGAAAGAGCTGTTAAATGTCTTATTCTTTCCCTCTTGCCAGTGACATTTCACAGTGTCACATTTAACATTTCATAGTCTGACAGCAAGCATAAGGGGAAGGAGTCACTTCACCAAACTTTAGGCATTTTACAGTATAGGTGTCTCCACGTGGGCTAGTTGCCACAGCTTGCTGCTTCAGGGGGAAAAATCAGGGAAGTCTTGGGTACAAGTCATGCTCATTGTTTCAGAAGTATCCTTAGAAATAAATTAATTATGCTGTAGAGATACTTACTTATCCCATAGACTCTAAAATAATATCATGGGAACTAGTTCACATAGTTAAATGAGCCACTGGCTAGCTATATAGGTATTTAGTACATCTTCAATCCGGTATAAGACCATGACTAATACCAGGCCACAGCAAATTTCATTTCAGCCTCTTTTTTTTGTTTTTGTTTTCAAATTGCAGCTTGGCTCATAATGTCCTACTGAAAATAGTAAGTTTACTTTAAAGACAAGCATCTAAGCACTGAGCTGGGCTAATGAAGTCAGGGTCTGACTCTTAAGTAAACCAGAATTAAAAAAAAAATAATAATAGAAACTGACTGCTTCTACAGAAAACAGGTTTATAGCACCATACTTAATAATAATCCAGCTTTAACAGATGCCATGTTAACTTTCTTTTGGCAGCTGATGGAGATGAATTGCTAGATGAGATGGTTTGACTCAGTATAGCCTCTCAAGACCAGACAGAAAAAGGAGGTTTCTGAAAATGTGCATGTCACACCTACATCAGGAGTCTGAATGGAAGAGACAAGTTCTGGTTTGTGGAAAATGCAACATGCTTAGAAGTACTACAGGCAGGAATACTCACAGTGAGGAGAAGTTGTGTCATGGAGGAAGAATTGCTTAATTTTCAAAGCCTAGGTGGTTCCAGGTAGGTCTTAATCATAGATTTACAGACTTCCATGGAATCTTTTTCATATAAGTGACATTCTGATGGAATTTAGAATCAGGTAGATGCTATTCTTGACTTAGGTCTCTAAAACACCACTTAAGTGCTTACATTTCCATTATGAATTAAGGTAAAAGATCTCTTTCAGGAACAAATGACCTTTTTCCCTAGAATTCTGCTAAAGCTTGGTCACATTCCCATCCAATCACAAAGAGTTCCACTGAGCTATTTGAGTGAAGAATTACAAAGTCTTACATGAACAAATACAATTTAATCACAGGTAGCTGAAATGTTCCTTCCCCCTGAACATGTTTTAAAGACTGTGGATGATTTTATTCAGTGGCAAGAGCCCAGCCAAAATCTTTTGTGCAACATTTTGCAGCTCCTCTATATCAAACATTTACAAAGCAAACTTGCTGTATGCTTCTTTCTCCTTTTTTTTCCCCCTTTGGCATAGCTCTTCTTTGTTAAATCATAATCTTTCTGGATTATTCACAATATTAGTTCCTAAATGTACGTGGTATCCGCAAGATGGAGCCCTATGTAGAACTTCTGAGGCACCCACACAACACAGCATGTTACATAGAGTAAACAACAACCTGCAAAATGGAAACAATTGCAGAAAATAACAATGTTGGCCCATTTTTGGCAAAGACTAATTCTGCTTTCAAGGCAGATTTAAAACTGTCACAAGTGCAACATAAAGAAAATGCCTAAGCCGCAGAAAACTCAATGGAAAAACTGTAAAATCAAAAATAATGTTAAAACTGGGGCTGGGAGCTGGATTCAGCATTACAAAATGTATCAACACTGACATTTAGTTATATTTAATACAGACTTCTGTTTCATAAACATTATGTAAAAGGTTAAAACCAGTTAATCTAAATATTAAATCAGACAGAAGACAGAATGAGAGACTAAAACTCAGACTTGATTTACTGTTAGTACATGGAGGCTTGAAATGGCCAGACTTTCACATTTAAAGAGGATTAAGATGCATACCATGACTAAAATAAAATCTTAAAATGCACTTTATATTAACAATGACACACTAAACGGCTTTTTGAAAATACTTTTGTGGAGTTACATTTATACAGTACCAAAGATTTACTAAGTGTCTCAGCAACAACAGCTAGGTGTGTTCTTTTTCCCAAAGATCTGACAAACTGTTTTTTCCTATATGACAAAAAGTGCAGGAGAACAAAAAAAGCAAAACTCATCAGCACAGGTAGACACACTTTTTTTTTTTTTAACTGATTTCTTGTAGATATATGAACACATCCTGTTCAATATCTTTATTGATGATCTGGATGAGGGGATTGAGTCAGCCATCAGTAAATTTGCAGATGACACCAAGTTGGGAGCACGTGTTGATTGGTTAGAGGGCAGAAGGGCTCTGCAGAGGGACCTTGACCAGCTGGACAGATGGGCAGAGTCCAACATGATGGCATTCAACAAATCCAAGTGCTGGGTGCTGCACTTTGGCCACAACAACCCCATGCAGAGCTACAGGCTGGGGTCAGAGTGGCTGGAGAGCAGCCAGGCAGAAAGGGACCTGGGGGTACTGGTTGACAGCAGCTGAACATGAGCCAGCAGTGTGCCCAGGTGGCCAAGAGAGCCAATGGCATCCTGGCCTGCATCAAGAATAGTGTGGCCAGCAGGAGCAGGAAAGTCATTGTGCCCCTGTACTCAGCTCTGGTCAGGCCATACCTCGAGTACTGTGTCAGTTCTGGGCTCCTCAATTTAAGAAGGACTTTGAGATACTTGAATGTGTCCAGAGAAGGGCAACGAGGCTGGTGAGAGGCCTCGAACACAAACCCTATGAGGAGAGGCTGAGGGAGCTGGGACTGTTAAGCCTGGAGAAGAGGAGGCTCAGGGAAGACCTCATTGCTGTCTACAACTACCTGAAGGGAGGCTGTAGACAGGAGGGGGTTGATCTCTTCTCCCAGGCAACCAGCACCAGAACAAGAGGACACAGTCTCAAGCTGCAGTAGGGGAAGTTTAGGCTCAAGGTGAGGAGAAAGTTCTTCACGGAGAGAGTTGTTAGCTGTTGGAATGTGCTGCCCAGGGAGGTGGTGGAGTCACCATCGCTGGAGGTGTTCAAGAGGGGATTGGACATGGCACTTGGTGCCCTGGTTTAGTAGTCATGAGGTCTTGGGTGACAGATTGGACTTTGATGATCCTTGAGGTCTTTTCCAACATTATTGATTCTGTGACTCTGTGATTCTGTGACATCATCTTAAAAATTAGTTTCTGAGCACAATTAATTTCATATGAATGGCATCTTGATGAATACTGTTAAACTGATGCACCTGTAAATTATAAGGATTGGACCACTGCAATATTTTTTTGAATCTGATTTGAACTTTCTGGGACACTAATAGATAGTTGGAATATCACAATGTATCTAAATTTCACTGAAATTCAAAGCTTCCCTTTAAGATTCCCTCACAGAGTTCATTTGTCTCAAAACCAATGTGAAAAACATTTAAAATAGGAATATATTCTGGTTACACCAAAGCAACTGGTGTTGTATATTGCTTTAGCAGAGTATATAGTGTTTTGCTATTATTTTAGTAATTTTTATTTCATATGAGTTAAATTTAATCTTTACTGCTTGTGCTTTGCTGAGATCAAGGTTTTTTTAAGCACAATGTTATGTAAATATCAGCCAAATACAGCTTAATAGGGAAGAAATTTTAGTTTCTTATCTTTTACTGAAATTTTGTACAACCAACAAGCAGGTCACGCAGGATTTGCAAATCTCTCCTCCAGCTTCCCAAGTGTGCAGAGAACCAAACTTCAAATTCTTTCAGTTCTGGTTTTCAGAGGTGTTTATTCTCATTTCTAACAGCACCGGTACCGTTTTGGAACTTTCTGGTTGAGGTTTCGTAGCTGACAATTACGGCCTAGAGAGATGTGCATTGTAGTATTTTAGAAAAGATTTTGAAAGATAACTTTGGCCACTCTGGGTGCTATCCAGAGGGATTTGGCCAGGCTTGAGAAGCCAACTTCATGAATCCTAACAAGGCCAAGTGCAAGATCCTACACCTGGGTCAGGGCAATCCCAAGTAAAATGTAGGCTGGGCAAGAAGTGGCTTGAGAGCAGTCTCAAGGAGGAGGACTTGGGGGTGTCAGCTGATGAAAAACCCAACATGAGCTGGCAATGTGCATCCTGGGCTGCATCAAAAGAATTATGACCAGCAGGATGAGAGAAGGGATTCTAACCTTGTACTCTGCTCTTGTTAGACTCCACTTAAAGTACCACACCCAGTTCTGGTATCCCCAGCATAAGAAGGACATGGAGCTGCTGGAGTGGGTCCAGAGGAGAGCCACAAAGATGATGAGAGGACTGGAGCACATGCCCTGTGGGGACAGCCTATGAGATCTGGGGCTGTTCAGCCTGGAGCAAAGGCGGCTCCAGGGAGACATTATAGGAGCCTTCCAGCACCTGAAAGGAGTGTACAAGGAAGACAGGAAGGGACTTCTTACAAGGGCTTGTAGTGATAGGATGAGTGTGAATGGATTGAAGCTTGAAGAGGGTAGAGTTAGACTGGATATTAAGAAGAAATTCTTTACAGTGAGTCTGGTGAGACACTAGAACAGGTTGCCAGGGAAGGACATGAATGCCTCCCTCCCTGGGCTTGTTCAAGGCCAGGTTAGATGAGGCCTTGAGCAATATGGTCGTGTCCCTGTGCATGGCAGGGGAGTTAGAACTAGACGATATTTAAGGTCCCTTCCAACCTAAACCATTCTATGATTGCATAAGTACCATATTTCTCATTTGAAGTGTAATGAGGCTGCATACTGTATTTTTTAAAGGTGTGTAAGATTAAAACTGATCACAGATTCTGTTCTAGAGAAACAAACCAGAGAAAAACATTTCCTCTTGTTTATATCTGTGTTAAACTTGACCTATTTATAACTACAAAAAGTTGAAAAAATCTTAGTAGTTTGCCATGTCCAATTTCCTAAATCTTTGAAGAAAACATGCATTAAGTTGTTGACCAAGATAAAGCCCTCAGCTCTGACAATACATTAAATATTTTTTCATAGATTTCTAATGCTTCTAAGGGTTTTTTTTGTTTGTTCGGTTTTGGGTTTTTTTGTTTGTTTGTTTTTGTTGTTGTTGTTTTGGTTTTGGTTTTGTATCCGTGTAGAGTCATTTAAAATGAAAACCTTCCAGGCAGAAATACTTCACATTTGATTTGAAGAATGTGCAATACAGTATAGTTATATATCAAAAGGGATCCGACATTTCCCCAGTGTCTTTATACAAAATAAAGGGAACAATGAATCACAAGTTATTTCTTCCTTATAAACACTAGAAAAAAAATATTTTTAGGTCTTGAAACGCTAACGTTCCTCCTAAAGAAGTTTCCACTTGTTAAGCCAGATAGTTTAGCAATTGTCAAGTTAAACAACATGCTTCAAAACTCTATTACTAGTGATATATTACAAAGAAATAAAAGAACCTACTTGTGTTGAGAAGTAACAGTGCTTTCATACACAGGAACTCTTCTTGGCTAACTTGAAGTCTAACAAATTCCTGTGGGAGTTGCCACATGGACAGGCACAGGGAATAGAACGATGACTCTTTCATCCTCTGTCTTACACCCAGAAAAAGTAAAGAAAAAATAAGTTAAAAAACATGAAAATAAAGAAAAAGAATGGCTCTGAAATTGTTTGAAGGATTGTTTGAAGAAAGTGCCTTGTTAGTAGTCTAATTAACACATCACAGAAATTTAAATGAGGTTATGCACGAAACAATTTTCTGACTTCTCTATACCTACACTACTTTTTAAATTGCAATGAGTGTGCTGTTAGTTTGGATGTATAATCTGTTACTGCTGCCCAGGGAAAAAACCTTGGAGACTATCAAATCCAAATTCTAAGCACCAGAAAAGAAAGGGGTTCATTAAAAACACCCTCATGATCAATATGAAGTACTTTTTTTCCCTTTTTCTTTAGGAGTTTGATAAGGTTTTTACATTCTCTGTACAGACTTCAAAGCATAAACCTGGAAGTGGATAGAAAACTTGTTCTTAGGTTTTGCAAAAGTATCTGCATCAAAATTCTTTGCTGCAAGTCTAACATATTGCTAACAGCAATTACATTATTTTGCAGCCTTTTATGGCATTAAAGAAACAGTTTAAAATGTTACACATGAATACATACAAAAATTATTTTAAAATAAACTTAGTCATTAATAGAGTCTTTTCTAAACATCAGTAGAAGTAAATAGATCAAATCATGCAAGAAAATACATAAAACTGTTTAGTTTTACTTTTCCCTTTGAGACTTTGGTATACTGAGTATTTTTTATTGCATGTATTTATTTGGAAGGCAACAACAACATTACAGTCTAGCTTGCAAGCTAGACTGAATTAATTGTACAATAACCTGAAGATCCAGTAACTTGGGCTAATTTTACAAAGTGTTTTCCAATCCAGATGAATTAGGTGCAACAATGACAAGATTACATTTTGCCCCCATCCCTGCCCCTTATGAAGTTTAGATCAGCATTCCAACCTGACTGCAGATAGCACACTCAACAATGAAAACAAAAGATATTTTCCATTAATAGAAAACTTTGCTCAATGAATTGATTTTTATGTGTTATTTTTATCTTAAATTAAAACTATTTCAGCTTTGTTTAACATCTGGTATCTTGTAGAAGCTTTTAAATGACATAAACATAGAAATTTGATCTGTTAGATCTGAATAGACTGTTTACTTCTCTATCTACTTTAAATCTCCCTTTCTATTTCTTTATGGTAGTCTCTATTCCTAATTATTTTCTATGAAGACTACAGCAGCTTTCAGTATGTGTTTAAATCACAAAATGGCTTAGGTTGGAAGGGACCTTAGAGATCATCCAGTCCAATCTCAGATACTGCAAAGTGTAAGTATCAGTAAATCTTTGCAGGATCAGCCACAAAATGTTTGTCAAACCAATTCCCCTGTCTTTCTTGGTCTGAAATCAATGCTACCAAACAAGTCATTCCCCAGGAGCACTACAACTCTGTTTGCTAAACAACAGATTGGCCATGAAACAATCTTTGGCTTGTGGTTTCATGGTCGTTTTGAAACAATTCAAGTGTGTGTGGCCTCTGCAGAAGGAACTTCTATGATCTCTTTCAACCTCTAGGTGTGCACTTCTGTTATTCTGCCATTAGTGCCTGTTCTCCCATGTGGAGTCAGATCAGGGATCATTCTCCACCTGATAACTACTAGATTTTTATGGGGTGCTCCTCAAGTATGAAATTTTCTTATCTGTTTGTGCAGACAGATAGTGTTTGATTCAGCTTAAGTGAAATCATGGGCAGGCACAATCAGGGCAGGGAGGCAAGAGCAGTTAAATTTTTTGGCAGTGTTCAGCAGTTACTTTTTCTTATACGGATAATGGAAGTACAATCTTAGACATCATCATAGACAATGAAGGTGCTTACGTTTTATTGATCTAAAGGCTAATTTATGTAGTGTGCCAGTTACTTTTCATGTCTAACTCTTTGTTTGTAACATTTCTAATATGACTCTGATGAGGTGTTCCACAATTAAGAGAATACTATATTGTCAGTTGACCTTCCTCTTAATATAGATGGTCTTGAGCTACAAATAAGAAGTTGTCTATGAGGAGTTGTAATCAGAGTTCCTAAATCTCAACTCTAATCTGGAGTCAAGTACGTAAAGTCTTCTTCACAAGGTGGCAGCAGTGGTCCACACACAGGGCAAGACCCCAAGACCATGCCATTACTGCCTAAAGTGATCTCACTGTTTCTTCTGAATGCAACCATGAAACATATCACAGACTATGCTGGGACAGAATACCGCCAGAAGTTCTCTCAGTCTCATCCCTTCAAAGTATTTCAGTGTGTACAAAATAATTAATACACATGGGAGAGGAAAATATTCATTACTCTGTAACCTCACAGTGATTTACAGACCTCTGGAAATGGAAAGGTCAGGAGCTACACAGCCTGCTCTAAAGAATATTTTGTATAAAGAACTCCACTGGCAAGAACTTGCATGCCTGTGGATTTTAAATTTAGGTGCCCAGATCTTCTGCAAATCCATTTTTTAACCCTTAGACAGATATGTATTGCAAGAAAACCTGTTTAACTTCCCTTCACAGTAGTTCTTTCAGGATTTTAAGAAAAAATAACTAAGAAAATCATGTTAAGGAAAAATAAATATGGAGATAAAATTACGGTTTACTGTTCCAGGAAACCTCCCACGTACTGTAACCAAAGTATCTAAAATTACAGCCTTGACTATACTAATTTGCTGAGATAAAAACTAAAGACTGAAATTAAGATTAGCTGAATTTACCAGCACTGAAGGAAAATAGAAAGCAACAGTCTCCTCATTTAAGCCAGAAAAGAGTAGTCTCACATATTTTATCCTTGGTATTAAAATTCTTTCTTGTAAAATTATTACAATTTTCTAACAATAAATGTAGTTTTCAAAACCAGTTTTATCAGAAAGTGTCAAAATTTAGACTATGCACAATTTGTGAAAGCTACCCAAACAATAATGATCAAAGAAAATCCCACTTAGTTCCATTTATTAAAGATTAACTCATGCCTTATTCAGATTAATTCAGGTAAATCTTCTTACAGCATAATTCTTTTATTTTTACTTTTCTCTTAGAAAATTAAAATATTCAAACACCCAAACCTTAATAGGATCAGAGGACTTTCCACTGCTATTCATTTTGAAACAACAAGTAATGAATGAAATCTTGGCCCCAACAGAGTCACACTGACAAAAGTTAAGTTCAAAATGTCATTCATGTTATGCAACAGCAGAGTCTACTTACTCATTCAGGATCAGGTCTGGTGCAAAATATAACATCTGACCACTGACATGTTTGTATGATCTCCATCCCATTGCAAAAACCATTAGGCTCATCCATGAATACTGGATGAGGGTTATCTGATCATCAATATGTAAATTCCGAAATCCTAGAAATGAAATTAAAAGTTAAAATACTTTATTCAATGCAGGTAGCTTGGACTTAAGTGTTCTTAACAAGAGATACAGCTGTAACACAGTAAATATCCACATATGGATAATTTTCTTGCCTTTCACTAAAGAGAAGCCTATTCAGTTGTGTGCTTCCCTTTGACAACTTTCTCTCTTTGGTAACTGTAAGGATTGCTATGAATTATCTCAGCCAATCTAACAGATTTCTGATACTGAAAGCAGTGGTCACATTCTTCATTTTCTGGTCCTGTAACCTCTTTCAAGCTAGCTCTGGCATTCATGCTATTTCAATGAACTGGTTCAACTCATGAGGCCATCAGAAAACTATAGAGGGTTAAAACAAAAAAAACAAGGGGGGGTTGTTGCTTTCTTCTCACTTACTGAGATGAATTAGTTCAATCAAGAGGTTTAGACAAGCACAAGCTGCAAGGGGGAAGGGCAGTGCTAGAGACTCCCCTCTCATGTGGCAACAGTGTGTCAAATTGAGCTCACACAAAACCCTATTTTCCAGGCTTTCTGCTCAATATATTGATTTTCATATATCCCAAGACTGAGCCCCTATGACCATGCAGCACATGTACATAATATGGATTTTTTTTTTAGAATCCATAAATTCCTTTAGTTCTGGTACTATGTATTATGAATTTGCTCTGTTGCTTGTATTTCAGTGAGAATAAAGAATATGCAGAAATATATATATATATATATTATATATATATATATATATATATATATACCAAAAGAAGTAATGGGTATGAGTAATGAAGTAATGAAGAGTATGAGGGGTTGTGGTGAAAAGTTGACTATACCAACCACATCCAGGAACTCTCTGGGCTTCTGCTGGGGTTTTTTTTGAGTGAATTTAAATATTTAGATGCCTTCCTTCAAAAGTGCCCTCCTATTAAAATGTATTTAATATGATAAACCAGAACCTTAATCATTTTAGAATCTGTTATGCAGACAATTTTATTTGCTTTTGATTGCTCACTCTATGACACATTTGCTTAACTAGAATTCACTAGATACAAGAAGTGCCATTACCTGGTAGCAATTTAGACCATTTGACCACACAAAGAAGTTGCCTCTCACAAAGGTGATTTAGACTGGTCAGCAATGAACTTGGTGTTTCGGGTTTTGTATTGTCATAACCAGCATAGACAACTTCTGGCTCAATGCCTCGCAAAACACTTATCATTGGGGGAACAAACTGTATTTCTTGATTTGGAGAAAAGGACAGCCTTTGGGTTAGAGATTGGCTTTCATCTTGGAGGGCTGCTGGCTGCTGGAGTGCGACATCTAATGTCCTCACGACCTTAATTTTGTTAAACTTTTTAAATTTTCGACCTGCAAAAGAAAACTGTTGATCAGTTAAAAAGAATTAACCAGAAACATTAATATTTTCCAGTAGTGCTGGATTATACTTTTAATCTACACAAAGAAACTACAACTGTCTTCAGGATACACTTTTTTCTTTTTTTCTGACTATTTATACAATTAAGAAATAATCATGGAAAATTCTTCAGAGGTGCTCCCACCATATTCTCCTCCCTTCACTAAGAGATAAATGGCACCCACCCATTAAAATTATTGCCACAAATTCTAGGTTACAGTAACCTCATAAAGTGTTTTCTGGTTCAGTTCCCACTGTTGAATCAAACGCCAACAGCTGAGCCAGCTGGCTCTACAAATCAGTCTCTATTCAATGTTAATTAAGGATACAGTTTCTTTCTTCTCTTTCCTACTCAGAAACAAACATGATAGTTATCAATTACTACACACAGAAATTCCTTTCCTCCAGTTCCATATGGACATTTCAGTTTGATGGCTAAATGGTATTAAGGTGGAATGCAACGTACTCTCTTCTTTTTACCAGAAAGAAACCAGAAAATTCAGGAGATGAGTCAAACGCCAACAAGTGACTGTAAAATCTTATGTCAGCACTTAACAAAACCCTTAAGTTTCTAAAGAAGAATTTCTCTCTCTCATTATTTGCAAATCTTGTTTTCACAACTGCAGTGGTTTAAAGAGTATTAACTAACGAAAAAAAGAAAGAGCTGAACTGTCTTCCTAAAATAAGCACAGATACTGCATCTGGTATGGCTATGGAAATACAGAGCTCTAGGTAGAAATTCATCAACTGTTTTTTTCATGGGAACAGACTCACACAGAGAAATCAAACCTTCAGGGGCAGAATGTTAACTTCAGTAGCGTACTACTACATCACAACTTCCAATAAAAAGACAAATCCATGAAGAGGTGGCTGCATAGAACACATTTGCTTTTAACAGATCCTTAACAGTGATGAAAGAGTCTGTTAGATCATTAGTTCTGCCAAACAAGTTTGGCTCTGTAAAAAAAATGGTTTAAAAATGCAATAAAGGTACTGATACTTATGTTGTGATTTAGATATGTGGGACAGTAAGAGGATGGTGACAAAAAGAAAAAGGTAAATCAGTCTTTAACAAAGAAAAATAAAGTTGACATGTTTCAACCTTAAAGAAAATAATAAAGGAAGAGAAGGTTTTGTCACGAAAAAACACAAAAAATCAGATGAGTATGTTTACTTGTTGAGGTTTTACATACTTTAATAGTAGAAAAAGATGCACTGAATTTCACTGGAGAAGAAAATCCATGCCTATCAAACTGCTGAACCACTGAGAAACTGCATTATAAAATATGCAGTTTGCTATTGCCATTATAAAATAACATATGCAAAAATTGCTCTACAATACAGGAGGTGAAAGCTTTTGAAAAACAATACTTTTACTTACAAGGCAAAGATTAGACAAGGGAACTTATCATACCCCTAAGGAAGAGGACAAAGACTTCTCTGTCTCTTGATGCCCTCTTTTTATTTTAATTAAAAGTAGTGCTGTGCTGTTAGAATGCAACCTCCACCAAAAAGCCTCTAGGACATGAGACTAGAGAAGTGCACCTGAACTTCAGCACATTCTCTGAAACCAGTCTCAACTATTTATGGAAGGAATTGAGAGATGCTAGCATTGTTAGACTCATGTTACTTTCCTCCTTGAGAAGTCACAGTCTTCCAAACTACACACCAAAACAGAAAGGTTTGACAAAAATGGCTTTTCTTAAGGAGATGTCTATTCCATTTTCTTCATAGCAAGTTTTATGAAAATCCAATGTCTCCATTTTGGGAGAGCTAGGATGTACACTTCAGAGAATTAAATTGACCTTTTCAAAACATTCATTACTACATAGGTAGTATAACTTCAAGCAAGATTAATGGATCAAACATGGAATGATTTTCTATGTCATTTCCAAATTCTTTATACAGAACAAATTCTATTATTTAAATTACTTATTCTTGAGATATATTCTCATACCTGGAGACAAAATCCTTTTTTCTTTGTGAACTTGACAGGACTGAACAGGCAAACCTCATCTAAGATGCCAACATTTGCTTTTAGAAAAAAAAAAAACCACACAATTTTGATTCTATGATTCTATGATTTTGTGTTATTCTATCATAAATTTGCATGTTTATGCATTTCACACACAAAAATGAAAAAAAAAATTAAACTTTTAATTATTTTTTGTGTGTGTGTTAATAACTAAAATCTAAAGGGAGCATACTAAACAAAATTTCAAGAACCATTTAGTGAGAGTATTAATATGGGTGATGGGCTCTTCAATAACACTTGTCAACTGGAGAAGCCAGGGGTCAAGCTCCACTAAATTGAGTGCATTTAATTAGCTTAGTATCAAGTGCCCCAACAATCTTATACTCATTTGATCACTTGTGGTAAGAATGCAAACATTTCTGATTAGTGACTCCTTAGTAGAGAACCACACACAAACTTACACCTTACATTGGAGCTGAACCAAAAAAATAAAATAAAATCCAACCCCAAAGAATGGACAATATATTATGACAAGAGATCTGGGGCCAATTTCTATCAAACCAAAGCTATACATAGTCCTAAACATGCTGGGAATTTCCCACTGCTATTGTTTAGCTATGAAGGAAAACAGAAGGAACAATGCATTTGACAGTTCATAAATAATGATTTCAGGTATTTTCTGAAATAATGGCTTCAGATACTTTTACAGTTCAGAGAACAAGTAAAAAAAGAAACCAGAGTGCTTGTCACACGGAAATGTTAGTAGTTAATAAGTACTCATGTTTCCAAGTGATTAAAAGTATCAGAATTAATGTCATACTGGTTTGAGGAATTGCTTATGTGTTTATTTCTGATTATGTTGCTCAACAGCTGTAAGTAAAGAAACTCCACTTGTTACCAATCTACTGCACAGGTGACTGTTAATAACTCACAGTAAACTTTCCCATCTACCACAAAGAGACCATGTTAAATTAATCCAGACTCTGATGGACATAAGGAAGACATCAGAGATTTGACAATACGTTTGTTTTTCAACTGCTGCTTACAGAAATATCAAGAGAAGTTCCTGCTGTACAATAAACAAATGTCTCTACCTAGAACTATAAAGTGTAAACAATACTAATCTGCTCTAGCAACTCTTCATCTTAATATTAGAACCTCTCTGTGCATATTTAGACACCACACCTTTTCTTGATAATGTTTTCAGTAATTTGCATTGAGATAGCCAGCTACTCAAGCACCTTATTAGCAATCCCAGTTCCCTTACCCTTGATTACTACAAATAGCATGTGTAGGGTGTCTTTGTACTACCCATACCTAGAAAGCATAAAGACATTTTGAAAATAAGACTACCTTTATCTCATCACCAAATATATTATGATTTTCTACTTATGCACAACTCTTTATTTAAATATTTATGTACTTTAGCTAGGTATACAGAACCTAGTAAAAGTCTAAAGTCTCACTATCATTCCCCATATCCTGTAATCAGTGAAAAATGTCAATAATGTATTATTCTTGACAGAACAGTATGGCTCTGACTTTAAGGTCACTCTGCTCTTGTATTTTGTGTAGCAGAACAAGCCGCGTACATCTTAGGATGGTGTATACAAAATAAAGGGACAAAGCAGCAAAGCAGAAGTAATACACCTTGATTTTAATAAAATCTTTGAAGATATATCAGAAAAGATTTCCTGGAAATGTATTCAAAATTTTCTGCATGCAATCACAGCAACATGAATTCAAAGCTGACTGAAACAATGAAGAAAGCAATACTTCACCAGTACAGCTGAACAGGAAATTTGCAGTATTCAGTCTGGGAAAATTACAGATTTACTGATAGCTAGGTATTTGTTTATTCCAGGACCTGACCCAACTACCTACTATCCTATTAGGTAGAAGATTAGAAAGGGACTGCATTAACATGTCCAGTTATGAGATTATTAAAATCAAATACAATTAATACACTCAAAGAGAACGACAACTAAGGAATGAAGGAACATAGGCTTTTAATTATACTTTCCTTCTATATATTAAGAGAAAAGATACAGTCCATATGGGAAAATCAGTTACTAAAGCTCTATAATTTACTTACAACTGACTACAATTTATTTTAGATCAATTCATGTTCATTTTACAGCTTCGAAATTAGGGTCAAAAATTGGAACTATTATCAGTCTAATATAATATTATTCTCTATATGGTTGCCACTCCACATTCAGTGGAAGTAGGTGTACTCCTCCCTCCCATCAGCAAGTTTAATTTAATTAATGTAAAAAGAGTCTTTAGTATCTTGTAGTTAACATCTTGTAATAGCTTAGCCATTCCCACTTTGATTAAACAATAATGGAGGTCTGTGTTTAGTAATTGCAGGCTAGCATCAAGAAACTAAGTAGCAGGAAAAAAGAACAAAAGTACAGCTATGTAAGTTCTGAATGGCAGAAACTAGAAAATACACAAACAATCTTCAATATAGGCTGTAAACACAAGAAAAGATTTAAAGTATTTACAGTTTTGATTAGTTGAAAATAGTCAAGGATGTAGCTAAGTATGTAATTTCTTCCATGAACTGGAAATTCGATTACAGACACTAATGTCCTGGGGAAAACTATTCCTAGTAGTACCCCATATACGAATCATACTGCATTGACCAGCACAGGAAGTCATGAGTAAGAAATTTTGCTATAAGATAGCTATAACATTGCTATAACATTCCTCTAAGAAAATGTATGAAATGTCAGAAGAGCAAGAGTAAGAATGATGACAGGGACAGTAGAAAGAACATTACAGTTGAAGTCTATCTTGAGGGTTTTTTCTTAGCCTGAATTTTAAATCCTCACTTACAAGTAATATAATCTCTCTCCAGTTTGCCTCACTTTTTTTTTTGGCCTACATTTGTCTTTTCTTTTCCTTTCAGTATTAAGCACTTCAGTTCAACCTGCAGAGAATAATTAGCTTCCTAATCCCCCCAGAGCTGTTGACATTGCTAAAAGCACCTGAAATGCTACACTCGACCTGATGCAGCTGAGAAAAAACAGAGATGTTATAGCCTTGGCTCCATTTGATATTTCCCTTTTTCCGTTGCCTCACTGTTCTCTTCTACATCCTGTTAGCACCTCTTTCCAGAAGATGGGGTAGGTGAGGGTATCAGGGTAGAGACCTGATATGCCATGACTCTTTGAGAACTGGACTAGAACAGTCTCCTCAAAAACTAGAAGAGAGCTGTGATTACATATGTTTAGAAAAAGGCTAAACAACACAACAAACTGGCTAAATAACCTAGCAATAAACACAAATTCCCACTTGCTTAGTCACAGCTGAGAAAAAAAGTGATCCAAAGATAAAGTTTTTACTGTTGTTATACATGATAGAAAATAATTAAGAATCAGAGCACCTTTACCCTCAAGTTTTGGCTTCAAGTATAAGGATATAACATCCTCATATGAGGACACACTAATGAGGACATACCATCTCATCAATGTTGCAAAAGCATCCTGGTTTTCAGTTTTAGGTACCTACACCCAGAGCAAAATATCTGTATTAAAAAACATCCATAAACACATGCAAAATGTAGAACAAGTCAAGCTGCCTGGCTACTGTTCCTGTGTAGAATTCCTATGCAGAACAATGCTGAAGCAGAAGGACATTATGCTAGTGAGCCATCACATACTCTTCAGCTTGTCAAAACAGTGCTGCCCATGATCTTAAAATATTTGAGGTTTAATTATTAGTGTTGTCCAGGCTATCACATCTAAAAATTCAAGTTAGATCATCATCACACTCTTGGTTGTGCAAAATTCACAGACATGTATTAATTTACACCAGTTAGAATCACAGAATGGTTTGGGTTGGAAGAGGCTTTTGAAGATGGAGTCAGGCTCTTCTTGGTGATGCCCAATGACAGAACAAGGGGCAATGGGTGAAAAGTCAAGGCATAGGAAGTTCCATGGAAACAGGAGGAAAAATGTTTTCACTGTGAGGGTGACAGAACACTGGAACAGGCTGCCCAGGGGCATTGTGGAATCTCCCTCTCTGAAGATCTTCAAAACCTGCCTGGATGTGTTCCAATGTGATCTGGTATAGGTGATCCTGCTCTGGCCAGGGTGTTGGACTAAATGATCTTTCGAGGCGCCTTGCAGCCCCTAACATTCTGTGATTCTGTGATCATCTAGTCCAGCTTCCCTGCTGGGGACATCTTTTACAGATCAAGCTGCTTAAAACTTTACAAGACATCCTTACTAGTTGTCCCAATCCTTAAAAGACAGGCATTATATCTACCATCTCCTCCTTTGCCAAGCCACAGCCCACTGTGGTTCCTTGCATCCTTAGCTTTCTCCTCTTCCAAGCATGAGTAAACAACACTTCAGGTTCTGTCTTTGTAGTAATACTGTTTCTCTACTGCACTACTACTCCAGCTTTAAAACAACACTTCTCCCTGAGAAGCATACCAAAGTCGATATTCTTTTCCTTTTGTCCCTCTTCATCCAGTCCAGTACCACCAACATGCCTGTGAGCCCCATTGTCTTTTCAATGAGGTGACACTGACTGACCAAGGCACAGCGACTGTAACATCGATTAGGCTGATGGCTCTTGTTACTCTGTTCCTAGTCTTGTGAGGTACCAGGGATGCAGTTTGGAGAAGATGACTTAAAGTGAGGCAGTGCTGAACGTCTAGGGGGCTTCAGGGCTACACTTCAGAATGCAGTCAATACTGCAGCATCACCTCTTCCAGCTGGCTGCTCTCTGGAGCTGCAGCACTGTTGCTTACAGACGAAGTGCCAAGAGCTAGCAAGAGCTGCTCATTGTTTACAAACTACTGATTCACATCACCAGTAAAGGTATAAAATGTAAGAATGATACAATGGCCATGTGTGCAGATTACTCCAACTCCATACAATAGTACAGGAGCTGAAAGCATAGAGCTGTGCAATCAAAATATCAATCAAAAAAACTACATGTTTTGATTTATGAATGAACACAGATTAGCAAGATTATGAAATTATGCACACTATATAATGTCAGTTCAAGGATAAAAAATAATACATAAAATGCAGAGATAGAAAGAGATGTCAATGCACTAAAATAAATTATATTAGAAAGAAATCAGGATTTTATCTTTCCTTTTATTTTTTCTAATTCCTTTTGAGAACATATTCTTTTTATCACGTTTATATACCCATTTTCTTCTAATCTTAGGTATGCATTTACAAGTTCTCATGAAAAACATACAGGAAAATTATGCACCATTCCTGCATATAACAAAACTTGCAATGTAACTCCTGGGTCCTACACTGTTTTCTCCCTGTATGTTTTCAAAGGCATGGTGCTCAGCTTTGCTTAACGTTACATTTAAAAAAAAGCAAATCCATTACAGCAACAACTAATACATAGATGAGAATTCCCAACATTTAACATGCAAGCTGTCATGTTGGTGCACCTGCTACCTGACCCTCTTCAGTGGAGCAGAAGGGTATCATTTTGTTGACATGTACTCAAAGCAATGATGGAGAACACAAGTGAAAAGAGGAGATTTTAGTGTCACTCTCCATTTGCTTCTTTAGTTTTTATTTAAATCAAATTTTCTGATTCAAAACTGTTAATAAATAGAATCATAAAATCATAAAATGCATTGGGTTGAAAGGGACCTTTAGAGGTCACATAGTCCACCCCCACTGCAGTATGCAGAAATATCCCCAACTACATCAGGTTGCTCAGAGACCCATCAAGTCTGACCTTGAATGCCTCCAGCAGCAGGGCCTCCACCACCTCCCTGGGCAACCCATTCCAGTGTTCCACCACCCTAACAATCCTGGTTAAAAAGTCTCAGCACTGGGTCATCTCACCAACAGGATATCTCTCACTGGTGTGTAACCAAGATCACTGAACAGTGCAGGTTGGAAGGGATCTCCAAAGACCATCCAGTCCAACCCCTCTGACAAAGCAGGGTCACCTAGATCAGGCTGCACAGGATGGCATCCAGACACACATCAGCACACAATTCCAGGCCTTGCAAGAAAATGAGTACATAGGAGGAGAGAGATTCATACAGAAATGCATTTTTGTTTCAGAATTTCCAGATTCATTAAAGATAAAAAGATTAAGGAATTTTAAAACATCAGATAATTCTTCAAAGAATATCATTTCAATGTGGTTCTTTCCTTTACAATATCAAAGTAATGTTGCTTAAGCTCAACAGGTTGAAGTCAGTGCTCTTGACTGACTCAGATTTGGAAAGCAGCTCACCTCCCAGGACCATGCCGGCTTGACAGCACTTCCGCAAGCGACAAGCTGGACAGTTCTTCCTACGAATTTTATCAACTATGCAGTCATTTCTTCCAGCACATAAATAGTTGTGCTGCCCTGTAGGCAAGAGGAAAACAAGATGAATACTTTGTTTTCTACCATGACAAAATTATTTCTGTATATAAACATTCCAGAAATAACAGAGGATTCAAAATAAGTATACTTGAACCTTTAAAGGACTTCTTGATTTTGTGGTAACTTTCAAGTAATCTTGCATTTCTATTTAAATCTAATAATTTATTTGGCCTGTTTAAGAGTGAAACTTTCCATCTATGAAATTCCAAAATAATTACCAGAAAGTATGAATAGATACCAATATTTCTTAAGTAAATCAAGCATGAGGGGAACTCGATTTATTTCAAACTTATTTTAAGTTATTGCTCCTGAATTTAAAGAACTTAAGTAATTTTTTTTTAATTGATATGGGGAGTTTCCAACATAAAACTCTCTTAAGAAGTCAGGGCAGAACAAAAACAAAACCCCCTTGAAGCAGAGTAAATTACCTCTGATAGAGAAGCAGGTGGTTTTACTAGACCTGATGAAATACCTGCTGAACAGATGCAGCCAGCACAGTCAAAAAGCACAAAAAAAAGGTGGCTGTAACTTTTTGGTTTAGGCTAGCTATTGTTTAATTCTGGAGGACTTAGTTAGGAAAAGCCTGTCATTACTACATTAAAATGTAATCTTTTTAATGAAATTAGTTTCTAGCAGAGAAAAAAAAATCAGCTGATATCCTGACATTCTTTTGAACAAACACTTGAATTTTACCTCCAAATTTCACTTGAAGACAATGAAAAAAGTTTACTCTTATGCTTCAGTACAATATTTACAATTTCTGTGATTTTTACATTAAGTAAACAAAGCTAAATATCTAAGTAAGAAGAAATGAAAGCTAATTTTCACATATTTTTTTCAAATTAAGCCCAGGTATACGCTGGAAAGTTTAACTTTATCATTCTACCTGGCATTTCTCTATTTTCAGTTTCTTACCAGTACCTACCATGAAAACAACAAGAACAATAAAAAAGTCTTTACTTTGAGAGCAATGAAATGGATCCAAAAAAGTGTAGACAAGCTACAGAAGTATCAGTATCATGGATGCCTCTTTAATGGACTATTATGGATGTGGATGTCCAAATATAATAGACATCAATACTAAACTTTAAAAATTTTCCCTAATATCTAGATCAGTACTATTCTGAGGTAGCCCTCTGATGTCACCAGCAGCAAACAAAACTGAGATGATCATTCTACTCAGATGCTGTTACTCAGATTTCTATGCTCTATGTTCTGTCCTTTCTCTGCACACGGCAAAATCAGCAATGATTCACCAATAACTTTTCTCCACAGGTTAAAGACAAATTGAAAAGGAAACCTTAGATGAAAATGCAGAAGGAAGAACATTCTATTCTAACAAAAGAAAGGAATTAGTGCTAAACCATGTGAAAGACTGTATTAGTTTCTGAGCTCACCTTTTATTTTTTTTAACAATTTATTTCTTGCACATATTTTTAAGAATAAATTGGTTGGTTTTAGTTAAAGAAATCTGATTACCTGAAATTAATTTTTACTACAGTTTCTTTTTTTTTTTTATTAGAGGTAGATAAAAAACATTGCCTCACACATTGCCCAACATTTTAAAATTAAATAATAATTCATTAAATCAGATGGAATTCTCATTTAGTTGCTCCCATTAATTCTAACCTGGATTCCTTTTTGGAGAAAACATCAACAAAAGTAACAGAATGACTAAAAATCTGTCTTGTTTTTGGCAGCAGACCAGGAAGCAAAACACTTATTTTAAACACATCTTCCTTGGGATTGTTTGCAGTTTTTCCTTGTCTTGTTTTACCCTTATTAGCTACAAAAATGCTTTTGATAAGCAACAGTTTTAAAACTGTTGGTGTAACTAAAATCTGTCAGGCATAAGATTATCTCAGCACTGTGGCATTCTGATGCATTAATCTACAGTTGTTTTATAAAGTAACACTCAATCACAGGTTAACTTTTGTTTGTGGGTGTTTGGTTTGGTTCTTCGGTGCCTAAAAAGAAAGGATGTCTCTTCTGGACCTCTTCTAGGGAATCCTTTGACTCTACACGACATGGTCTGAGTCCATATAATCCATGTCCATTGGAACACCAAAAAATGGACTTTGTATTTCCAGTATGGCAGTAAATGTTCACAGGCAGTTCACAATGCTATAGGAACTGACGTGATACTTTTTCTGCTATCATGGCACAGAAAAGGATTGAGCTACTAGAGACATTGCCATATCATGAGATATCACTCTGCAAGCACTCAAAGAACTCTTAATTCATCCTAGAATGATGTCAATATTTAGAATTCATTCCTGATATCAGTATGTGGTTTGCGTACTCAGCGCCCAAGTGCGTGCTCTTAACTGCTAAAAGGAGGCTAAAGAGTTTGGGTAAAAGCAGTAATGGCAACACTGTTCCTGCTGGAACAGGAAATTATCTGGAGAAACAGAAGTTAACAGCATGATTTATACTGATACACATTTGAATAGCCTCTGTTATTTATATAATAGCATTTAAATATTATGTATCTAAGATTAAGCATTACAAATAAAATTACAAAATTTTACAGTTACACAGCTCTTAAAAACCTCTTCGTAACTTAGGAGACCTAATGTCTACTTAATTAAAAATGCATTAATTACTACAACATTATATAACACATCACAAACTGCTTACTATAACTCCCAAGATTCAACAGAACCTTTCACATTTGCAAAACAAATTGTAAATGAAGTACAATTATGAAAACTGCTCTTCAGTGTTCACACATTCTAGAGTTTAAGATTAGACTATTAAACTCAGCACATACCACAGGAAAAAATGCAAGTCTGTTAACTGGAATTTAGGCATAGTAAGAATTTTCTTTGATCTTCAAAAAGCAAGTATTATTTCATTCCTATTTATTTCATAAATTGTATTTTAAAAAATCTAATAATGACCAATGACTTAATCGTTATTACACCATCACTTATACTTCTTCTGTAACACTTCCATAATACTACCATTAAAAAAAAAAGAAGCAAGGAAACATCAAAACCCTGGCAGCCCAACCCTCCCATGAGATTATGCCGATAAAATCTCAGGCACTTTTTGATTCTTACTGTCAACCACTTCCTTGTTTTCAGGACTACAAAAAAGCCACAGTCACAAGCTCCTAAATTACATCTTCATTTGAGTTTGCCATTCCACTTGCCCCTATCAATCTCTCCCCAGCACCTCCTGTCTCATATATATAATTCTGATTTATCTACAATCTATCTCAAAAACATGTGAAGTTTAATTATATAGTATTTTTAGCCTCATCTGTCAAGGATTTTTCTGTGGTCTCAGTCATCTGATCGGATCTCATATCATCAGGTAAATCTGAGCAAATATTCTCTTTCTCCCACTGTACAGAGCTGGGTTTTGAGAAACTCTTACTTGCTTCACGTTAATATTTAAGTGGCAGCAACCATCCGAAGGTCAGATTGTGTGAGAAATGGAAAATGCACCAGATATTTGGTTAATCAAGATAAAATTCCTGTTCAATTGCTAGCTTATCATTCAACATCTTTTCTATGGCTGCTGTGATTATTATCAAGAAAAAAAAATAGAAAAAAAAAAAAGGGACACTAATCTAATCACCACAGTACAGGTCAGAAATTAAAGATTGATCTTTGTGTTTCTTACAGAAATATGAATCTGGCAACTAGCTGGCAACTGCCACTTTCTCGGAAGTCTTCATGCAATGATAACTTTCCTATATGGGTTTATTTTCAGGTTTACTTTTCACCATTTTTTGAAAGTGCATGTTGTAGCTCTCTCCCACTATATCAATGTATCAGCTTCTGACCTAGATTTAGTTGAGAATATCGAGGCAAATTCATCTGTTACTTCTATATTCTTGTAGGATAGCATTTTTCTTTACCTCTATTCAAAGGCCATTTGTGTTAGCAAAGGTCAAAGTCCTAATGCAAACAGCCAAATACAGTTTTCAGTACTGTAATGACTATTGCTATACTGGCAGGTTTATATGGGCAAGTGGTCAAAATGTCAATGGCCCACACACACAAGCACAATCACAGGCTTTGCTGTCAGTAAAGCTGCACAAATCTCTCTCCAGCAGCAAAACATTGTAATCCAAATGCTGCTGGAAGTAGCTCATACAGTGTCTTTTTAAACTCCACTCAACTGACCTCACTGACATGCTGTTAAGTCACTTAAAATCATCCAAGTAAAGTAATGAGTTGCAGAGCTTTTGCAGATGTGCAATATCTGGAAAATATAAGGCTCTAGCCATACTTGAGAGGTATCAGATGCAAGCAATTATTTGGGTAAGTGCATCTGTGCCCAGCTGCTGCCACCCTGCGCAGAGGCAAAGCACTTGTTTGCAGACTCTTCCTGTCTGCAAATAAATAGTATTTTTGCAAATCTTTTTTCTCTCTCCCATATGTCTGCCTCCCTATCTCACTCTTAACTGGCAATGCTTTTGTATAAAATCATCCTCACCACTGCAGGACTGCTCTTCACAAAATATATCATAGTGTTTTATTTAGTCTAGTTTTAAATTTCTGTCTAAAACCTGCAAATATCTACTGCATCTCTTTGTAAATTATTTTATTGTCAGATGTTGCAGAATCACAGAATGTCATGGGGTGGAAGGGACCTTGAGAGATCATCTAGTCCAACCCTCCTGCCAAAGTAGGATCACATATACCAGGTCACACAGGAACACATGAGGTGGGTTTTGAATATTTCCAGAGAGGGAGACTCCACAACTCCCCTGGGCAGCCTGTTCCAGGGTTCTGTCACCCTCACAGTGAAATAATTCTTCCTCCTGTTTCCATGGAACTTCCTATGCCTCAAATTCCACCCATTGCCCCTTGTCCTGTCATCAGGCATCGCCAAGAAGAGCCTCACTCCATCCTCTTGGCACTCACCCTTTACGTATTTATAAACATGAATGAGGTCACCTCTTGAAGTCTCCTCCAAGCTGAAGAGCCCCAGCTCCCTCAGTCTCTCTTCATAAGGAAGATGCTCCACTCCCTTAACCATTTTTGTGGCTCTCTACTGGACTCTCTCAAGCAGTTCCCTGTCCTTCTTGAACTGAGGGGCCCAGAACTAGACACAATATTCCAGATGTGGTCTCAGCAGGGCAGAGTACAGAGGGAGAAGAACCTCTCTCAACCTACTGACCACACCAAAAAAAGTGTCAACTTTTTGCTTCCTGAGAGCATGCCTCCAGGTTTTGCTCAATAACTTACTAGTCTTAATGTATTTCAAAAGTACCAATCAATAGATTTAGAAACCAGTTAGTTTTTTTTTAGCAGGGGGGTTTAGTGGAAACCTATAATAAATATGGTGTCAAAATAAAATGGAAAACAGGTTCACCTGTACACCTATACTAAACATAATGGTGCAGATATAGCTTGTGAGTAAAACTGACTTCTGGAAGTTAAGACAATGTACTAGAGTAAGGATTGCTCTGACAGTCAGGTTTTCTGTAACTAGGTCTAGCCTAGTTCAGCATCAGAAATGGAAAACAGTGCTTAACTTGACCTTTGCTCTGATCTAAGCCTAACGTTCTTTTGTTTATACTATTTCAATGTGCAAAAAGCAAGTGTGAGTTGAGTTTACCTCTCACTATGTGGGTTTATGAGCTTTGATCTTGGAGAAGTAGGAATATATACTACACAGTTTGTAATATTGAAAATGCACTCTTCGTGTCCCTGCGTGCCATTACAGTCTCCACCCACTTCAAACAGTATTTTTTAATCATTTAATACCTGTTTCATTTCTGTCCTAATGTTTTCTGTAACAAAACAGTCCCTGAAGTGAGACCAAAATTCTAACCACTTAACAAAATCACACATCCTCCAGTAACCTTACCATGCATAACCCTTTTATAAAAAGCTCAGAAGTTAGTGGGAGACTGCTTTCCATTTCCTTCTTTGTCCATTGAAACAAAACTCTCATCTCAAAACTCTTAAACAGGTGTCCTGACTACTAGGTTGTAGTCTACACTGACATAAAGACCTGACACTGATACAAATCTGCTTCACAGCAAAGCATCTAGAACCAAAGAAGGAAAAGAGTAGGTGGGAAGGAACCTATAAAGGTCATCTAATTCAACTGCCCTGCAATGAGCTGGGACATCATTAACTAGATGAGGCTGCTCAGAGTCCCTCCAATCTGACCTCTAATGTTTCCAGGGATGGGGTTTCTACCACGTCTCTGTGCAACCTATTTCAGTGTCTTCCTCCAAATCCACTGTCAACTGGTTTTAAGATTGTGATCTTACAATCCTCCATCAGTATTTTTTTTTAACCAAATAGAACAAACAAAATTGGTCTCTCTAGAAGAGAAGTACATTTTCACATCATCATATATCTTTCACTGCTTTCCTTCTCTTCAGTAAACCACTTCCAATGTTTGAAAGATCCTTGACTGACTCTTTCCTTCTCTTGTATACTGATTTTGAAATCTTTCTGCCTTTTTGCTGTCAATCCGGCAACAACATTCCAAAATCTCTTCTCCATACATTAACTTCGCCACATGGCTTTTATGATATCTACAAAACAGAACAATTTAATGTTACCTATCCTGTTTTCAAAAGGAAAAATACACTAAAAGTTACAGTCCTGTTTTTCAGCCTTTTTAATTTCCCTGTCTATTGCACCATTTTGAAACTCAAACCAAACAACAAAAAATATCCACCCCCAAAACAA
Organism: Indicator indicator; assembly: GCF_027791375.1. Taxonomy (NCBI): domain Eukaryota; kingdom Metazoa; phylum Chordata; class Aves; order Piciformes; family Indicatoridae; genus Indicator; species Indicator indicator. The sequence goes on from NC_072010.1 coordinate 14,693,844, forward strand.
ACAAAAAAGAGAAGTGATATTAAGTCCTATTTCACAGAAACTACCATGAATTACAAAACCAGGATTACTGTTTTCAGATGATTTGCCTAGATTGTTTATGAGTACAACATCTTGAAAGGCATGAAATTTTTGAGTCTAAATACAGGAACTGAAAAAAAAAAAATTCACAGCTAATGTTTTCAGAAGAGATGCTGGCTTCTACAGTTCAGTACTTCCAGTTCTTCTTGTGGCATTGCATCACAATTGGTCCTCAGTCACTGTTTTTAAGTAGTTAACTGCCATCAGTCATATAAATACGTAAGACAATGGAACTGTCAGCTTTTTTGTCAGTAAAGGTCTGTTTCTTAAAAATATAGAAGATGAGATTTGAGCACAAAATTCACTTTAAAAACACTCCAACTATTTCAGAGGTATGCATCACTAAAATGCCCTTTGTTCTTCCTCTGATCCCTGAGCACTACACTCTTCTACCAACATAAGAAGCATTATATTTATATTTCAGTCATCCCATCATTATGATCTTAGTGAAAGTATCACAGTACATTGCTATGGTATACCTTTTCATACATATTTTCCTCTTATTCCTTGACTTGTCCTACATCTGAAGACAGGGTCAGTAACTCTCAGAGTAATGAAAGTAGAAAAAAAGAAACACTACTGACAGAAAAAGGCAATGTGCAAAAGGCAGATATTGCTACCCATTGATTGAAATACCCAATGGACAATAAACTGCTGAAAAACCTGAAAGAGGAGATTAATTTGATTAATTAGATTCTAAAACTTAGATATCCATCAAAACAAGTAGTGTAAATTTCCTTAGAATCATAGAACGCAGTGGAGGGGACAGAACCCTCAAAGGTCATCTTGTCCAACTTCCCTGTAGTGAGCAGGGACATCGTTAACTAGATTGGGTTGCTCAGGGCCCATCAAGTTTGACCCTGAATGTCTCCAGGGATGATGCTTCCACCACATCTCTGGGCAACCTGTTTCAGTATTTCACTACTCATTGTGAAGAATTTCTTCCTAATATCCAACCTAAATCTACACTTCTCTAGTTTAAAAACATTGCCCCTATAAAACCTTGTGCCCTTCTTGGATGCAAGAGAAACACAGGCACTTCAGAATGAATCTTCCTCAATCAGATGTCTAAATTTTAGTTCTATAATAGCTTATTGCTCTCCAAAGGATATTTATAAAGTGATTTGCCCAAATATGGATGTCCATACTGTAAATGCCTACAGCTTGGTGAAACAAATCTCACATAACATACTGTCTTTGAAGAAAAAGTAAGACAGCATAATAACGATAGAACAATAGGGTAATCTCCTGATCTCGATGTCTGCATGTAACTCTTTCTATGTATTAAATACAAAACATGCCAGGCTGTTGAAATGCGTTCAAATGTTAGCTGATATTAAGCAACAGACATTTGTTAAAATGAGAAAGTTGTGACCAGGTATAACCAGGAAACCAACTGCAGCTGTGTGTCACTACACATAATGGCAGATTTTAACATAGCATTTGTTAAGTAGAAACTAAAGAACCAACTCATACTAGCACATCTTCAATACTGTGGAACAGTTACACAGTTTCAGGAGACAGACATCATCAAACCTACATCTGTTTAGGCAGGTAACAGTTTGACTATAAATACTTATATTTTATATACTTATGCTATACAATTTATTCATAAGCATTTTAATATTTAAAATAAATGCTATGCGTGTATGCAATATAAAATATTCCTAATATTTCATATATATAATACTTAGGTAATACAAAATAAATATTTTATGTACTTGTTATATTTGTTTTATATACTACAGAAACATATTAGCTACCTTGATATGGGAGGGATTCACGCCACTCAAAGCAGTGTACATCCCTGGCGTTCCTTTATACTCAGTGCTGAGAAACAGCTACTGCTAGAATACTGTTATTTTCATCCCAAGTAGGTATATTAAAGTAAGTCAGTAAATTACTTCCTAGAAATTCCTGTTTCTCACCATTCACTGTGAAGCAAACTTAAAATGATTACTCACATTGTACATGTGAAGTTAGAATGAAGGAGTATCAGCAACACTGAGTAGTCAGTTGCTGGTGCTCTCTATATCATGCAGTTTTACACTACCTGAAACAGATGTTTAACATAATACTCAATACTGTTTCTAAACTACTATGTACACTTAGGCTAAAAATGTGGTTATTCACATTTCTGCAGCTGATTATCTTCTAAGCCATGTCTATCAGGAAACCAGTAATAAGTCACAATGAGGAAGCCCAGCATTAGCACAACAACCAAAGTACCAGAACCAATGCAATCTTAGCTCATTCAGTGGTTGTGCCTCACATGAAGCAATTCATCAAATTCGTGTTTGTCAAGTGGCTGAACAACAAATACTTTTGAAGTCAGAAGCATCATGAAGATATACAACTATGTGTTGATACAGATTTTCTTCTTTCCCTTTTTATGACACAAATTCTTTATTCTCAGAAAGATGACTTTTCCCACTTCGAGTACCCTCAATGCAGTAACTTTGTATACTATATTTGAATTTGGAAATACACTTAGCTTACTATGCATTAACATATTTTTGGTCATGTGAAAAATAAAAGAGCTTTAATAATATTTAAACTGTCATATTAAATGAAAAGCTTTTTCATCTCCCAACTTGCCTTTGTATATTCGCATGTTTTCTGCTTCACGAAACATTTGTACTATTGGGTTTACAGCACATGTTTACAAATTCTAATAGCAAGACCCAGCCTGGAAAGCATGGATTGAAAACTAGAAATTCCTGCGAAGTTTGGAGAAAAACCTAACTTTTTACATCTGACTCATTGAATTCACACCTGAAGGATCTCTGTAGTATTGCATTTCACTCTGTTTTCAAGAAGGATTTTCTATTAGTGGCTAGCATTTCTTGAAAATACTTGGCGTGCTGTGCTGTTTGCATTCTTCAGCTATGGAAAAGCACAACGGTTTAGACCCACAACTTTTCTCACTGCTTACACAGTGAATCACACTGCCATCACAAAACTGCCTATACATAACACAAGTCAGATAAATATTGGGAAGTCTGCCTGAAGTCGATCAGCCTTCTTACGAAGACTTAGCTCATCTTTAATTCCCCACTTCCCTCTCTGGAACCTCTCCATTTACACACAGTGAAGACTCTTGTGGAAACCCTACAGGTTTCAGGTAAAGTTTGCCAAATCCACATCTCAGAAGAAAGTTTACACTGTCAGTCAAATGGACCCAAGTCCACCACTAAACCATGTCCCTAAGTGTCTTTTATAAGTCTTTTAAACACTTCCAGAAATGTTGACTCAACTACTTCCCTGGGCAGCCTGTTCCAGTGCTTAACAAATCTTTCTGTGAAGAATTTTTTCCTATTTTCCAACCTAAACCTCCTCTGGCATGACCTGAGGCTGTTTCCCCTTGTCCTGTGGCTTGTTAATTGGGAGAACAGACAAACACCCACCTTGCTGCAATCTGCTTTCAGGTAGCTGCACAAAGCAGCAAGGTCTCTTTAGTACAGAAACATTTCTAGGTTCACCTCCATAGTTTTAAATGATTGTTCAGTCTGAGCATTTTAAATAAGCTCTGATTTTATTTCAGAAAGACTAGAGACAGAGAAAGAGTTTTCTGAATTATGTAATGGTCCATTTTATCCCAAAGGAAGTATTTAACCAGTACAGTGTTCTCCACACACTAGGGGAGGGTAAAATAAATCGAGTATGAATAGGACAATCTCTGTGCAAAAAACCAAACAACTACATGTGCTATTGGATATGAAACAGCCAATATCTATGCATTTTAAAGCCTCATAAAATAAGAAAGAGCTCTCAAAATACAGAAAATCCCCAAAGTAGCAAAAGCCAGTTATATCCAGTCGTGTTTTCTCATAGTGATCAGTGTGGAAAGTATATGAAAAGTAAAGATTTGATTGTGAATTTGCACTCACAAAGTTTACCATCTTATTTGCATGAATTATTATTAAAACCAAAATCCCATGTCTGCAGTAGTACTAAAAATTTTAAAAGGTAAATAATGCATTACCACTCAAAGAAATCACAGAATGGTGGGGCTTGAAAGGGAGCTCTGGAGATCATCAAGTACAAGCCCCTTGCTCAGGGAAGTTCACCTTGAGAAGGACACACAGGAGCACATCCAAGCAGGTTTTGAATGTCACCAGTGATGGAGACAATAAATGATGGACAGAAGAACCATTTAGAAATTGCAAGTATGAAGTTGCTATGTTTGTGTAACTCTGTTGACTTTAGTTTTCTGTATGTCTATATTCTTGATCTGATAAGATTCTGCAAATACAGACTTTGATTAAATAATCAGGGAAAAACAACTTTAAGATATTCCTGGTACCAATTTATATGCCTTCTTAACATTTATCACTAAAATATTTATACTGAACAGTAATAAAATGTGGTTTTGAGCAAGTTCACCTACTGCACAAAAACAATTCAACACTATTTAGGAAAGAGATTACATTCAACAGTGATAGATTCAAATTCAAATAATTAAAAAAACCAAACAAACCAAACCTACTTTTTTATCATTGATTTTCTAAAACAAATAGAGCAAAAAAAAAATTATGCCAAACAAAGAGACCAGTTAGCACAATGAATGAAACTTGAATGAATTCCTGTGACTTCAGTGCCAGGTGTTAACATGCACGCTTCTAATGGCTTCCTTAAGAATCCTGTTAAATGCATTAGAGAAAATGCATCATTAACTCCAAAGTTCATCTAGCCCACCTAATCTAGTGCTAACACTTTGCCTGTATCTAGTATGTTAAAGGGAGAACATGAGCACATGCTTAAAGTAGAACATAACAGCAACTGGAAACAAAAATTCTAGCTACATTATTTTGGTAAGCTTTTAATTTTCCAGTATTTCCCTTTTGATGTGGAGATCAATAAACTCTAAAAAGTTGAATGAACTATGTATCACAACAAGAAACAAAACACTGTATTTTATTTTAAGGAATCCCATATATTGTAGCACTGGTTTTGTTAAGTATATGGAGAAGAACATCCCAGTTCTGACTGGATCAGATGAAAATCAGGAAAGGAAACAAAGCATCAAATGTAAATGGATTTGTTTTAGTGATTCATCAGTCAAAGTATATAAAGCAATCTGCTCCTGCATTCGTATTTAAAAACTAAGTGGACAAGGCATATAATAATAAAATGAACAAATAAACATAGGTATTCCTACTGATTTATTAAATCTGCAGCTTCACTTTTCAATTTAGCAGATATTTGGGACAAAAGTCAAACCCATTTACTATTATTATGACTTGAAATAGTTCCGTGAAACTTGACATACTTCCATAGTTCCCAGAAAACCAAATTCTGCATCTTGCAAGCAATAAAAATTCCACGACATCAAAAAGAGAATGAAGCCAAAGTAAATTCTTATCAACCTGTCACTAGTTCATAACCACAAAAGTTTCCTTGGAAAAGCACTTCCACTTTCTAAAACAAATTAAGTATTACACAAGATTTTTATGAAACTGCCTACCCAGAAAGTCTAATTGATAAACAGTAAATAATAAATAGCAATCAATTAAAGTAAAAGAATTCAAGAAAAATCACTTAGGATTTAGTATTCAGAGCAATATTTAAACAGTTGCCAAAACAGAAAATATGACTGCAGTGATAATATTTTTAAAGATCAACAATAAATAAACAGTATGTCCTTATCAGTGCCTGGAAAGATTTATTTCAAATAATTAGGAACAATGGCATCATGTAGTACCTTCCATTGCCCTTTTAAAGAAGACTTTACAACTTCCACAGGTAAGTACTCCATAGTGGCAACCAGAAGCCTCATCTCCGCAGATGAGACAAATCTTCTGGGGTAGCGAATCAAAACTGTATTGAGAACTTTGGCTGGTTTCTGTATCTGACCTTCAAAATAAAAATAATTAAGACAAATGAATTATCTGATTTTGCAACAGTTAAATATTTACTTGCATTAATCAGTTTTATATTAAAAATTTCCTTTTACAATTCATAATCAAAGTACAGAAGGACAAGAAAAAACAAAGTATGACTGCTTTCTTGCTAAAGGGTTTGTCTCTACCATTGGCACATTTGTAACATTAGATAGTAATTAAACGGGAAAGTAGTGATTAAAAAGCATAGCTGTATTTTAATCACAGTCTAGAAATACTTCATTTACAATGCTCGTCATCCTCAGATCAACAGCTCTTCCGAGTGAAGTCATACCGAGTGTCACTCTTTTTTCTGTACACAGAATGGTACAGACACAGAATGAGACAGAAGTAAATTGAACTTCAAAAGCCTCTTTCACGTGGGAAATAACTTTTATCTCAGCTAGAAAAATCTTTATTAATTAGTTTGTCACCTCCCATTCAGCTGCAGCATTCTCATCAGTAACTAACTGATGAACACATCTAGGATACTTCCAAATTTCTCTCCAAGAAAGAAAACTGACTACTTCAGTTAACCATTAAGTTTACAAAAATAATTTCCGCTGAAACTGTAGTATTACATTTACATCCTTCTGTAGCACAACATCTCGGCACGATAGTAAGCCATTTCACTTTAAGAAATCAATACACACTTGTTAGGGTTTTTTTGTGCGTGTGTGTGTTTTGAAATTAACTGGTTTTGCCATACCAGGGATTAAATTTTGGAGATTATTTAGATGTTTATGAATACTGCCTCACTGAATGAGGACAGTCTGGAAAACATTCTGAACTCCTCCTCTCTGAAGCCAGGTACTTGCTCAGACATCGGATGGCAATGAACCATCATGGGGATAAAACCGCAACTTCTCCAGGAGCGTTATCGTGCCATAAAGAAGTAAAAGGTGCCTGCTGCAAAGTTAATACTGTGTTGGTCACACACGGACCTGAGACACCCAGGAGCGCACAAACGACACAGAAAATGGAAGCGCGGCTGCAGTTAGTGCATCAAAAACTCAAAAGGGGCTTCGAAGAACAAAACTTAGCCCGTCTTTGACTAGGGGTCGTCCGAGAGTCCCTCTCAGTGCCAACCCCTCACCCTGCGGCACAGCCACCCTCCAAGGGAGCAAAGTGCGAGGCTCTCCGGCGGAGTGGCGCGACCCCTCGGCTCGTCCTCTCAACGAGGACACCCCCGTAAAGGGCCTGCCCGCCTCCCGCCGCCCTCCTTACCGAACGTAGCCGAGGTAGGGTGGGCACAGCTGGGGCAAGCTCTCCTTCAGCACCGTCGCCGGGAAGCCCAGCGGCTGGTGCCCGTTGAGACCCAGTGGCGAGTAGAGGCCCGGTGGCCCGGCCGAGGTGGAGGGCAGGCTGTCAGGAGGCGCCGCCGCTGACCCATAGACCCCAGACAGGACAGTGGGCTCCGTCTTGTAGAGGACACACTCCAGCGAGGATTCCTGCCCGGCCCTCGGGGGTTGCGGAAATTCGGCGGAGCCGGCCGCGGCGGTGGCCCTGCCGCCGTGATACGGGGTGGCGAGGCCGAGACCCTCCTCCTTGATCTTCAGACTGGGCTGGAAGTCGCCGTAGGCGAAGTGCCCCTCCTTGGCATCCGCCGGCGGGTAGACGTAGCCCGCCAGGTCCGTGGCGGGGGGCGAGGAGCGCGGCCCCGCGGCAGGGCTGCCGCCCTCGTACTCCGCCACGTCCAGCAGCTGCCGGGTACGCGAGGCCAGGTAGGCAGAGTTGAGCGGCAGCAGGGGCACATGCAGGTACTCCTGCCCCAGCTCCCCTGCTCCCGGCCCCGGCCGGCCCCCGCCGCCGGGCAGCGCCACCAACCCCGGCGTTTCGCCTTTGGGGGCCGTGGTGGGACCCTCCGCGCCGGTCCCCGGCCCTGCCGGCCGCGGTTTAGCGGCGGTGGTCAAGGCGTCTCCAGCCGGCCAGAGCGGGACGAGCCGCGGTGGAGGCTGCGAGGTGCCAGGTGCGCCTTGGGCGACCTCGCCCACCTTCTGCGAGGGGCCGCGGCTCATCGGGGCGTCAGACGGCTCCGCGGCTTCCGCCCCGAAGAAGGACCAAGGCGCCGCGGCCGCAGAGGAGCTGGCATGACCTGCGGGCGCCAGGAAGGTGTCCAGCACGGTGTCCAAGGAGTCCTTGTCCGAGAGGGAACCGCACCCCGGTCGGTACGAAAGGGAGTCCCGGTCCTCCTCCCCCGCAAGCTGCTGCCGCGGCTCTTCCTCCTCTTCCTCCTCCTCGTCAACCTCCTCGTCGCTGCTCTTGGGGTAGAGCAGTCCGTCCAGAGAGATGTCAATGGCCTCGGCTTCCCTGCGGAAGGGGTCTCGGCCGGGCTGGCCCTGCAGGAGAACCGCCCCGTCTCTGACAGGCGGAGGCGGTCTGGGCTCCTTGGCCTTCACCTCGGTCATGCCGGCGCAGGGTAGGGCTGGAAGCCAGCGACTTTCTGGCTCTCGAAGCGGCCGGGCTGTGGCAGGGTGCAGGGGACCGGGAGGCTCTTCACATTCTGGACGTGCCTGCTAAGGTGGTGGCGGGGGTCCTGCTCACATGGCGTTGCCGTCGAGGGTTGTTCAGCTCCAGCCCCCGCCGGCGGGAGTGCGCTGAAACGGAGCCGCAGGCGTGGCAGCCTACAGGGGGGAAACGATAGGAACGTGTGGGAGGGGCGGGAGGAGATGCGGGCGGGAGAGCGAGGCTCCGGCGGCGAGCAGGCTGCCGCTAGACGCCCCCAGGCTCCGCACTCCACTTTTCCGTCAACTGATTCCCGCCGTCCCAGCTCGGCCCCGGCTGGCTGCCGGCTCCACGCCTCCTTGCCCGCCCCTCCCCGCCCCTCTCCGGCACCAGCCCGTGCACTTACCGAGGGGCTGCGCTGCTATTGTGGAGCAGGAGCTGGTCCCGCACAGCCCCCGCGCTCTCTCCGTCTGCACCGCCCGCCGCTCCGCTCTGCCTGAGGGGCAGCCGGTCCCGGCCACGGTGACTCCCTCAACAGCGTTTTCATCGGCTCCTCCTCCGCTCCGCCTGTCCAGGCCCGTCCCTCCCATCTCTCGCTGTGCCCGCATCCCTCTCCCACCCTATCCATCTCCTCATGACTCAGGCCTGCTCTTTCGGGCCTCTCTCGCCTGGCTTTCTCCCTGCCTTCTCATCCTTTTAACCCCATGTCTCGTGGAAGTGACCCATCTTGATGCTTCACCATCCTGAGAAGTGCCACTCTGGAGCGAGCACTGGCCACAAGCAGGTTGAGTAGCTTGGTGTTTTGGAGAGCAGAGAGCAAGAGAAATTTACATGGAAGTCATGACAGTAGAGTCTTCTTTTTTTGTGTGTTTTTCATTGTTCCCTTCAGACATTCACTGTAATTTTTCAATGTTAAGCTCTGGTCCAGTTCCTGTCTTGATGCAACAATATTTTTCAAGCAGCAAGGTGACCAAGGCATTGTAAAGCACTTTAAAGTACATTCAGGGACCTCAGAGTATCCTCTACACCAAGAGAGCACAACAGGTTTTTTTCTACAAATTAGGTGAAAAATGAGGAATTCTTTGCTTCTAGTATTTTCCTTTAATCACTTTGTCAGGGTGAATGAGAGAACATGAATGGACCTGGTTTACTGGGGCTGGTTAACCATCCTGTATATAGCAAGTTACAGTCCAGCCCAAGTTAGTTCTGACCAAGAAGCTGCCACCAAATGCTGCCTGACATTTTGTCTACTATGCTGGCTTTGTGGCAGAACCCATTCAGATCAATAAGACAATTAGTAATTGAAAAAAACCCAAAACAACCTCCCCTCCCCCAAAGAAATCTAACTGCTACTCTTAATATAATTTGCATTGTATAAAAATCTCTAAAAAGTCATAGATTAGAATAAACTTGTGCTGAAAGATACAAAGAATAAATTAACATAGGAGTAGTCCTTATGATTGAAGTATAATCAGTGATTTTTGGTTCTTACAGAAATGTGCAGTCTGGGGAGAAAACCGCAACTTTTTGAAATTATTTCAGTGCTTTGGATGCTAGCATCAAAAGTCATGCAGGACAAGTTTATAGAAGCAGTATCTTTACATAAACCTTACTAGAGGTGTTGTGTGCTTTCTGTGTTGTTGGCAAAATACTGGCTTATAGACTGCTTTGGGAATCTACCATTTATTACCTTAAGATGTAGGAGACAATCAGTATTTTTTTTGTTTTCTAAAAAAAAAGAAAAGAATTACAGCATTGTGACAATAGCTAACATTTTAAAACTTAGATGTCATGTATATATGTTCAGTGTGTTCAACAGAATTACATACATCAGTGTATACTTATGTCTCACAGCATTGATGTTAGAGGGGAAATAACTGATCAGCAAGTAGCAAGAATTGAAGATGTCTTCATAGAACATGTCAGTGGAACTGATGTTAAAGAATGCTTTCAGAAGACGCTATCCAGTCCTGTTCTAATTGTTAATGTGAATAATTTAAAGTGCTTCATTGGCTACTGAATTTCTGGTTTTCATGCTACAATATTTGTCCCTTCTTCTTCACAGAAGAGACAGAAGTTCACCTCCAGCATTGTTCATCTCCATACTGATTTTGGTTTTCCCCTGATGTTTTCATGCTTAGTCAGCTAGCTGTCATGCCTGTTTGTTGTTGCTGTCTTGGTTTCTCATTTCCACTTCCCAAAATGTATGCAGCATTCATAGCCTGCACCTATATATAAATGGGCTCCAAATGCTTTTTTCCTTACATTGATATGCCTCGTTTCTACTGTGTCAGGACTAGGAGATATCAGGAGCCACAAATGGTGGGAACAGAGGGGTCCTGAAGGGAAAGCGACACCAAGCATTTCCACGGGACCAACTCCCTGCTGTTAATGACTTAGCTGCAAATATTCTGTACTAACAAGGCCATGTGACTGTAAATACCTGCAAATTCCCCAGAAACAGAAATGTGTACTACTTGCATTATTTGTCTAAATCTTAACAGTTGTCCAGGTTTCCTGTTGTCCTTCCTAATTTCATTTTTATGACCAGCAAATATACTCAGTTCATTAATGTTAACAATAATTATGCTGAATTGTCATTATTTAAGGGAAGCAGTTTGGGTTCTTTATTTTTAGTACACTTATTGGGCTTTGATTTACATTGGTGTCACATGTTTTCTATGAACTTTCACTGAAAACTTTAGCTTTTTGTTTCGCGTTGTCCTGTCCATAACGTTCATGCCCCCTCCCTGGAAGTCCTGGGCTTTGAGCAACCTGATCTAGTTAAAGATGTCCCTGCCCATGAGAGAGAAGTTGGACTAGATTACATTTAAAAGTCCTTTCCAAACCAAACCTTTCTATGATTCTGTAATTAATTTATTTTTGTTGCCAGATTTTCTCACATCATTTGAATACTTTCCCTGCTACTGCTATGATATCAGAAATTTTTCACTAAGAGCATTTCAAAGTATGCCCTGTGAAGTTTATTAGCATTCTAGTGCTATTGTAATTTATTCATTCTGATTTATTCATTTTGTTGTTGTGACAATCAGTGTTACAGAAAAACAGGTTTCCTTATGGCATTTCCCCAGCTAATTTTCATTTACGAGCCATAACATTTGAAAGTGACATTTTTTAATATATTCAATAGGATTTACTGACTACAAAAATTTCAAAAAGGAAATAGTCTGAATAGAATTTTATTTCAGAAGAGGCCGTTTTTGAACTAGACGTTAAAACATTAGAGGATTTGATTGACACTGTAGCCTATTTTAAAATTCAACCAGAACCTGCAAATACAATATTTGAGAGCTTGAATTATTTTGTGTTTATTTCCTTGCTGTATTCAAAAACTGGGGATGCGTAAAAGCTTCGTTTAACACGACTTCTCAGCTGTCTTGTTTTGTATCACATCTCCTCTATAAAATGCCAGCGAGAATAGTAATAGAATCCTCTTACTAGTAATAGTAAGAGAACTCTCATGTAATGCTGTATATTTGCAGTTAATTTTTTAAGTAGTTCCTGATCATTTGTCTGATCATTAAAACATTGAACTGTACATTTTTAAGCAGTAAACATTTTTTAAAAATATTATTAAGTGGTACTAATTTTTAACCCTTCAAAATATTTTTAATATTTTTGGTTTAAATAAAAGGAAAAATGCTGTATGTAAAATAAGACAAGTATGCAGCCTTCTTAAGGACTACAAATATCAAAACCAAGCTTTTGCTTGTATCACAGAAATAACATTTTTAGTAAAAAAAAAAAAATTAAAATTGTAACTTCATTTTGTAATTCATACAGTACAAACAAACAAACAAAAAAGCCCACAACCAAAAAACCAAAACCCAACAACCATGTTTTCAGCATGTAGTGTAGAGAAGGATAACCAATTGTATTGTCATGCAAAGAATAGCACACTCTTGTTATGTTCTTGGAGATATGTACTTCTGTGTCTGGATATGTATTCTGTAAATATTTAGACCCCTAGTTAGCATGGAAAATTTCACTTAAATAGGATACCAGAAGACATTAAGTATTCACTTCTCAGTATCATTCTGAAGTACCAGCTAAAGTCATGAAAGCATTTAACCCTAGGGATGTGGTCTGATCATAGATGTTCACATCTGAGCCAGAGGATAAGGATTCTCTAGTCAGGTAAGAGTTATAAATATCTCTGGAGATAGTTCAATTCATCTTATGGAACTCTTCAGAGATACCTCATGTCTTCTTACTAAAGATATAAAGGACTTCCGTGATCTGAAGGATCTGATTAAGAGCCATAATTTTTTTGATAGTGTAATGTCTAAGATCAATGCCTAAAGTAAGAGGTCTGAACAGAATCTGAAATCCTTAAAATGCATTATCAATGTGTTCTACCACAATGATTAAAAATATATAAGAATCATAGTTTTGGAAACTGCACTCTAAGTATACTTTCCTTCTGCCTAAGCAAGGGCATTCAGTTAGTCTCTGTGGTCTGTTATCTGGTGTTTTGTTAGCTTAAGCTAAACCATCACGTTTAAACTATCTTGAAAGCTATAAAAATTGTTGGCTTACTAAATGCAAGTGTGTCTTGAGACAAATATAAATGCAAAAGGTATCTGCAAACTGCAAGGTATGTGGCAAAGAAAGTAAGCAGTAGAGCTATAAAAGGAGGTAAGTACAAGGAATCTAATCAGTGCACATAGCATTTCTTCCTCTCTGGTGCTAAAGTTGCCACAGGAGGTGAGGTGGGCTCCGAGAGTTATTTTTATCTTTATATATTGTCTATATATAGTCACATATATATTATTTTTATCTTTGTATATAAGGGGAAAATATATGGGTATTGAGTTATATTCACAAAAGTAGTATCTGTTCCTGAGACAGAAACAATGCATTTTATTTATTGTTCTTTGTTTATACTTTGCTAATGCTCACTGCAGCTGAGAAAATAAGCAGGGGCCCAAGAAGTGATGATAAAAGAGAAGAGAGATATGTTCTCATTTTATTCTCTACAGAGTATGCCACTGCATGCTGGATGACATCCTCAAAAACTTTCTCCCATGTTTTGTCCTGTGGTTTCCAATGCATTACCTTGAGGTATCAAAGGATACAAGTCACAGGCTGATTAAATCTGGATTCCTACGTAATCACAGAAAAGAAGATAAAACCTGGAGAGAACCCCAGGAAACTCACAAGTAAATTTAAACATCCAAATTGTTGTGGAAATGTTATACAACACAAACAAGGGTTAAACCTAACAATGTCATTTTCTAAAGAGTTCATAAGCTGGATGAAGTGCAATTTACCTTGGAATTGAGCCACATCATAAGAAGTAGGCATGATTGTCTTTTGTGTAGCTTTTGCTGCCAACTTTAATATCATAAGAGATATTCTTTCCATGCAAATGTAAATTGTCTTAGCAAGAGCTAATTTTGCATTGACTAATTATTCCCAAATTTTAATTCCTGTATCTACTCAGTCTAATTTCCCACCAAGGACTTGATTGGTCTATGAATTCTTGAACTTGATTCCTCAGAATATTCACAAACTCCTCTGAATTACAAGCTTCTTTTCACAACTTCAAGTTGAAGGCATATATATTAGGCATATATTAATTTTTATATGAAATAAAGTATTATGTCAGTTATTATCAATGGCTACAGGAGAACAAGGAAGGGAGGAGGTGTTGCCTTCTCTTAAGAAAGTCAAAAGCTTATGGGTAGAATAATTAGAGACCAAGGCAACAAGAGGAACATTTATCACTGTAGCAAATAGTTCTTCAATTTTTTTGTCCATGTTGAAACAACTCTTATCCTTCCCTCTGCTGTGATCTGATGTTCTTGGTTGGGCTCTGCAGTTCATGTCTTACAGTGTTCTTTGTCTTTATATTGAATAGAGTGAGTTTTCTCACTAGATAAGATAATTGTAAATGATAACTTGATTTATACATTTTTTTCAAGAAAATGGTTATCAAGAGGAAGATTTACCTTTCCTACTTTCTAATTTTAAGAATTTTAGGAAAAACAGTGTTTTTCTTCAATTAATATTTCCAGAAATTAAATTTTCTTATTAATGGATAAACCCTGCTCAATAGTCATCTCTAGGCCTGTGGTATAAGGGGTATAAGCAGAATGAAAGTGTGCTGTTGAAAATGACTGTGTTATTGGGCTAAATTAAAAGCAACTTATCTCATGGTGTGTCAAGGTAGTGTTTTTCCATAATTTGTAGAGAACAGCACAAAAATTGTATGACAAATTTATCTGTGTGGTAGAAGGGGGTACAGTATATGAGAATTGCTACAGGGTTGTCCATGTGTAGGCAACCATGCAGTAGAAGTGCTAAGATGTGAAGGAAGGTGCATTGCAACATTAAAACCAAGCAAAGACCATGGCAGAGGTTCTTCACCTTTTGAAAGATGCAGTTCTATTGGAGGGTGTTGTCAATTGTTAATGAGTTGGGCGGACATTAAAGAACTGAAATACCACTCTGCATTTTGCATCAGATACTCAAATGCCATAAATCATCATGGCTGCATTAGATCCAGTGAAAGGATTCAACTTAAAAACTGTCAAGGGACAAATATGCTTTCATTCTCTCAGTTCTAAAGTTCCCTGAAAACTGCCATTTGAGGATAATAAATGCTAGGTGATTGTTTCCCAGGAGGCCTAGAAGACTCTCATTCGTAGCTTTGGTTCTGAGTACTTGTCTAAATAGTAAACTGCTCTGAAGGTGTCAGACAAAACCAATGTTTCACATATGGCTGTTTGAAAAGGGCTAAGCTGTTCCAAATTCTCAGGAAACGGAGCATGGCTCTGAATTGAGAGCACAGAGCATGGCTCTGAATTGAGAGCAGCAAAAAGATGGTCAAGGAACAGAAGTGGAGAACTGCCATGCAAACAATTTAAATCTCAGCAGATTTTAATTTATTATTCAACAACAACAGCAACAAAAGCACCAGAGTTAATCCGCAAATCTGCTAGGCACCAATTCAGACATGGCATATTGAACAAAAGAAGGGAGGAGATACCCTTGAGACATGGTAGCTCAGCTTCTTAAGTGAATCAGAACAAATTCAATTTCATCAATGAAGTTTAACATTACTAAATTCCCTTTATAGATGGAATCAACAGTGAAACTATGTGGAATATGAAAAGTAAGTGATCATCTCTTTAATTAAATGGGATCTTCTAAAAGATGACAGCACTGTCTGAACTAAATTGGTATCAATTCAAGGCTATTTAACAGATTGAGAGCACACTATTTACTACAGAACAAAAATTGCAAGTTACAGAAAATATTTTTATGTTCTCCTGAAATAACAATTTGAAGAAAAGTCCCTTAACTAGATGTGGAAATATGTAAACGACCTGGTTCCTAATGTTCCATATTAACTTGGAAGAAGTAAATTTATACAGAGACTTTATAGTCTCCAATTTTGAGAAACTGTGGCTAAAATATTCCTTTGCAAAACAGCCTTATTAGTTCTGTTATTAGTTGTAGCTTCTGGTGTTGTATTCATTGCTAGAGGTGTCTGTCATTGACCAGAGCCCCCACTTCTATTTTAAATACTTAACAGAAGAGAAAGTGTCCTGAGAACCTCTAACAGAAAAAGAGATTCAGTTAATCTCATAGAAAATAAAAAATAAATCTTAAAATGATGGTATAGTTTTTGGCAGGAATGTAGATACATGTGAGGAAGATGTCTATTTAGTCACAACTTCAGAAGCTTGCTACATCTCTCTGCCCTAAAATTAAAAGCTTATTCATCACTGACCTAAAATTAAACTCCAGATACACTGGCTTTGGATTCTGTCCAGAGATATTGTAGGGTGTGGTTTTCTCATTACTTCTTCTGCTATTTTAGACTAAAAAAAATAGCTACTTTTTCACTTTGAGGGGCCAATGCACTCACAGGGAAACATGGAAAGAAAATAATTGCATAATGAGGTGCTATATGTAGTGCTATTTGCACAACATTTTTGTTAAAATATTGTCATTGGTCATGGAAATCAAGTAGGAGCTAGGTTACCAGAGATATCTTGGAGTGGCAGCAGCAGGTAGCAGGAGGCATGAAGGAAGACATGGATGGAAAGGGATCTTCAGGGATCTGGCGGCTAAACTACTGTGGGACAAATCCCTAGAGGGAAGAGGGCCCCAGGACAGCTGGTCAATATTCAAGGATCACCATCTCCATGTTCAGGAGCAAAGTATACCAACAAAGAGGAGGGCAGGAAAGAATGCTAGGAGACCTGCCTGGATGAGCAAGGAGCTCCTGGACACACTGTCATACAAAAAGAAACTCTGCAAGGAGTGGAAGAAGGGACAGCTAGAGTGGGGGGTATATAAGGAAGCTGCCTAAGCAGCAAGAGACCTGGTTAGAAAAGCCAAAGCACAGTTTGAATTAAATCTAGCCAGGGAGATCAAGGGGAACAGCAAAAAATTCTGTAGGTATATTAATGGTAAAAAGAAGACCCTCAGAAAGGAAATGGGTGAACTGGTGACAAGTGATGTGGAGAAGGCTGAGTTCTCAATGACTTCTTTACCTCAGTCTTCACTGGCAAGGGCTCCAGCCACACTCCCAGAGTCAGGGAAGACTTTCTTCCAAGGGCTGGCAGAAAGAATTGCCCATTTTAAGTGAAGATCAGGTTCATGACCATCTGAAGAACTTGAGAGTATATAAGTCCATGGGACTCGATGAGATACACCCACAGGTGCTGAGGGAACTGACAGATGAGGTTGTTAAACCACTCTCTATTATACTCCAAAAGTTGTGGCAGTCCGGGGAAGTCCCCACTGACTGGAAAGGGGGAAACAAAGCCTCCGTTTTCAGAAAGGGAAAGAAGGATGACCCAGGGAACTATAGACCAGTCAGCCTCACCTCTGTGCCCAGTAAGATCATGGAGCAGATCCTTCTGGAGGCAGAAGAATAACCAAGAGCTGATTTGGTATAATCAACACAGCTTCACCAAGGGCAAATTCTGCCTGACAAACCTGGTGGCCTTCTAAGAAAAGGTCACAATATCAATAGATGAGGGACGAGCAACTGACATCATTTACCTGGACCTGAGCAAAGCCTTCGACGCTGTCCCACACCACATCCTGGTCTCCAAGTCTGGGTTTGATGGATGGACCATTCAGTGGATAAAGAACTGGCTTGATGGCTGTACCCAAAGAGTGGCTGTCAATGGATCCATGTCCCAGTGGAGGCCAGTGACAAGTGGAGTCCCTCAAGGATCAGTCCTGAGACCAGTCTTGCTTAACATCTTTGTTTGCGATATGGACAGTAGCATTGAGTGCACCCTCAGCAAGTTTGCTGATGACACCAAGCTGTGTGGTGCAGCAGACACACTGGAGGGAAGGGATGGCATCCAGAGGGACCTTGACAGGCTGGAGAGGTGGACTCAATCCAACCTCATGAACTTCAAATGCAAGGTCCTGCATCTGGGTTGGGGCAATCCCAAGCACTCATATAGGCTGGGCAGTGACTGGCTTGAGAGCAGCCCTAAAGAAAAGGACTTGGGGATGCTGGTGGGTGAGAAGCTCAACATGAGCCACCAGTGTGCAGTCGTGGCCTGGAAAGCCAATCACATCCTGGGCTACATCAAGAGAAGTGTAGACAGCAAGTTGAGGGAGGTGATTCTTCCCCTCTGCTCTGGTGAGACCCCACCTGGAGTACTGCGTCCAGTATTACAAGAAGGATCTGGACGTGCTGGAATATGTCCAGAGAAGGGCCACGAAGGTGATCAGAGGGCTGGAGTATCTCTCCTACAGAGACAGACTGAGACAGTTGGGGCTGTTTAGTTTGAAGAAGAGAAGGCTCCAAGGAGATCTTATTGTGGCCTTCTTCTGAAGGGTGCCTACAAGAAACCTGGTGAGAGACTTTTTAGGAGGTCAGGTAGTGATAGGGCTAGAGGCAATGGAGCAAAACTAGAAGTGAGTAGATTCAGATTGGATGTCAGGAAAAAGTTCTTCACCATGAGGGTATAGTGAGACACTGGAACAGGTTGCCCAGGGAGGTGGTAGAAGCCCCATCCCTGGAAGTTTTTAAGGCCAGGCTGGATGGGACTCTGATCTAGTGTGAGGTGTTCCTGCCTATGGCAGGGGGCTTGGAACTGGATGATCGTTGAGGTCCCTTCCAACCCTGACAGTTCTGTGATTCTTTGAGAAGGCCTAGCAATGACACCAATGCTGCGATTACATTTTGGGCACCAGTGGAAGCCTCTGCTGCAAAGTCTGTCTTTGCTTTTTCATAGTTTGTTCATCCTTCATCATTTATTCACAACAAATTTCACATTAAGCCAGAACGAGTTTCCATAATTAGACCACTAAAAATCTACTAACATTAACATAGGAATCTGAATAAAAATATTAGATATAAATTCTGTCTGAGATAGGGTGTAAGCTCGATTCCTAACAGAATACCCTAATAGAACACTTCTGAGCTATTGAAAGTAACCAGAAAAAAAGTGGTGAATCATTGTAATATTAAAATATTCTTAATGTTCATGTATTTTAATAAATTATCTATTACACAAACATGTCTATTGTATAATTTTTAATAACATTTTATATAAAGTATACACATGTATTAAAACCCTTCATGTTGCTACTACCCCAACTCTACCCAATGATGCCTGAATTGTATCATTCCTCTCTGAGCTTGGAGGAAGTGCTCATTATCACAAATCCCATATCCAGAATATGCAAACAGTATACGTGGAGTAAATTAAAATCTACTAGGAAAACAGGGAACATTTAAAGTTAAAAAAATATAAATGAATCTTTCCTTATTTCTGTTCTTATATTTGTACATTTTTCTTAAAAGCAAATGCCATCTTTTCCTTTAGTCTTTAACCCTAGGCTATATTGCATGACCATTCTGCCGTGAATTATGAGTAATTTTTATAACACATTTGCTTTCTGATCCTACTCTTTCTCTGGTCTTTCAAAACACAATGTTCAGTCCTGGGTTTAAGTAAGGAAAAGTGATCAAGAGTGTATTTGTGTGAGGGTATTCTATCAGAACTGATGGAAAGTAAAAATCATCATGAGAAGACAATGTATTTGATATGTCAGTAATCTAAAAGTCATCTGCATTCTGGAAGATGAAACTCTGGAAAATGAAATTATATTGCTTACAAAACTTTGTCATCTGTCTAGTTAAGTTCAGTGTTTTACAAGCAAATGAGGAAAATGAACATGATCAAGTCCACTCTATCTAATCCAAAAGGAAATCTGAGTTGAAGCCACAGCTCTGTGCTTTGGGCATCATTATAAAATAAAACAAAATCTTTTTTTTTTGAGTAAGCAAAGCATAAATAAAAAATCAATCTTAAACCAGAAAGTGATACTGACTAATATCTAGATGCCTCTCACTGTCACATTTAAAATGCTTTCTGTTAACTAATGTGGGACTTTGCTTGTCAGAAAAGACAAGACTCTGTTATAAAACTCATATAACTCTGTTATAAAACAGTAAATGTTCCAGCTTGTTAGCAGTCATTCAGAAAGGATACGAAGAATATTCTAATTCATCAGATCATTAAAAAGCTTTCAAATAGTACAGAATGCAATTACCCAAATAAGAACCAGGTCACGGCACTAGAACTGATGTCTTGACCCATGCAAAAGCAGAAGTAGTTTGTGGTTTTTTTTCAAATGGTGAGTGATACTAAAGATGTGATATAGTTACTTAGTAGATATTCACGCTGTGCAGGAGGCAGTTGGACAGGAGAGTCAGAAGTCATAAAATCACAGAATGCCTTAGAGATAATCTACTCCAACCTTCCCACCATGGGCAGGGAGGCAGGGATGCCTCTCAACTAGACTTGATTTCTCAAGGCCTCATCCAATCTGGCCTTGAACACCTCCAGATAGAAGGCATCCACAACATATTCCAGAGCCTCACCATCCTTGTACTGAAGAACTTCTTCCCAGGATCCAGTCTAAACCTATTCTCCCTCACCTTAAAACCATTCCCACTTATCCTATTGCTATATACCTTTCCAGCCTTCCTGTAGGATCCCTACAGGTATCCTCTTAACACACTCCAACAGCTCTGTGTCCTTCTTATGATGGGGATACCAGAATTGGATGCATTTGTAAGGAGAAAATTAAAAACAGGAATTAAAGCTTGCAGTTGTGTTTTTATATATTTATCACTCTCAGGCTCTGTAAAATCAAGAATGCAGGAATTACAGGGTCAGGAAGCAAGTCTATCATTACAGTAAGCAAATGCAACAAAGGGAAAGGGTTTAAGCTTTTCATCGTTTTTCTTTCAGTTTGGTGATGATTCAATGTAGACATAGGCAGTTGTGACAGTTTGTGGCAATCATGAAGTGACAATAGTTTTTTCTTAGGCTGACCCTGTTATTTTTAAAAGGGCAGGAAATTAATCTCACTAGAAACTGCAGTTTCTTATTGAAGAGGATTGTCTAAAAATCAATCTGAACAAAACCACCCAAACCATTGTCAAAGATGGTAGTTTCCTTTGCATTTTAAATGTCTCATGCTGTAAAGCCTTTGTTACAGCTCAGCCACTTTGAGATGTGGGAAAATAGCCTGACTTTCATGGAAATGCAACTCATAGACCAGTAGTGATATGGAAGGGGTCACAATAAATCTTGAAAAAATAATGTACTGTAATGAAAATTATTTTTATTCCTTTTAGAGTAAATGTCTGAGTGGATTACTCTAATCTTAAAGAATCCCATATGTTTTATTCATCAGGAGAAAAAAAGTGAAGGAAAAAAACAACAAAAAAAAGGAAAAGTAGATCTGGTCACACTGCTAGTAAGTCTGAAATCTTATAATAAAACATATTGGGAGTTGAGGATGTAGACTACAGGAAATTGCTGAAGAAATCTGAGAACAAGGAACATTGATTAAGTAAGATCTATCTGTTGAAACAATGGACAGAAATGTAATCTTTTTCTCTGTCAATGTCCTGAGCAAAACAGAAGATTTTCAGAATTTCTTTGCTCTCTTCATAAAAGAGGATGAGTGTCCCATCAGAACTCACAGACAATTTCATTTCACCTAGCATAGGATAAATATTTGGTGAAAAAATTGGAAGATGCATTGATTAATTAAAATCAAAATCAAGGCTACCTCTAAAAAAATGTGAATAAGATTAGAACTTACTGCCCTTGAATCAAGGAAGGCCAACAGTATCTTGGGCTTTATGAGCATGTAGCCAGTAAGTACAGGGAAATGATCCATTGCCTTGCCCTGGTGAAACACATCTAGTGCACTGTGTTCGTTTCTGGCCTCCTCAGTACAAATTAGATGTGGATGTGCTGGAATGAGTCTAATAGAGAAGACTAAACTGGTCAGGGAGCTGAGCAATCCAGCCTGGAAAAGAGAAAGCAAAGGGGAAATCTTGTTGCTATCTATAGTTACTTGATCAGAGGAGTCAGAGGATATCAAGAAGGCAGAGTCTTCGTGGAAGTGCATAGCAATAAAAAGAGTGGCTACGAACATAAACTGAAAAAAAAAAAACAGTCTTTTTAATTTTTAAATAACAGAACTCTTTGCTCTGAGAGACTGTGGGTTTTCAATCCTTGGAGGTGTTCAAAACTCAGCTGGAGAAGCTCAGATGCTTAGATTATGTGCTTCCAGATGTGCCTTCCAATTTAAATTACTCTATGATTCTGTGGTTCTTTGACTTCTCTAGCACCTAGCAGGTAGAGTTGGCTACCAGGTATGGCTGAACAGAGATAAATGAAAGTTCATGGGGTTTTTAAGAGGTTATACTGTGTGTATAGATAGCGTGTTATATGTGAACATATAATGCATATATTTAGGCTGCATATGCAGAGATATATATATTCTAGGATAGGCAGAATTGTAATATGTTACAAAAGCAATTGCCCAGTATCATTCTGATGGAGAATTCTTGCTCTTTGCTATGGTCTAATATCATCAGATTTCTGTCAGTCTGACTGAAGTGTTTTTCTGTCAAGTTCACAGCAGAGAGTATAGCATCCAAGTGGATAGAGGAAAATGCATCAAGCTATGGTGAAAGGTTGCACATCTGATCAGCCAAGATACATGTAACCTGTGGGGTCCAGAATAATCTAGGTTCTGTTGTGTACTCTGAGTACATCCTGAGTTTATGTCAGGATAAGGCTAAATACCATGACTCATCTGTACCCTTTTTTCTGTTTGAAAGAGACAGGTATGTGGGCAGAAAGAGAGCCACAGTATGATTCAGAAACCAGGACTGGGAGGTATACCAGGGCACATTTTGATACAGCTCAGGGAACATGAATACAAATGCCAGTATGCCAGGTCTAAGTTCACACTAATAGACTTTTCTGACTAGTCATGCCTGGGATTCCTCATGGTTTTGGAACTTGATGAAATTGCAGGAAGATGTAAAATAACCCCAGAAACTTTATTTCACTTCAAAGTTTCATTAGGGATCCTTATGTTATGTTTAATAACGGGGCAGACTTCTAATGCAAAAATCTATTTCTGCTAAGTCCACATTTGTATTTCCTGGTCCAACTCCATCATTTGTCACTTTGTAAGTCCTGAATTAGCCTAGTGTTCCCTTGACTGAATCTACACTCACCTAAGTTTCTCCCTAATGATTCTCTCCTAATGATTGTCACCTAAGTTTCTCCCCAAAATGTGACACAGCGTTTGTTTACATTTGAGAATGTTAAAATATTATTTGCTTCTCTGTCTCTGAAGCTAGCCAGTGAATATAGGAGTTTTTGACTGTTCCTTTGATTCTGTCATCCCTGAAAAAGTAAGATATATTGAGTGCTTCTACTGATGCAAAAAACATTGCCAAGTGAAAAAGAAAAAAAGGAATAAAAAATCTACTTTCAACATATGTATTTCATAGTTTTTGCTAGGAAAAGAAAAAAAAAAAAAAAAGCACTGTTCTGTTTTCTGTCCAAAAATAAAATATAAGGGTAGAGGTATATCTAACAGAGGGATACAAAGGAGAGGAAAGTCATAATTCAAGATGTCAAAGGGAAACAGACTGGTTAGTGCAAACCAGAAACATTCTCTTCTTTCTGATATAGAAATGAGTGGTGCTCTGTTAAATTCTGTTGGCTGTGTCTGGCTGTTCAGGTGAAACCCACTAGTCTACTTTCACTCAGTATTGATTATTATCTATGAGCCATGCAGATATTGAAGATCCTTGTTCTGGTAGAATTAGACCTAATGATAATATTAGTGGAGATGGATTTTTCTGCCTCATTGAATAAGAACATGATTACCAAGCTTTGGCATGGTCTAGGAGGAAAGTTCACAACTCTTCCCTTTAAGAAATTAAAATTCTGTAATTAAGCTCCTGAGAAGAATTGTATCTGCACAGGCTAGAGCAACGGGCTGAGGCCAATGGCATGAGATTCAACAAGATCAAATGTCAAGTGCTACGCTTGGGGCACAACAACCCCACACAACACTACAGGTTTGGCAAAGAATGACTGGAGAGCTGCCCAGTAGAGAAGGACCTGGGAGTACTGATTCACACTCAGATGATTATGAGCCAACAGTGTGCCCAGGTGGCCAAGAAGGTCATCAGCTTCCTGGCCTGTATTAGGAATAGTGTGGCCAGGACGAGTAGGGAATTAATTGTGCCCCTGTACTCAGCACTGTTGAGGTCATACCTCAAGTACTGTGTTCAGTTTTGGGCCCCACATTACAAGCCCTTGAGGTGCTGGAGCGTGTCCAAAGAAAAGTAACCAAGCTGGTAAAGGGACTCGAATGCAACTCTTATGAGGAATGGCTGAGGGAACTGGGGCTCTTTAGTCATCAGGGGATGCCTCATTGCCCTCTACAACTGCCTCAAAGAAGGTTGGACTGAGGTGCGGGTCAGTTTCTTCTCACATGTAACAAGTCACAGAAGAAAAGGAAACTGCCTCAAGTTGTGCCAGGAGAGGTTCACCTTGATATTAGGGAAAATTTCTTCACAGAAGGAGTTACCAGGCATTGGAATGGGCTGCCCAGGGAAGTGGTGGGGTCACCATCCCTGGAGGTATTTAAAAGATGCACAGTAGTGGTGCTTAGGGATATGGTTTAGTGATAGCAGCTTAGCAGTAGTGGTGAGATTGTGAGCTCAAGGCGAGCAGTTGGATTCGATGACCTCAAAAGTCTCTTCCAACTTCAACAGTTCTATGATTCTGACTAAGTCACCAAATCAATCAACAACAATTGTGACTGATGAATCTGAGTTTGCAGAAGTTTTTATGACTCTAAATCATACAGGGTCTTCTTCCTCATGGTCATATTTTATTATTGCTTGCTTTTTGTTAAGGATATAAGCAACTTCCAGCTGGTCTGGTCTGGCAAATTTAATGTTGGGGGAATTTTCAACCCACCACACTTTTAAAAAAGTTACAGAGATAAGTTCAAGAGAGATTCACTATAAAGGTCTCTTACATATTAGACTGAGATATTAGAAGCAAAGAATTAGAAGCGATATTAGGGCAAATAATTAAATACTATTGCAAAATAGTAGGATTTTTTTTCAGAAATTGGTTCTCTGGCATTTTTAATAATTTTTAGCTTTTTAATTTTATTTTTATAAGTTACTTCCAAAAGAAGGAAATATTACATGTATCTTTTCCTTTTTCCATGCATACATTAAAGGGCCTTTTGTAGATGAACAGGCAGTTTAGCTTCTTCTTCAACTACATGACCTGCTTTTGCTGTTGTACAGTTCTTGAAGTCAAATTGTGCATTAGAGTGCTGGGATTCTTTTAGCTTACAAGAGCACATGAGAGAAGGCATGAAATAAAAAGCTGGTTTTTTTTTCACAGACTGACACTGTGCATATAGAAGATCAGTAGACATATTACCAAACAACATGTGCTTTCACCTTTATAAAATCTTGTCTGTAAATACTTAAATACTGTCAGCAAAGGGGAATACTAAGTTTTGTGCAAACTGCTTCATTTCAGTCATGTCCAGCTTAGTTCTGAGAACTACTGTTTGTGCCTCAGCTCCTGTGTAGTCAAAAAGATCTTTTCTGAGATATGCACAAAATATACTCTAATGTGCCAAATTATGTCTGCTCCTTGAAATTCCAGAACATGCAATATCAGCTATTGCATGTTGTCTTCCAAAATTCCTCAGTTACATATTCATCCTGTGAGCAGTAAAACCTCCAAAGATTAGAGGTTAAATGCTTTTGGAATCTGCTATTTCCTTCATTCTGTTAGCCATTTGAAAAATAACCTAGTTAGAACTGTAAGCAAAAATAAGACAGCCAAAAAATGAAGTAGAAGCTGTGGAAGTCATTAATTCAACAAATGCTAATCATACCTCGTTTTGCAGTTTGCCTGCATGAGTGTAATTCTGAGAATATGTAGGTGTTTAGAACTCTGAAAAGATAAAAAATCTGTCAAGTTTTTCAGTTTTGAACCTGAGAAAGGTCAGTTGGGTGTCATTAAATATTATTTTTTTCCATTTGTATATCTAACCAAATTAAGGATCTGCTGCTTTCAGCATCTTTTCCATAAGTCTCATCTGACTCATATCCTCTCATCTGATAAGAGACACAATCCTGGTTAGTAGGTCTCTTCTTACAAGGGCTCAATATTAAAATGACAGCTGTATGGTAAAACACAGCTTCTTGTTCTCATCTTTTGTTGATCATAACAATAAGATTTAAGTATGCTAAAGGTACACTCATTATGTTCAAAATAGGTTCCTGCTTTATTATTTCCTTCTCTTTATATTGATTAGGTTTGTTATTTAAGATTGATCTTGTGCTTTTTTTCTTAATTTTTAAATATGTCATTAGTCTGTGTATATTGCATAGTGTGCTGTGAGCTACAACTAAAATGCTACACAGCCACCTGTCAGATCTTCCAAGGATGGGATGTTCAGCTCACTTGTTACCTACGAACAAGAGCAGAGGTGCAATTCCAAGTGAACGCAACACTCTTCTTCCTGGAACAGCCTGGCTTTGCAGGAATACCACCAATTCCATCACTGTGAAGCTCAATGTCATAAGACCTCACAAGGCTTACCTGCCCCCAACCAAGAATCACAGTTTTGGCAACTGTAAAAAAAAAAAAAAAAAGATGAGAGACTATCAGAACCAACAGAGGGGCACTTAGGATTCCAGGACACTCAGACATCTTCCTCCTGGGTGTCAGTAGCATTAACTAGAAAAGTGCTGGCCTGTCTGCTCCTATGTTTTAATTGCTCAGGCCACTGTCAGGCCATGTGTGTGTCCACACAGCAATTAGTACCACACTATAAAACACACAGGCTTCTAGTTCTCTTCAGCATATACGCAAACAACATGCAAACGTTGTAGTAAAGATCTATCCTACTCAACAGCACCTGGTAACTAACCTTGGCTGTCTTGGCAGCCATCACTCTCTTGCCTTCAGTATTGTTGGCACGATCTGGATAGTTTTTGCTGTTTTGATTATACCTGCATAAGCTGTAGTGATACCTCCATAAGCACACAAGCAGTAGGAACATATACACAAAGCATGGGTAGATGCCCTTGTTCATTTTTACCAACTAGAAAAACAATATGCCCTTGTCTTCTTCAGATGTAAGGGAAAATAAATGTTTAAGTGTTGTTAAGCTTATGTTTTGAAGGGCTTGGCAGGCTATATTTTGTGAATTTGGAGACTGGACTTTTCTGAGGAACCTTATTCAGCAAAATTATTGTGGTACTTTTGAGGTCAAAAGATAGAGTGTGTTTTCAGCTGCTGTATTAAAGCTGCTTTTTTCACTGCTCCTTGATGGCAGCTTAGTCCACCAAACTTTCTGGATCTGATAATGCTGAGAGATTGAATAAGATAGGTAGGTAGGAAATGAAGTTATAAATATTTGCAAGGTACATATTTGCAAGTAAGAGCAATGCTGACTGCTTTGGAAGCAGGGGAGGCAATGCAGATACAATGAAGCATTCAGTTTTCTTAATGGAGCATTGCACAGATAGAAATCAAATCACCCATCCCCACTTTGCTATTTTTCACCAATCAGTCCAGGTCACTTATATTTGCATTCCATTTTGAGAAGCAAAATGAAACAAAACAATATGATTGCTGTTAACCAGGTCATGCCTTCATCTTGGTCTCATTCTGATGCTCTGCTCATACCTGTTTGATCAAATTATTTAATAGCATCAGAATATATTCCTCAAACGTAAGTAGCACTTTTATCTGAAAGAGTTCCAAAAATGCATGCCACAAGCCCAAATGGCTACAAATGTTTTAAGTCCATGTGCAGTCTCTGTCATCGCATTCTGCTATGCAGCATCACCCTATCAGACTGTCTCCATAATTTCCACTGTATTTGCATATTTATTTATTTGAGAGTTGCCTTCATATGCCAGTTTGAGCTGTTGAGGTGTCTTGTACTTCTTTTCTGTTCTTTCTTGTGTTGGTGTGAGCAGAAGATCTGATCCTGAGTGGAACTAAACTGTGTTTATAACTGATTAGATCTCATTATAGACAAATTTATCTTCAGGTATCTCTTTGAAATTAAGAAAAGCTTCCTCATATTACTAATTTTCTTACTTCATACAATGCATTTGTCTTTTTGGGGTATTGTTTTCTCTTGACAAGTGAGTTTAAATGTCATCTGCCACCCCTCTTGCATAAAAAATTGTATTTTATTTATTGTTACTCATTCTTTGTTCAACTGTTCATTCTTCCCATGACCTTAGAAAAACTTTTTCCCTCCTTACTAACTGCT
This sequence comes from Indicator indicator, assembly GCF_027791375.1. NCBI lineage: Eukaryota > Metazoa > Chordata > Aves > Piciformes > Indicatoridae > Indicator > Indicator indicator. The sequence continues at coordinate 14,721,926 of NC_072010.1, forward strand.
GCAATAAAAATATTGCTCCCATAACAATTAGCACTTTTACATATTAGTTTTCATAAACCAATTTTACTTCTGGAAAATGTGACTGAATTTTATGTAAAGGAAAATAAGGAGGAGGTGCTTGCAAGGAGATTTTTGTCGCTAAAGGTAGTAATTGCCAAACACAGAAAACTCCTGTTACAGGCAAGTTTGTCATTGTTGTTATAATTTTTGCCTCCTGATACCTTCTTCTGAATGCAGAAGTCCTCTTTTGCCTTTCCTACTTTCTCTTTTACCTAATATTCTGGCTGGTGCCAACTAGGCCTTTGCAGCAGCAGTTAGAAGCTGTCCCTGTTTGTCTTTGGATTCAGTGGAATTTTTTGTGCACTAGTAGTGATTTCCAAAACCTGTGGTTTTCTGACAAAGCAATGATAAGAAAAGTATGTGGGAAAAGTATTTGAGGTAGATCATACATTTAACTGGGCTCTTAGAGACAGGGAACATTCTTCTTCTTTTTCTTTTTTTTTTTTCCTTCTTTTTCCAACAGAGAAATAAAAAAGGGAAATGGTAGTGACCAAGGTAAAAACTACAAGGTTTAAGTTGTGTATTATCGGTAGTTATGTTGCTATTTGCCTCTTCTGGATATCTTTATCCTTTTAGGTCAGTCCTTGGCATAAGCACTTTTGAATTGTTTCTGCACAGAAGCATGAGGGATATAGACATTGCTCACACTTCATCATTTTCTCCATTTCATAATGTGATCACATACAACTCCAGCTGTTCTTGTAACATAAGCAGATGATGACAGCAAGGATGTTACTTGTTAGCATACACCCATAGAACCATAAAACCATAGAATCTTAGAATGCTTTGGGTTGGAAAGGACTTCTAAAGGTCATCTAGTACAACTGCTCTGCAGTGAGAAGGGACATCCCCAACTAGATCAGGTTTCTCAGAGCCCTAGAATTCCTGTCCATCCTGACCCTGAATGTATCCAAGGATGGGGCATCTACAACCTTTTCTGGGCAACTTGTTCTGGTATTTCAGTACCCTCATAGGAAAAAAGTTCTTCCTTATATTTAAACTGAAAGTATGTGCTATTTTATCAGTAATACTAAAAGGAATACCACATAAAGGACATCCCTACTGCTGGCTACTGAGATGAATGGAGCAATCTTGTATACACACACTGGAACAATGTGAACTAAATGTGGCCTTGCTCTTGGCACCTGCCAGGAACAGAGGAACAGTTGACAACTGCTACCACACACAGCACAAGAAAAGCAGATCCCTTTTTACAGAAACAAATGTTATTCTAAGCAGGCTTTCCCTGCTTTTTGGCATACTGTTTGTCCACGGATCAGTGGTAACAGGCATCTTGCAACACACTAAATATAAACCTGATGCTTATATTTGGTGCCATCTAAGTGCTATCTTTTGCCAGACTGATGCTGTCTTTTTTTTCAGAGGGTGAGGGAATTCCAAAACAACACCCAGAGTAAAGATAAATGCAAAGCCTACACTGTGGCCAGTGTACTGGCCCTATGGCCAGCAGTACTCTACTGTCTGAATCTCAGGAATCTGAATACAACGTTTGGTCTCTATTGCTTGTGTACTTTTCCACTTGGCAGAAGAGTGAGCTGAAGCACTCCCAAGTTGGCTTTGTTTCATTTGTCAGCTTGTTCATGCACTAACAACACTGATAATGTCAACATGGCTTTAAGAATAGTGTTTGCTAACTTGCTCTGGCTCTGAAATGTGAGATTGTAAAATACTGTAGCATTTTTCTAAACTTGTATTTCCTCATTCAGCAATAGAGTGGGTATATATAGACAGAAAATATCAGTCCAAAGAGTACTATAGGTAGGAGAAGTGGGTATTTATAATTGTGAGTGTTTGTGGGAAAACTGAACTGCTAGATATTATTAATATTTAACTATAATCTGTGAAAAAAAAAGTCAAACTATAATCAATTTAGGCATCTTTTGATAGTCATCTTCTTTATGTTTTCTCAGGACAGTAACATGTACATACATGTTTTCATTACCTTGACCTTGACTGTTTATTATATACGTAACAACTGTGTAGCGAAAGAGTCTTCTGTCTACAAGACAGAAGCGTTCTGTGAATGTAAGCACACAAAGCAACACTGAAATAGGTTAGCCTATTTTTTTTTTTTTTGCATGATCAAACTAAAGCAAGACCCTAGGAAGAACTCAAAGTACATTTATTTTTGTTGTTGTGTTAACATTTTGAATGTTATATGTTTATGCAGTCATTTTATGTGCTTTGCCTTGCAGCGGTTGTACATACATTTCACAAAACTTATCAGGTGTCCTGGTCACTTTTGTGACTCAACAGCACAAATCAAACCAAAGAAGTTCCTAAGGCTAGTTAGTTTAATGTGGGTTTCGAGAGTGTTCAAAGCTTCCAATTATTTTTCTTTATTCTTTCTGATTAATATCCCAGAATTTTGGTATGTTTTGTAAGTAGAAGAAAACAAAGCAAAGCAAAAAAAAAAAAAAGGATATTCCTTTATGTTTGGGAAAACATTAAAACATTTAGACAATTAAAACCTGTTTATTGTTTTAAGTGTCACCAGCCTGTTTAAACTGGATAATTTGATATTTATTTAACAGATGCTGTGGGAAATTTTAGGTATGCATTTATGCTCTGCATAAATTCTTACCAGCCAATGTGTATTTGTACAATCAGGAACATGGTTAGCTAGTATAAGATAATCTATAAAATAATTAGAATATTTTTCTCTAAAACTATAGAAATTCTAACAAACCTTTCAGAAAGGTAACTTTCTAGTTGGGCAGTAATTTTATGGATGCATTTATCTTAACTGAGCAGCCACTCTATGTAATTGAGAAAATGAGGTGTTAGAATGTGGCCTTCATCACGCTCAATATAAACACTTTCATTTTGAAGCTGTCAGCTTCAGATAGCAGTTTTGGATTCAACTCAACCCATGGCAAACAGCTAGAAGAGTGATTGGATAGAAGTGGAAATGGCACCTGTGAGCTAGGTGAACCATGGCCCAGAGGCATGAGGGGCATCCTAGTCATACAAGAGGGGACCTAGCGGTGGGGACAAGCTTAGTGCAAACAGGAAAGTGCAATGCCTGGCTTTCACTTGCTATTTAACTGACCCTTAGGGAGTGCAGCAATATAGGGGACTACAAGCAGGGACCTGGCAGACAGCATGGCAGCTCACATCACAAGGCAAACGCGAAGGGTCTGGGACAGTGCTTGGACTGCCTGGCTTGCTGTTGCCTCTACAGTCAGGACATTGCTTCTACATCTGCTTGGTCTTCTGGTAACAACTTCTGCCAACTTTGAAGAATTTCTTGGAACAGTTATAGGAACTTTGAAGTGTTCACAGGAGGCCACAGAGGTGGTGGGGTTGGAGCACATGCCCCATGAGGAAACACTGGGGGAGATGGGTTTGGTCAGCCTTGAGCAAAGATGGTTTTGGAGATATCTAACAACAGCCTGACAATACCAAAGAAGGGATTATCAAGAAGACAGAGTCAGCATTTTTTCTCAGATGCACAGTGGAGGAACGAGAGACAATGTTCTTCATCCAGACAGGAGAGGTACAGATTAAGGAAAAAGAAAACCTTTTACAAGAATAATTAAGCACTGGAACAGGTTAGCCAGTGAGATTTTGCAGTCTGCATCCTTGAACATTTTGAGCATCTGAATGGAAAAATCCCTGAGCAACACGGTTTGAATAGAGGGTTAAACCAACTTTGAGCAGGAGGTTGAGTAGAGACCTCCTAAGGCCCTTTCCAAGTTGAATTATTAAACAGTCTTAAGAACAAGTCTCTTCTGAAATCTCATTGATGCTGTTACAATCTTTCACAGATGGGTGAATGTAGTCATATTTCAAATGAGACAGTGTCTTACAGGCCCAAGGTCAGGGGGAAAAAACAGCTGAAAGTGGCAGTAAGGTCAAAAGGATGAAGCTGACAAAAGATTTATTTTCTGATGTAGAGGTGCTCAAGTAGTATATTAGATATAACACAGACATCTGAATAAACATCGCCTGAAGAGACAGAGCACAATTAAACTGTCTCAGACCATATCCTGTCATCCCAACTGCAGAGGGATGTTCGCAAGCTCAGCTCTGCATTGTTCGGATAGAATTTCTATTTCCCTCTCAAAGAGCTGGAGGTATTGTTACACAGAGGGTTCAGGACTTGATGAACAGCTAATCTGCTCTCTGAGGCTATTACTGTATTACTGAGGTACTGAATGAGGTCTCAGGGACCCAGGGCAACATGTATATATAAACGATGCCAGATTGTGCCATCCTTGTACCATCTCAGCATGTTTGGATCAATGGCTACTATTATAGTGAATAGTAAACATGAAAGAATGTTGTAAAAATGTAAAAATATGTCTCACAATCACATAGACTGCATTACCTGGATTTTATTTTGGTGTAAACTTACATAATCAACTGACTTCTTGAAATGAGCCTGGTTGGCATCCATAGTTTCACCTTAGATTTCCACATACCAGTCCTGTGTCTTGTCCAACTCTTTCCAAATCTGGCCACATTTCTAATATCTTTACATCCTCCCTGTGACCTTTCCACTTGTGTACTTGATGGATATTCCTCCTGTTTTTTCCAGGTCACTTCTCAAAACTAACTTTTTCCATGATGACTTTTCACAAACCAAGAAACATTCATATACTTGGAAGGATACTACATGCATTGTTTGAATACTGTGTCTTTGATCTGTGGACCTTGTGCTTTAGTAGTCTTCTGGATGCTTAAACACACTAACACATTGCCGGTATTCAGTAAATAATTCAGGTGGAAAGCTTCCAATTAATTATTTTACTCAGTGAAATATCAGCCTTGAATTGCAATCAATTTCATTTTGGTTAGGTAAAAAGAGACTGCATATTAGTAATCTTCTGACATCAGATGATGTTATTTTACTCCAGTCTCTAAATGTCATACTTCAACTATGGCCTTGTATGTATTTAAGCATATATGTGAAGGACTGCACACTATGTGCTTATGGAAGGATTAAGATAGGAAACTATTAGTGTGTAGAAGGAACCTCTAAGTTTCATGCTGAATTCTGATTAAAAGGAATATTTATGTTGCTTGTGAAATTATTCCAACTCATCTGTTACATAAAAGCTATCTTGAAATAGTGTAAACAAGACGTAAAACACCGAACAAAGCAATTTCTGTTTGTTTTCTTGTTTATAGGAGTACACTTGAAATCACCCTTAGGTTTCAGGTGGACATTTTAGTTATTAACAGGTTTTCTATAAACAGAACTAATGACAGTAGTAAAATTACAGGTTTTTTTCATTTGTGAAAATGAATAAATAATCCTCATCAAGCATGATTCAAATGCAAATTTCTTAGTGCTATGTAATCTGCTGGCACATTATCTTGTACTAAAGAATCCTGCTTGTCTAACCTTGATTTAATTGTGCTCTGTGCATAAGCAATGACCTCACTTGGGTCATGAATCGCTGAATCAATGGAGCAAAAAGTACCATGTTTGACCTTGCCATTAATGGCAAAGCTTTAAAGACTGCTGTATTAGGGTTGTTTATGCAATAGGTACATTTTCCTGACAATATTCAGCAGTTTTGACTTTTGAAAATTAATTTCAAAAACCACTAGTGACATGCTGCTTCCTACCCTTTCCCTCCCCTTTAAGCCGATAGGCAGTCCCTGAAAAATATCTGATTTAATTAATTAAAAGCTAAGATTTATAATATCAGTAAATTTTTGTTGGAGTTTTGATTTCAAAACTGCATGTAATAGGAGCTGTATTAAAGCCAGAAGATAACGGCCATATACTATATCTGAAATTGTAGTTAAATTTTCAGTCTGCTCAGCAGTTTTACTGGAGTAGGATTATATAATCATTTAATGGGAGTATAAAACCCAATCAGCTGACAATGAGACAACTACTGCTGTTGCTATGTTTCTCCATTCAGAAATAAAATTATACTTTAATGTATACTATACCTTACTTACACATGGAGTGCCTCTTGACTTTCATCACTGGATTTCCTGTGGCATACAGTAGGGTCTAAGACATGGTTTTTATTTGCTTGGTTTTTGCAGCTCAGGGTAGTTCATAATAATGTGAGAGTGGTTGCTTTATATACCTGATGCTGAGAGCCTCGGGACATCTCATGAGAGCACACTGAGGGGTTTGATGTGCTTGGATGAGGCTGGAGGCCTTTGTAGGGGCAACCAGTGCCAAATCTGGAGCAATCTGGTCCGTGCTATTGACAGGGAACAGCTGTCAGAGAGAAGTGTCTCTTAAACCACCCCTAGATGTAGCACTGTACAGATCTAAGGGTTCACCCTAAAAGAGAGCAAGAAGATCCACAAAACCCAGTATGGGAGTTAAGTTATTGATGCTGTAGCTGCACCTAATGTCCATCCTGCATCATGGTGTGGTGTATTTTGCTTCATTTACCAGAGTCGAATGCAGGGTTGAAAGTGATAAAGCACTGTGATGTTACTGGTTTATATCTATCTGATTACTTCAAACTGTGTTTGCTGTTTTGTTTTTGGATGACTCAACAGCGTGTTTGAGAGCTGTGGGGGCATTCAGGCTGATGAGACAGATTAAGTTGGTAGGAAAACACACTGTATAAGCAAGTCATTTCCTATAAAATATGCAGCTGATTAAAATTAGTTCCTCTCCTGTGTGGAGATAAGGTGTTTTGACAGGACACAGAGAATGAAACTCTATATTTTTTGTACTTCCATTTTGCAGATAGGTAAAGATGGTGTCTAGTGGCCCCTAAATGGGTGTCTATGGGTACCTATTGGGCTCTGAAGCCCAATAGAGAAAGTACATTTAGAGGCTTTCAGTCACTGAGGGAATTCAAAGACTTTTCTTTCTTCTTGCAAGAGTTTGGTCTGTAGGCACAGTCTTCCATAAATATCCTAAAAAACAAGGGGTCTCAGCACTGGGCATCCCATGGCATTCTTGTGTGTCAAGTCATGAACAGTATTACAATATACTATTCTCCCAAGCCAAACTGTAATAACTTCTTCTAATCATTGCTTCTTTGTCACATGGTTATTTCTAGTATCATTCTGCCTTACTGATTTTATCAGCTTGAAGTAGTTATCTTAAAATATTTGAACTGTGTCCAGTTTTGGGCTCCCCAGTTCAAGAGAGACAGAAATCTGCTGATGAGAGGCCAATGGAGAGCCACAAAGATGATTAGGGGACTTGAGTATCTTCCCTATGAAGAAAGACTGAGAGATCTGGGGCAGTTTAGTCTTGAGAAGACTGAGAGGTGCAACTGATCAATGTCTATAAATATCTGAGGGGTGGGTGCCTACTGGAGGAGGCCAATCTTTTTTCAGTTGTGTGCAGTAATAAGACAAGGAACAATGGATACAAATTTGAACATAGAATATTTCAACTCAACATGAGGAGGAACTTCTTTACAGAGAGGGTGATGGAGCACTGGAACAGGCTGCCCAGAGAGGTTGTGGAGCCTCCTTCTCTGGAGATTTTCAAAACCCACCTGCATGCATTCCTGTGTGGACCATCTTAGGTGATCCTGCTCTGGCAGGGGGGTTGGACTTGATGATCTCTGGAGGTCTTTTCCAACCTTTAACATTCTATGATTTGATGGAAAATGGTAATAAAATAGCTCTCTGACTATTTTTCAGGATTTTTAGCCAGAGAGAGATGTCATGTTCTTTTATCACAGCCCCCTTGAAGAATTTGGATGGCTCACTGATAAGCAGCCCAAATGAGAGAGGGTGCTGTCTCAGAATCACATTTTTGTGTCGTGCCAAAAGAATGCACAGTTCTGACCAAATTAAAACCTACTGAGTCGAAAATATACTCTCACAGGCAAGAAACAGGAAAGCTATTATTCCTCCCTTATTGTTATTAGAGAATATTACCTGTTACAAAGGGTTCTTTGTAAGCATAATACCCCCAGCCCCTCTTGATTCCATCTTATCACTTTAGAAGAGTGAAAATTAGCAGAATTTTTTCTCCAGTAGTTATGGAGAGAAATTCTATTTTGAGGATTTTTAGTGCTTTGTAGAGGTCATGCTGGCATTTCTAAGAACTACTTCAGACTTCTCCAAAATTTTTTTCATTATGTTGTCTTCTGTTGGGAACTATAACTCTTTAAAGTAAAACCAGGCTGACATTAGTGCTCAAGAAATAAAATTACAGGCACTAAATTTGTATTCTTATGGTAGCTCACCAAAATATGCCCCAGGAGTGCTCCACTATTATTATGTGAAATGTCATTTAAAAGATGTGTACTGCCATTCAATTCAACTTCTGAAAATGTAGCTGTGCTTACTGCAATTTTGTTGTGGATTTCTTGTTAAGTTCATTATAATTATTCCTACCTATTTGCATCACTAAAACAGAAGTGATTGATAATGACATTTTTACATTGATCTGTACCTAGTAATTGAACAACTGTGCTGTGTACATAGAACATTAAATTAGCTGGAAACTGCTTCCTGTTGAGATGTGTTCAGAAATGAAATTTCAGAAATTGACAAAAGCATCATTAAAAAATAGTAGACAGTCTAGAACCCTACTATTATTTTCTACAAAAGCACCAAGTAATTTTGTCTTACCTTCAGCCTCTCTTTTTATCTAAGAGAATCTGTTATTCATCTGGGCTGCCAGATAAGTAGAGAGTTAAAGCTTCAGAACTGAACAGCAATAAGCCACACTTAGGTTACAATTTTGGTATATATTTCACTAAGAGCAGAATACAGGAGCAGAGGAACTTTTCCAGGTCATCCAGTATCAGAAGCATTTGGTGATCACAACCTAATAGTTTATACAACTTAGTGCCATTGATATATACATCAAATTCCCTTCTTGCTTCAGTTATGCTTGTGTTAAGAAGTTTTCCAGCATCCCATGCACAGCTCCTCAGTATTTATCTAGCAATTTCCAGCAGCAACAGCAAATATACATTAACCCAGTTATATTTTTATTCTATTCTATACTGTTCTATTCTATACTCACTATATCTAAGCTACATTTAGATATATAGCATATATTTCTCTTTCAGGAACTTATATAATATCCTCTTAAAGCTGTATCAGATTTAATCATAGAATCAACCAGGTTGGAAGAGACCTCCAAGATCATCCAGTCCAAACGATCACCCAGTCCTATGCAATCAACTAGACCATGGCACCAAGTGCCTCATCCAGTCTTCTCTTGAATGTCTCCAGTGATGGCGACTCCACCACCTCCCTAGGCAGCCCATTCCAATGGGCAATCACTCTCTCTGTGAGGAACTTCCTCCTAATATCCAGCCTATACCTCTCGTGGCACAACTTGAGATGGTGTCCCCCTTGTTCTTCTGCTGGTTGCCTGGGAGAAGAGACCAACCCCCACCTACCTACAACCTCCTTTCAGGTAGTTGTAGACAGCAATGAGGTCACCCCTGAGCCTCCTCTTCTCCAGGCTAAACAACCCCAGCTCCCTCAGCCTCTCCTCATAGGGTTTGTGTTCCAGGCCCCTCACCAGCTTCATTGCCCTTCTGTCCTTTCTGACCTAAGTTTCACAGTTACTCATTGAAGGGTAAAGAACTACTGTGCATTTTGAATTGGGGTCTTTCCAGCTTCATTTGATCTCCCCCTTATTCTTGTACTGCAAGAGAAAAAAATGACAAGTGAATCTCTGTCCCCTTTCTGTGACAGCGACTGTTTAATTAAATTTAGTCATACATCTCTATTCACAAGTCATATTTTTCTCAGGTTTTGTAATTCATTTTATGAAGCTGTCTGTGGAATCTCTTCACAAAAACAGCTGTGGTAATGGTTACTCAGTTGTATTTTCTGTACTGCTCATTTTTCTCTTGTTACCCCATCAAAAGTTTGAATGCTAAATTCCTGCATTCCAGATTCCTTTGTTTTCCTTTTCAGCTTCTGATGTCACTATTTGCATTTATATATTCTGATTTATTGAGTTCACCAAAAGAATGCAAACTGTCCCTGATGTATATACATACATACATACATTTATATATATTTAACCACCGATATAAACAATAAATCAAAATTAAACCAAACCATAAATTTCAAAAACCATAGAAACATTCTCAAATTCATTCCAAAATATCAGTCCATTCTTGTGTACTTGTCCTATAAGCATCAGAGAAAATCAACTGCATAGCTATTGCCACAGCACTTTCCATTTCCAAACCTGCCATTTAGCTGAACTAATATAAGGAAGAAAGAGGAGGCTCCATTCTGAGGTTTTCTGGTCCAAATTCTGCCCCTCCATTAAGAAGTGCAATTTCAGTGTCAGTGGATAGGTTTTCTCTTTTGTGAACTAGAAATCAGGATTAGAACTCATTACCAGAGAGTGTTGAAAACTGGAGTATAACAGAGAGACCTGTTTCTTGTTTCCTCTTTATTATTTCAGAATTGAATCCAAGTTCTTTAGCAACTGACCTCCTGGGAGGAGCCAACAGCTGAGGAGCCTAGAGTTTACTTGCAGGTCCCACATTTTGGGGTGATTTCCTGTGCCTTTCACAGAAGCTATGTTCTAATTCTACACTAGACGTGCATCCTTGCATTGTCTGAACTCCAGCCTACTCTGCAGAGGCTAAATAAAGAACTTGGAAAGAGATGGATGATTCAACATCGGTTTTCACAGGCTCATTTATACTTCAGATTCACTGGCTGGAGGGTGGGTTCAGTATGTGGTTGTAACAGTCATATCCTGGCCTGGGGCTGTCCTTTGACATCTGTACTGCAGTGGAGCTGTTACAGCACTGTATGACTGAGAATGTCCGTGACCTCTGGGATTTACAGCACACTGAGGTGTGTTTTAAAAATCTCATTAGATTGCTCTTTTTAGATAATGTCTCTATTCTCCCCTTCTTTTTTTTTTTTTCAGAAAGGAGAATTTAGTGTGATAATTTAAGTACTGTATCTGTGAACTCTGTACTACAGGAAAAAGTAAGCTTTGCCATCAGAAAAGAAGTGGCAAAGAAAAACAATAGCACAAAGTTATACAATTTTTCTTTTTATTTATGCTTCTTTCAAAAAATTTCTTTAGTCCTGCTACTCAAAACTCACTCCCAGGATTTTAAGGAAGGAATCTATATCTCACTGAGAAACCGTTACAGTTTTCAGTGACAGTGGTGTTGTGGACCCATAATATTTTTGTTGATAATAAATCATAGAATCATAGAATCAGTCAGGGTTGGAAGGGACCACAAGGATCGTCTAGTTCCAACCCCCCTGCCATGGGCAGGGACACCTCACACTACATCAGGCTGGCCAGAGCCTCATCCAGCCTGGCCTTAAACTCCTCCAGGGATGGGACATGTTATGGTGATAAACAGTGATAGTAATATTGCTAGTAATAATTATGAAGAGGTTTTGTCCTGTGGTACCATGGAATGACACAGAACGTAAACCAGGATGGATTTTATGACTTATGCCTGTGTTTAGAGGGGTCTTCTATTGCCTGGACACTAACCTGGTTTTTTTCTGGCTCTGAAGAAGAATTCCATATCCAGTAGAAAACTAACCCTGTGTTCAGTGTCTGGAGAAGAGAGGGGCTTGTGCTTCTTCATATTAGAAAACCAACAACATAGGTGCTTGAATGCACTCAGGATAAAATGAAGCTCAGGTCAGAATAGACAATATTAAATAAATAGCCATAATGATAATAGCAACAACAACAACAACATTAAATAATAATAATTGAATAACAGTACAGTTTTCAATTTATTTTTTCTTTTTTATATTTTTAAGGTTTTTTTCTAAACACTCAAATCTTATCACAGTTAAACTGTGCTCTGTAAATTTCACCTTCTTGCCAGGGTGATGGCAAAAGAACTATCTTGTCCAAAAGGCCATCTATTCAAATTAACAGTGATTGGGTGGAAATAATTACTATATGACTACTTTCCTCTTATCATTACATTTAATTACAGTTGATTAAATCATCACCTCCTGTTTAGAATGAGTTTACTTTTTAAACCTGCTAGGTTTTAAAATTTATTTTATTCTCTATTCCAGTTTGGTCATGGTACCGTGCCATCATCTTGTCATTGATAAGAAAAGTGAAAAACAAAAGCTGTTTTACACTTCATGGAAGTGCTGAGAGAGTTGGGCTTGTTCAGCCTCGAGAAGAGAAGGCCTAGGGGAGACCTTATTGCCACATGTGAGTACATAAAGGTGGCTACCAGGAAAATGGAAACTCCTTTTTTATAAGGAGTCACTTGGAAAAGGTAAGGGGTAATGTGTACAAGTTACTCCAGAATCCAGAGAGAAAATTGGAATCCAGAGAAAAAAAATCACAAAGAGAACAGTTAAGCATAGGAATAATCTCCCAAGAAAAGTTGTGGATTCCCCTACATCCATCAGTTTTAAGACTGAGCTTGATGGTGTGCTGGGCCATCTCCTTTAAACTACACTATCGCATAGCTGGACGAGATGACCCTTGGGGCCCCTTCCAATTTGACATTCTGCAATTCTGTGATCCTGTGACTTTATGGCACCATACAGATTGCCAGCTTTTCAGTACACAACCAGTTCAGTTACAACATGTAGTGAATTCCAGAAATGCAGATGTTACCAACCTGCTTTGCTTTTAACTGCCTGTAATAAAATATCTTCAGACACCGCCATAATTTATTTACAGAGTATGTTTACAGGTTCTGCTATTTGATTGTGAGCAATACATTCCACATGTGAAGACAGTTAAATGATTTAAGAACAAATCTGGGAATTTCCAATACAGTGATTTACACTGGAAATAAAGGTGCCACGATCTGCAGTTTCCCACAAATGGGATTCTGTAGCTAATTAGCCGGGTACTCGTGGCTTGCTGCTCTGTCTGGTACCTTCCCAGACACTGTAACTATAATTCAAGCAGCTCTTGGCTCAGAGAGAGCTAAGGGGCCTCTCTCTTTTCTTGCCCAGTTCACTGTCTAGAGCTTTTCCTTGGCTTGGAAGAGGGCTATGGGACCTCTCTCTTGTGCTCCGTCACTGGGCTGTAGGAGTGTTTGTTGCCTTGGTCCAGGTGCAAGGCCTAGGCGTGGTTGGCCCTTTAGGACAAGCTCTTCACCTGCAACTCCGACAGCATTTGGCTCTTGTTGCTTTCTGGGTGAGAAGGCGAGAAATTGCCTACCTTTTTGAGTGGTTCAAATACTGTCCAAAGACAATAAATGCCCTTTGGTAACAGAAATCTGATAACTGAACTTATAGGATGGGGCAAACATGGCCAGGGGCACACACAGTATACAGATGTGTTATAAGGATAATTACATGTGCTACCCATTTGCCTGGACCACCTGGACCCCAGGAAGTGTTCAGGTTTGCACATTCACAGGTGCTTGACTTATTGTCTGGATTTGTCTGGGTTTGTTTTGGGGTTTGTCCCTTCAGGACACTGCTAACACTAGAGTCTAGAAATGCTGCTTGTCAGGACTGCAGGCTTCATCAGGGTTGCAGTACAGCTACAGCTTTATGAAGCAGGATGATAGTGATCCTTCACTAAATCCGTAATTTGGTAGTCAGCTGTATAAAGTATTGATTGCTGCTTATATGACTTCCAGCATTTTACTTGTGTACAGTCAGCTGCTGAAGTCTTAGCCAAATTAAATTACTTTCTGCTCATCTTCCTTACGCTAGTCAGTAACCTGGGGTTTTTTCATTCTCTCTTTGTGAACAAAAAACCTACGAACTAGATCTGAACCTCTCCTGAAACATTCAGCTGAATTAAATACAACATCACTGACATTTACCACCAGTCTGTAGTGGTAGCAATTACTACATCATCTGCTGGGAATCGTTACCCAAATGTAAACATTTATCAGAAACATGTATTGATAGTGCACCTGATCTTCTAGATATGAAAACCATGTACACTAATGACTAATTTTGTTCTGCATGGCAGCTGTAGCAGAAACACCAAGATGTATAAATGGTTCACTTCACAAGTCAGTAGTACTTTTTTTTCCCTGTCATTTTAACTGCAGATTATTTGTGAAGAAAATAGAATTTTCTTCTGTGATTTCTTGATGTGGATGAGAATATAAGAATGGGGTTTCTTGCTTCTGGTGATTCCTAGTTAAGAATGGTAAAGTAGCTCAGATATAGGTACAACCCTATTTCTGGGTTAAAGAACAGAAACATAGAGAAAGTGTGTATATGAGAAAGACTGGAACTTGAAACAATTTTCTTTTCCATTACAAGTTGTGGTGAAGGCACCATATGCCCAGAATTATGCCCCAAATACTGTAAAACTTGTTCCAACATGTTTGGCTGCATTCGCCTTCCACCTTCCTTTCTGGAGTGGGTATTCAGCCCAGAGGTGAGGGGAACAAAGACCGAAGTGCCATTCAGACAGGGTAAACAACCCAACCTGCCTTCTAAGGGGTAAACAACAACATGAACCCACCGTATGGGATGCCTGTGCTCCTGCCAAGTAAGGGCATAATTCTCGCCTCATGCTTACTATAGGCTAAAGCTCTGTGTGTACGAGATTGCCCAGTGGCCAAATTCAGCCTCAAGAAACTTATAAGTATTACCCCAAGTTGTAAACAAGTCACTCTCTTTGCCCGAGCTTTGTAAGTTCTTTGCTCTCTTTGCTACCAAACTCCAGGCCTAAGCTGCATAGCTATTGCTAGTAAGATTTCTCATTCCACCCTCAAGCAAACTACTGGCCTCTGCAGTCCACAGAGAAGCTAGCAACCCTGAGGGCCCACAAAAGAGAGTCCTTTGCTTGAAACTCAGCCAGCCAGCATTGTATCTGCCAGTCCTGTCAGTTGGAAGAGAACCACTGCATCCTGAAAAGGACTGACCCCCAAGGGTAAGCTCTAGCCCAGATGGGGAATGGACTAGCCCGAATCTCGGCAGTCCAAATGTCTGCTATAGCTACAAGCAGCAGACATACGAACCCACGACCCTGTGTGCCAGCTTGTAAAAGCAGGAACAGCGCCTAGCCACATCTTGCATGACCCCACTTTGTCACAGGAGAGAAGAGCACCCACCACCTGTTCCTGCTCCACAGCACTGTAAACCCCAGCGAAACTCAAATTTGGGGCCTGTGAGAGAGTCCTGCCAGCTCACTTCAAGCCAAATGGAAGCCGCTGCCACTCCACACAGCTGTGCCCTGACCTGGAGCCGCATCACTGGCCCCGACTGCCTGCAGCGCGGCCTGCCCCACTGAGACCACGCAGCCACCCACAAGGGCCAGTCCCTGGCAGCTGCACTGCGCCGCCCCTTCTGCTCTCAAGCAGCAGCTCCAGGAGGGACCACCGACCTGAGGGAGCCACCCAAGCCCTTCCAAGGAAACCTGCTGACTGGCAGAAGGCTATGTCTCACCCCCACCCCACCCCCCCACCTCTGCGGGAGGAGAAGACTGCCCCCACCACCAGCATCCAGAGGGAAGCCGCCCCCATGGACCCACCAGCAACTTCAGCCACAGCCTTAGCCCCAGGAGTCCCTCCCTGGAACAGACCAGCCCAGGACCCAGCCCAGGAGCATGCCAGGCAGGTAGGCATATGTAGCCTAGCAATGAGCCTCACTACAAACAAAAGACAAAGTGCATATACTTTGCACCCACTAATGTTCAGTTTGAACCCCCCACGCTAGCTAGCATGACATTTCTAGTTTAAGCCTCTACATGAATTGCATCTGACACTGTATATAAAGTACTCTTCCCTGTATATAAAGCTGCAAGCATCTTGTCAAGTTACCATCTGGTGGACAAGCAGCAGAATTGCATCTTAGTTCTTTTAATTAGAAATTACTTCTGTAAATATTCTAATTGGACCCAAAATTGTATATATGAGACCAGTTATGGGATATATCTCACAATCATGCACTAGAATCTGTATATAAAAAAGTGATTAATAATTTATTAATACTTTTTCATATTTTTTCATATTTATTAATTAATGAATTAATAAACTCTTCATCACACAAGTTTAAATAACATATAACTTGTGCTTCAGGGTTACAGGAGATGTTTGATAACTGTGGACACAAATATTAGGGTATATACTGCCTTTTAAAGTTGAGACGAATCCCACCCCAGGCAAATGGTTGATCCTTACAGATCAGCAGGGAAGAGATGCAAAGGTACAGCATGATTTGCCCAGGTCATGTGGGACATTATAGCCAAAGCCTGAAGGAAAACCAAATTTTGTCAGTCTTCTACCTAGTAGGCTCCAAACACATAATTTGTTTATCTCTTTTTGCAAATGTTGGGAAATACTTCTCTTTTTAAGAGGAGGCTGGTGATGGATATTGACTAAAACTGCTTAATCAAAACCATGATCGTGATTCATTCTCTTCACAGAGAGAGTGATTGCCCATTGGAATGGGCTGCCCAGGGAGGTGGTGGAGTTGCCATCGCTGGAGACGTTCAAGAGGAGATTGGATGAGGCACTTAGTGCCATGGTCTAGTTGATTGTTTAAGGCTGGGTGATCAGTTGGACTGGATGATCTTGGAGGTCTCTTCCAACCTGGTTGATTCTATGATTCTATGATTCATCTCTTACTCTTCACCTATAGGTTCCTCTCACTATTTTTTATTTTCACCTTGGACTCTAGAAGAGATTTTACATGAGTCTGTGCAAAGTAGAAATGTACATAGCCTTAACAGTATACTAGTGCACTATTTGTCATGGTAGGGCCATGACATGGCCTAGTACAAACCCAGACAGGCCTTCAGATGTCTAGACAAGGTCCCTTTCTCTCCCCTCCTTCCCGCAAAAAGACAGGGCAACATGGGAAAAAGAACAAAGGGGAAAGGACTTCTGCTTGTCTGATAAACAAGATGTTTATCTGGGATGAGAGCACCTAAGCTGACCAATGCTTCCCCAGAAACAAGGCTTTTGTTTCTGCCTTTTGTGGTTATAGCCTGGCAGAACGCCTGGGCAGCTACACATTAGCTTCAGTGCCCCATTGGACCAATTAATCACTGGTCATATGTATATAGGGGTTGACCTGGTAATTGTCTTTGCCTTGCTCAAATCTTGCTTCAAACCTTGTTCAAGCCTTGCTCTTGAACCTACTTGGACCCATCTTGTAAAAGCAGCCTCGAGTTGCCCTGCCCTGACTTGAGTGCCTGGTCCAGAGCCTGGAATATAGCCACAAGCCGTACACAGCAAGCCGGAGAAGCCACAAGCCTCGAAGCCAGATCCGCCTAGCCTGCTTCCCCTTGCCACTAGAATGGTGCTGTGCCTCAGTTTACCCAGGAATCAAGCAAGCGCCTGTTGCAAAGAGCGTCGTTAACTGCCCACTGTCCGCTGAAGTCCGATCAGCCTGGGACCACGAGGTAAACTCTTCTTGCTGGCAATCTGCCATGCCAGCACTGTACAAAAGCACCCCAAAGCTAACACAGCACCAGCAGCAGCATTCCCCATGTGGGTAAAACCAGCTGTGAGTAATTAATTCACTGCCCTTTGGGTTTAAAGGTTCTTATCGAGCCTCCCCCCACTGTAATTGAGCTCTATCTGCTCTCGGGGACCTTCTCTTTCCAAGTTATTGCTTCCTAGTTTGCATAAAATTGTTTGTATTTTGCCCTAAGACTGTATATTCCCATTGTAAATATATATTCCAACTATACAACAATCCTATTCAATGAGTTTTGGCAATTTTCATTAATAAAGGGTTACTAATATTTTATTAATACCCATTTGCCATATCATTTATTATTGTTGTAAGGATAATTAATAATCCCCTTTGTGACACTATTCTATTTCCTTTTCTTTGTTCCCTTTGGTTAATCTTCTCCCATATTTGCCTTGGAATATGCAACTGTTAAAATGGTTAAAAGCCATGGTTTGCACTGCCTTCCAATGAAGATAAGGTAAAACTTAATGTATTTGAGAAGAATCTCTACATGTTTCCCTTTCAGATAATGTGATACTTTCTTTCAAAGTGTTTGCCTTCAGATTCAGTTTACATACCTGAAGGTGTACTGCTTGATATAATGATTGCATCCAATTGCAATTGGATGAATTTAATTTATCTGTAAATTGTATTTAACTGAATTATTTTGTGAGCTTGGTTTCTGTGGAAATAGTTATAACCTCATTATTCTTTTAAAAACACATCCTAATTTGATCTGTAGCCATCTTCTGATTTCACACACTAAATAAAATGAAAATATTTGTCTTTGAGTGGAATGTTGAAAATGCACAATTGGGCACAAGAACAAATCAGACAAAAATACTCTCTGTAATCTACAACATTGTAGATTTTGAATCAGGACATCAGTACAGCTTATGTTGAAAACTGTTTTTATTATAATTTATATTGTTTTAAAGAAGGAGATGTTTTAAATAAAAAGTTGTTTTAAATAAGGACTTGCTTTGAAAAACATTCTGTAAGAACCTTAGATTTCCTTTCCTAAAATGGTTGTTATTGCTTTGCTTATAAAATATCCAGTAATGGTCTTAATGTGTTATTTTGGATCTTCATCCTTACAAAGAACTCTGTCTTCTGCTTTTTTTATTGTTTTGTCACTATCCAAAGGTAACAACACTTGAAGACTTGCAGTCATATGCATTTCTTTGAGAGAGGAATAATATGCAACATGGTTTGGAGGAAGTATGTGAAGGGAAGGAAGGTAAGAATCACAGAATCATAGAATAGTTTGGTTTGGAAGGGACCTTTAAAGGAAAAGCATTCTCACCTGCTTTTGCAACTCTGTAAGGTGCAGGTCCCTGTACACACTTCTCCTTGGCTGAGAGAGAGATTTTGCAGGCAGCATCTGCTGCAGGCAGCATCCGCTGCAGACAGGCACTCCCATCTATGTTCACCACAGCACGAGAAACACTGATCAGGCACTTGGTTTGCAGACAGCATGAGCCCATTGGCAGGTCAGGAGTGGGTTTGTAGAGGAAGGAGATTTCCTCTTGTTCTACTTATTTCTGCAGTTAGAGGCCTTCTGCCTGGTGAGATGGGTTTTGTCCTGGACCACCCACTCCAAGATAGATGACTCCCTCATGGCAGCAACTGCAGAAGCCATGCATTGCCTCTTAGAAGTGAAGGTGGTAGGAAAGGGAAAAATCTGGGTGTAAGATTCTGGCTTTATCTTACTGTCACAAGTGTCACCTATAAAGTGCCACAGAGGCTGGAAGGAAACATATTGATCACAGAATCACAGAAACATTCAGGCTGGAAAAGAACCTCAGGATCATCAAGTCCAACTGATAACCCTATTCTACAAGGTTCACTCCTAAGCCATATCCCCAAGCACCACATCCAAATGACTTTTACACACACACAGAGTTGGTGACTCAACCATCCCTCTGGACAGCCCATTCCAGTGCTCGATTACTCTTTCAGTGAAAAAATTCTTCCTAATGTCCAGTCTAAACTTATCCAGTTGCAGCTTGAGGCCGTTCCCTCTTGTTCTATCACTAATTACAAGAGACCAGCACCAGCCTCTCCACAATCTCCTTTCAGGTAGTTGTAGAGAGCAATGAAGTCTCTCCTCAGCCCCCTTTTTTTTTAAACTAAACAGTCCCAACTCCTTTAGTCACTCTTCATAAGATTTATTCTCCAGGCCCTTTACCAGATTCTTTGCCCTCCTCTGATGTCATGAAGCCTTTCATAGGGGGAAAAAAACCTGGCAATACCCAGTTCCACTGCCTGCCAGCTGCCTGCTTTTACAGTCAGCTGCTTATGTTACAGGCACCCAAAGCTGTAATTACATGCAAATACTTACTAATTTCCCATCTACTTGCACCATTTTCTGGAGGATATTAGTATAATCCATTTCGTTCTTGTCTATACTAATAATGCTCTGTAAATACAAATGAGAAAATTCAATTTTAGAACAGCAACAGTGCTTTTCATATAACACATCTTTAGAAGATTATTGCATGTCTCAAGTGGTTGATGTCACACCACTGTCTGCTTCAGAGCTCATAAACCCACCAGGGCTATGCTGTAATTATCTAAAAATGCACCACCCAAAATTTCTTCTCATTTCCCAACACCTCCACACACAGGCACTACCACCACAGCTGAGTGAGAATACTGGGCAACTGGTCCTGGGGGGGTTTGTGGGTGTCTGGACACTAGAGAGGAGCCTTGCTTGTGGCATCCCACTGCCTAGCCACGGTCATGCTGACCTCCTCAGGTTGCCATGGTGACACCTCCGGCTTGGGTGTCATTGAACAGGGGATTCAAAACCATTTACTCTTGAGAAATAATTTTCTGTCAATGCTAACCTTAAGAAACAGGTGATTTTATTGCCATCATCAAGGAACTATGCTTTTTAGAGACAAACCAGCTGACTAAATTTCTTGGTTAAAAGTTGTAAGTTTTTATATTCAGATTCAGGGGTATGCATGTTCTGCCAGGGGGTGGTCTGTGGCCACAAGTCCCTCAGGGATGTCCCTGCCCCAGAGTGAACTGTCTGCAGCTGCAGACTCTCAAAGGTGTCCCTGCCCCAGTGTGGGTCATCCATGGCCACAGTCCCTCAGGGATATCCTTGCTTGACATGAGTCATTCATGGCTACAGTCATATCCCTGCCCCAGTGTGGGTCACCCACAGCTACAGTCATAGAATCATAGAATCATAGAATCAATCAGGGTTGGAAGAGACCACAAGGATCATCTAGTTCCAACCCCTCTGCCATGGGCAGGGACACCTCACACTAGATCAGGCTGGCCAGAGCCTCATCCAGCCTGGCCTTAAACACCTCTAGGGATGGGGCCCCAACCACCTGCCTGGACAACCCATTCCACTCTCATGGGGAAGAACTTCTTCCTCACATCCAGTCTGAATCTCCCCACTTCCAGGTTTGTTCCATTCCATCTAGTCCTGTCACTACCTGATAGCCTAAAAAGTCCCTCCCCAGCTTTCTTGTAGGCCCCCTTCAGATACTGGAAGACCACAAGAAGGTCACCTCAGAGCCTTCTCTTCTCCAGAATGAACAGCCCCAACTCTTTCATTCTCTTCTCATAGGAGAGGTGCTCCAGGCCTCTGATCATCCTCGTGGCCCTTCTCTGGTCACGTTCCAGCATGTCCATATCCCTCTTGTAATAGAGGCTCCAGAACTGGACACAGTACTCCAGGTGGGGTCTCACCAGAGCTGAGTAGAGGGGGAGAATCACCTCCCTTGACCTGCTGGCTATGCTTCTCTTGACACAGCCCAGGATCTGGTTGGCTTTCTGGGCTGCAAGTGCACACTGCTGGCTCATGTTGAGCTTCTCATCTACCAGCACCCCCAAGTCCCTCTCCTCAGGGCTGCTCTCCAGCCAGTCACTGCCCCTTGTGAGTATCCTTGCCCCTCTCTCCCGGAGCGTCCTCAGCAGGGTGCCTGCAGCCCTTTATGGCTGCACATCTCTTTCTGAAGCAAGTGTGAGCAGGAGCACTGTGTGTGTCTCTGAATGGATGAAGTTGAGCATTTGATGGGTTTTTATTCTATAGAGTGCAGATCTGGCTGAAGCAGCTCTTGACTAGCACCCTGTGGATCATGCCTTCTGCAGTTTCTCTCTGTATTTTTCACCTTTGCACATTGTAAGTGTGTTGTGCTTTAACTTCATCCAGCAACTCAGCCCCACACAGCCTCTCACTCACTCTTCCATGGTGGGATGAGAGAGGAAATCAGAAGATAAAAAGTGAGAAAAATCATGGGTTGAGATAAAGACAGTTTAACAGGTAAAGCAAAAGCTGTACACACAAGCAAAGCAAAATAAGGAATTAATTCACTGTTCCCATCAGCAGGTAAGTGTTCAATCATCCTGTGATCCTGTGATGTTTGGGAAAAAAAGGCTTCATTACACGTGACAGTTAATTGGGAAAACAAATGCCATCACTTCAAACATCTCCCATGTCCTCCTTCTTCCCCCAGTTTTATATCCTTGACCATGATGCCATATGGTATGTAACATCTCTTTGTCAGCTGAGGTCAGCTGTCCCAGCTGTGCCCTTTCCCAACTCCTTCTGCACCCACACCCTACTTGCTAACGGAGGGAGGTGAGAATCAGCAAAGGCCTTGACGCTGTGTAGGCACTTTTCAGAAGTAATGAAAACATCTCTGTATTATCAACACTGTTTTCAGCACAAATCCAAAACATAACTCCATATCAGCTACTACGAAGAAAATTATTCCAGCCATAAACAGCATGAAGTGCAAGACTTTGTCTCCTTTCTGACCAGGCTTTTGTCTTTGCCTTGGCTGAGCCTTCTCAAGGTTCCCATTGTATTCCTCTCAGGGGAGAACTTTGATCATCCCCTTTACAGACTTGCTACAACTGGAGTCCTTGGACTTGTTGGTCTGCTAACTACTAACACTACTGACTCTACTTCTAATATAAAAGCACAAAAGCTGCTCAAGCCTGGACTGTGGAAATGACTCTTCCTTGAGAACTAGTTTATGAGGTCTGTTACTGAAGGATTAGTGCTAAGATTCAGCTGTTGTCAAGAATTAGGTTTACAAGTAAGGTTACAGTAATAAAGGCTTCAAATAGGTTGAAAGGGAAGCAGAGTTCTCTAGCAAGGTCTCAGGAAGAATCTCTCTTGAGACCTTGGTCAAGAAGGCCATGACTAGGGATCAGGGAATTCCAAGACCTAGAGTGACATTACTCCCAGGTTTAGGAGAGAGAACATGTCTAGGGCTTGAGTATCAGTGCAAAAGTGATATCAATGAAAGACCTGGGCTGCAAAAACAGTTACCACAGAGAACCTGTACAACAAGGCAATGGACCAGTGATGGTGGGGTAGGGTTCAAATTGGGTTAAGTACTAGGGTTAGGAGACAAAGCCTTGGGATTCAGCTAAAGTGGGGCTGCAAAGGTAGCTTCCAAGGAAGGGGTGGGATGCAAAAAGAAATCTACACTGATATTTTATTAAAGAAGGCCATTACTGAAGGTCTTGGGATATCGATGAGCCAAGGCCAAAATCTTGTGGTCTTGGTTTAGGATTAGTATTATGAGAGAGGTAACACGTATGGCTTCAGTTGGGGGTGTTTTTCAAGGGGCTGATCAAGGAAGATTGCAAAGCCAAATCATTCATGGGAGCTTCTTCAACAATACCATGGCTGAGAGTCTTGAGATTAGATTCTGACAAGGCCAGAGTCTTAAAGCCAGATTTAGGATTAGGATTGTGAGAGACAAAGCTCTGTTTGGAGTGAAGCTTCAAAGGAGTTGCTCAAGGAAGGGGGGGACAGTGAAAAAAAAAAATGTTAAAGCAGTGAAGTCAGGGGGTCTTGAACTAAAGCTCAGCCAAGCCCAAGCCTGGTTTAGGTTACATTTAGGGTTGAAGTCAGGAGAAGCTCAAAGCCTAAAATCCTAGGCCTCAAATGCAGAAGGGACCTAAAGCTACATAGATGAAGTGGGGCTGTAAAGGGTCTGACAAAGAGGGGAGTGGACTTCAAATAGAAATCATTCTTGGGAATTTGCTGTGGATCTTGTGGTAAGGCTCAGTCAATAATGTATCATAGGATTGTGTTTAGGCTCAGTGATTAGGTTAGGCTTAGGATTTATTTTAGGGTTGTGTTTAGTACACAGACAAATCCCAGAGCTCCAGTTGATGTAGTGCTGCAGCAGGGTGGGCAGGGGAAGGGGCAGGCTAAAGACAGAAATCATTATTGACATCTTATTCAATGTCATACTGCTGGAAGTCTTGGGCTAAATGTACAGCTGAGATCAAGAGGCCTCTCGTCTCAGCTGTGCACTACTCTGTAATCCATGCAATATTGCTCTTGAAAAAGATCCCAGAAATCATTTATTTTTGAATGCCCTCCACTCCCTTTGGCAGCCTCACCCTCACTGCAGCCTCAGGCTTTGTCTCTCCCTAACCATACATTTAATCATAGGTTTTATCCTTGGCTGAGCCTTAGCCAAAGTTGCCTAGCCATGGCCCAGTTTGAGAACATTTCAGAGGACTGCTGCAACGGTGTGCAGTAGTATTTATGTTTTCTGAAGACTATATTCAGGGCATTTGTGATATTTTTTAACTGTTTGTATCTCACCATCTTATTTTATTTTGGCAAGCATAAATGAAGTGTCTCTGAACAGATCCGCAACCCCTGCATTCCAGTGGCATAAGGATGCAGCTCCTGGTGAATTTTTGCCTAGTGTGGTAATAATAAAATGCATAGCATTTCCACAGCAGCTGGCAGCTTCACAGACCCCGATAAAGTGAATCAAAGGATACCTGTTGTGCTGTTTCCTTTAATAAGGCACATTTTAATGATTAATCTGACCGGCACCTTTGTAACCTGCATGCTGACTTTGAAGAATGTGACTGTAAGCCAGCCACTGCTCTTGTATACCAATAGGTCTCTTCAAGGTGCTGCTACTGCTCTGAACACTGAATCTGAAAACAAAGGCCATAGTTCTTGGTAGCAGACAGAGCAGACAGTGGTTGCAGCAGCTGGACCAAGTCTAGGAAGATAGGAAGCAACTGGAAAGGAAGGGAGAATTCCTGGATGAAGGAAGCTTAAGAGTTTGCGGGGGCGTGAGAGGATCTTTGAGAGTCATGGACTCTAAATAATCTCACTGAGGTCCCAGGCAGTTGCGTTATACTTGTATTTCCTCTTACAGGAAAGTGCTGAGTCCAAATATAGTTGTTTCTCATCTAAATGAGGTATTTGTTTTCTTTCTTGACAAAGAGATAACTTTTTTAATCATTCAGTTACATTTTATTTTTTGTTTATTTGTTTTGTGTGCTTTGTGATTGCTTCAAATGTACAATAAAATATCTCTGCCTGTGTAGATCACTCATTTCCTTTGATCACATAGTAAACAGCATGCTCCTACTCACACTTCTGTGGGTATTAACCTTGCTTCTGCTGTCTAGTTCAGAAAAAGTTCTAGTGGAATACCTTGAAGTAGCAAGGCCAATGTGTACACATGGTGAGTTAAAAAAGACTGTAAGCCAAGATAGAGAAACCAATACTGAGAGAAAAAAAAAGGTAAGTAGCAAATGAATTAAAATAAATAAATTCATTCTGGGAAAAAAAAAAAGAGAGAGAGAGAAAGAAAAAAGGCAAAAAGAAGAGCAGAAAAGAACAGTGTGAAAAGATAGAATATGAATGAAAAGGACAGTGACTAGGTAAGAAGGGAGTGGAAGATGAGGGAAGTTGATGATTGACAGAATAATCTCACTAAACCAAGGAATGATTAAGAGATGGGCGTAGGAACAGTGAAAACATTGGAGGAAGAGATTTTTAAAGTAAAATAAAATAGTAACAAAGAAAAGATGGGTTGATTATTATACTACCAAACACAACTTTCCCTTGACTTGGACATTCACATCATCATCCTCATGTATTTGCTTAAGAACTGGTCCTTAATCATATCTTAAAAATATACATCCTATCTGGAATCTTTTCTGATAGATTTTTTTTTATATTAGTAACAAAGTTATGAAAGGAATTCAGGGTTGTAACTCTTCAGAACCAATGCTAACAGCAGATTAATTTTTATACTTGCCATGTAAGGGATTTTAATGCACAAGATTGATTCCAATATGAAGCTATATTTTGTTTCTGGAAAATGGAGCAAGGGTATTTTTCTCAGACATTGATTTCCTCTTCCATTTAGAATGATAGATAGAATTAAAAACAAGCAAACAAACAAACAAAAAACCTAAACACTTTTCTATTTCAGAGGCTATTTCTGAGAAACCAGCCTAGGTCCTCTTTAGCTAACAAGGGCAAAGGCTGCCATTTCTAAATGTCTGTGCTCGAAATCCCACATTTAGATCACTAAAAACTAAAAGACATGACTAATTTTTTACAATCTTATTTACTAAAGTTGCTAAAACCAAAGATACTTGACTTCATCACCAAATTTAGAATTGTCAATTATATATTTTTGTGCTTGTCACAATATTATAAATATAATACTGTGGCACATCCCTGTGTAAAACTAATTTAAACTGAAGCTAATTTCTATACATTGAACTGCGTTTTATCAAGATTACTGACCAGCATAAGAATTGCCATGTATGTATTCACTGCATTTTATGGACAGACTACAGATAGAGATTACAAATAGATTAATTACTATCAAATTATTTTAAGATTGATCTAGTGACTCTCTTCTTTTATAGAATGAAAATTGTAATAAAGCTAAATTGCTGTAGTTAGACTATTTTGAAAACATTCTCTCTGACTTCTTTCTATTAATCCAAACTCAAGCAGCAACTAAAGCCCATACAAATTTCAAGTCCAATATAATATCTTAACAAGGTCCATCATGACTGTAGAAATTTTGTGATGAGATGTCCCTACAACTCTAGCCCTGATGATCAAATTCTGCAAACCAGAGTCTTCAATGTGTGTGTAATGTTTGTTTCAAATAGTTGTACACAGTTTGACACTTTTAGGAAGCAGTTAAGTGTTTTCTGTCGGGTGCAGAGGACTCTTCTGGCAGACTTTGCGCTGAAAACAAGAAAATGAAGTCAAAATGTACACAACTCAGAGATGCTGTAGCAAGAATGTTTTCTTTGAGCTGTCTCACATCTCTGCTCTACCCTGTAGCCTGCAGGATTAGCACACTCCTAACATCGCGCGGTAGAGGAAAAGAAGGAAGGAATGTGTGTGACTTCCTAATGTGACCCTGTGGGCAGTGAAAGCCTCATGACAGTTCTAGCACAAAGGAGGTATTGTTAACAATTATTATTATGGTTTATTAACAAGTACCAATAAAAAAAAAAAATAAACAAAGAAATGTCAGGAAGTGAATGAATTTAAGTTCAACTTAACGTGTGGTCCATTCTTGTAGGTTTGGAGAAGTGCTTGAATTATTGTGTCTGGGCCTTTCCAAATTCTGCTTGTAAGATGTGAAACTAAAGAGAACATGACATGGGTGATGGAACGGCAATAAGCTTACTGAAAGTTATAGTGCAGCTGCAAATGTTGGCTTCAGTCCTGTAGAAACAGCAGAAACTGTTCTTCCAGCAACAGATGGCGTAGGGGCTTTCTTTTTTTTGGAGGGGAGGGGAGGGGGGTTTGGTTTGGGACTGTTAGTGTGTACCTGCCATTTCTGTCTGCAGTGGAAAGATGTCAGAACAATTGTACTGGGTCAAAGATACTTCCAGCCCCATATCTTGTCTCTGACAGTGGCCAATACTGTGTCAGAAGAAAAGCAAGAGCAGTTCCAGGGGAAAGCCTTTTCTCAGTTTGTATGTGCCGGCTGCAGAAATTTGCCTTGAATGTTTGTTGTCATTTCCCTCTACAGAATCACAGAATATATCTGGTTAGAAGAGACCTTCAAGATCATTCAGTCCAACCTTCAAGCCAGCACTGAAGGGTCAACACTAAACAATGTCCCTAAGCGGTAGGTTCGTTTGTGACTGCTAAGCAGGAGGTTTATTTGTTAGTACTGCTATTAAGGGAGCTGAGCAGCTCACAAACCAGTCTAACACTATCAGCTCTGCATACAGCCTGACCCAAACTGCTGATGTATGGTATAATTTAGTTTCTCTTCCTTCTGATGGATAGTCTTATCCTAGATTGAATCCATGGCAAACAGCTGCTGGATAGTGGTAACTGCTTTTTTGCTTTGAATTTTTGGAGGCTAACATGCACATCAGTTTGTTAATTCTTTCCTTTCCTGCCTGACTCAGACCCTGTGCATCCTCTTCTGTGCTTCAGAAACCAAATAGCTTTAGACAACTTTTGTATCATCCATTCTGTACAAACCTCTTTTGGTTCCTTTCAAGGTTATAAGAAGACCCTGGTTCTGTTTCAACAGAACTTCTTGGGTGGGATTCATTGTGCTATCAAAATACCAAGATGTGGGTACATGCAAATAAGTGGCTACAGATAAATTGGGTGTCTGTGCTCTAAGTAGATAACAGAGATAACAGTCAGTGCAACTTAAAGGTAATTAAGTTTACTCTGAAAGTTTGCCCATTGGATGTTCTTATAGTAGACACCTTATGACTGGTGAGACAAACTTTTCTCTCAGGAGAAAAGAATGAACAGAGAGTTAATCCACTAGCTAGGTGCCATCCATAGGCTTTGCTGTGCCTGGAGAGGATCATGACAGAGATACAGACTTTCTTGTTACAGACCTTTTCTTTTTTTCTGATAGAGATTATGTCCAATACAGATTCACCCTCAGGGGGGCTCTTTCAGCCTCAATTCTGACACTGGATTCAGTTACAGCACCATCCCCTCTTCATGCTAATGTTACACTACTTCTCAGACCTTCAGCATTTGCTATGTAACGTGATATTCCTGCCACATTGACTCAGTTGATTCAATGTTTAGATGGCTCCAAGACTTTTTTTTTTGGTGTAGGGTGTTTTTTTTGTGTGTGTGTGTTTGTGTTAACACAAAACTTTAGAAGTGCAATGCTAATTTTGGCCATACACAAATATTTTGCCTGTTTTAAAAGAACACGCCTTAAGTAATCACATCCCTTTGAATAATAAAAGATTTATAAATTTTCCCTGCTGCCCTATTATTTCTAGCTCTTTCTATTATATTTTATTAAAAAATTGATGGGAAAGCAAAGACTTTTGTCTGATGATTGGACAGGACAGCAAATATTTTTGGGATGAGTATTAATGTGTTAGAAGTAGGTTATACGTAAACATGGTTTTCTGGAACTAGGGAATAATGACAAATGCTGCACTTTGGGGCTGAGCAGTAGTTATTAATTAGCTATACTTACTTATTTCAAACTCTCTTTGGTCTATGAGTATTACTGGCTTTGTAAATATTCCCATTCTTTTCCAAGGTAGCTTGTTCAATGAGAATAGCAACATGCGGTGAGGTCAGTACACCCTCATTTATTTTTATATTTTCTTGTAATGTACATTGAATTTAAAAATATTTATTCTGTCTTTCATTAACTATAAATGTCATGCTGCCCCTTAAAAATATGCTGTAAGCCATTTCTTAACCTTCTTACTCAAATCTGGTACTTGTTCAGTACTACACATAAAAATGTTTTACTACATACAGTTTATATCCACGAGGGAGTACTGCATCTTCTACACTGACCCATATCATTGTAAGTCAGTAAGTTTTGCAAAAATATGCTTTTGTAAAGATTTACACAGAGTAAAATTGCAGCCACTAACATGAGGAACTGTGTTCTACTGGCCAACAATATGAATTCTTAGGGTGCTACTAATCTGGGGTATCTAAACAATAAATAAGCTGTGCCTTGTTTATCAGAAGTGAAGAAGAGAGGAAACCAAAAGTGTTGCAAGATCTCAGATCCAAGGAAGGAATTTTCCCAGCCCCCAAATGCAACAACTGGTGTAAGTTGTTATAAAGATGAACAAATCTTAGAAATATGTTTTCAACACAGAGTTTTACAAGTATTGTTTAACCTCAGGTATCCTTCATGCACACTTGTATTGATACACATTAGACGTGGCCCTCCTCCAAATTCATTCAAGCATGTGGACATGGGTTATATGATCTTCAGTTTGAATAGCTTTTCTACACCTGTTGGTGTACTTCTTCAAACTTTATTTACTGAAAACAAGTAATTGATCATAGATAAAATATATACTTAATCTATAAAACAAGAGGATGGAGGAACTAATGGAGGTTCTACACGTCCTCAATATTATTTGAGATATTAAAGGGTACATAAATTCTTGTTACCATTTCTATTATTTGTTTCTTGCCTCTAAATTAAAGCAGCACTGGAAAAATAGGTTTATAATTTAAATTTCATTTATTCTTTTTGTTTCTTAAGTGATTATTTGGAAGTAATTTTCCATTTGTTTTCTAATATGGCTGTGTTGCTTTGCTTAGGGAGATTAGAACAAGATGGTTTCTCTTATTTGTCCTGCATGTTTAACAGGCTTAAAAATTAAAAGGTGTGCTTACAAAAGCTTTCCCCCTATCCTGGTTTTGCCATGGGCTGTAGGCCCATTAGCCAGGACAGCTGACTCCAGTTGGCTCACAGGTGTATCCTATACCATGATCATCATGCTCAGGATGAAGAAGGAAGTTTGCTGAGGGTCTCCTGCTTGTGTTCCTCTTTACTATGCTCCTCTTCCTTTTCCTATTCTTGAGGACTGCCTTCCTGGATATTGTGACTACTGCACTTTTCCTGGGCTGAATATAACTTTGTATGCTTCACATTGACACTGGTACCAGTTTATGTCATTAAATATGTTTTTATTTCAACCTGTGAGTCTCTTTTTCCCAGCTCTCCTTCTCTGCTGCGAAGGGGTCATCAGGCAATAAAGCAACTGCTATAGTCTAGCCCCAGATATGAGCCAAACATAGACACCCCTCTTTGCCTCTTGCAAGCTCCTGAGTAAATTAGAAAATTATAACAACTGCCAAGTAGATAAATTTACATTATGGGGGCTAGTTATCAAATGTGTGTTTTGGAACGTTAACATGAAGCCCTGCCCTGTGACCTCTCAGTTTGACTGCAGTCTCATCTAGTGATGGTTTAACTAACTACCCCTTTCCCAAATTTCTACTTTCCATACCCAACTGTTTTAAAATTTGGAGATAGAACCTCTGTGCTTAGTTTTTGGATGTTTTATCTGACCTCTCACACGGAAATGCATCTTTTTTTCATGGTCTCTGTTTAGAAGGAGACAGAGCTACCTGCTCTGTTATCTAGTGGCTTCCAGTTAACCCCTCCCAGTGTATCATGGTTCTGACAGCTGCTGAGCAGATTTCTGGTACAACATGATTAACTATGTCCTGTGTGGTTTCTGCTTTCAGCATTAGAAAGTATCAACAGATGCTGCTGTTATTGATGTGTATGGCTTGGTACATATGTACAATGATTTTTTTTAATCTTTTTTTCATACAGAGGACTCCCTTTTGAACGTCTAAAGCTGAGTTCTTTTGGGATATGCTTGGATTCCTGGATTTTGTTGAGTTCAGAAGCCAGCAAATGTTGAGGCACAAACATGAGGAAGGAGAGTAACTCCAAGTTATTATGAAATCAAAAGGTCTGGACCCTGACAGTGGTGGAAATCAGAAAAAAAAAATGTAGCTTTTTCATATCTTAGGTACAGCAGTCTACATATCCAAATTACACCAAAGTACAGTCATCTTTAATTTAGTTTAGCTATGATGTTATTCCTTAGCTGCTTCCCCAGTCAGAAATGATACACCTGTGTTATCTCAGATGATGGTGCATCTGAAGTTGCTTTTTCTGGGGAGAAGTTCTTCTATTTTCTGAGACAACAAAATGAGTGTATGTGCTAATTAAGGACAAAATTATTTCAAAGACCTTTTCTGTGCAGAGTGAAGAGAAACAGGGTGGTTGTGCTTAAGTTCAGTGTCGGGCAGTCTCAAAGGTTTCTCAAGCATCTTCATGAAATGCTGAAAAGGTAAATGATAAAAGAATATTTTCTCCTTTGTTTTCTTTAATGGAGATGAAATGGTGGTACATTTTTATTCTGAGAGTTACCTAGAAAAAAACCACAAACCCACCCAACCAACCAACCCAAAACCCCCAAAACAAACAAAAAAACCCCAACCAAACCCCAACCAACCATACAACAAACAAAAAAACCCTAAGTTTATTTTCCTGAATATTTACAAGATTGTTTCAATTCTTTTAAGTTTTAAAATACTTAAAACCTTTCAAGCTGAACATAAAATTCTGAGGTTAGGTATAGGGAATGCAGTGAAAAGAGAAAAGTACATATCAGTAGCCAGGAGCTGATGAATAAAGACTGACATTTAGGTTTTACTGAACAAACAAAACCTGCTGCTTTTTGAAAAAATAAGGCAGTCATTGTCTCTTCACCCACTTTTCAGGTGAAAATCACATACAGTGGGTTGTCAGGTCTCACCTTGTGAGAAATCAGTGCTGCACACATCTCTGGAAACCACGTTTTGCAGAAGGGAAAACTTGAGGATGGAGCTGTGTTCACTATCTCATATAGCAAGACTACTCCAAATACAGCCTGTGTTGTCTCACCTCAAAAGACAAAGGCTTTACTGAGCCCAGGGAGCTCATCATGGTGTGACAGCAAAAGGATTGTGATGGACTCACAGATTGCTAAGTGAGGCACAGGAGGAAGGCTTGAAAGATCCTACAGAAGGCCTATGTCTTTGTGTGCCGTGTCTTGCATTCAGATTCCCCCCAGGAATCAGTTAGCAATCCCTATGGAATGAATTCATGATGCAGTATACTTATGGGCTTACTCAGACAATTAAAATGTAATAGCAACATGTAAGTAATGCACATTTAAAGGATAGCAGGGCTCAAATGAAAAGACAGTTTTTAAACATATGTTTTTCATAGATCATGTGGCTGGAAAGGCAGTGGGAAAAGAGACTAGAAATGTGTCTTATCTCCCTGTGCAAAGACTTCTGTCAAAACACAGGCATTACACTCTGTTGTAATACATCAAGGTACTTGACTCATTGGGTGACTTGACTTTGCATTTACAACCATCTTTACTTTCATAGCATAGGTACTTGTAGTTGTATAATTATAAATAACACATTAAACTAATTAATTGTAGTGGCAGCTCAGTTTTCTGTGACCATATAAATTAATTGCTTTCTTATCCTTCTGACCTTGTTTCAGTAAGTAGGTAGGATGAATTAATTTGACATTTACTCTTTGCCAGCTTTACTTCCTGAACATCCTTTGTGAAGCAGCAGATTAATTCTTCAGGGTTAAAGTGTGGTGTAGACAGCACAGCTGCACAAGAGATGCAGAATATAAGAAACCTCTTATGACAATCCATCAAAATAATAGCAACAAGAGTCAGCAAACTTTATTCCTTGTTGGATGGCACGTTGGATGACAGTTGATTTTGGTTATGTCCCTGCAGTATTATGGCTTAACTAGCAGGTGGATACATTCAGCAGCACATTGTTGCTTTCCCCACTGTGACTTACTTTGGGTTGGGGATTTGTGGCAAGGGAGGGCAGTGCCTTTGAAGGTTTGTGCAACTATGCACAAATCACTGCTCAGCACTTTCCCTAACCTCAGAACAAACACTGCGCACATAAGCATGACTTGAATACAACTTGAAATAAGAAAAAAAAAAAAAAGGATGAAAGAGGATTAATAGAAACTGTTCTAACAGAAATAGCAATTGGATACCATTTAAAAATTGAGACTCTTTTTGTCTTTCTGAATTGCTTAGGAAAGGAACTGCAATAGGTAATAAAGTATCAACAATATGGAGGGAAAAAAACCAACACCCACTCTGTCTGATGTTTTGCCATGAGGATCTACTGGCTACCAACACAAAGCTTTTCAGGTCACTGTGTTCCATATTTTCCTTGTGAAACATTCTGTGTACTTCAGTCACTTGAATAAATCTGTGTATGCAGTTTCCTAATAAATTTTTAATTTTATTGCCTAATAAAAGGGAATTTAAAGACCATTTTTATCTGTAATTGATGATTCTAGTCTTAAAGAGAACAATTGAACAATTTTATAGAAGCACAAGGGACATGGTATTTGTTATGAGTAGAGCTTACCCACATCATAATTTCTGCACAGCAGATGTGGAACAAAATGATAAAAAGAGATGGTTAGAGACAGATTGCAGCTAGTGCTGGATCAGTGCTGAAGGAAGAGGAACAAAACCAAGTGAATGGAGGCTTTCCCATGTTTTGCTTTGTGCCAGATCAGCCTCACTCCAGCCTCCTGCTCACCAGAGTCAGCCTGATTTAACAACCCCTCTGCTGCAGCATGAACTTTGCTTATATTTGTCAGCAGCCATGTTGGGGCATCACAGGCACCTCCCTGACCAACAACAGACCCAAATGGTTCCTCTCATCCTCAGTTTTGTCGAAGTGAGCTGAGCAGCAGCTTAAAGCTGTGGTATTTCCCCACTCCACAGGTGTGCACCTTCACCCTCTGGCTCCAGCAGAGAGAGAAGGGGGATCTATGGTAAGCCCCCAGCATTAAAATGGTTCTTTGTTACAGGCAAGCTTATTTTAGGGGTAGGGCTTAAAATTAAACTGTTTTCGAGATGTGAGGTGCTTGTCCAAGTAATAACAATTCTCTGTGCTATGTTATTACAAACAACACAAATTATGCTCCCTTACCGTGTCTCATCGAGTCTGAAGCCTTTCTATGGAGGGTTATGGGTTTGTCCACACCTCCTGCTGCTGGGCAGGGGCTTTAGTCTGTTCTTGGCTTGCCCAGAGAAAATGCTTAAAAAAAAGATATATTTAAACATGATCTGAAAGTGTGTGAACTGAGGAGTTCATAGGATATAATAGCCTCACACTGGGTTCTGAAAAATGCCTGTGTGAAAATTCCCCCCAACATGCTCAATTGGAAGCAAACGAAGCTGTATTTACCAGCAAAACTACAATCTGCAAGGAAATGCAATGAATATGAACAAAAGTATACATTATTTACAAATATTTACAGGTATTTACAATTGATATACAGCACAAGAACCCCCCTGGTCAAAGACCAGGGGAGCTGCTAATAGTTTCTCCACTCCCTGCCCCCTCCTTACCCCCCTGTACACAAAGGAACAAGAGAAAAGAGCAGAGAGAAGTTGTTGTTAATACCAGTCACAACAAAAGCAATGCAGTCAAGGTCAGTAAAGCCAGGAGAAGCATCAGCCATTGCAGAAGAAGAGAGATATATTGCTTTGAACAACTAGTTTAAGTCTGTTATCTCTCCAACGGAAATGTTTGGAGTTATCATGATTTTCCTTTTTACACTCAGTAGTGATTTATTTGCATTTTACCACTTTCTGTCCAAGATATGTGAAAAAATTTAAAGGCATAGCCTAAAACTACCACAGCCTGTTATGATGAATCTGAAGTAAAGCACAATTCTAATTTAATGCAAGTTGTCTCTAGTGCTGGATTCACCTGTGCCTCCTCACTGACCTGTGCCATGTTTCATGCCCATAGGAGCCTTTGCAAGACAAATTTGCTCCCCCATAAAGTGTGTATCTGTACTGTGCCTTTCAGCATCCTCTTTAAAAATACTTTACTCTTTCAGCCTGAAACCATCAACTAGTTTAGAGTCATCCTACAAAACTGTTCTCCAAAACCCATGAAACTTGAAAAGCTGAACATGAAATAGAAGAGTCCTTAAGAATTTCTGTTTAAGGAACAAAACCTAACAAGATGCTTTCTCCAGGTGCTGCAAAATGGCTTGTCCTCAGTGAAACAAGTAATCTGGTGTTGTTTATGTGACTGGTTTGCCAGTAAGACCATGTTATTGTCTCTGCCTAGTGAGCCATGTGACATTGATAGGGTGAGTCAAATGTGAGGGGCCCTGCAAAAATGTAACTGAATAAGCTGCGAAGCTTTCCGTTTGTTCATCTGTATCTCTGACATGTGCTGTAGCTATAACTTAAAGTCAATGATCTGTTTGAAGTGTTAAACTTCATATCCAAGTAACTTGCCATAGGGAATGGATTATGCCACTGAAGCAGTGTTCACAGAAGATATCTCATGTGAAACAGACGTTAATCAAAATAATTCCAGCAGTTCCTGAAGGGCAGAAGACTATATTTCATCAAGTATTGCTCAAACCAATACTGGCCTGTGTACACTTTCAGCTGTGTACACAGGGTGGCTCTTACAATTTCAGCAGGGTAGGAAATGGCCAAGCTGCACATAGTGACAAAGTCAGGCTGCTCTGATAATAAAATTTACAGTGAATTTCAGTTTGTTAGAGATGTTGTCCTTTTTTTTTCCTTCCAGATGAAGTATTATATGAAGACTAAGAAAAACACTTGAAATCATCGAGTTATATCACATTAGACATAAGAAGAATGTGGAATTCAAACTAGATTTGTGACTCATTAAATGTCACTGGCATTAAAATGCAGATGCTCCTCTCATTCTGGTTTTGCTGCATGACTGTGCCTCTGTGCATCATTGTCAGCCACAGAATGAGCTTTCTGAAACATCCATAGGGCACCAATTTTGTTCACTTGGCAATAATTTCACAGGTTATTTCTCAGCAATATTTTACGGTAGTCAAGTAAAAACAAAGAAAACCAAACAACAAAAACCTAATAAATGATATTTTTACAAGCTTGTATTTCATTGCCACTTTCACCCTTAAAAATGTTTGTATTCTCCATCCCCAGCAGATCCACCCCCAGACTGGTAAGGTTTATGGACTCCAAAAAAAAATGCTTCCATGAAAGCTATGAGGTACCTAAATTATCTTTATTTACACTCACCCTTGTCATTCTGCAGTATCATGACGGAGATGGACACTTCTGAAGGGACAAATCCCAAAACAAGCCCCAACCACCTGTGAATGTGCAAACCTGGACATTTCCTGGGGTCTAGATGGTCCAGGCAAGCGGGTAGCACGTGTAATTAACCTTGTAACACACCTGTGAACTGTGTGTGCCCCTGGCCATGTTTCGATGTGCCCCATCCTATAGGTTCAGTTATCAGGTATCTCTGTTACCAAAGGGCATTAATTGTTTTTGGGCAGTATTTAAACCATCCAATATGGTAGGCAGTTTGCCTTGTTCTCACCCAGCAAGCAACAAGAGCCAAATGCTGCCAGAGTTGCAGCTGAAGAGCTTGGTCTAACAGGCCAACCACACCTGGGCCTTGCACCTGGACCTTGCACATGGACCAAGGCAACCAACACTCTGAGAGCCCTGCACCGGAGGAAGAAAGGGGAAAATATTGAAGAGAACTGAGTCCCAGAAGAGCCACGGAAAGGCTACAGCCCAGCGACAGAGCATGTGAGAAGAGAGAGGCCCCTTAGCGCTCTCCAAG
Organism: Indicator indicator; assembly: GCF_027791375.1. Classification (NCBI taxonomy): domain Eukaryota; kingdom Metazoa; phylum Chordata; class Aves; order Piciformes; family Indicatoridae; genus Indicator; species Indicator indicator. The sequence goes on from NC_072010.1 coordinate 14,758,560, forward strand.
CCAAGAGCTTGTTGCATTATAGTTACAGCATCTGGGAAGGCACTGGACAGAGGAGCAAGCCATGAGTACCTGGCTGATTTGCTACAGGATCCCTCCTGTAGGAAACCACAGATCGCAGCACCTTTGTTTCCAATTTAAATCGCTGTACTGGAAATCACCAGATTTGTGCTTGAATCATTTAACTGTCTTCACATGTGGAATGTAATGCCCACAAACGAGTAACAGAACTTGTAGATATACTTTGTAAATAAGTTATGGCAGTGTCTGAAGATACCACCAACCAGAAGTATTAAATATTTTATTACAGCATTGTTCACTAAAAGCCAACAAGACATGGTTTGTCACATTTTGTCATATTGAGATATGTGTGACTTATTCAGTTGTGCTGATTTTTGCCTTTTTCTAGTTGTTTTCTGCATTGAAATTACAGGGATCAGTCCTGGGACCAGTCTTGTTCAACATCTTTGTTGGTGACATGGACAGTGGCATTGAGTGCACCCTCAGCAAGCTTGCTGATGACACCAAGCTGTGTGGTGCAGCAGACACGCTGGAGGGAAGGGATGCCATCCAGAGGGACCTTGACAGACTGGAGAGGTGGGCACGAGCCAACCTCATGAGGTTCAACAAGACAAAGTGCAGGGTCCTGCATCTGGGTCGAGGCAATCCCAAGCACAAATACAGGCTGGCAGTGACTGGCTAGAAAACAGCCCTGAGGAGAGGAACTTGGGGGTGCTGGTGGACAAGAAGCTCAACATGAGCTGTCAATGTGCACTTGCAGCCCAGAACGCCAACCAGATCCTGGGCTGCTTCAAGAGAAGTGCGGCCAGCAGGTGAAGGGAGGTGATTCTCCCCCTCTACTCTGCTCTGGTGAGACCCCACCCGGAGTACTGTGTCCAGTTCTGAAGCCCCTATTACAAGAGGATATGGACATGCTGGAACGTGTCCAGAGAAGGGCCACCAGGATGATCAGAGGGCTGGAGCACCTCTCCTATGAGGACAGACTGAAAGAGTTGGGGCTGTTCAGTCTGGAGAAGAGAAGGCTCTGAGGTGACCTTGTGGCCTTTCAGTATCTGAAGGGGGCCTACAAGAAAGCTGGGGAGGGACATTTTAGGATATCAGATAGTGATAGGACTAGGGGGAACGGAACAAACCTGGAAGTGGGGAGATTCAGACTGGACGTGAGGAAGAATTTCTTCCCCATGAGAGTGGTGAGACCCTGGAATGGGTTGTCCAGGCAGGTGGTTGGGGCCCCATCCCTGGAGATGTTTAAGGCCAGGCTGGATGAGGCTCTAGCCAGCCTGATCTAGTGTGAGGTGTCCATGGCAGGGGGGTTGGAACTAGATGACCCTTGTGGTCCCTTCCAACCCTGACTGATTCTATGATTCTATGAATTATGCAATTTGAAATATGACAATTAATTTGAAAAGTCATATTAAAAATATTAATAACCGATTAATCACTATTTTATATACAGATTCTAGTGCATGATTTTAAGATATATCCCATAACTGGTTTCCTATGTACAATTTGGACCCAATTAGAATATTTACAGAATTAATTTTGATTAAAGAATGAAGCTGCAATTCCGATGCTTTCCACTAGACGGTGACTCGACAAGGCGCTTGCGGCTTTAACTATATACAGGAAAAGTTACAAAGTCAGAGGCTTAAACCAGCAATTGTCACTCAAGCTAGCGCAGGGAGTTCGAACTGAACGTTAGCTAGTGGAGAACATGTGAAGAGATAGACAGTGTCTTTCGTTTGTAGCGAAGCTAGTTGCCAGGCTACGGCTAGCTGGCTGCTGCCTGCCCGACTTGTTCCAGGGCCGGCTCCTGGGCTGGTCTGTTCTGGGGAGGAGATCCTGGGGCTGAGGCTGTGGCCGAAGCTGCTGGCCGGCCCACGGTGGGGCTTCCCTCCAGATGGCGTGGTGGGGGCAGCCTTCTCCTCCCGCAGCTGCTGGGCGGCTCCTTCAGAGCAGGTCCCACGGAGGTGGGCCAGCGGGGCGGTCCCAGGGCGTGGCTGTGGCTGCCAGGGTCTGGTCCCTGACGGAGGCTAGGGGCTCGCAGGACCGGTGCTGGTTCCCTGGACGGAGTTGGGCTGGTGGAGCGGTTCTGCGGGGTGGGGCTGGGCCCTTCAGGGTTGGCCCTTCTGGCGATGGTCAGGGCCAGCAGGGCGGCCCCGGGGAGGGGTGCGGCTGCGCAGAGTGTCAGCGGCTTCCCCTTTCTTGGCTCGAAGGCGCTGGCAGGACTCTGTTTTGCAGGCAATCCTGACTTTGAGTTACCCTGGGGTTTACCGGGCTGCAGAGTGGGCACAGGTGGTGGCTCCCTTTCTCCCACGAATGGCAGGGTTGGGCAGGATGCTGCTGGACGCTGTTCCTACTTTATGAGCTGGCACAGAGACCATGTGGATCACTGTCTGCTGCTTTATGGTTGTGGCAGATGCTTGGACTGCCGAGATTTGGGCTAGTCCCTTTCCTGTCAACTGGGCAGTCTTACCCTCGGGGTTGCAGTCCTCTGTAAGACACGGTGGCTCTCTCTGACGGGTGGGACTGATGTACAACACTGGCCGTCTGAAGCTTCAGTGAAGGCCTCTCCTTTGTGGGCTCTCAAGATTGCTGGCTTCTCTCCAGACTGCAGAAGCCAGTAGTTTGCTTGAATGTGGAATGGGAAGATTTACTAGCAATAGCTATGGAGCTTAGGCCTGGAGGTCGGTAGCAAAGACAAAGCAAAGAGCTTACGAAGCTCAGGCAAAGAGAGCGAAGACAGTGAAGAGACTAACTTGTTTACAACTTGGGAAAATACTTGTAAGTTCCTCGAGGCTGAGTTTAGCCAATGGGCAGTCTTGTAAGCAGGCAGCTTTAGCCTATGGAAAGCATGAAGCTAGAATTATGCCCTCACTTGGCAGGTTGGGTTGGCTGTGCTGCCGGAGTGGTGCCTGGGTCTTTGTTCCTGTCAGCTCTGGGCTGAGCACCCACTCCAGAAAGAAGAAAGGGTGGAAGGGGGAATGTGGTAAAACATGTTGGGATAAGTTTTGTAGTATTTGGGGCATAATTCTGTGTATATGGTGCCTTCACCACAATGTTGCTCTGTGTTACAGCTGGCAAAAAGTAAATACTAAAACATCATAAATCTCTTAGAATATCTGCACAACCAGGTAACAAAAACAGTGAGCTACAAAAACTGTTCTGGGGGAGCTTTCCCCCCAAAATGTGAGGGAATGTGGGGAAAACACTTCCTTAACATCATCAGAATTATTATAGCATTTAATCAAGAAATCAGTGCATGATGCTCAGAGAAAGACAAAAATTCTCACATAGATCACAGTTGGCTGCCAAATCAGGGTCCTCAAAGATGGGGTGTAGGGGAATAAATACCAGATTTACTGCTAAGATTTTTCCTCAACAAATATATCACTGTGCTATATTGAGCTCTTCTGGAGTGACCTCATGCCTAAAATTACTTTTTTTTTTTTTCTGTAACAGTACTTGTATAGTTTATTTTACCAGTAAATGATCTAGATTTGTAAAAAGCTAACCATGCTAGAGCTGTAACAACTTAATAAGGTTTCTGGCTCAATTCAGGGCACACAGAAGGATGAAGTGGTTGAAAAGTGTTGGTAGAGACAAGTATCTTGTGCTAGTTCCCTTCAAGTCAAGTTGAATGGAGGGCACAGTGAAATAGTGTAGAATATGATGGAATAATGGCTCTAAATATAGCCTCAAGTCCATGCTGCAGAAGATTACAAAATGTATTTGAAGGAACAAAGCAGCTCAGAGAGAGCTCCACAGAGACAGGGTAACACACACAACAGGCTCTACACTGTAGAGAGTTAGTTGTGCTGGGATATGGCCAGTAAGTGGTGCCTGTCCTGAAAAATAGAGCTGTTGCCCTGCAGGAAAGCAATGATCACAGATGACATGGGAGGATGCTACACACAACAGCTCACACAACGTCTAGTGAGGAAAATGTTATGCTGACATTAATATCACTGTCTCCTTGTCATCATTACTTCATCAGCAAGCTATCTTGTATTCCATGTTCCGATGGTGAAAGAGTATTGCATTTTTTTATCTTCTTGCTGTACAAGAGAATTATCTGCCCCAGAAACTGCAGGAAGATTGAGAAAGAGAATGCATGAAGTTAATTGGCAACATCAGTACTAAAGAAATCTCCAGCTCTCCTTGTGGTCACCAGTGATGCCTAGAAGGCTCAGGGGCAGTTGTTACAGTTCTGACACTATTTCTGCATGCCTCGCTTCCCTATCACTGAAAGAAAAAGGCAAAACCACAGAAGGTTATCTGCACCTCACCACTAAAGCTGTGGACTGAAGACAGCCTTTACTCTCTTTGCCTGGGCAGCAAATGCTGCTGCACTAGATGAGGCTGCACTAGAACCTGCATGAAATGCTGCATTGCTGCTACCATCGAGTATGAATTTCACAGGTGATCTCAGCAGCTGAAAGAAAAGCAAATGGCTGATCTAGTGACTTCAGGCACCTGGTGAGCTCAGGCAGCAGCAAGGATTTACAAGAGTTTGGAATTTAAGCATTGATACTTCATCTTAATCCTGATTTTAGTATCTAAGCCTCTTAAGACTTTTCTGGTGGGCTAAGAAAGAAACCTGTAGATGAGCAAATTCTTTCAGGGAAGTGGATGGAGATAGATCATGATGGAGATAGATGGAGATAGACCTACTCCATATGTAAATAAATCCACATCAACAAGATAAGAGGTTCACAACCCAGCCCAGGCCTTCAGTTGTTTTTTCCAGTAACTGGTATCCATTTCCAATACAGCAGAAAAGGCAAGGAAATATTCTCTTTAAAGCCAGGTGGAAGCTGTCAAAACCTCAAGCAGCATATAAAGGTGTGCAGACTGCTGCTGTCCCTTTAACTTTGCACCAATAGCTTGTTCATTTCAAATGCTGGAACTGAAACGTGGCCAGCAGCAGATGCTCCTTCAGGCAGTCAGAGCAGCAGTGGCTCACTCCGGCCTTGTAAGGGAGCAAAGGAGTTCCTTGGGTAAGCTGAACAGCAGTGTCATAAGACCTCTCACAAAACCTGATTTATATGCAGCAAGCTCTGAGCCTGACAACATGAGGAACAGCAGGCCTCAGCTAAGTCAATGGTGTTGCATCAAGGAATAGCTTTGCCCGGACTCAGGAAGGTCCTCAAATACCAACTCTGCAGAAAATCAGAGCATTCAACTCAAGACAGTGCTTTTCCAGATCTGACAGAGGCTGCCAAACCACTGGAAGGAAGGCTAAATCGTGTGGACAAATTGGAGAAATGACAGGGGGAAACCCCAAATAGATATAATTCAATTAAAATGTGAGCAGAAATCTACATTTATATCTGCAGATTCATGCTGGAAAGCAACACTCTAGGTAAGAATTCTGCCACATAAAACGGATCTAGGGGTTATGGTGCATCAGGAATGAAATGAAAGTCACCTGTGACATGGTCTCAAGCAAAAAGACCAGCATAAGTTGGTTGTGACCTTAAAAGTGAAAGTCATGCTACAGTTCTCTTGTGTGTTGGCAGGGCCTCAGCATGACAGCCACGTTTGGCATGAAAGATTTCAGAAGAAAAAAACAATGCAAAGAGTCTAAAACTCAAGATTTTTTAAGAAAAGAGTAGAAAGAATTGCTGTTTAGTCTGAAAGAAATGTCTGAAATGACAGTAGTCCTCAAATTCACCAGAGGATGTGCCAAAGAGAAGGAGAATAATCTGTTCTAACTCTATGTGCTGGGATGGTATGGTCTCAAAATATAGCAAGAAAACTTCAGATCACAAAAAAGGAGAAAGAAAAATTTACTTTTAGGGACAGTAAAGCACATGTATGGATTATGGTTGCTGTGTAGTCACCAGCATCTGAAGTTTTACAAGCAGAGTGAGACAAGGTATTTCTCAAGTTGATCCCATCTCAGGATAAAGGGTGGAATTCTGAGTCTATGTGTTTTTAAAATATAAGGCTAACTCCTGGCTGATTTTGCTGGCCTGTTGATGCAGATAACATTTTAAAATATTTACAAGTCAGCACCACAGCATATAGCAAATGGGTGGGAGCCTGACCCCATGAAAGCATTTTTTTTTACAAGCTGTAATCCCACTGAATTCTGCAGGAACTTGTGGGTGTCCTTGTAGAAAGGTAATGCGTATATTCATCTAGAGACAAGTAAGAACTGGTAAAGATCCTAGAGGAGGTCTGGAACACTGGGAAGCAACATTTCACTTTAAACACATATTCACATTTCCCAAAGGACATATATCAAGAGAAAACAAATTACAGACACAGAAAACAAACCTCCCTCTTTCTGGCTTATGACTTCTTTGAACAGGTCCTGACAGGGATTGCTAGTGCAGCTGCCAGCAATTCCCTCATCCTAGCCCCAGCAAATATCTGGAGCATCAAAACTACAACAATGGAAAAAAACATTGAAGATAACTTTTTGGCCAGATGGTTGACTTGTAACAGTTTTTCACCTCATTATTTACTCCTGTTTTTGTGGTTCTTGCTTGTATTATTCCATTCCTATATGCTTCCTCTTGTGAGAGACATATGAAAGCGTCCAATAAAACTATCATTGGAGAAGTAAGAGACAGGATGGGAGAGCAAAACCAGCTACTGTTTCTCTCATACCAAGAAGAAACAGACACAGAAACATTAAGTCTCTGCAATTTGTGAAACTCTGGTAGTGCATGCAGGGGTTCCTCTGTGACTTCACCTTGAATTGAGTGTATCATCAAGGTATTTGCAGCTGGTATGAGGCACATCAGTACCTACAACTGCAGGGGCATTAGGTTTAGTTTTACCCTCTCTAGTTTGGAAATTTCAATTAACACAACTGTGGTAGCCAGTGTGACTCACAATGCTTGCCCATAGACAGGCTGGGGACACTACTCAAGGTTGGTGCCTGGTGCACCCCATTATTTTTGAAATGTATGTTTATTTCAGTGGGATTAGCACAAACCCCTAAATCTGATTTGTACCAGTGAGAGTTTATAATGTCGATATTGTCCAATGTGAGGTGAGAGGTCTGTGTCAAAGCTGGAAGCAAATTCAGCTTTCTCTCCACTGTGTCTTGCCAAGTAACCATAAGAGCATCTCTCTCTTTTATTTTTGCCTTTGCTGTCCTGTTAAATGCTGTACCTGAAAGGCATGTTGAATACAATCTCTGTTTGCCAGGTGAATTGAAAAAAACTCAAATATCTTAGAACTGAAATGTCTTTTCTGCTGGGCCTGTTCTCTCAGATCAGCCATTTCTCTTTGTTGTTTTTTTTTTTTTTCTGAAAATGAAGTGTTGAAACCATTTCTATAAAAACCACCACAGGTAGTTTAAGGCATAAATGCTTTTTTTTTATCCTGTGCTGGGAAGAGTTAACTCCATGCATGGCTTTTCCCTAAACACTGATAACTTTGAGGATAACTTACAGAATTTATTTGGGCAAGTCAAAGTGATGCTGTGGATGTCACTGGGAGCTGATTGAGAAATATTTTTTAAGACATTTTAAGAAGTTATAGGATCTGAGCTTCAGACCAGAAGGAAGCTGCTCCCACTTGACTTTTCAGTTGCAGTATGTCTAGCAGTTCTTTTAGAGTGAGCTGAATCTGTTACCTGTTTAGAACTCGAAGTACAGAAGCTGTGGCTACTTTTGAAAAGATCATGACAATTTTTCTGATAACTTCAACCATTTAATAGCCTGTGAGCCTCAGTTTTAAAATAATTTCCTACTAGGAAGAGACTGGAGATTTATTTTGCTATGGAATTTGGAATTTGGCCCTTCATTTGTGGTATATAGTGGTAAGTTGGAAAAAAAATGTTAGAATTCTGGGGATTTTGAGTTGTAACCTGTATTAATAGCACATGACTGTGGCTGAAGTCTGTACAGCAGTGACAGACCTGGTCTAGGAGTGCCAGAATCCTGTAAGCCAAATGTCTTGGTGACATTTAAGTCTAGAAGACAGATATATTTTGCCAAACCCTTTACTCACAGAAGACTGAATTTATAGTTCATTTAATTCATTCTAAAAGTGGAAAACACTGCCTTCTCCTGCATCTGGATTAACCCTAAAGTGAAAATTCTGCTACTTTGGTACTGATGACCATTGAGGAAAGTCCAGTGGTTTTTAGTCAGAGTATTATGCCCTAGATGTGAGTGCTCTGGACCTTGGATAAAGCATGTATGTTTATATAGAATAGTATGAATTTTGTAAACTGTCTTCATATAAATATAGATGCCTGTGCACATAAATAAATTACATTGTATAGATACGTATGTACAGAATTTTTTTATATATATATACATGTATATATATATATTTTTATATATATATATATATGCATATATATATATATATATTAATAAGGAAGTTTGGAAAACAAATGGATTTTTCCAAACAGGAAATTGGACTTACTGTATGACAGTGAAGTTTCTGGCCTTTCCTATACAGAAGCAACAGGAAATGGTGTTGGTCAAGAGGAGGGGGGGAAAAAAAAAGAGTTTTCTTCTAAAGAAGAAGATAAAGGAGAAACCTTCACTCTCCCATTTCAGCCTACCTTGTTCATTTTCAGGGAGAGAAAAAACCCCACAGTGTTTTTAGGGCCCCGGCAAGTTGTCACTCCAATCCTGTGCTTCTTATTTTCATGCTTTCTGAGGTCAAACTCCAGGAGTTTTATGTAAAAGTGTAGTGAGTGATAATGTGAATTAAAGTAATACTGTTTTTAATGAAAATATAATAATTATTTTTTCCCCTTTATATGCAATAAATAGGCCCAGAGAAATAAATTTTGATGTGGACCTCCAGAGTGCTTGGGAGCAGCTCATGTAGGAGCAACTGGAGCTCTGGAGCATAGAGGGTTGGTGGATTCCCACAGGCACAGTCTTACCTAATTGGGGATGCTATTTGGAGGTGAGGACACAGAGGCCCCTTCCTGATGTATTCCTATTCCAAAAGGTGCTGGTTTTGATGCTAGAAATCAGGTAGCCATATAAGCAGTAATGACAGAAGAGGCAGGTGACAGCACCACATCTAGGGCTAAACTCCAAGTAAATAGAACTTACTATTTCTTTTTAAAGTAGAAGGATACTTTTTCTCCTCCAACACTGGAAACCTATTGTCCCTTCTTTTGCTCATCACAAAGTACTGCCACTAAATACACACAGATCAGCTGTCTTTGGGTTAAAAGAGGCTACAGCCTTGCTATCTATAGCTGGAGGAGTGTAGGGAATGATTTAGTATTTTCTTAGTGAGCACCGATGTTGTGCAGAACATAAAACAATGAGATATTTGTCCTTTGATCTGCTTGATGTAGATTAAAGAAGTGCTTTTGTTTTGCCAAAACTCAGTTGGGCAAACTGATTCGATCTTTTATTTTGGTGGGAGGACATGTTCTTTATCACATGTTTGTTCCACACAATCCCCTTCCCATAGGACTTGGAAAGCAGCTGTGCAGATCTTTCAGACATCACTGCCTAGCTGTCCTTCCCCCCAAATTAGTAAGAACTAGAACATTTCCCAGCCACAAGTTGTTCTTTTGAGTCCTCCTTGGATCCCATATAATTTCACAGACCCTCTTCTCTGCAGCAAGGGAAGGAAGCAAATAGGCACAAGGTCATGTCACCTAATCCCTTTTCTGCAGAATAAGCCCCAGAGACTGATTGTAATTCAGCCTTCATGACCCTGCAAGGATTGGAGTTCTGCCAACTTCAAGAGAAGACACTAGACATCAGACTGATAAACATCAGTCACAAGGACAGTGAACATTATAATGAGATTTCATATTTATAAACGAGACAATGGGCAGTCAGTTAGCAAGTGTGGAATTGCATGGAGAGAAATATAAAAATACAGGCTGACAATGCTGCAGGTTTTTAGTGTCCACTATTGTAGTGTGACCTAAGAAAATACATCCAGGCCAAAATCATGCAGCCTGTTCATTGCTTTGTGTGATGCTTCAAGATGGTGGGACAGATGGCTGAAATGTTGGGCTTTTTTTATAGGTGAAACCAAGACAGCCTTTAGGCCATTCTGAAATGAGAGCCATTTGGTAGCCTGTAAACAGGGCTAACATGGAAGGGCCGAAAAAATGAGCTGAGGGTTATATTCTCATGTGTCTCTGCAAGCACAATCACTGTGAAGCCAGAGCAGTTGAGAACTGGGGTGAGGAGCACCAGCTGTGGTGTATATGCAGAGCTGGAAGGAGTTCCAGGCCTGGGAAGCACAGATTTGCTGCCTGCATCGGGGAGAGACCAGAGCTGCTTTCCATGAGCTGTGTTTGAACTCCAGGGCTGCTGGAAGACACCTGCTCTATTTTGGAAGCTTATATATGCCCAAAGAGGCCATTTACACAGGGGCATCTGTTAGAAACTCCTGATGCCATCCTTTTAAAGTGAGGAAAACACAGCACAAGTCCTGTGGCAAAGCTACAGCACTGGCTGGCTGTTTGAATCAGAAGATGTCTACATTAGTGGAGGAATAATGAATTAAAATAGAGATCACAGTATATCATCTTATTTTTTAAAAGTCTGAATAAGTGTATTACAACTCCAGAAACAAAGGAAAGAAGGAATCAAAATATATCTCATATTTACCTATAACCTATTATAGTTGATCCGTGGCAATTAAAATACAAAAAACCCGACTCCGTTGACCTTTTGCTGTAAATCCACAGTAGGTTCTCTGCCTCTTTCTCTCTCTCAGCTTTTCCCATCCTAAACAATCTCTGACTCCCACCTCTAGCCAGCTATTCCAAAACTGACAGCAAACATTGATGACCAAGGCTTCCATTTGGAGTCATGTTTCTAGAAACAGAATCATGTGAAAACAGGTGTAACAGCTTGAGCACCCATTCTGTCCTTGGAGAGTTAGGCTTAGGAGTGACAGCAGATGTATTTTAAAAGTTCCCATGTTCAGGGATTTAAAACATTTCTATTGAGTTATGTTTGAGATGTGATTTCTTTTATAAAGCTTTAGTTTGATGATACTATAAAGAGTTGCTATATTTCTGTAAAGACAACTCTCTAGGCAGTTTTTTAACTCTGGTGCATTAAACTATAATAATAATAATGTTTTATGCTACATAAAAATGTAACATTCTGCAGTCTCCAGCCTTCCCAAGTAGACATAAGCCCTTGTTTGTTTGCCTGTATTTGTGTGTCTGCCTGAGGTTTTTGCTTGGCTACTTGTTTGTTGGTTCTTTTACTTGGCTGGGAAAATAAAATAAACAAACTGGGCAACTGCTGCGTTTAAATGAGAGGGAAGTCATTAATCATAGATCTAGAAGATGTATAAAAAAATGAATCAATTTCCCAAAGCCACCAAGGGAAAAGTAAAATGTTGCAATCTCAGAGGATTTCTCGCATCTGTTCAATGACTGACCTACAAACACAATTTACAAATGTGGCTGGTCCAGGATCAGAAATAGTTGCTTTGGATAAATACAGCTAACACTGTCAGTCACTGAGGCTTGCAAATGCATATAAAGTTATCCATAATAATCAGATAATAGCTTGATTTTGATGGAAGCTCAAGAGATCTCTACTCTGGTGAGACCTCACCTGGAGTACGGTGTCCATCTCTGGGGCCATCAACACAAGAGAGACATGGACTTGGCTAGAGTGGGTCCAGAGGAGGGGCACAAAGACGATCAGGGTGCTGGAGCCTCTCTCCTATGAATACAGGCTGAAAGAATTGGGGCTGTTCAGCCTGGAGAAGAGAAGGCTCCTGGGAGACCTTATAGATGCTTTTCAATACCTGAAGGGGACCTACACAAAGGCTAGGGAAGGACTGTTTAGAAGGGCTTGTAGTGATAGGACAAGGGGCAATAGTTTTAAACTGGGGCAGGGTAGGTTTAGATTAGGCATAAGGAAGAAGTTCTTAACAATGAAACTGGTAAAATACTGGAACAGGTTAACCCAGAGATTTGGTTGAGGCCCTATCCTTGGAGACATTCAAGATCAGACTTGATGTGGCCCAGGGCACTGATCTGTTTGGAGGTGTGCCTGCTCACATGAGTAGCCTGTACCAGTGTGTGAGCATGATCAGTGGGAAAATCCCTACTATTGAACCCAGATTTACCCACCTGTAGTTTGTGTTCATTGCCCCTTATTCTCCTCATGTAATTGAAGTGCATAATTGTAAGTCTGAAACATTTTCCACAGCATTTGCTGTAGCCTTTGAGTCATTCCATTGTGTGCAATCACAGCTTCTCTTGACAGTCTGCTTTTTAGGAAACCTTGCATGGGGATCCCCATGGGACTGTGAAAATCAAATCAGAAAGTTTGGTATGTATGTGTGTCTATATATACTAGATATATACATGGGTGTGTATTAGCATGTATGTATGCACAGGTATAAAATAAAGGGTGTCAGTGTCAGTGTGAGCGTGTTATCCCACTGCTGCTCAGTGAGAGGAGGTGGCCGTTTGGAAGGATTGTGTGCAGTCACTCCATCACCTGCTTCTTAAGCAAAACCAGGGAATTACTGCCCCACTGTGGTGGATCGAAATCTTGCATGGGCCTCTAAAATGTCAAGTTCTGAATTCACTCAACTTTTTCGCACTTTCACTCTTAAAGCTTTGCATCATTGATGCAGATTCAGAGTTTTGGGTTACTTTGTACTTCAGTTTGCCTGAACCTCAAATAATGGGTTTGCTTTTTAATTAGGCAGCTGCAAATTTGTTGCGCTTCGCTTTTTGTTTTAAGAAACCATACACAAAAAGATACTGTAAATTAATATAAACTATTCAACACATTATTCATAACATTTGGTGGAAGTGATGTCTGTGTTTGTGATTTCCTACAGCTTGGTCAGTCAGTTACCTTGTGTTTGAGAGACCTCACAGAGGCACTAACACTAGTCATACCACATTTTTTCTTTTCTTTTCTTTTCTTTTCTTTTCTTTTCTTTTCTTTTCTTTTCTTTTCTTTTCTTTTCTTTTCTTTTCTTTTCTTTTCTTTTCTTTTCTTTTCTTTTCTTTTGTTTTCTTTTCTTTTCTTTTCTTCTTTTCTTTTCTTTTCTTTTCTTTTCTTTTCTTTTCTTTTCTTTTCTTTTCTTTTCTTTTCTTTTCTTTTCTTTTCTTTTCTTTTCTTTTCTTTTCTTTTCTTTTCTTTTCTTTTCTTTTCTTTTCTCTTTTCTTTTCTCTTTTCTTTTCCTTTTCTTTTTTCTTTTCTCTTTTCTTTTCTTTTCTTCTCTTTTGTCTTTTCTTTTCTTTTCTTTTCTTTTTTCTTTTCTTTTCTATTTTCTTTTCTCTTTTCTTTTCTTTTCTTTTTTCTCTTTGCTTTTTTCCTTGCTTTTCTTTTCTGCTTTGCTCTGCTCTACTCCTGGATAGAAAAGTGATGTCACAGGCCCACATCACCTAAAGCATGTGCACTGGCATGCTGTGCATCACTGCTGCCTTTCGATGCCTGTAATTCTTGCACCTGCATAATTGTTAAGGCCTCGTTGTACCCAATTCGTAGCATTTTAGGCCAATTAACTGTCCTGAGTGAGCCAAATGGAGTCAAGTAACCGTATTGTGACAGTACAACAGAGACCTCAGGTCAGGTAAACATTATATTAACATGTTAGGTCCATACACACAGTTTGGACTATTCTTGTACCTACTTTGAAAATAAATGCGGGCTCAGCCTATATGCCTGGCTTTCTCTTAATACTTTCATACAAATAATCTAAATGAGATTATCAGGGGCTGATGTGTTCTATTTACAACAATGCCCAGCCAGGACACACATTACATTCACCACTGCTGCAGCTTGTGGATGCAGGTAGAATATGAACCAGACTCTAAGGCATGAATTTTATAGGGGTGGAAATTGCTGAAGGGGGTTTAACTGTATTAGTTGTTTACAATCACTTGTAGTGCTAAGGGTAACTTCTCCCAGTAGTTTTAAAAACTTGTTTGTAATACTCAAGCCCTTTTACGCTGTACACAAGAAGAAATAAGATTGAGGACAGTGGTTCTGATTTCCAGAATTGACTTTGATCAGACAAAAGGGGCGAGATTTCTGGTTTTCCCCATGTACTGCATGAAGCAAGAAGGTTGTATTATAAGTGCTACTGAATCAATACTATTTCCTAACTGTATTTGTTAATTCAAGCCTCTGGCCACAGTATAATGAGCTATGTTGGCAAGGCCATGGAATTGCTGTAGGAAAATATTGTTTTCAAGCTCATTGTTACTTAGGAAAAGAGTAGATAAAGGAACAAGGAAATACAGTTGGGAAATAAAATTATTAAAATACTTCCTTTATTGGAAAGAGACTGATACTTCATGTATTCGTACTCAAGTTATTTACAGGGATGGACTTAACAGAAAATAGAGTTTAGTTGGACTCATATATACAGCGTAAGCACAACCAGAGAGCATGTAACTCACCTGAAATAGAGAAAATTTTATATTCTCCTAGGGTATGTCAAATCCTCTCTTTGATCCAGAGAGAAACTGTTTTTAATTTGGATAGCAGTACAAAAAGAATGTTGATGATGAATTGTGAATGGTTTCTTTGTCCACGTGTGGACATCCATGACCATGATTTTAGCAAAGGAATTCTGCTCTAAAGCAGATGGTGCTGGTGACCTGTGCTTGTTTTCACAACTAGGTGTGAGGCTATTATGACAATAGATGGGATCTTCCCAAGCAGAGGAGAGGAACAAGTATTTTTGAAAGCATGCTTTGCAGGCATATTTTAGATATCTAAACCTATGTCCTAGAATTTTCTGTGTGTTTTCAGAAACTGGAAAAGTAGCCTAGATGGCTTGCAGAATTATCTGTATTATGGATATCTAAACCAGAAGGGACAAAATCAGCAGACAGGTGAAACGTTCATGGATGGTTACAGGCAACCTTCAGACAGTAAAAGAACTGTAGGCTCTTTGGGAGTGATTTTCTCTTTATTTCCCCCATTCTGATACTGAGAAATCTTTCTTGGTCCAACGATGACTTAGTTTTAATAGTCTTGGTGGTACTACAGTCAATGATATCCTGTAGGATCAGAGAGAAGTCCCTGCTGAAGGGATGTAGCAAAGAAAAGTGTAAGGTCCACTTCAGAGGGAAGATAGAGCATTCTTAAATGATGCTGACAAATTTGAGCACAAGGTAGTTTCTAGGAGAATCATCTTTTGAAAACAGAAACACCATCTCAGAAGAGATCACACATTGCTCTATCACAGCCACTCAAAGTAGCCTTGAATCTTTTCCTACCAACCTGACTTGACAGCAACCTGAGATCGTGCCTTTTTTTTCTGTTCACCAGAAAGACTTGCTCATAATACATGTGTTTTTTAACCATTTCCTGGGTCAGTGATTTTTCTCCATTCAGAAGCAAGTATGGTTTTATGAGCCAGGTGCAAAGATTCAGTTTACCATGAGGAGATGGGGACCAAATAGCTGGGCTACAGACAAGACAGTCTCATTGAGCGTCTTAACTGGTATTTTTAGAACTGCAGTTTTGAAGACCAAGTCCCTAGCAATGCCTTTTGCTGTGAAGACACGAAACTCATGAAATCCCATGTCTTTTATTGAAATGGATTACACCACTGGAGTTCTGCTATAGTTAATCTGGAAGCAAGGAAATAATTTCCTTGAGAAAGAATTGACATTTTCGCTTTTATAAATTTTCCAGATTATTTAAGCATGTTTACATCAGTTAGCATCATTCACCTCTGGCACAAATGAAGTAGATAATGAATAGTGAGCTGAAGTGGCTTGACAAAAGTTGTGGGAAAATAAATTTATTTGTAGAAAACCATTCACTAGCTGAGAGAGTAGGTTTTGCCTACATCAAGAGGGTTTTGGACTGATCGTCATTTTATTTACACCCTTTTGGACAGACTGTGCAAACCTACCAAAATATACTCCTTATTGTTTGTAAAGCACAATGAAATAGCAAAATGGTAAAAAAGTGTTCATACATAAAAGTGTATTAAAATATTGCTATTAACATTGACTGCTTATCTGCTGAACTGTACTTTGCATACTATAAGATCTTTTTCAATTACTTTGATCAGAGGTCCATCAATTAAAGGAGCAAAAAGTAGATGTCAAGGAGCTGTATCACAGAATATTGAAAAGGTTAAAACAAAACCAGGTGCTACTAAAACATAGTTGCTTGGATGCAGGAAGCATTGAAAGATTGTGCCTTGTGGTCACAGGATCACAGGAGGTTAGGTGTTGGAAGGGACCCAAATAGATCATCAAGTCTAATCCCCCTGCCAGAGCAGGCCCCCCCGTCAGAGCCCTACTCCACTGTCACATTAAGGGGAGTGACAAGAACAGAAAGTAACAGAAGACTTGGGTTTTTCCACCAATGGAAGCAAGAAAACAAATGAAACATTTTGAGCTACTCAAGGTCATATACACCAGTGAAGGGCAGTGTGTCATACAGGATTCCTTGACCTTCTAAGTGCATGGAATTTAAGGTACGCTCCTCAGCCTCTTCTAACTTTGCTTTTGGTATGAGCTCCTGAAGTAGAAGTATTTTTCCAAACACAAACTTTTAAATTTATCAGTTCTATTTTCCAAAAGCCAAATTAAAATTTAAGCAGGAACATAAGTGCTTAGAAATTTCACACAAGGCATTTTCTAATGAATTTAAAGAAGTGCTAAATATTTACAAGAAAAATGAGAAATTTTCAACATAAAGATGATTTCTAATGTTCTGCAAATGAGTGCAGTTGCACATTATGAGCTCTGCACTGTATTAATTACAATGTTCAGCTACAAATTTGAAGCTTGAGGGAAATCCCTAAGAGGCAGATGCAAGATTTCACTGGACTAAACTTCATTTTGGGACACTGCAGTCATGAGAACATGTTCTTAGTAAATTACATGATACAGCTGCTATAGCTGAAGTGCTGCCAAGACCAAATTGTATATTGTAAACTTCAAAGACATAATATTGAAAATACATGATCACTACAACGTATTAAAACATGGGATATGAAATTCTCTTTATCACAAACCTCCTGGCTTATCAACAAGATTTTGGTTGCCATGTGCACAGTAAGTTACAGTTTTTCTAACATCTGGGGTAGATGCAGTTAATGGTATTTTCATTTGTGCCTACCCAGTTACACTAGGAAGGAAAAAATGTGGTGTTGCTTACAGTAAAGTAACCATCCTCATCCGTCATCCCTGGAGGATGGGCTGGATTCTTCTGAAGTCAGGTTAGACCTTGCCCCTTTCAATGAACCAACTCATGAGTTAAAGCACTTCATCACACAGATGAGCATTTGTAATGATTCAGTGTATTGCAGCGTTCATTTCTGCCAAGCTGGGGCTTCTCACACTTCATTATAATCACTGCTAACAGCTACAGTGGCTTCTTTAGAGTAACTGGAGAGAAATGTTCACTTCTACTACTCACCTGGAATACTTGTCTACTTTAAGATGAAGCAAAATCATACCTTTGACCATCCCCATCCACTCAAAGTCTAGAGGAGCTCTGATGCAGAAGTCTTTGTGGCTGACATTTAAAATCAGATGGACCTGTATATCTCAGTTCTAAACGCACCAGGATTCAAAGGCTTGATGTGGCAGGGCCATAGTATAGGGTGAAATACAGCGGATTTTAACCTGGTATATCTTTATCTATCTGTAAAATGCTAGCTCCTACTCAGGACCTGCTACTGCAAAACCATGAGTGTCTTAAGCTTGCCTTGCATTATCATTCTCTAATACCTGCAGTCCCCCATGATGTATAAAGTTTTTTTTGTAATAGTTAGGTGTGATTTGCTTTCATGTAGAACAGCAGGAGAAACCACTGGGCAAAGCTTTGTTGATTTGAGGATTTCCTTACTTCATTTCCTTCTGTTCAGAATTTCTTAAGCCCTCCTATATCTTTTGATGAAATATGTTTAAATGAACATAAAGGAGACTGTCTAAGAAATTCCGCTCACTATGCCTCATAAGTCAAGGTTAAGAAATATTCTGGGAAAAAAAATTATAAAGGCAATACTTCTTCACAGTAGGTCTAGTTCAGATGTTGAAGCTGCTGCAGAAACATTGCTGAGCACAAAAAATTAACAAGATTTAAAGAAACAATTAAGTAGATAGCACAACTATTTTTTATCTTAATAATTCACAAAAAATCTGGAAACTCTTCCTGATCAAAGTTATGTCAATTTTGTCTTATTAGCAACCAGGAAAACTATGTAGAATGCAAATTATATGTTACCTGCTACAGATGTTCTGAAATCTCTAGCATCAGTCACAGTTAGTCACAGCAGACAAAATACTTGACCTTGAGTCTAGTCAGTTATGAAAAGACCTTTGTTCCTTCTGTGAAACTTTTTTATACTGGTGTTGCTAGCACATTAAAATAGTTTACCATATTTGTCTTGCAGCTCTCTTCCAAGGAATAGCAGCCAAAGGTTCCCAGTGAAGGAGCAATGTGTTCATACAATGCATCACAAAGGTATTTTGAGTCTGATACATTTAATTTTTTTATCAGAATAATATATTTGGTGTTGTGCTCGTTTTAAATACTACATTGCTTGTCACACTACATTTGGCAATAGACCTCTTCAAATATATTTAACAAATTGTTCCATGAGTAAGAGCTACATATAAAATTATCTTCATTGAATTAAAAAAATCTATATGTGTTTTCTTCATGAAATACAGTATATACATTACGATCATATAGATAAGTCAGAATATGGGCATAAACAAATTCACAGTGTCCGTTCTACCTCTGTAATAAAAATCTTCACTTTAAAAGTGCCTGGATCATACACTCTGTTCAGGTATTTCCTTACAGCAGGGTTAGGGAGATCACAGGCTTTACCATCACCTAGCACGAGATCGCAGATACAAACTGTACATTACAGTGACCAAAAAGAAAGAATTTTGATTACTGAAGGTGACCTTTGACTGCCTTGTTGCCTCGAGTTCAGAACAACAGATTTTTCGAAAAGACTGTCTAAGGTGGACATGCTCTGCTTTGAGCAGTACAGCCTCTAACACAGGCATTCAATGGACCCCTAGTAAGTGCTCATTGAATCAGAAAACCAGGCACAAAATACTCAAGTAGGAGGTCAAATTCAATGGCCAGTTGTGGCTCAGGGAAATGGCCAGGAATCATCCATGAGTTGAAAGGCAGAAAAGTTACCTCGCTCTGCCCTCCAGCCTGAGATCACCCCAACTACCTTTGTTTTCCACACAATGGCTGATACAGAAACCAGAATCCTTCTGCCAAATACCAGCCAGCTGGGTCGTCTTGGAGTCTGCAGTATCCCCTGTTGACTACCACAGGACATAATACAGGTGATGAGGTGCACTTTGGTGATCAAAGGCAAGTTATGAAATTGTCCAGTCTGTAACTCATCAGGTTTGAGGCCTGCACACTGTGGTTTTTAATAAAAACTGCTCTACTGCCTTTGAAAATCTCACTTTCCTTCTCCTCCCAGAGAAGGAAGAAGCCTTAAAAGTTTCTAAACCCTGAGTTCATTGTGCCTGTGGCCCACAGGACATGGATCGTCTCACACGTTCCATTTGTGACTAAACTAACAGGGCAGGCAAAAGGCTGAACAGCTCCCCCAAACCATGACAAACACCTCTCAGGGCAGGCTGACCTCCACAGTAGCTTTCTGTTGCTCTCCAGGCAGGACACAGCCCCTACCTCCACCTGTTTTTCACAAGATTTCAAAACTCATTCTAATATACTTTTTAAAAATTGATTTAACTAATTATTGGGGTTTTTTTAAAAGGACTATTAGTAAATGCAGCTAGTAACTAATCTAAACCCACTAAAATAATAACCTCCAGCCTAAAAGAGACAGGCAAAAACATTCTGATACATTCCACAATAAGTTTGTTTCACAAAGCTAATTTAAAAGCAATTACTGACAAACCATTTTCAGCTTTGTTGCCTAAACATTCAAGGCTTTTACAGGTGTGCTACACATTTTGATGTTTCTGTAAATTTTTCACAGCCCTTTCGCTAATTTCAACCAAGCTTAAAGAGGAGCAGAAATCTCCAAACAGGGATTTTTTACAGTCTCAAGAACTGGTGACAGAAGTGAGAAACCCAAATTACTGTAGCAACAGAGGAAAAAGAGGGAATTTAGCCTGCATCTATCCGAAGAGACAGAAACCAGCTGACTGTCCTGCATGGATACATTTCATGGCCAGTAACACAACTATCATCCAAACATGGACATTTCTTGTCCAGTTCAAAACAAGAAGACATAGAAGTATTATTGTGGTGGGCAAGGTGGAAACATTGGAGGCTTCTGCTGATAACATGGACTGAAGATTTTTCATTGGAGGAGTCCTAGGGAATGCAGCACAAGAGCCAAGCTTTGTCCAGTGGAAAAAAAGGATGTGGGATACAAATCCATAGAAGGTGAGAATTCATTAATTTTTGGAACATGTTTTGTTTGCTGAATAAACTTTCATGCTGGTTTAACTGTGAAAAAACATGGTACCCAATGTATGATGTTCCCAGAATTCAGAGAGAGGTCTTGCACCTGATGTTTTAGTATCTTTCACATTAAAAAAACATGTTACTGGCTTTACACTCAGACCTCTAACCTGCAGTTTGGGAGTTTATTTCAAGACATAAAAGATGGAGAATTTGGGAACTTTGGAACAGATTAGAAATTAAGGGGTTAAATATGTTTTCTTCATGCCTCAGCAAGAGCTTTCCAATAAACTTGGTGAAAAATATTTCTTCCTTAATGAACTAACTCACTAACTCCTATTTGAACCTAGCTTTCAGGATAGTTCAGTGGTAATAGGGTCAAGTAGAGAGAACTGTAACACAGTGCTCCAGGTATTATGATGCCTACCTCTTCAAGGAAACATTCAAATAAACTAATATCCTGCACATTTTTAAGAAAGGCAGTTAACTTGCTGCTTGCCTTTTTTTTTTTTTTTGCTAGTTGGGAGGGCTTGTAAAGTTGAATAGCTTTCAATATAAATATGTAAAAGTCTAGAATTTTCCTCTTTTTTCTTCACTAAAATATATGTAACACTGTCTATAAAAGGAAATTTTCAAAAATAATCAGTTAATATAGGAAACTTTTAGATTTATAACTTTAATCTTTCATGAATGGGCTTATCAAGATTCCACTGGAATTCTAAAAGAGGTAAATTAAATATTAAAATGATCTCAGATTAACTCTTCTTCAGCAGGTAAAAAAAAGATAAGTATTTTCACTCAGGTGGTGTCTCCTCCCTACTGTCTGTAGACCCAGAGGATCTGCCACTGTGGTTTTTCAATAAAGAACTAGAATGATTTACTTTCTGAATCTGCTGTAGAAATGTGAGCTAGACTTAAGAAAAACAGAAATATGGCTTTAAGTGGGTTGTTAACAATCTATGGCATTTCTTAAACATTTGGGTTATCTCTTGCTTTCCTCTTCCTTAGTGTCAATTGACAGTTTTTCACCAAGTTTCCTGATAAGTTCTGCAAGATCTTCAGAATTTTGAGACTTTTCCTCAAGGAGCTCATACCGAAGACTTGAGATGTCCTGTTTAATTTCCTTCAGCTCACCTGTAACAGACACCACAAGATCACACAATTAAGAAATGAAGGAAAAAACAAGTATCTCACAGTTTTCATGGGTTTTCTCAGGATTTCTTTGTTGAAACAGAAAAAGCAGATGTTCACCCACAAGTGAAGAGAGGCTTAGGGATAAGAATATGAAGATGCAGTTAGGAACTGAACAAATCTAAAGGCAAAAGTGAGAGAGATCAGATGAGTTCACAAAACTCAAATGATTTGTTATATGGCTGCTGCTGTTCTGCTGCAAGAGAAATCACAGAACTGTTTAGGTTGGAAAAGACCTTTATGATCATCAAGTCCAACTGTTAACCTAACACTGGCAAGTTCACCAATAAATCATGTCACTAAGCACCACATCAACACAGCTTTTAATTCCTCCAGGGATGATGACTCAACCACTTCCCTGGGCAGCTTGTTCCAATGCCTGATAACCCTTTTGGTGAAGAAATTTTTCCTAATATCCAATCTAAACCTTCCCTGGCACAACCTGTGGCTGTTTCCTCTCATCCTATCACTTGTTACCTTGTGAAGAGATTGACACCCACTTTACTACAATCTCTTTTCAGGTAGCTGTAGAGAGCAATAAGGTCTCCCACTAGACTCCTTTTCTTCAGGATAAACAACCCCAGTACCCTCAGCCACTCATAAGACTTTTTCTCTAGACACTCCCCCAGCTTTCCTCCTCTTTGGACACACTCCAGCATTTCAATGTCTTTCTAGTAGAGAGAGGCCCCAAGCTGGCCATTATTCAAAATGCAGCCTCACCAGTGCCATACAAGGGGGCAATCACTTCCCTAGTCCTGCTTTGTCACGCAATTTGATACAAGCCAGGATTCTGTTTGCCTTCTTGGCCACCTGGGCACATTGCCAGCTTATATTCAACAGGCTGCTGGCCAACACTCCCAGCTCCATTTCTGCAGGCATGCACATCAGGGGTGTCTGAGTTCTCCTGGCCAGCAACAAGGCCGCTCACTGTCCATAAGAGAGCAGTCCTCTCCTTTTCCTACTGCACTGTCTTTCCATCATCAGAGCATTTTTATGAAGCATATTCATTAGCTGTTTGCAGCTAAAAAAGTTACACGCACAAAAAAAGTTTGAAGCATGTGTATCTCCATGTATGAATCTCAAAGAACACTGGAAAATTCATCCACCAGTACCCTAAACCAGCTGCTGCATTAAATGCAGCCTCACCATAGGACATACATGGGCACTGCTAGAAGCAGCAACACTTTTCACAAGGAGTCATCAATTCAGTGATATTTTCAGGTGGGAGAGCAGAAAGTCACATCTCTTCTTTAACTGAAATTCATGTTAATTTTACATCTTGCACTTTGGAACTTATCAAGTGGATTATGTATTATGGAAACATTTCTCAAGTGGCACATGTAACCACTTCCATTAGTTTATTTTGATTCTCTGGTTAGAGATAAACACAGAATTCATCAACACACTTACCTTCATTGACTTCATCACTTTCTTTATCTATCTGAGCTTTCAGTACATATCTTTTAATGAGGCGCTTCATTATTTTCTGCAGACAAGAAAGAAAGGTAAAAAGAGTCTTCTTAGTTGGACTTAGCTAGACATTTCAAAACATGAGATCTGTTACCTTCTGTTGCATTCAGACATTTTAGAATAGGGCTTACCAGGTTAAAGGAAAGTAATGTAAAAATCTCTGCTTTCATCTACAGTGGATATTCAAACTGTATTACCCTGTGCATACATCTACATGAAGGTTAGAAAACTAAACACATCTTACAAATGTTATCATTCACAAAGATCAGCCTAATACTGGAGTTTATGAGAATGATTAATACAGTTACAGCTTTGATCTGCATGTAGGTGAAATGATCTAACCTTTATTGCTACCATGAGTTGATAATGACCCTGATTAGCAGTGCTAATTGCTAAGCCCTTTTGCAACCAGTTTATTTTAATCTTATATCATATTTGAATATATTTATATTACACTTGTATAGGAAGAGTGGAGTTAGCTTGCCCAAGAGGAAACACTTTTTTCTGTCTTATGTGTTCTGTACCCTTTTGCATTCAGAAGATCTTGCTTTATTCCCCAACCAGCTCTTGCTTCTTCCTTTCCACCTGCTCCGTAGTATTACAGGAAGGAAAGGAGCAGCCTCTGAACAAACTAGCTGAGCTGTAGGTGGATCATGCTGGATCTCTTTATACTGAACTGCACAGGGGCTCATTGAAGTTGTTTGTATTGGCAGCATAAAGACTGAAAAATATTTTCAGTGCTTCAGTTATCATATCATATTCAGTTATCATATCATATCAGTTATTTATAGATGTGGCACTGTAACCTGATCTGGTTCAGCAAATGGAACAGGAAGATTTTGTTTAGGTTTTTTTGTTTTGGTTTGGTTTGGTTTGGTTTTCTTAATTTGCACTGTGCAATTAAATTAAAACATTATTTCATGCACTTTAAAATACTGTACTACAAGGGCAGCATTTAAGATACAATGAGGAGAGAAAAAACACTCTCAGATTGCATTGCAAATACCTAAATCATTACACTTATTTTTGATATACACAAGGTCTGTATTCCCAGTTCATGCTCTTTAACATGAATTCAAAACCATCATCACACTGTCAGTCTGTCAGATCTACTACTTCTTGATTTTAAAATAAACTGGTTTTACCTGGTATTGCCTCGGAGGATTGTTTAAACTGTTTAAGTGGATTTCATCTGAGCTTCTTATACTTGATTGCTTCCTTTGACCAAGCTGAAATGGAAACATTTTTTATAGTACAAAAAAAATAGAAAAACAATATGGTTAAATTACCTCATGTATGTGTCATATGACAGAATATTAACTGTTAAGGTCAATTTGGGGAGTATTAAATTACTTTGGTAAACTCCTTGTACCTGAACAGAATTTAGTTGTGAGTTGAAACAAACACTTTCAGACTGTGATGTAGGAAACTGAGAACTAAGAGGTTTTCTCCCTTTGTTTCTTATCTGCTCCTACCATGCCCAAGAGACCAGAGCAGAGCAGCCATCACTTTCCCTTGCTCCTTAGGTGCACAGAAGGGGAATCCACATCAGGAGGGAGGCAGCACTGATGCAGCACAACTTTGTAGGCAATGGATGAAGGAGAGTCAGGGCAGCATGTGGGAGAAGTCAAGAAACAAGGAGAGGAGGCACACCATGGATGCATTTTGCAGGTTTCATTACAGATTTACATCTTTGAGAAGGTCTAGAGCATCACAAAATTGTGAACTGAGACTCAAGATGAATGAGGATGCTGTAAGAGTGGACAGCAAATGTCAAAGCAAAATGAATGATATTAACTTATATTAATAATGGAGCCAGTTCAGTGAGTAGTAGTGCAAGACATAAAAAGTGAAATAAAATTCATTGTTGATTCAGACTCACTAAAAAGTCAGTTCTCTCTCTTCTAAAACATGGGGCTATTATTGCAATGTCTCACATCCTGTGGGATTGTGTTGCACTTCCAGTGAAGGTCTCCATGTGAAGTTCTTACATGTGTCTTAATGCACTGAGCACCTACAGATAAGCAAACTGGGGCACTTTGAATCCCGGAGTGGTATGTGGGATATGATGGGATATAGTTTAGCAGGGAGGTAAACAGGGGAAGTTTAGATGCTTATACAGCTGTACAGGTATGTCACATATCAAAGGAGCCCACAACACAATGCCTGATGTTAATAAAAGCTAAAATTTTCAGGAGCCCTTTTTCCTGCAGTGGAAGTCATTATAACTACTTGAGGTATAACAAGGGCTTCCCATGGTTGAACTTCAATAATAAATGGAAATAGGAATATGGAGTATGTGATAAATATTCACCTGATGTCAATCAGAAAGTGCTAAAAACATCTCAGCAGTGAGCTTTACAGGGGTTTCATTCTGACAGACATATACTAAAACCAAGGCTAGAACGAAAAAGCTAGGACTTGTAGAGATGTAAAAAAGCTGAATGAGGCACTAGATTCAGCTCTTTAGCCAGCAATGAGCACATCAATTAAAATTTCCAGTTCTCCCTCTAGTTCTCAGTTCTGCTGCAGAGCTTGCTCCTTAAAAATCTAATAGATTTGTAGAATTTCAAATAGCTTTCTATCCACCTAAAGAGTAGCAAGTAAGTCTTCATGAATCTGCAAACAGGGAATTGACACATGACTCTGTAATCACTATGCCTTTCAGGATTATAGAACTAATAATAATTTCTGGAGTCTCACTTCTACTGCTTTTTCATTTCCTGATATTTTTTGTTTGTTTGTTTGTTTGTTTGTTTTTAAATAAATCAGTAAAATTAGGTGAAGGCTATGCTTCCTCTGCAGTGGGCAGAGGAAGTCACCCTGGCCAAAGCTGCTCTAGAGTGTGACGTGGGCTTCAGCTGGTTTCCCAGCCTTCTGGATCTCTGACTTTGTCTACAGCTGTGATATGATTCATGATCCTGTTACTTACCAGCTTACATATAATCTACAAATGCATTAATTTAAAAAAAAAAATATTTATTTCAGATGTAATCTCTTATGCTGGCTACCAGTTTTAAATTTATGTTAGACTGGTTCACTTCAAAAGTTAGTCTAAAGCAACTACAAACTTGATTTTTACTTGAAATAGCAAAATTGGTAGTATGTGGTGAAATGAGCTAAGGGGCACTGCAAGCTTATAAAACCAGAAACTCTGTAACATCTTTATCTGACCTCTGACACTCCATCACTCTGCCTTTTTTTGAATAGAATAAAGTTGTTTTAATTAGATGGAGACCACCTTGCAAGTGGGCAGGTAAATCGAAAGTATGTAACTTTTATCATACGTGCAGCAATCACAGGACAGAGCATCTGTTGCACATTGCTGAATGACCACTTGGTGGCAGAGATTGCCAAGATTTCATTATCATTTAGTTTTTTTACTCAACATTTTAAAATTCTCTCCTATGTTGTTGGGTTTTTTTCCCCCTCTCACAGAAGTTACTCCTGAATACAGCCTGTCACTCTAATGACTGAACTAGAAAACTAGATTTCATTTTTTTTTAATTAGTATCTATTGACAACATGCACACAAGTAACTGGAGAAAAACAAACCCAAGGAATTTAAATAAAACAATAATAAAAACCACAGCAAAGAGAATGTTTTGTGAGAGAAGAAACAGCATACACAGATCATTGCTCTTAGAAAACACCTTTGAATTTGCTTCTCATTTCATCATTCTCCAGTTTTACTTAAAATTCAAAGCAGTCAGAATAGTAATGCAATGACTACAGCTGTTTTGGGTAGCACTTTGTCAGTATCTTAAATCTCTATTTTCAGGAGCAGCTGATGGTTTGGAATACCAGCAAATTGCATGGATTTGGACCAGAACAAAGGGTTTCCAGAAAATGTCTCTGTCTGCACTCCTATAGCCAGAGGTCTCTTTGTGAAAATTTCAGAAGCACTGTTTTATACCAAGAAAGTAAATTACAACATTTTTTAAAATTATTTGAGTGAGAATTTAATGATATTTCAATAACTAGTTGTTAATTATTTCTATTCTCAAAGCCCACATTTTAAGAAAAAGACTTAAATATATCGTATAGCACTACGGGTTCTTAGCTCAGGAAGAGGAACAAGTTCTGTGACTCTCAAATCACAAACTTTCTCATTTGCAAGACAATTTTTTTTTTTTCAATTTAGAATAACACTCAAAACTAAGTTTATTTAAAACTCTCCTTTTTCTTCAATCATTTCTTGGTTCTTTTGGCTTGAGTTTCTTGTTCACTTGATACTTGATACACACCAATTCTAGCATGAAACAGAAGACATCTTTGGTGTTTACTCAACACCCTGAAAGAAAACATCTTCATGGCCTTTATTGTTATATGTAGACATGTCTCAAGAAATTTTCTGTTGTGCCACACTTTGAATACAGCTATGGAAATCACTCACTCTTTAGCACTGATGGCATCTGGCTTCATTTTCTGCCAACAGTAATCAGGACAGAGCTGGCTTTAGGGACAGAATCGCCTCCCTTCTGATCCTAATTCTTGTCTTTACACTCAACTGTCGCTTCTGCATTGAGAAGACACAGGCTCTGAAGAAGTCAGACCCCCAGGATGGGACTGAATCAATAACCTCAAGCATGTGTTAACATTTCTTGATATTGCAATACAGTGCCTTCTATCAGTAAACTTAGTATCCTCTCAAGTAGGATTTGCATCAGTTTGACAACTAGACCGGTCTGGGGACAGTATCTTTCAGCAGCCCTACTTTGGGAAGAAAACTATTTGAGGGAACAACCAATTCCTGAATTGATATCAGTGTCCCTGCCACAGCAACCACGCCTCAGGTCTGGTCTTGCCAATCTTTTTCTTATCTTTGCACAGCTCATTGTCTTCATAGTATCTCCTCGTACTGTTCCTTGCTCAGCAGCCACAACAGCACCAATGTGCTCAGCACAGAATGAGTCAAAAGTCAAAACCTGAAAGCCTGAGAATGCCTTTGAGAAGGTGCCTTAAAACAGTCTCAACAAGGACAAATCATCAACAGTGGGTCAAAATGTGGCACAAAACCATTTTAATTACTCTCGACAAGTGTGAAGGATGGTGACATCTGACAGAGCCAGACAAAGTCCGCTTCACACTATGTGGCAGTCTGAAAAATAAACAAAAGACAATTGTCTGGCAGTATCAGTTACTCTGCTGGAAAAGCCATTGAATGAATAGATATGGCTCAGCTGCTTTATGTTTTTATATGTACAAAAAAAAAATATTTGATTTGCAGTTTAATAACTTCTTTGGCTGAACAGTAAGCACATTTCCTTTAGCACTGGTTATCCTACAATCAGCTCTGAGTGGAAAGCATTAATATATGAAGACTAAAAAGGAATTCAGGGTTAGGAAAATAAATGTGATAAACGATGGCTGCATCCTTACAGCTGACTGTCGAGGTAGTTCTCTAAGAACAGACACAACTGTTACTGTTTTACCCAGAATGCACACCAATGACATCCCGGGAGGCATTAAGAAAAGTGTGTCCATCAGGTCTAGAGAGGTTCTCCTCCCCCTCTACCCTGGTAAGAACACACCTGGAATTCTGCGTCCAGTTTTGGGCTCCTCAATTCAAGAGAGAGAGGGATCTGCTGGAGAGAATCCAATGGAGAGCCACGAGAATGATTGTGGGGCCTGAACATCTCTCCTATGAAGGTAGACTGAGAACCCTGAGGCAGTTTAGTTTTGAGAAGAGAGGGCTGAGAGGGGATCTTATCAATGTCTATAAATATCTAAG
Organism: Indicator indicator; assembly: GCF_027791375.1. Taxonomy (NCBI): domain Eukaryota; kingdom Metazoa; phylum Chordata; class Aves; order Piciformes; family Indicatoridae; genus Indicator; species Indicator indicator. The sequence goes on from NC_072010.1 coordinate 14,787,321, forward strand.
GAGTGGGTGTCAAGATAAAGATGCCAGCCCCTTTTCAGTGGTACCCAGCGATAGTAAGGACAAAAGGGAAGGAATAGTTCTTTCAACACAGGCTAGAGACTGACTGGCTGAGGAGCAGATCTGAAGAAAAGGACTTGGGGGATGGAGGGAACAGTGAGGAGGATGTTAAAAAACTGCAGCAAGGTTTGTTGAAGATCTCCAAGATGTTTAGGGCTCGAGCACTTGCCCTGTGAAGAGACACTAGGGTAATACGGGCTTGTTCAGCCTGAAGCAGAGATGGCATCAGGCATACCTAACAGCAGCCTCCACCACATGCAAGAAGGCCATTGAAGAACTGGAGCTGGGCTCTTCACAGCATTGCAGGACAGGAAAATTAGAGAAAATACTCAAATTCAAACAAGAGGTAGAAGTAACATTTTTTTCCCCCCCAGAATCACAGTCAGGTGGTGTTACATGCTGCCCAGAGAGGTTGTGCAGTCTCCATCCTTTGAGGTTTTAAAGACCGGACTAGCTGAAGCCCTGAGCAATCTGGCTTGACCTCAGAGTTGACCCTACTGTGACCAGGAGGTTGGACCAGAGACCTCCTGAAGTCCCTCCTGGTCTGAATTCTGTGACAAGAAATAGTAAGAACTGTAAATTTACAATGGTATTTTTTTTACTTAACTGATTACAGATATAGACAAATAGTTATATTAAAAAACAAAGTAAGAGTTTCAGCCTGTACATAGTGACAGACTTTTGTACGGTTTATGTTGGGAACTCATGAGAAAAACAGGTCAGCAACAAAAACGAAGTTAAAATTGGTTTTATCTTTAAAATTAGCAGTCAGTATACACATAAAATTACCGTATTCATCTCTGCATCTTCCTGAAAGCTTTTCTTTTGGCACAGAAATGGTTTTAAAATACATTTTTTGATTTTGAGTAGGAGATACAGCAAAGATTTTGGGCTTGGCACTAAGTTGAAGGGTACTGGGAGAGTTCTCCCTTCTTCAAAGTAAGAAAACCAAAGTTTAGCCCTTGCAAATTTCCATTCTACATCAGCATCATCCTGTAAAAGAGAAATATGGTTGTTAATACACTGTTAATACCACCATGAATACTGAAGCTGCTGTAGCTAAACTTTTTGCGTATTGTGAATGTAACTGGCTGAAGTTAATCTCAAACACAACTTGCTTATAACCTCTGAAACCTAAATTTCAGTGAATGGAACCCTTCTTATTAATCCATTTAAAATCATGCAATTAACAGAAGAAAAAAGTGGATTTGATTTAAACATGGTTAGTCCAGAGTGAGTGCTAATAGTTTGCAATACAGGATCACAAAAACAGACCTCCTTGTAAATCCACTGCTAAGAATAAAAGCTCTAACTTGAAAGCACAGAATATCATGCCCAAGTTAAAGTTTCATGGCAGCACTTGAACTCATCCATTAGGGCTTGACTTGCTGGGGACAATGTCATGCTCAGTAAATAAAAAGGAAAAATCCTGTATTAATGTATTAAAAATGTACAACTCTCAATGAGATTATGAGTTGTGATTTCTTATTAGACTCTTCTGTAGCAATTACTCTATTTTTTTTTTTTTTGGTGAAGAAGACAGAGTATCAGAATCTTAAATTAAGATTTTATTCTCTTACTTGAAACATGACATTAAGTAAGATTAGGTGACCTAAATCCTTCCACTTGCTGGAATATATAGTTAAATCAGGTATGCTGTCATCACCATGGTTTGTGCTTAAAATCCATAACAACCAAAACGCTTATTTTGTTCCTCCCTGTAAAGCTCAAGAGCATTTTCTGCAGAAAGGACTGCCATCATCTTCAAGGACATGACTCATTATTACTGTAGCAATACTCCTGAGTTTTCAGAAGGTGTTCATATCCAGTCACCATAATTTTGGGTAACAGCCTGGGTTTTATTGCGTTGGACTGGATAGTTTGTTCTGTGGTCTCCTGAATCAGAAAACTCCGAACCTCCCTAGACAATGTGTTTCTCTTGCTCAAGCTCGCCAATATTACAGCACCAAACAAGAGCTCAGAACCGGGGACCATATAGGTGTCAAACATGAGTCTACTGCTTTGTGGCAACGGCATCATGTGGGAAAGGCTGGGATGACCTAGCTCTTGGAGATCTGCTTCCATTTTGTTGTCTAAATGATTTAGCCCTTTGTTTTCCATGGCATGTAAAAGTCATGTTGATTTTCATTAGCCCTGCTGATTGCTTTGTCAAGTAAAGTTTTATTCACTGCAGAGGACTAGAGCAAGTATTGTTTAAGTAAAAGAAGAAAAAAGCATGTTATACATGCTTGCAAGATCAAGGCATAAGAAGAAGAACATCCTTGCAGCAAGAGGGACACCACTCAAATAATACAAATAAGGTAAATGAAAGATTCATGGAGCCCCATAACATGGCCCATCCTCTTCAGGAACCTAACACAGTCCAATAGCACTTTCTTAGTTCAGTCTAGTTGTTACTATTGCAAGCTCATGCAGCTGGGTAATTTCCAGGTATTTTATAATGAAAACGTACAGTAGAATTAATATTTTCTCCTAATATATTCCAAAAGCCTATGTATAATTTTTTCTTAAATAAGATGTCAACAAGAAAATTTTCCAGGAGATTAAACAATTAGCTATAACAGTAGATGTAGTGCTATTTCATAATAAATGGAGATTTTACCTCAATTTCCTGGAATGAGCTGTTGATCATTGCAATGAGCATGTTCAGTAAGACAATGACCATGGTAACATTATAGACTCCATAAAGGACATAACCAATATTTTCAATAAATTTGTGTTTATAATTGATGACAACGGATTTAACTTCTGACAGTCCAAATATAGCCCAGAACAATGTCTTGAAACTTTCTTCAACACTAAAAGGAGAAATTGAACATATGCATATGTTACTGAAAAGCTGTATATTCTTACTGTATGAATTGCCAATTACCATTTTTATACAATTTACAGACTTTTCCATTATTATTACAATGTAGACCTCTACCACAGTGATATTACAAAGTAATACATTATTTCATTTCATAGGTACAGGCTGTTTCGTAATAGGATTCCTAATATTTAGGACTGACAATAGAACAGTCTGATTCAGTTTAGGAATTGTATATACATCCTCAAAAGAATATTACAATGATTCATGGTTCACTTATTATTACTTTATACTACATGCTACAAGCTTGCTAATATTGTGAAAAGTAATAAAAAAAATAATTAACCTGCAAATACTTTATTTTAATTGCACCACTAGTTCACTTAGTATTAATTATTTCACTTTACCATTAACATGACAAACATTCTGAACCTGTGAAGAAGACAGAATGCCTGACTGCAAAGCATCATTTTTCAACAAAATGAGTCTCACAGACCATAACTCTCCAGTTGAGTATCCACTATTGCACAAATTTAGGGTAAAGGTAATAAACCATGATGTGGAGACACCTTCCCCCCCCGCTCCCCAGTTTAGTTTATTTAAATATATGCATTTCTTCTTGATCAGTAGATATATGTATACATGTATACACACACAAACAGAAGTCCAAGGTAGTCTGTCTCCCCTGGCTGTTTGAACACATATTTTCCCCTGCTTTGGTGAAGAGATCTCAGCTCCCCATATCTAAAAATGCAGTAGTATTGAAAAGCACATTTTGGGGTTTTATTGTGTTCAGAAAAAAAGTTAAAACAAATTTGTAATTTTTAGATGTGAATTTACTTCTCTGTTTATAATATTTTACCAGTATTCCCTCTTTGAGTTGTACTTTGTTGTGTGAATGAACAGTACTAAAAAGCTAGTAAGAAATTTTTCCCTCTCGACCAAGTTTGCTTTCTGGCTGAGTATACTTCATAGCAGTTATAGCTTGAATATCATGACAGCCAGAAATTAAGTGACAAGGTTTGCAGAGCACGGAAAGGAACAAGTTTACACTCAAGAGAGAATCTTAAAATCACAGGTAGAAAGGAAAGCTGTGACAAATATATACCAAATAACTCCTGACAGAGCAAATTCAGTATTTCTGTTCTTATGGTGGGAGAAGAAAAAAACAACAGCTAAAGAAAGAGTTTAAAAATTAAAAATAAATAAAAAAAAAGAAAGGAAATATATTTCCTTCCCTCAAGATGGAATAGTTATTGCCATTGGATACACTAGAGAGACAGGTCTTAAGAGGGATTAATTTGTCTGAGTTTTCTTTGACTAGCAAGAATATAGAGAGTTATTTGAATTAAATCACAAATGTTTTATAATGCATATCACACTGTAGTGACTAGCCTGCTTCAATTAACAGGTGGCAGTGGCACTTGATGGAACCAGCCTTGCATCCATGTGCTGCAGGGAACCACTACATTGCGCTCTGAAGCGTGAGTGCCAACCACCCTCCTAGGCAGCATGGTGGTGGGATTATGTCACAGAGGCCTGAGCTCCAACACAGACTGAGTCCTGAAATCCCCAAACCACCCTGGGAACAAGCCCTGTGCGTTAAGTGCTATTACAGATTGCACTGCCAGTCATCTGACATATGGACAGTGTAAGGTGTCTAAGGTACTTCTGGTTTTCTATAAGCTCCCCCAGCCTAATGGAGTCTAGGAGGCTGTTGGTCTGCTCTGCCACAAGTGCACATTGCTGGCTCATGGTCAGATTGGTGTCTGTCAGGACTCCCAGCTCCTTCTCTGCCAATGTGCTTTCCAGTTGGTCAGCCCCAGCCTGCCTTGGTGCCTGGAGTTCCTCCCCCCAGCAGCAGGATGTGACTTTTCTCTGTGTTGAATTTAACGAGGTTCTGTTTGGCCCGTTTCTCTGGCCTGTCAAGGTTATTCTGAGTTGCATCACAACCAGCTGGTTTATCAGTCCCTCTCGTTCATCAACATGAGGCCTTCTTGGCACCCCATTGAGATGGACTACTCTTGAGCACTTAAAAGGCAATTCTTGAAAATCAATCAGCTTCCCTGGTCTGCCCTTCTCTTCAAGGCCTTATCCCATGAGATTCTTCCCTGAACAGCCCAAAGTCTGCTCTCCTGAAGTCTGAAGCTGTGGTCTGGCTATTTGCCTGTTCTGTCTTCCCAGGACATAGTCTTATAATCATAATCATAATCACTCATAATTGGCCAAGGCTGCTTCACAGACCCAACGAGTTCTTCCTTGATCATAAAAGTTAGGTGTCACAAAGCATATCTCCCTAGCAGCTTCACATTCACCTGTGTCAGGAAGTTATTGTCAATGCCCTCCAGAAACCTCCTGGATTACTCGTGCCCTGCTGTATTGTCCCTCCAGCAGACACCAAGTTGGTTAAAAATTCTCATGAGGACCAGGGCCTGCAAGTGTTGAGTTTTCTGGAAAAGACCTTATCTACTTTGTCTTCCTGATCAGGCATTCTAGAGTAGAAATCCACTGCAACATCATCCATGTTGGTATGCCCTCTAATTGTGCCAAGCTCTTTCTGGCCCTTCATCTCTCCCTAGGAAGAGGTACAGATATTCCTGTGGTTTGCTTATGTATAGGACAACTACCTCTCACCTTTCCAGCATTGTTGGGATCAAGAGCTTATCTTTTTATATACCCTTTAGGCACCAGAACAAGACCTAAAATTTCTACTTAATCTAAAACAAAGAAATTCTTATGAGATGCAAACCTTATAAAACAAATTAGTAAACAATACATACAGTGCAAGCAATCCATACAAGCAGCCTCAATTGTTGCAGTTTAATTAGTGGTACTTACGTTGTGAATGCTTCGTTTTGTTTTGCACCCAGATAGTAGGAATAGAGATTAAACATGCCTATCATGAAAGCCACAAACACCATGATAAATATCACCATGAACTTGAAGATGTCTTTCACAGTTCTGCCAAGTGATATCTGCAGTGGTCCAAAGCTTTCATTAGCTGGTAGGATGTAAGCTATTCTGGAGAAGCTTAATACTACTGCGATTGCATACAGGCCTTCAGATATAATCTGAGGATCAGATGGATCCCAGTTTATTCTGGCTAGAAACAAAAGATGAGAATTTCTGTCAGTATTTTGATATATCTGTCAATGGGAGGCCTTCCTGAAACAGCGGCTGTAGGTGAGGGAAGAAACACAAAGCAACTCAAACAGCATTAGTCACATATTTACTCAATTGACTTGAGACATGCAGTGTTAGGACCATTTCACATCTTCACTGACTGTGTTGATTAGATCTCCATTGATTATAAAGCTGAAGTGTGAGATCATGGAAGTAACTGTTTGGAAGCTGAATCCCAGTTTATTAGAGAATGTAAGTAAAATTCAGATTACAGTATCAGGTGATGACAACTGAATATATTAAATCAGAAATGTGATTTGTGTGAGCTATACAAAATTAACTATTTTGATGTGGGGATCTGGAATCATTAAATGCCATCCACAACTCCAAAATTGTGGGAACAATAACATTTCTCTACTTTTTTCTTAATTATTCCACCTTTTTACTCATAGTAAAATGATAATGTTTTCTTCCTGGCACACACCAAATATTCATTTCTACCACCTTTTCTATCATAATTCCTATCCAACCCTTCTGTAGATGTTAAGCCACTTGTGTGAATTATTTGAATCTCCTTTAGATCAACGAGTGAATGTGACAATGATGTTTGACAGGGAACATATTCAGCTGCAGAGGAGAATATTCAGGTTCAAAACCATACTTCAAGAAATATTTACAAAAAAGCATCAGAAGAAGAAACCCAAAGCAGTATCCTTCAGAATACTTCCTTGATGAAGATTAAGGCATTCTCTGGTGGTGTGGGAATCTTAAATTCAGTTGACTATTGTGCTTCAGGTAAAGAGAAGAGGTTAACCTGGAGTAGGCTACCTCAATCCCAGGAGAATGCTGTCTGTGTTTACTCTACTGTAAAGCCAGAAAATGGGAGTGCTGGTGGACAAGTTCATGGTGAGCCAGCAGTGTGCCCTCATGGCCTGAGTTCAACCTGGTGTCCACCAAGTTGTGCTTGCTAGCCTATGATAAAACCTGTGGCATTAAATATTCACTATGAATGTTCTCCATGTTAGCACTATCACACATAGATGCTATCCAAGCAGAGTTCAGTGTATGTGCACACATCAAAAAAAATTTACTCAACTCTGCTTAACTGCATAACAAAATCTCAACTCATGAGTGATGTCAACAGAAACTGCCTTGCTAGATGATGAGGTATTATATAGCATAAATGAGTTATGAGACTTGTGCTTGTCATACCCAGAAACTATGAACATAAACAGTCCCTGTTTGTAATTTCTGCAAGAGGATGTTACTGAAAATTGAATTAATATTTAGCTAGCTGTTTTATAGCTTATGAGAAATTTGTAACTTTTCAGTAAAATCTGTAAGGCTGCAATGTCATAGATTTTAGAATATATGTACTTATTGCTCTGTTTTTCTACAGCTCCAATAATGAAAAAATGCAGCCTTATCAGAAACAGTATTTGAGGAATGGAACAGAGATAGAAACTGATGTAACTCAGTATCTTAGAGAAAAATATGTGTAATAAAGGGAAGAGAGATGAGGTGGTGCTATGAGTGGACACAAGTAAACAGAGCTTAATTTTTTCCTCATTTGTTCAAAATAGCTTTTAGTCGCTTCTCATACATGACAAGCAAGTTTATTAACATTTTTATCTCGTATTGGTAAAGAGGGTGGATTAAGATATATTAAAATAACATAACAGAGCCTCTGAGCAAATACATATAGGCTACATTGGTCATGTTGTTAAAGCAACAAGTGTTTGCAGAATACCTTTGTGCAATTGAACAGATACAATGACCTGGATTAAAATAATCTGGAAAAGGGTGGGGTGACAGTGGGGTTATTTTGTTTTTAGACCATTTCAGTACTTGACATCTAAAACAGTCCCCAAAGAGATGTATGAGCACAGTCAAGGGAACTGTGATCTAACAGTAGGGTTGAGAAAATGAAAGAAAGGATGCAAATTCTTGATCAGTACATTGTGGAACTAAAGTATTGGGTACTTATTAACAGAAAATAAATTTATCTTGGTCTAAGTAGATCATAATCCCATGCAATCAACTCACCCAAGGTGTAGTATTTTATGTTGGGTTCCAGTGTTGGACTTGTCAGATCTTTCATATTTGCATCAACGAAGTTCTGGGCTCTTGATGCATGCCAAAATGCCATAAACCTTGCTATGAATGATGCTGCAAAAATTGCTAACATACCAAAATCAAGCATATTCCATAACTCAAAAAGGTATTCCTTTGGGCCTTGAGACCAGATTTCTTTACATTCAGACCATATCATGCCTGTATAGGTCAGAACAGAGAAATCAGTGTGTTCTTTTACCTTCACATTTGCTTTATTTGACATTTTATTTTGTACAGGTTTTTGGTTGCAGTTAAACTCAAACAATTTTAGTCCAGGAGAGTTCAAACAAAACCTAAACCCCTTGAACCTGCCAATTCATATGCATTCCAGTGCTTTTTTCTCATGTGAAGTAATAATACCTATCTTTCATACTACTTTTTCCTGTGCAACTAGAGAAGCTTTCAAAGAGAAGAATGGGATATGAGTATCACCATCTGTTACAGACATATGAGCCAGGAGGATCATTTAGCAGTGGTAGAGCTAACAGCAGAACTCACATTTTCTTATTTGGAGAGTATCCTGGGTACAGCCACTTTTATTGCAATTGGAAATACATGTGACAAATAAGTGTGAAAGTAAGAATCAGACCTAATGCTTCTTCACCAGGGCAAAGCTATCTGTTTTATTCCTAATCATTCCCCCTAAACAATAAAATATAGGAGTACAGTATTAGTTTGTGGCATACTTTTTATTGAACAAATTCTATTCCTTTTCAAGATAGTATTTATTTAATCATGAACTGCATTTCTAAGATTCTCAAAAGAGCTCAGAAAATATGAACTGGAATAATGTCACTATTTATTACACTTATCAAATTGTCCAAAGGTACTTTTCATAATTTTCAAATAAAGACAATTATAATATTAACTACAGTAATAAAATTCAAAGCCACCTCTGTATGCACTCAATAGATTTTTTAAAAACTGTCTAATGCATGACACTGAAATAAATAAAAATACATTAAACAAGCAAACTAGAACTTCACATTGGGAAATTATTATTTATTCCTTCATTATCAGCTGAAAACATTGATATGTATAGAATATTTTGAATTCTGAGTCCCATAATATTCCTATAGTAAAAAATTATATTAATTTATTTATTAATTAATAAAGTGCTTCATGATGAAATAAATAAATACTGTGAATGTCTTTTAAATCTCTAAGAATTAATTTGTGTACAAATGCCCCAAATTTTAATCACAGGGAGCTCATAAAGGCAAAATAATTTAAATGCATAAGCTGTTGAATGGAAACAGATTTTACTTAGCTGAAATTTAGCTCTCCCGTATTACTGATTTAACTAACAACCAGAACCCATATCCCTAAAATACTTTGGCATTTAAGCCCCATTGGAATAAATATTATTAGACTTGTAAATAAGAATTAGACAGCTAAAATATTCTTGAGAGCCTGTGCTCAAGTTCTGGCGCTGAATAGTACTGCATCACTGAATTGAATGGCTCAGCATTGAGTATTATTCATACTATTCATTTCATTCCTCTGTCATTATGGAAAAATCTACTGCTGCATGTTCAGGAGTCTATACTCTTCTTTCCTTTTGTCAATAATACATTCAGCTATTAACTCTGCAGGCATACTTGTAAAATAAAAGGATTTTACCAGAAAAAAAGATAATTGGACACAAAAAAACCCTTAGACTATGATAAGAAAATCTTTCCCCTTGGGAGCTGATACAGCCTGATTAAAAAAACAAAACAAAACAAAACAAAAACAAAAACAAAAACAAACAAAAAAAAACCTGTGGACACTTTCCTTTGATATGCATTCATATTCAGCTAATACAGATTTCACCCAAGATCTTCATGTGAATGTTTGTGACTACCTAGGCACATGTGAATCCTACTGACATCCAGCAAGGGACACGAGGCCAGTGTGGGAATGCAGCCAGTCGAATAAATTCCTTTTGTTGCAATTTTTGCACATAACTATAATAGCAAAGGATTAAACTGGGTCAAGCTTCACTGAAATCACAAGACAAATGTAACTGAAAATTTATCATTACCTATTACCCAAGAAATAATGAGCATCTCCATCCATGAGAAACAGGATGTTTTCATCCTAAATAGCTGCTTTACATTGCCTGTTGTTTCATTAGGTCGGAGTTTGGTGCCATCAAATCTGTCAGCTGCATTCATGACAAGCAGACCGAGAAAAATGGTGAAAGAGGCTGCATGGGCTACAAATTTCATAAATGGTCCACGCATTATCCTCCCCAGCTGCAACAAAGGTTATGAGACACAAGATAAAATGTTTAAAAAAAACAGTAATATTTAGAAATACATATTTCAACATAGGAACAAATATTGGGAAAAAATTTGTATCCTATAACACCTTGCTGACAGTCACCTTTAAATGTACTGATTTGCTGTTTTCAGAGGGACAATCTATCCATTTCACCATATATGTATTTTTATGTGTTCTGAAATCATTCTGTATTTTCTAGCATCTATATCTATAATAGAAAATGAAAAGGAAAAAGATTATAGTTTCTGAATTTTTTACATTCTAATAATTATATGAAACAACAATTTAAATGAAATTTTAATACTTAGAATATCACCAGGACTGAAATATGACTAAAAAATTCTGTTTCCTGGCTGACATGATACTCATTTTAGCACAGTTATTGTACAGGTTTCCCAGTGTATTATCTTTTGAAAAAAAAAAAAAAAGTCATGAGGCCTCAAAATGTTGTGTTTATAATTCTATATTTTCTCAATTTCCTTCCTTACTCATATAATAGAAATGTCCTCAACTTTGTCACAGAATGGCTTAGGTTGGAAGGGACCTTAAAAATCATCTACTCCGACCTCCCCACCATGGGCATGGTCATGACTAAGAACAACTTTAAAACAGTTTAGTACAACACTTAAATCTTAAAGTTCCATACAAACTCACATAAAACTGAACTTTAAGCAATTATCTAATTTATTTTTGAGAGTGCCTGCAGAGAAATACTTTTTTTTGTTATTACTATTAAAATAGTATCTGTATCTGACAAAAATTCCTTGGAAAGAATTGAAAGCAAGTGTCACAGGTCTCAGCTGAAACATATAACAATCTATGGTCTGAAAAGGGGAGGGGAAGGTAGAAAAAGAAGTTATTTGAATTAGTATTTTTGCTACACTTGTTTCAATAACAAGGTCAGAATTTTGCTGTCCTTACAGTCTGCATTTGCAGAAATAAAGAATAAGAGGATGCAGCCCAGGATGTGATGGTAAGGTCTCAAATACAAATAACATTAAGAAAACTAGACAAATGTAAAAAGAAGATACTTTTAAAGGAACACTGTCAAGGTTAGTAGACAGAAAATTTGATTTTCTTTCTCCTTTATATTATTTTGCAAACCCATGCCATTCACTGTTTCTTACTCAATAAAATTAATTTATCTTTTATTAAATAAAATATTCTGTCAGCCTCATGAGATTAAATTCAACAACCAATTACTTTGCATGAACTACAAGAAGAACAGGTAATAGTCACGGGGAAAGATTTTATTTCAACCTAGGAAGGAACAGTCATAAATAACACACAATAAAGCAGAGATGAAAAATAATAAAGTACCTTGACAGTGTCCATTTAAATGCATTATTCTTGTGTTCACAAACGAAGATGGGTTAGGTGACAAATGCCAGAAAGACATAGCCAGAAAAGAAGAAAAAATACTGAAGGAGGTAATATTAATATATCCCTTCACCAAAAGTACAAAATTGAAAAGACTGAACTAGCATTCCTCCACCCACCCCTTTAAAAGAGACAGAAAAGTGTTTTCTACACATATGTCGTAAAATCTCTTTGGAAGCAGGACTGACTATGGTTGAACTGATTAGAAAAACTCTGGAAGTTACTGTGACTGCTATATAACAGTGATCCAGTCACATCTTGAAACGACACTTCCAAAATTCCAAGTCTCTTTATGCAGAAGATACCAGTCAGAAAATATGAATCAAGGAAAGAAAGAACAATATGGTCAAGGTCATCATCTTGCAAGTTTAGACTTTTCTACAAGTGAGAGTCCCTCTTTAATACACTTCCATTGTGCATTTTGATACAAAATTGATCCCCCCTCATTGCACAGATGGAGGGCGTGATCTTCTCTAAATCTCCTTCCAAGCAGAGTTTGTTATAAAGTTTTGAAGAGTGTTTTATAGATTGGTTTGGATTAGGACAAGCTATACAATAGTTATACTGTGGATACTTCAACATGTATTTATCTATCTGTCTGGGGGCTGGACTCTGAGATTCACATTATTCCCCCCCTTGTGAATCTGCAGAAACAATCAGTATCGTAACATTATGGAGCACAACATTGACAAAGAAATGATAAAAAATAAATTCCAGATAGCTTTTCTATCAAAAAGGAATAATAACAATAACAGTAATAACAATAATAACATTATTATTATTATTATTATTATTATTATTATTATTATTATTATTATTATTATTATTATTACTATTATTATTATTACTATTATTATTATTATTATTATTATTATTATTTAGGAAGAATAATTTCCTAGCTCTTCATACACTGGCCATAATGTTTGCTTTACTTTCCACCATCACAGTTCAAAAGATGAATATAAATAACCTCAGAACCTGCTTATAGAAAGTATTTAGGGACTTATCAAGTCACTCCTTTAGAAATGCCAGCCCCATGTGTCTAGGAACAGCAAAACAAGACTCAGTTTCAATGATACAGACATTAGGCATTCTTTCAGAAAAATAATTTTTTAAAAATTATTATTCTTTCTAAATGCCATGCATTAAAACAGGATTCTATTTCAGTAGTTACACTGATACAAAGCAAACAGTTCACAAAACTGCTAAGTGTCTGCATGTGGATTGGTGGCTGAAACTCAAATAACAGGCAATGTTAATTCCTTTCAGTATCTGACACTAGTGAAATCCTGTCAAATCTTAAGGACTTTGTTCAGGTATTTCTATGAATTTTTTTCCAGATCTGAAACTCTCAACTCATGATCTGTAGTCCAAGCTCAAATTAACTTTTTCCCAAAAAGGAAGCTGGTCAGCAACACAGGTGACTGATTGAGATATTTTAAATGCCACAAAGATATTTTTGCCTTTCTCAGAGCTACGGCATGAGAATGTAAAGACGTGTTAGAATAATTCCACCACAAACTGAGAGTAACTCCACAACAAAAACTGTATTTTCTTTCTCTTCTGTCACTGACCTATAGTGCCAAGCCTGGAAAAACAATAGGTACTTCATCTTGTCATAAAATTCCAACAATTCATACACCAGATGGACTCTGTTGATACAGATCATGTTCTGTATTGGAGCCATCCTATCCTGAAATTAAATAGCGAACTTTTTTGTCTTCAGAGAACAAAAGAATCAAGTACTGAGACATGAGTGAAGCACAAAACAAGAAATGGCAGGTGGTAGAAAAGGTGGAATAGATTTTACATTTGTTTTCGACATATAAATCACACAATGAGACAAACAGTGACACAGGAAGTGAGACCTTGAAGGATGTTGTCCCTTGAACCCTGACTGTAAAAAAACTATTCTGAAATAACATTTTCAGAATGTGCAATTGTTCAAAATTAATTCAAGTTCAAATAAATCATTGAAAAAGAAAAATGACAAATAGATGAGTCACTGCTATAGTTGAAAATCAATTACTGATATATGTTGAATCTCAAGGTGTGTTTTAAGACAAAAGTATTCATAAAATCCTAGTCACTAAACAGAAAAGTGATATAACTGATTTTTATTGCCTACACAGAAAGAAATGAAAAATATGGCAAAACAAAAAAGGCCCACCTTTCTCCTACCAGAGAACGATAATAAAAACCCACAAACATCTCAGTCCACTCTTCCCCTGGAATCATTGTATGTGTATGGGATAAAATCTACCAAAATAATGGTTCTTATACTGTAACCTGTTGAAAAATCCTTTTAAGATCACAGGATCACAGGGTGTTAGGGGCTGGATGAGACCCCTGAAGATCATCAAGTCCAACCCCCCTGACAGAGCAGGACCATAGAATCTAGCACAGGTCACACAGGAATGCAGCACAGGTCACACAGGAATGCATCCATATGGGTCTTGATGTGGAGAAGGAGACTCCACAACCTCTCTGGGGAGCCCATTCCAGTGCTCTGTGATCCTTACAGTGAAAAAGTTCCTCCTCATGTTGAGGTGGAACCTCCTGTGCTGTAGTTTATATCCATTGTCCCTTGTCCTATCACAGGGAGCAACAGAGAAGAGTCTGTACCCTCCATCTTGACACCCAGCCCTCAGATATAATAATAAACATTTATTAAATCCCCTCTCAGTCTTCTCTTCTCCAGACTAAAAATCCCCAGGTCTCTCAGCCTCTCCTCATAGGGCATATGTTCCAATCCCTTAATTATCCTCGCAGCCCTCTGTTGGACTATCTCAAGTATATCCCTGTCCCTCTTGAACTGGGGAGCCCCAACCTGGATGCAATATTCCAGGTGAGGGCTCACTAGGGCAGAGTAGAGGGGGAGGAGAACCTCCCTTGATCAGCTGGACACGCTCCTCTTAATGCACCCCAGCATACCATTGGCCCTCATGGCCACAAGGGCACATTGCTGACCCATGAATAACTTGTTATCCACCAGGACTCCCACGTCCTTCTCCAGAGGGCTGCTCTCTAGCATACGCTCAAGGGAAATTTTCTGTCGATGCCCATTTAAGGTGGATAATGACCAACTAAAACAGAGATTCAGCACAAAGTTCAGAAAGGTCAGTCTGCTGTGACTGCCTTTAAAATCCTCATGAAATATCACGAGTGTGAGCACTCTCTTGATAAGCAAACACAGTTGACTCTGACTTCTAGAAAACTGCTGATGATTGTTTTAATCTGGCATTGAGGTTTCAGCAACTTTTATTTATTAGAGTTTAGTCATCAAGAATAAAATTGCCTTTGGGGTAACTGGAATTGACCCACAGCTTAAACTCAGTCTGTCTCTAAATCCATGGGAAATAAGGATACTCTACAGCTGTCTATTAAAATAACAAGTAAACTAAGAATAGTTTGACTGATTATTGCTAAAGTATAATTTCTACAGGGCAACTCTTGTTCAACCATTGTAATTTAATATACATTGCATTTAACACAATACATTTACCTGTCAATTACAATTGTCAGAACATGTAATCTTGCAGCCATTCAATTCTACATCATCTTTAAAACACTTCTGAAGTAATTTTTTTATCACAGTATATCAGGAGTTGGAAGGGACCTCAAGAGATCATCAGGTCCAACCCCCCCTGCCAGAGCAGGATCACTTAGGGTAGTCTGCACAGGAACACATTCAGATGGGTTTTGAAAGTCTCCAGAGAAGGAGACTCCATAACCCCCCTGGGCAGCCTGTTCCAGTGCTCTGTCACCCTCACTGTAAAGAAGTTTCTCCTCAAGTTGAGGTGAAATCTTCTATGTTCTAGTTTGAACCCATTGTTCCTTGTCTTAGCACTGTGAACCACTGAAAAGAGCCTGGCCCCCTCCTCCTGACACCCACCCCTCAGATATTTATAGACATTGATCATATCCCCTCTCAGTCTTCTCTTCTTCAGACTAAACAGCCCCAGGGCTCTCAGTCTCTCTTCACAGGGGAGATGCTCAAGTCCCCTAATCATCTCGTGGCTCTTTTACGCATGTCAGTAATTTACAGTCATGCTTCATCTTTGCCAGAAAGATAACAAAGAAGTTAAGAAGTCAAGATTTCACAGACTGACCTTACTGCAAGGAGCAATCCAGTAAGCCATTGAAAGGAAAGGCAGTCCCACAGCAACAGCAAGGACAACCAGAAACTTCACAGCCATAGTCTGCTGCCGTAAACCTGACAAGTTCTCATACCAGATAGAGAGAAGTTGTTGCTGGCAGTTTGGATGTGCTACAAACTGCAACAAAGAAAAGGAACATAAAAATTGCATTGCAATCAGAGTATCTTTTATTAAAATAAGAGCTGTATGAAGCACATAACTCTATGAAGCACATTAACACTGGTGGAATAGCAACAACTCATGTTCAAAGGAGCATAAAGAGGGGTATAAGAAAAAGATTTTTGATGAGCATAATCTCTCAGCACGCAGGCATATTGATATGAGCAACAATAAATCTTGGAACTTAAAAATATTGACACAATAATAGTACCATCAGAAATTATTACTTTCCATCTAAGGGTAATTAAACATAAACTTTATCTTGGCCAATTCTACTTGTTTCTGACATTTATAATTTTCACCTTACTACTTCAGAATTTCCAAAACTTACTCTTATGCAGAGGATGTTATATAGTCTTTAGCTAAGAAAGAAATAATATGTTTATATTTTCACATGTTAACATGAAAATGCATTTTTTTTCCAACTGGAACAAAAAAACAGTCATCAGTTTTGGAGGAAATAACTTGTTCTGGAATCTTTTTGACAAACTGCAAAACCTCTAAGTTTGGCCTACAACCTTCTTTTTGGTCAAAACCTCTGGAGAGTACAAGGAACATCTTTCAGAGGCAGATAATAATAAAGAGTGGATTCCTGTGCACCATAATTTTTAAAGTCTAGATCTGGAAATACAATTAAAAATTCAGCTGAATATTTTTTTTCTAGAACACTCCTCCATGTTTAAGGGATGACTGGCGGAAGGTGTAAGGAATGTCTTTAGTCAGGCAAGAGAAAGCATGAAAAGAGAGTTCACATGAAAGGAAGGATCAAGACTTAAATAAGACTTAAATGCTATGAAGGACAAGGCCTTCAAAAGTTATTTCAGCTCTTTGGTGACCTTGGCTTGCTTCATTTGTTTTAAAAGTTTGTATTCATGTGTTAATACGTGCTCTTCAGTCAAAATGGTTTTCTTCTTCTCTTTCCTTCATGAACACATAAATACTCCTCCAATGTAAATGTTTTAGGTGCCCCCCAGAGATGTGAACTCAATTTTTGTAAAAAATCTGCAACTCTTTCCTAATAAATTAGATATGTATATTTAGTCCATATTAGTTTTAAGAGTCCTGATTCTCTATTTTGTTGTTGATGCTAAAATAAGGTATTGTTTATATCCATGGTGTTGATGTGGTCCATTTCATTTATGTATGCAGTTTTATCAAAGGCCTTCTAAGCTAGGTCAGGAGAAAGCTCTACTCTAGGGCAACTTGCTTTTGAAGTATATTCCTGCTCTATGTCTTATTGATCTTTGGTTGTACAAATTTTCATCATATCAATCATTTCTCCCTGGTTCACACAAGTCATCTAGAACTTTCCAAACCTGTATTATTCAAGAGAAGTTTTTCAGGTGGTAGAGCTACTAACTACTGAAAAGTGCTTTCACTGAGCACTTTTCGGGTGCAGACCAGAGCACTAAACTAACAGTAGAAATGAAAGTGAAAGAAGGGACGATAATTCCTGCATTTGAGACTGCCTGGAGCCTGCTGTTCTTCAGAAGTGAGAATGACTACTATTACTCCTAGGTTGTGGCTCTGACCCTCTTCAGGAACAAATACACATTCTCTGAGAGACAAAATTTCACTAACTTTTCTCAACTTTCTGACTAAGACACAGTATTTTGACCAAAACGTGCATCAATATTTGCTTCCATGCAGTGCACAGGACTGCTGTGTTATCCTCTGGTTTTTATGTAATCTTGTCTTTTTCCAGGCTGCGGAAGTAATACAAATTTCTTCCATACATTTTTCTTTTCAAATAGATTTAAACTAAAACCAAGCAAATACCTGCATTTTGAATATAGCTAAACATTTTTAAGAGCCATTTGCTCTCATACTCAGCGCAGCTAGTATCCACCCTGGATATGTGACCAGTATCCACCCTGGATATCTGCTTCTTGTTTACACTGCAAGCTATCTGGGGCAATGTTTCTTTTGTTTATAAAGCACACTGTGCAGAAAGGTCCAAATGTTCATTGAAGTGTCACAGGGTATCAAAATACAAATATTTAATGATAGCACAGTTTAATACCACTATCATGAGATGTCTGTTTGATCAATGTAATTGCTTACTTTTTTAACTTCGTACTTAATAGCGAGTTTTAAGCGGCTAAGGCTGGGGCGACCATGTTCTCCATTATTATGGTTCATTTCTACATCACCATTCAAAATAGCTTCCACTTCTTCTGTATTTCTGCACAAATCAAGGAGTCCAACTACAAAATCCTTGCATTGCATAGACAATTTCTTATAATCATTCTAAAAGAGAAAAGAAGAAAGAACATAACTTGCTGTTTAGACCTAATACATGATAAATAGTTCTACATCCCAGCTACATGTGTGAGCACCAATGGTTTGTATCTCCTTATGTTTTTTGTTTCATTTTTTTTTCTGATAAATTAACAGCACTTTGTTCTCATGAATGTTCAAACATTAGGATTCATCTCACCTTGATTACCTGGGAGATCTCTATCATCAGTTTTTACACCAGCATTACTTCTCCAGAGGTGCTTTAGAACCAATGGAAAGTAAAAAAAAAACCAAACCAAACCAAACCAACCAACCAAACAAAAAAAACCCCACCACCCCACCCACCCAAACACTTCTGGAAATGTTGTATGACACATTTTAATGACTATCTCAAGTTGAGTTGAAAAGCACAGGGGACAGTTTTCTATTCACTGACTGTCACAAAAGTCTAAATAACCAGTTCAGATGTAGAAAGTTACAGTGTGGCCATCTCAGTTGGATGAGTATCCTACAGAGAACACATCTAAACAACTTCCCAACCTTCTCAAGAATTACATAAATATACTGAATTATTTTAGGCCTTGACTTATTCTTGTAAATCTTATCTTTCTCATTTCCAAAAATCTCTTTGAGGTTGCAAACACCAGTGCTGCAGAGAGCAAGGTGATACCACATCTCCAACACAATAGTCTGTAGCTCATGACAGACTTTGCTGTGTAAGCCAAAACTTTGCTTATCAACTGCATGTTCAGTTGCTTATTGCTTTAACTGCCAAATACTCTTCTCAGTCACTATTTTCAAAAATGCCTAAGTCAAACCAGAAAAAGATATTTTTATCACTGCATTCCACACTTTGTTAACAACTGTTTACTTGAAGCTGTTTGTGTCATTAAAGATGGATATAGCTAGACATGGAGCTACACAGATATACAAATGAATATTTAATGTTCTAAAATGAGTACAGATATATTAACCCTGACCTAGACTTTATAAGAGATTTACTGGTACATGTGTCAACAAATTCTTCTAATTTTCATGTCTTACAAAGATGAAATTGCTGTAGAATTTTTCCCAAATAAAAGAGTGAAAAGAACTTCAATCACAGCTTGCCATACTGCTCATGTACTCTCTGTTTCATGTTCATAGTATCTTGCTATGAATGCTATGGTCCTCTGGTTTGCTCCTCACAGCTTCCCCTTCTGGTCTGCTCCTCACAGCTTCCCCCCCTTCTCCTACTCTTTGTTTATTTAATTACCTCCTTCATAAAACTGTAATCTAAAGCACACCCTGGAAGAGAAACCATTATTTTGAGCATACAGAATACCCTAATTTATTTGCCAAGGGTGTACTTGGTGCATGTTTGTGCTTTATTACCCACAACACCACAATACCAGTTTATTACTTGGATATATTAAAGGATTGCATCCAAGTTTTACATTTCACTTTACTTAGAGGGATGCAAACAAAGACAAATAGTTACAGACACTATCACATGTCTGTGCAAAACTGCCTGTGATTTATTTTTTTAATTAATGTAAGCAAGATATCTCAGATCTGTCATAAACCAGAAAAAAATTTCAATTTCTCTACAAAGACAACAGAAGCTAAACACTAAAACTAACCATTTCATGACATGCTGTATATTTTATTATTGTAGTTTTTATTTTCCCTCTGTTCAGAAAAATAAGAGAGATTAAGCAAAATCTTGATGTACTTGGCACTACAGAAAGAAATTTTTAGGGTAATATATTACCTTCTGTTTGGCTTTCATTCTTGTAGCAGGAGCTATTGTAAAATTCAGTACTCAATCATTTTAATGTATAAATGTCCTTTTTTAAATGAAAGAAAATTAGCCATCTGAGATTCACGGATAAAGGAAAAACATAGTCAACCTCATTCACCATTCAGCAAGACCTGGACAGACTGGACAGCTGGGCAAAGATGAACCTAATGAAATTCAACAACAGCAAGTGTAGAGTGCTGTACCTGGAGAGGAATAATACCATGCACCAGTACAGGTTAGGGGTTGATCTGCTACAGAGAAGGACCTGGGAGTCCTGGTTCCTAGTAAATTATCCATAGGACAGCAATGTGTCCTGCTGGCCAAGATGGACAACAGTATACTCAGGTGCTTTAAGAAGAGTGTCCCCAGCAGATTGAGCAAGGTTCTCCTCCCCCCTCTAATCTGCTCTAGTTAGACCACATCAGGAATATTGTGTCCAGTTCTGGGCTCCCCAGTTAAAGAGGGACAGAAAACTACTGGAGAGAGTTCAATGGATAGCTAGGAGGATAAGGGACTGGAGCATCTCTCTTATGAGGAAAGACTCAGACATCTGGGGCTGTTTAGACTGGAGAAGAAAAGGCTGAGAGGGGACCTTACCAATGTCTACAAATATCTGAAGGATGGCTGTCAGGAGGATGGAGACAATCTCTTTTCATTGATAACCAGTGACAGGATGAGAGGCAATGGACATAAACTCAGTAACAGGAAATTCCATCTTAACATGAGAAAAAAAAAAAAATATCGTGAGGGTGATGGACCACTGGAACAGGCTGCCCAGAGAGGTTATGGAGTCCCCTTCCCTAGAGATCTTCAAAACCCACCTGGATGCACTCCTATGTGACCTGCCCTAAGCAGTCCTGCTTTGCAGGGGTATTGGACTCAATGATCTCTGGAGGTCCCTTCCAACCCCTAGTGTTCTACGAATCTATGAACCTAAGCACCTTTTTACACTTAGGTACTGCGCTCTCTTTCAAGCTGATCCCTGACCCTTGAACATCAAATGAAAAAGAGGAATATTTTTCAATAGATTTAGGAATGAAATAATTTGGCCTTCATAAATGCCTACTACAAAAACTGTAATATATTTTTTAATGTATTGATATATGCATATTTTTGGTAGGAGATACATATATACATGCACATTCACACTTTTCATCAGTACTTTCCAGTTCTGGTCACTGAGACGTGGCATAGATTTTCAGAACAGTATGTGAGGAGTCAGTAACTCCATGGTGTAGTCCAGTGCCTTTGGGTAGTCTTGAAACAAAAATCATCTATGACAAATTATTTTAATGAAGAATATTATCTTTCTCTGAGTGTAATCCTATTTACCAAAATGAATACTCAATGGGCACTTTAAAAAATAGCTACATTTTCTCATTCACACTTTGCTGAAATAGCCCTTGTAAATTTAGGTTTGTTCAAGGTATCACAGTATAGATTAGCATCCAATAATTTTACCCACAATCTCCATCAGTTTATTTTCTCTTTTGCAAATGCAATAAAATAACTTCCCCTCCTGTGACATACTGCCACAGCTGTGATCAGTTGTGGTAGCTCAGCTGAAATGTCCTCAGTGGACAGTTACAGCAATTAAGCTTTGGGGAACTGGGTGGTACCCAGCATCACCACCTCCATCCCAGGCACAGCACAGGGTGGTTGTAACACAACAGTTAGCTGAAGGCAATGCAAATCCCTGCTCCAGTTCAGTTTGCTGTCTTGAGACATATTCCCTTATGAAAAATAGGGGAAGGTGTTGTGGGTTCAAGGCTGGATGTCTTAACCAGAGAGTACAGTCCTCCAGAAGGACTAAATAGCCCAGGAAGTGGACACTGGAAAGTGTAATCTTTTGTTATTTCATCCCATCATGCCTGCATCTACTCCCCCTTATAAATGGACAGCACAAGCTATTCTTCCTCCTTTTCCCTCTCTCTTGCTCCCAGTGCAGATTGCTCTCTCTTGTTTAGTATTTTGGGGGCATTGAGGCTTTTGTCCTTGAGGGGCCTGGCTAATTTTTACTCTGTCATTCCATTCTTTCCGATCCTGTGTGGAGAGTTTTTCTTTTACTCCTTTGGGGAGGGGTAAAAGAGCTTCTGTCAGCTCTAAAACCACGACAGAAGGTGGAAAGAGATCTTAAAGATCATCTATTTCCAAACCCTGTGCCACAAGCAGGGACGCTTTCCACTAGACCAGGTTGCTCAAAGCCCTATTCAACCTGGCCTTGAACACTTCCAGGGAGGGGACATCCACAACTTCACTGGGCAACCTGTTCCAGTCTCACCATTCTCACAGTAAAGGATTTCTTCCTTATACCTAATCTACCCTCTTTCAGTTTGAAAATGTTACCTATCACTACCCTCCCTGATAAAGTGTCCCTCCCCATCTTCCCTGTAGGCCTGTTTGTTTCTAAGAATTCGTGTGTTAACTTGCAGAGAATACCTAATGAGCCATCTCTTGTCCCTTGTCTCCTTAGTCCAGTTAAATGTGTAGTGACAGCAAAAATTATTCGTACACTCTTCTTGCTGTTTCAGTGTCTCTCCGTTACACATGCACAGAAAGTTCCCATTCCCCCAGAGTCTCACATGTCTCTTGCCATTAACATGAGCAAAGAGAAATTGGTAATTTGTCTCTATTGATTTTGGAAAAGGGCCAAAGGCTCTTTTAACGCAAATTGCAAACTTAATGAATTTAAAAAGTAGTCCTGGGAGACTTAAGAAGGAAGTTAGCAATTAAATTACAGTTGGAAGCTCAACAAAGAATCAGCCCTTAATTCTGCAATAACGTATGTGTGCGCTTTACTTTACACATGTGACAATGTTGGTTCAGGGCTCCTTGGTAGTTTAGGGATAAAAAACAGTTTGCCATGCCAAGGAAGAATGGGAAGCACTGGCTGCTCCCACTCTGCAAATGGATGGTGATGATTTGGGTTGAGCACTGTGGGGAATCAGGAATCACAGAAACAAGATGCTGGTGGCAGAGGAATGACAGGAGTGAGTACGATAGCGGCTGCTGCTGGGAGGGGTCACCTCCTCTTTGTGGTAGGAGCAGCCACAGACTGCCCTGGTGTCCTGGGTAAGAGGACACAGTCATTCTGTAAACCTCATCTGACCATGATTTGCCTTACCTCTGACCATGTAAGCAGGAGATCACAGCCAAGAAAGCATCACCACAGCCACTTCTCTCACAAGAAAGGGACCTTCTTCATGCAGACTCCTGTGACCAGTCACAGGCTCCTGCTCTCCTCCAGACTGAGCCCAGGATGAAAATACTCTCAGGATGTAGGCTGACACTGAACCCCACAGATGAGATGGAGCAGCTCTCCAGACCACATCCTGGCCTATCTTAATGGACCATAGAGGCCAAGACCAGAAACATTGGTACTTCTATATGACATTTTCAGATTTCCAAGTGCCTTGTGAATTAAGTGGGACATAAATGTTGGATTAGGGCATCTTAGTAGGCAGATAAACACATTATCCCCCTGATAAAGGGGGCCCTTACTCCTTCACTGCTTCAGTTCTTCTCCAAAAGGTGATGTTACCTTTTCACTAAGGGTACTGACAACACCCTTAGTGAAGACTGGGATCTGATTTCTGTAATGGGAGTTGTATAAATGAAAAGCAAAGGAAAGCTAGACCTTGAGATGATAAATTGATTTTTTGCTTCTTATTGGAAAAGCAAACTCAGATGACCTTATTAGGGATATTAATTTATCGCAAACAGTAACATATCTATGTTTGATTTAAAAATACACTTTCAACTCCATCCCACTAAACAATAAAACATTCTGTTGCCATTACTGCTGCAGTGGACTTTGTACTAAATGCAAATCTTATCCATTTTGAACAGTACTGGGCCACAGCTGTCCCTCTCAAAACTCCAGGCCACATCTCTGCAGGACAACATTTGTCAGATATCATCTTCATCCTTATGGACATAGCAGAGATATGCTCTGGGGTGGACAAACAATTTAGATGACAGAAAATATGAGCATAATTCCCCAAAATAAAATATTCTATATAATATCAAACAGGGTAAAGCTGCACACTTAGCCACGCCACAAAAAATGTGTTCAGAAAATCCCGATGATCTCAGAATCACTCAGGAATCTGAATTAGCCATTTGCTTGGTACAGCAATTTTCCTATACTGTGACTGACACATCTGTCCAGTTAGTCTTTCTTCAGAAGTCACCTTCTACTTTTTTCTGGGTTTATTCCTAATAAAGAATGATCGTTCAAAACACCTGTGAAAACAATATCAGCAGTAAAATATAACAGGCATGTAATACTACATGACACTGCAGGAGACATTTGAGGCAAATAAGAGTTTATTCCAGAGAATAGTGGATTGTGCTGATTACGGCATTTCCTGTTTTCCACAAGTCACACTTTCATGATCAGTGTTATCTCTAACATTAACTGATGGTGTAAGACAGGAGAGAGAAGTAATTTATAAGTTAGTCGTGAAACTTTGAGCATTACAGTTGAACATTAACCCTTACCATTGCCTCTTGATGAAGATCTGGGAAGTATCTGTGTCACTGGTTGCTGTAGGCACCTACTAAGAAGGTCCCATGCAACAACACCCCACCAGCAATTAAAAAAAAAAAAAATTAAAAACGTGATTTTTAGACCAGTGTATTACCATAAAGTTGAATTTTCATTCAGATAAAGTTTGAATTACTTTAAATGGCTCAGGCAAACCATAGGTTGCGCTAAAGATTTGCCCTGTCCAGCTAATCTATGCACTTACTTAAGATGTAATTTTGTTTTGATTACACTAACACATGACAACAGCATTTTTATGCAGGGTAGGAGACTCTTGAAATAAAGGGTAACTTTTTCACACAAACTGCTGCAAGCAGGAACATGAGCTTGCAGGATCACAAACAAGCCCCGACTCAGTAAAGACAACAGTGTCCATTTCCTGCAACTTGTACACACAACCTTTGTACTGCCTGCACTTAACCTAACTCGGGGATTTCTCAGTCAAGCCCCCAGCCTGCCCAGATATTGTAAATGTTATCACTTACCAATAGTGTAAATGTTAACTCTTGTCAATGTACATACAAACCTACTCCATGGGTTTTAATATTTACCCAGAACCACCACATGTTTTTAGTATCCAACAAATCACTCCCAAAAGACCTTACATCACTAGCCACCTGTTCCTGGTGAAACCTTGAATTCAGGGAGAGTTAAATTTCTCTCTTGCACTGTGGGCCTGCCCCTCATTGTTCCTGTTCTCCTTCACTCTGAACAGTATGTATATCCCCAGCAGAGTTTGGCTGATTAACTTCCTGCAATACAGAGCTGCTCTGGCTCTTGCCTGGCCTCCTGTTGTCCTGCTGAGGGACAGTACCTCAAAACCTCTGTTGCGATCCTTAATACAATACTACACTAAAAGTGAAGCTCTAGTTTTAGAGAAGGCAAATGAGATAAAAGGGGAATTTAACAACCAGAACTCACTTGGGGATAAGCCAGATCACACCAAGGAGGGCCATTTCAAGGTACTGCAGGACAGGATGAAGAAGCTTTCCCTCTGAACTAGCCCATCCTTTCTCAAGTGCAACATTCTCTGTCCTTGTAGCACCAGGGACAAATACTGCAGCATACATTTCAAGGACACTTCTTGCTGACTGTTCCAGATGATGATGTTATTTATCTTTATAATAATCTTAGCCTGTGTCACTCCAACTGTGGTAAAACAGAGGTTTACAGTCCCTACAAATCAGACATCCTATTTATCTCAACATAGCTGTGAACTAAACAGGCTGCACTTATGGTATATGAAAAATGTTTTTCTTTTCTGTTCTAAATTTACCTCCCTTTAAGTTAATCAAGTCCTTTTGTTCACATATTCAGCAGCTGCTAAAGAAGCAGAGTATGTGGTTTAAATATTCTCTGAACTGTACATGAAAGCAGTGGATGAAATCTCTGTACACTGAGGTCCTAAAAATTTCTGCCAGGAACTTCATCCTCTGCATTAATCATAGAATCATAGAATTGTTAGGGTTGGAAGGGACCTCAAGGATCATCTAGTTCCAAGCCTCCTGCCATGGGCAGGGACACCTCACACTAGAACAGGTTGCTCAGAGCCACATCCAGCCTGGCCTAAGAAACCTCCAGGGATGAGGCTTCTACCACCTCCCTGGGCAACCTGTTCCAGTGTCTCACCACCCTCATGGTGAAGAACTTCTTCCTAACATCCAATCTGAATCTACCCACTTCTAGTTTTGCTCCATTCCCCCTACTCCTATCACTACCTGATATCCTAAAAAATCCCTCCTCAGCTTTCTTGTAGGCCCCCTTCAGATACTGGAAGGCCACAATAAGGTCTCCTTGGAGCCTTCTCTTCTCCAGACTGAACAGCCCCAACTCTCTCAATCTGTCTTCATAGCAGAGGTGCTCCAGCCCCCTGATCATCCTGGTGGCCCTTCTCTAGACACGTTCCAGCACCTCCAGATCCTTCTTGTAATAGGGGCTCCAGAATTGGATGCAGTACTCCAGGTGGGGTCTCCCCAGAGCAGAGCAGAGCAGAACAGAGGGAGAGAAACACCTCCCTTAACCTACTGGCTATGCTGAAATGCTCCTCCCAGCACTTCATCTTACTGATATAAAGTAAAAAACTCTCCCCAGCTGGTTAGCTGCTGCTTTTAAGATCCCCTCGCACATTCCTCCTCCTTCTTTCACCTCTCCAAGAAAGATTTCAGGTTCTTACAACAGACTGGTGCCACAAAGATACACCTACAAGTTAGGGGTAATTAACTCTGAATGGCAGCATCTCACCTCAGGTTCACTGAGCAGAGATGTGCTCACAGCCTTGAGAACTGTGGCACTGTTAAGAAGATTAACATTAAATACTGATAACGACAATTTCAGACTCTTCCCACCACAGTGGTGAAGATTATTCTATTACTGCTTTGGTGGGGGTTGGATCTCCTACTAGTGAAGTCTGTGTATCTTGCTCTGTCACAGTAGTATCATAAACTGACATCTGCTTTCAACAGTCCCATTAGGTAAACCCAGTCCTAGGGATTTTAGCTAATCTAAGTCATAACTAACACTGCCAAAGTTTGCACAATGTCTGATTTGTAATTTATTGACAGTAAAAAGTTTACATCCCTGTTACTCTCTTAACATAAATAAACCGATACATATTTTTGTAGGCTGTGCACCATTGTATCTACATAACAAAAATCTCCCAAAGAACACTCATGCTTCAAGGATCTAAGGTGCCATGAATCCCTAGATCTCAACTATTTCTTTTCAAAATCATGCATTTGTGATACATTAAAAATTCAGATTACTAAGGTACCACTTTATTCCCTGCTTTCCTTTGTCCTAAGCCAGCTTCACCTATGGGTTTGATGGGCCTCCTTTACTATCCTGCCTGACAGGAAGTGGAAAATAAGTTCACTGGCACGTTCCACATCAGCAGTGTGAATTACAATCTGCGCAGAGCAATAAGACATTCCCACAGATTTAAATCTTCTATTAATTAAACAGTTACATATTTTCCCATGCTATCCTGTTTATTTATGAAGATGATATTGATCTCTTTCTGCTCAAGGAATGGGAAAAAGACCTTCGACTGAGTTTGTGTCTGTCAGAATCAGTATCTCTCTACTCACCTTAAATTCTTTTTCAATGTTGGCAAGTACAGCCAGCTCATTGCTGAGCTCTAAGGCAGTCATTACAGGGTCTTCACTGGACAAAGATAGATAAGCAGGACTGGCCAGACCTTTGTAGGCATTGATTCTGGATCTAGAATGGCTGAAAGAGTCATGCTTTTGTTTCTGATTGCATTCACTGCACTTGCAGAAATAGTCATGTGGCCTATCAATCCGAGCTCCTTTTCTCAGGAGGGTGTGGACAATCTCATACTCATGGCAATGAGCAGCCAGAATGATGGGTGTAACATCATGGGAAAATCGTGTGCCATCTTCATCGTATGCATAGAAGTCATCGTGCTGGAGCTCTGACTGGCTGGGACTCAATGCAAGCCTCTTGCCTTCGGCAAACGCTGGATGGTTCAGGATGGCTTCCACTATCCGAACGTAACCTTTGCTAATAGCCAAAAGCAAGGCATCCCCAACCCGAGAGAGGTTCTCCTTCTTCAGCAGAAGTTCTGTGATCTCCAGGTGCTCGTTGGCAACTGCCAGCTGCAAGGCGTTCTGCCCCATATAGTCCACACAGTTGACATTGAGCGAGGGACATTCTTCCAGCATTTTGCGAATCACTGGAATGTTTCCGTACTCTGCTGCATCCAGAAAGCGCTCCTCCTCGAGAGAAAGGCTCGTTGAGTGGTCATTAAACATATAGGCTGGCCCCCGACTGGCCTGCCTCCTCCCCTTCTCCCGGAGGATGGTCTGGCGTCGTAGCGCTAGTCTGTTCTCGTTGCCTCGGCTGTGGGGAGATAGAGATTAACTTATTAGTTCTGGTTTATGTAAGGACATATTCATTTTAAAGAATAATTAATACAACTATGTTTATCACTTTTATGCTGTATGTTTTGAATGTAGCATGTACACCACAAACCCTGACTTTGACACACCTTGTGTACCACTGTCACTACAGAACCCTGGAATCAGGTTGGTTTTTCCCCTCTCTTGTTCACTGTTTTGTCCTCCACAGCTGTTGTGTAGGTCTTAGTAAAGCTGGACTGTGCTTCATGTTCCATAGATAGGGGTTGGAAGGGACCTCTGGAGATCATTTAGCCCAACCCCCCTGCTAAGGCATGTACACCTAGATCAGGTTACACAGGAATGCATCCAGGCAGGTTCTGAAAGTGTCCAGAGAAAGAGACACTACAACCTCTCCACAGCCTGTTGCAGTGCTCCATTGTCCTCAACATAAAGAAGTTTCTCTTTAACTTCAAGTGAACCATCTTCTGCTCTAGTTTTTATCTTGTCCTATCACTGGCCATCACTAAAAAGAGCCCAGCCTCATCACCTCCACCCTTTAGATATTTACATTTATTGATAAATTTCCCTCCAAGTAATTTCTCTAGGCTTAAGAATCTCAGGTCTCTAAGCTTCTCATCATAAAAGAGGTGTTCCAGTCCCCTCATCATCCCTGTGGCCTTCCTCTGCACTCTCCAGTAGTTTCCTATCTCTGTTCAGGGGAGTCCTGAACTAGACACAATACTTCAGGAGCAGCCCCATCAGGGCAGAACAGAGGGGGAGGAGAACCTCCCTTGACCTGATAGCCACACTTTGCTTAATGCAACCCATAATACTGTTGGCCTTCTTGGCCACAAAGGCTGATTGCTGCCTCATGGTGAACTTGTTGTCCACCATCACTCCCAGATCCTTCTCCACAGAGCTGCTTTCCAGCAAGTTAACCCCTAACCTGTGCCAGTGCACGGGATTATTCCTCCTCAGGTGCAGGACTTAACATTTGCACTTGTTGAACTTTCTGAAGATGGGAGTGACATTGACTTTCCTCCAATCCTCACGCACCCCCTCTGTTCTCCATGGCCTTTCAAAAATGATAGAAAGTGGCTTAGTAATACCCTTAGCCAGCTACTTCAGCACTCATGAGTGCTGTCAAGGTTCTTTCTCAGGTTTACACGGAAAGCACTCTGTTTTCCTAGCACTCTTCTACCCAAACTTATCATCATTTGGTATCCCATACATCCCTAAGGTACAGCCACTTAATTAAAAAGTGCTAGAAAGGAAGAAAGCATTGTAACATTTTCACATGCTAAGATTTCACTTTCTGGTTACAAGGATATTTCCAGTAGAAAAAAAAAAAAATAAGCTCAGTTTGAGAATTGCTGCAAGACTGAAACTGTATTTTCTTCAAACGAACATTCTACTTTCTGACACTTTTGTTAGATCTAGTATATAGTTTGAAGAATTTCACTGAAACAGCAAAGTATGAAAACAAACAAACCAAACCAACCAAACAAAAAATCCCACCAACAAAACCAAACCAACCAAACAAGCAAAAAAATCAGATCTCAAGTTCCTGGTTTAAATATGTATTTTAAATACAAAGATGACCTGGAGAATAGTGATTACATGCAACGACTGCCTCAGTCCAGATACAGCCAGTATCAACAGCACAAGGCAGCAAGATTAGCCCACATCTGCTCATCTGGTAGGAGAAGCCCACATTAGCCTACGTGACCTCAAGATGCAATTCACCCAAAGTTCTTTATTTGATCTACATGGGTGCTAAATCACAGCTCAGAGTGAAGAGGAGTCATGGTGTGACAGGACTCAGCAGTCATGGGAAGCAGGTTGAAGGACTGCACAGGACAGCAGGGCACACAAATACAGAAATTCTCTTCTGCCTCAGAAAAGCAGGCAGGCTGACTTCACTTGCTCTTACTACTCCTACTCTCATCACTGCTTCATCAGCTATTTAGCTTACATTCTCCTCTTTGCCCTGCTAATGTTTTTCTGACAGTTATAATGGAATGCTCAGTCATAAATGGAATCTGTACAGATAAAAGCCTATCGAACACATTGTGTGACATCTGTTACTCTCCATCTCCACCATCCTTTTCATTAAGAAAGTTCATAACTTTGATATCCTATTTATTCCTCTACTCAGTGGCTTGCCACCAAATTCTTCCAATCCTTGCTGATGATAGCTCTGAAATATTGTCCATTCTTCTACTCTACTGAAACCCTCAGACATTTCTCAGATCTTGTATTAATTAGTTAATTATTATTTCATTATTAAAATATAAAGTGAACCATACCAAAGCTAAGTTTACTGAGGAATGCCACAAAACAAGAAGAAAATCTAATTCATGACTCTTATTCCAGTCAGCTAAGATCCCAATTGCAAATCATTTCCTCTCCAAGAATACTCTGCTAAACTACATAATATTCATGTGACTTCATCTTGTTTTTTCTTTTTGAATGGTAGCCTAATGATTCTTTACATTCATATGCTCAAATACACCACTATTTTCAGTATTTCCCACAAAATAGTAACCATGAGTAATATTCTGTTGATTAAATACTTACTAATGAATATGAATTTAAATATCTAAATTACAAAAAAGAAGAAAAAATCAGTAATTTTTCACTCAAAATATCTTCACAAAAAGTAACATTACAAGATATTATTTCTTCTACATTGTTTATATTTAACTTCAAGTATGAATTTCTTTGTTGCCTCTTGCCTTTTCTGTTCCAGAGATATAGTCTTCTGCAGTGCTGGAAATGCCTCAAATTGTCAAAGTTAGAAGTAGTAAAGAATATGAAGACCAGCAAAAAAACATCTTCTGAAAGTACAGTAGAAGCAAAAAGAAGGAAATTCATGGGGTCTCACTGTAATACAGAGTGGTGGACTCTGTGACCAAGGATTCAAGTGAGACTGAGGTACTCAATGCTTTCTTTGCCTCAGTTTTCACCAGCTTTATTTACATTTAAGGAAGACTGACCTGGGCCAACCGAATACACAGTCCTGAAACAAGGCTACACCAAGGCTAGAAAGAGCTGGTAGATGTCACTTTTTAAAGTGCATAGTGACTGGGGGGATTTTTACTTATAGGAAACAGATTTTCCAACTTTTGCAGCTCCCCATTGCCTTCTCAATTTTGAATAACCTAATCATCGAATTGCACAGCACAATAACCTGAAATGCAGAAACCATCCTACTGAGCAGCATGATGGTAAACTCTCCTTCTTGAGCTCCTCTTCCTTCATGATCTGTGAAGCAATCATTTACTAGTAAACATCATTCTAATAATTTGTACTGAAATTATTTGAATAGAAAATAAATTCAGCCCACAAATCATATTTTAACTCCTTCAAAAAAAAAAAAAAGATGCATTCATTCTAGATTCAGATCTTATTTAAACAAAGTGACAGTAATGATATCATTGATTTTAAATAAAAATATCTTTATGTGCCCTGCTAAACAATTCCAGTATAAAAGAATTTTCCTAGGATTTGATCTTTATACAGGGAAACAAACCTTTTACAGTTATTATTTAGCCAACTACCAGCCAAAAACTGCAGTTCATTAAAGAATTTTCTTTTTCATTTATCAAATAATAGAAACTGATTATATTCCTATTCCAGCAACACATCCAGCACAATTTATCCACACAAAGAGTAATCATTGCTAGTGAAGAAGAATTAGAACTAGCTTGTTTGGCCAGTAGTATTTCCTCTGTCCTGGCCTGTATTTAGAAGAAAAACATTGCTTAAACGGGAGACTAAGGGCATACGTTCGCTAGACAGTAGCTCATCTTCTGGAGTAGAACTTATTACAGAATGAAATTGAAGATTTTTCCAGTGCTTGCTGGACAGTAGCACATTTCTGATGCAGAGCTGTAGAATCTGTGTAATCCATTTTCCATACATCAATATATTTTACGTGTATGGGAAAAAAAAAATCCAATTTTGCCCATTTGCAATTAAAGTTAACTAACACTAAGGATTTGTAATTAAAATTGGGTGTTGCAGCACAAGACTAAAACATATTTAATTGTAACAATGAAAACAAATTATTCTGCTTTATTATTTCTGCTTAATTAGGTACACACAATAAATATTAATTCAGGATTTTGTTTAAAAGAGTGTATTTCATTATCTCCAAGAGCAGGGAAAGAAATTTGATCATCCAGAAGAGTATGTTCAGTCCAGTTATGTTCTGATGCTCCTACATGTTTTTTATCATTACTAAGGTGTTTTCAGTCCAGTTTTTACCAAAAAGATTCTCATATTAACATCCATTGTGACGGATTCTGGACAGGTAATTCTTAAAGCCATTTGAAAACTTAACCTTCCCAGACTATTGAATAACTATTGGTTGCAAGAGACTATTAATGCACTTTGGAGGAAATGCAGTCTAAATGACCACACTACTACTAAATAGGCAGCATGGCCAAGCCTGTAATACCATCATCATTCTGGAAATCATATTATAGGGAGCAGTTCTATAAAATAATAAATTAAATGCAAGAGAGGAGCAAGGGTCACACAGTCTCTATTTTCTACTTATTATAATAAAGTTGATTTTGTGAATTATATAAGGTGGTTGGTGTTCAGCTTGTCTCACTTCTACCTTAGGAACATTAGGATTCTTGTGTATTTTTATCTACTCTGTAGATAAAGGAGAAACAATTCTCCTGTCTACCTTTGATATTTATTTTAAGATATGTGGAGCACTTAAATTTTTCTATTTTTAAAAAACAATCCTATCTGACTAAGGCCTCCTTTAATTTACATAATTTGGTAGGAAAACAGACAGAAGGATGATGGAGTTAAGTCCCTTACAACTTCAGATACCATCTCAAACAATTTCCATTAAAATATCAGACTCTATTTTAAAGGAAATTGCTGTCTTGCTGGAATTCTATTTTCTCTTGTTAATCCCACTGAAAGCCTAATCCAGAATTTGATTGTTCTTGCAGTCAGAAACATTAATAAAATTTTCAGCCTAAATTTAATAAAGGCCAATTTATATCTATTTGATTTTGTTTGGGAACCAAAACTGTATTTCAAATTAAGTAAACTTTCCCCTAACAATGGTCACCTGCAACACACGAACACAAAGCAAGCATATCCCCTCTCTACCTTCATTTTGCTGAGCTAAATCAAGGTCATCTCATCTCCTGCTATGTCCATGCCATTAAAAATCCACTCAAATACACCTTCTGAAACTAACCAGTAATCCCATGTGTCAGTGTTTGCAGTAAAGTGATTAGTAACCATTCTGTGTTAAAATGTACATCCCTGGCTATCTCTCTGGTGCATTTACATCAAAAATATCATTCAGGCATTATGGATTCCTTGGTCAGCCAGAGATAAGTCTTCTTTCTTCCACCTTTGCTGACTTTCCTTAATAAGGTGTCTGACAGTGAACCCCCGATTTGCGAAATGAAAGAACTTTGCTGAAAGATTCAATTTCAACCCTCAGCTACCTTTGAGGACATGTTAAGAAGAGTTCTGAGAAAGTTTGGGCATGGGATACTATTGTGAGTATCCAAAGCATTATCATCTAAAGTAATAAGCTTTGCAATAGCTGCTAGATCTGGCACAGTAGCTTCTCTTTTCCTTTTATTCAGGTGAAAGGGTGTATTATACTCCAAAGTTGCTGTGTAAGAGTACTCTGTTAACTGATTAAAACTTGAGGTTTGGCTAACCTTTAAAAACGTATTACCACTGAAAGAAGACTACACAACTTCTCAGGAAATTGGAGCATATAAACTCACAAAATCTAATTATGCTCTGCCTTCACAACCATGCTTTAGTTAGAGACACCACACTGAAGATTCTTACTTGTGCATAAAATGCAAACCCAGATGTAATGCCTGTATCTCATGAAAAGAAAATATATGTATACTGACAGCAAATCTACAGGCTGGAAGCACAGAGAAGAAAAAAAAAAAAAGGGAGCTGAAAAAAGGGAGCTGAGACTGCTGCTAATATCCAAAGGGAAAATACTCAAGTCACAGAGATAAATAATCTCAAAGCAAAGTAAATGAAGAAAATAGAATTGCATCACCACACTGGCTTAATCTCAAGCTCCTCAATCTCTTGCAATTCAAGAATTTTGAAAACTGGCCAATTAGTGAACATGACAATACTATCCACTATTGTTGAAACTCATGTAACTAGCTAAAACCACATTGAAACCATTAAGTGATCACCTCTGAATCTCTCTGCAGGTGAGCTCCCAGAAAACTCAAAAGGCCACAGATTTTTTATAAATAGAATTTTTTTTTTTAAATAATGCAAACCAAATCAATGATTTTAAAATTTCATTTTCATATGCCATTGGTAAACAGTCAATTAGCAATTAACTACAAGATCCAGGAAGAGAACTAAAGAAAGAGGCTGAAAGAAGTTATGAAGAGAAAGCACACATGGTTGGAAAACTGTGGTTATCAGTCCAAGTGTGTAAAGTCAAATGCCCACAAAATTGGACTTAGATCCAATGCTAATTAACATATTCATTACATGTGGTGGATGACAGAACACAAACTCTGTTTTTTGCATGGGAATTGAAAAGAGGAGGAAAGCAAGACTAGGGTTTTAATGGGGCCTGACAAAAAGTGGTCTGAAGTCACAGAATCACAGAATGTTAGGGGTTGGAAGGGACATTGAAAGACCATCTAGTCCAACCCCCCTGCCAGAGGAGGATTACCTATACCAGATCACACAAGAATGCATCCAGGAGGGTTTTGAATATCTCCAGAGAAGGAGACTCCACAACCCCCTTGGGCAGCCCCTGCCATCACCCTCACAGGTGAAAAATTTTTCCTCCTGTTTCCACGGAACTTCCTATGCCTCAACTTCCACCCATTGCCCCTTGTCCTTTCATTGGGCATTACTGAGAAGAGCCTGGCTCCATTCTCTTGGCACTCACCCTTTACATATTTATAAAAGTCTCCTCTTCTCCAAGCTAAAGAGACACAGCTCCCTCAGTCTCTCCTCGTAAGGAAGATGTTCCACTCATTTAATGATTTTGTAGCTTTGCACTTGGGCTCTTTCAAGCACTTTCTTGTCCTTCTTGAACTGAGGGGCCCAAAATTGGACACAATATTCCAGATGTGGCCTCACCAGGGCAGAGTAGAGGGGGAGAAGAAGCTCAATGGACCTGCTAACCACAGCCCTTCTAATATACCCCAGAATGGCACTGGCCGCCTTGGACACGAGCACATTGCTAGTTCATGGTCAATCTTCCATCCACCAGGACCCCCAGACCCTTTTCCCCTTCAGGGGACTCTCCAACAGGTCAGTCCCCAACCTATACTGGTCCGTGGGGTCGTTCTTTCCCAGGTGCAAGACTCTACACTTGCCCTTGCTGATTTCCATTAAATCTCTCCCTGTCAAACTCTCCAGTCTGTCTAAGTCTTGCTGAATGGCAGCACAACCCTCTGGTGTGTCAGCCACTCCACCCAGCTTGGTGTCATCAGCAAGCTTATTGACAGTGCTCTCTGTGCCCTCATCCAGGTCACTGATGAATATATTGAATAGTACTGGTCCCAGTACTGACCCCTGAGGGACCCCACTAGATGCTATGCAATTTGAAAACAAGAAGGAAAAGGTTTTGTACCTAAGTAAGGATAAGTACATAGTAAATGATGGGAATAGCCTAGGTTAGTTTGGAATGGGAAGGTATCAAATAATATTGGTGTTACACAGACTTATGGTGCACTTCAAGAACAATACAGAACAAATACAGTTAGTGTAGAGAATGCCTATAGAGCTGATCAGCCATCTGGGAGACATAAAATAAAGTACAAGTAGTTTTTGTTTAATATAGAAAAGATACAAGGAAAATAGAGAGTTCAAAGCAAGGAAGAGTACAATTTGTCTCTATTCAGGTCTGTGATGGGTTGGCAACCACTGAAGTTCCTGAAACATGACAGTGAAAAAATATTTCACAGGGAAGAGGGTTACTTGGTTGTTCTATTCTTCTACTCTTATCATATACTTGCAGTGCAAATATAACAATACATGTAGTATATGATATAATAATGAGTTGCGATATGTATGTTAGAATGTATGTATATTGATAAATATAAAATATATAGTAACATATGTAAAACTAAATACTATATACTTAGTCCAATCAGAGATAGGATGAGAGTTTAGAGAGACCCATGGTTTGAATCTCTCTGCAGTACTGTGCTACAGCACTGAACATGGTAAGACTGCAGAAAGGAAGAATCTCTAAATGTGGAGAGAGTGAACATTTAGAACAAGTCTCTGAAAAAAAAAAAAAACCCTTAGGTTTTCCAGAGATCTTAAAAAACAGCTGAGGTAAATAAGTGGTAGGATTAGCTAGGGGACAGCTGACTTAACTTGGTTGAGAGAAATTGGCTAAGTTGTCCATGTCTCTCTTAGCCCTATTATTGTCTACAATTTGGTGCTGCAAATTATTAACAGTGACAGTACCATCCACTTTGATGTAAGGATGGGTTCCTCCATAACCCTCAGACGCTGGTATTAAATTATAAGCAGGCTAGTGCTGAAGTGCTCTGTAAATAAGAAGCCAAAACCAGCTGTTAACATTTACAACAAAATTTCCAAATAATCAATGACTGAGAAAAGCCCATAATTAACATCCCTTAAGTATTTCATTTTGAAGCACTTGGAAGGTATAAATATGAGTATTTATACTCCTGGGCTTTTTTTAATCAGAGAATGCACATCTAACTCCGAGTATGAAATATGTCATCTTAAAACTGTTAATTGAAATTATAGTTGAAATTGATGTGTCTTCTGGGACTGCCCTGGATGCAGTTCTAAGAGTTAGATTGCCATAGTTTTTTGTTTACATATTGCTGACAAGTGTCTTCTCCAAGTTGATTGATTTTTTTGTGCAAACACTTTTGTACAGTACCTAAATTATTTTGGGGGATTATTTCCTCACCCACAGCTTGGTGAGAAGTTCACATCTGTTGATGTGAACCTGGAAGAATAGTTGTCTGACAAACATTTTCTTCAGGAAACATCAAAAAATTTTTCTCTCTCTTCCCCAGGAAAGTATCTTAGTGGCTATTTAATGGTTGATGGAGAAAAAGCACACAACATAGGGTAAACAACCATTTCCCAGGCTCCTCATTTAATTTGTCATCCCCCCTGATTTTTACCCTGATCTTTTACTCTGGCAATAAAAACAGTGGCTTATTACTGACAGAAGAAGCTATCCACCACTGAAATGAGAATGACAAGCAAATGGAAGAGTTTAGGGAAAAGGATTATGAAAATTAGAGAAAAATGGTCCAAGGTGGAAAGTCAACAAAACCGTAACTGCATCTGCTTAAAGGAGATTCATCAGAAACAACAAATTAAAGGTTAAAGCATTCTGATTCCTCAACGCTTTTGAATAGAGAAATGGTATTTATTTTTTGTTTCTTAAGGAAAAGGAAAGAGTGCACTTTACCAGACCAGAATCTTTATACACCATACTTTGCAAGGCAAAGAAAATATTAGCATAGGATGGTAAGGCAGGATAGATGAAACTAAGAAATTGGTTGAGACTGTTTAGTATGACTTGTAGGTCTGAAGATCTTCTTGTACCTGAGCACATGTGTAATTTCATGCCAGATGCTGAAAACTTCTGTCAATAAGCTTTAAATAAAAGCCTAATTTTAGGGCCATTAATAAAACAATGAATTGCTATTTTCCACTACCTGATCTTGGTTAGAATGGTGCCTAGCTACATCACAAAACTTTATATTTAATTTCCTTGAAATTTAAATACATAACTGCTCAAACATTTTTCCTCAACCATACAAAATGCTGAATGCATTCACCCTTTAAACCACACTTTAAGTGTAATTGTCTTCTTTCACAGATTCTTTGATTAATGTACTTACTACTCTGAGATTGTTCAAAGCCAGGACTGGGTTTTTTCCAGAGACTTTCTTGCACCATGTGGCAAAGAATACCAGTGTGTGCCCACCAGAGGGAACTCCTTACCAGGCTTGGCCCTCGACAACACCAGTATTCCCTATACTGGTATTTTTGTTTTGTTAAATACTCTACCCCTCTGGAAATAGACCATCCAAAGTTTACTGGTTTCAGCAACAGTAAAACAAAGACCAGAAAGTCTTAATAATTCAAACTGAAGCTAGTGTTTTTCCTACACTACTGGGGAGAAAAAAAGAAAAGTTAGAAGGAAACAAAACACAAAGTATGATTTTAGCTTAAATTTAAAATATGGCCACTTTGCTAATTTGTGCTTTTTATATGGAATACATAAAGTATCTCACAGCCTTCATTGCCATAGACATACCCCACTTCCAACATATTCCAAGGAATATATTAAATTCCTAGAGTCTATTCCTAGAGTCTTATGTGTAGCCATTTTGAGATGAAGTAAATCATTCTGCAGTACCAGAGGTATCTATATGTCTTTGGAATTGGGCTTGCATGTTCTGGAATGTTTGGTGCCTTGTTTGCTGCCCAGTTACCAGGCAGTGTCTAACTTTGTCACTGCAGCTGATGGTTCATTTTGAGGTTCCTTCTGTTAGTTTCCCTTCTGGAAATTCAGACTGGTCAAGTGCCTGCTATCCAGTTCAAACCACATCTTTTACAGAACTATTAATACTGTACAGTATATGTACTATGCAAACAGTCTGCTGTGGTCACTATCTTTGGTGACTTACCAGCTTTCATTACTCATTTGATTATAAAGATGACTATTGGTAGCTTCTTCTATCACAATGCCTATTGTAGATAACAATTGCTAGGTGGCTTGCTGACTTAAGCAAGCTTTTCCTTTCCATTAATTATCACTAAGGATTCTGTGTTAATAAGCTCAGCAGTTAGCAATCTAAAAAGTCTAGGTCTGACTTTATCTGAGATAACAATTTAGAATCTATGTGTTTACCTAGGTACGAGCGCACTGAAAAGGTCTATCTAGCTCATATTAGATCCACCACTGAAATATCCATAACTCTCCTTCTTTTTTAAAATGAAGCTAGTGCTATGTCCAGTTAGAACAATCACAATCAACAAAACAGCTGTAACACAAACACAGCTGGATGTCTCGGACAAACATGCTTCTATAAACAGAAGATTATTACATTAGTCATGAAGATGGCCCTTGTTATTTTCTCAGAGTTCCTTAGGCACAAAGTGATAAGAAGTTAAAATAAAGCAAAATCCACTTCTCATATAGATCTCTGGAATGTTATGCTACCGTGTAGTATGTGCTTTAGTGCTGCATCCCACTGGTTACAAACAAAAGCACTTGAAATAGAGCATGGATACTTGTACTGATGCTAAAACCGGATACAAACAAAGTAAACTTCTACTACACACAAGCAGCTTGGTCTTGGTACTCTCCTGTTGGAAACTCTAAGATTCTTAAAGAGAAAATATGTTTCGATGTATCAATTGCAAACAAGTTTGTGTTTCATCTCTCCAAATCAAATCAGGCGACACAAAATGTTGGTCTCATAGAGATGGAGGCACAAATATCTTTTTCTTTTAGCTTCAAAGGGATTAAGATTAGTTTCTATTCAAATAAACATCTTAATTCCTATATCATCTTCATTTATAGGGTGCAGCAGTTTTGCTAATTGCTTAGTAAATTAGGTCATGATGCTTTCATGTGCATTCTTCCAGAAACACTTCCATGCTCTGCTCTGCTTTGGCTGCTCATTCCTACTCTCACATAAGTACTGGGCAATCTACAGGTTGACCCCAATCAAGAAATTTATCTAAATGAAAATTAATATTTGTGGGGAAAAAAATAATAAAAAAAGTTACTCTAAACCAAACCATACAACCCCATTTATCATAACAAATACAAATATTTGTGCAGGCTCATCGTAGGAGGCAATGTGAGGACAGAAATCAGGGGGAGGGTCCATAAAGAGAGGTTAATGATTCTTGTGGTGAGAGTGGCTATTAAAATCACCTCAAAGCATACAGAAATCTATAGGCTAGTGCAACTTAACAAACATCTACAGTAATACCGGTATGTGCCATAAAGACTGTCTACCAAGTTCCTTAGTATGGTTTCATTTTTAACTTTGGCTTTTCCTCTGTCCATTGTACTACCCTGTTTTGCTTCATATTATATTATGAGCTTTATTAGTCAGAAAAATAGGCCACAATGCAAAAAAACCTGTTTTTTTTCAATCAACATTTTGTATTCACTCATCAGTGAATAGACGATCTAAAAGACAGAAGAAAAGCAGAACGAACAACGTGGATTTTCTGTATCAAGCTCTGTGTCGTGGTTGGCCCTGTCACAACCACATAAACAGAACCTGGACATATTATACATATTTAAATCAGTAACAATGGTCCTTCAGCTGATCTGCATCAAATCCTAAAAGCAACTACACCTCTAATTTTACTGAATACTAAGCAGAAAACAGTTTGGAACCTATGGGTCCAGAAGGACCAGGGTATTTTGTAAGCATTTAATGCTTTACTTTCTGTTTACTGCCTACAGTTCACAAATGAGACGCTTGCAGTCAGGTGTTTTATCTGATTACCTGCCCCCAGGACTCTCTTGCTCAAATCTCTAAGTCATCATAAGGCAACTACTGAACTTCTGCTACTGAGAATGTACAGAGAATGGTCAGGAGCCTAAAAAGAGCAGGGCCCCAGTTACACACACACACACACGCACCCCCCTCTCGGAAGCAGAGAATCATAGCATCATAGAATGGTCTGGGTTGGAAGGGACCTCCAAAGGTCATCTGGTCCAATGCCCTCTGTGGTAAGCAGGGGCATCCTCAACTAGATCAGGTTGTCCAGAGCTCTGTCCAGCCTCACCTTGGATACCTTCAGTGATGGGACCCCAACCACCCCCCTGGGCAACCTGTTCCAGTGTTCCACTAGAGTAAAGAACCTGTTCCTAACATCCAATCTAAACCTACTTTTCTCTAGTTTGAAGCCATTGACCCTCATCCTATCACTACAAGCCTTGTAAATAGTCTCTTTCCATCCTTCTTGTAGGCCCCCTTCAGGTACTGGAAGGTCCCCCCAGCGCTCCCAAAATATAGAGTACTAGCTATACTTCTCATGCTTTCCTGAAATATAGAGTACTAACTATACTTCTCATGGGCTACATACCCCTTAGGACAGTGAACTGCACTAGTGCATGATTGCTGCAGGCCAGGCTGCCTTCAACTTTGACATGCCTGATGACTTCACTTGACTTTGTGACCAACAGGTCCAACAATGCATGTCCTCGGGTAGGGCTGTTAATTTCTTCTCTTAAGATGCTGTCATCTAGGCAATCCAGGAGATACCTGGATACAGCTAGCTGTGCTACTTTTCCAACGGATATTGGGGTGGTTAAAATCCCCCCAGAAGGATGACAGCCTGTGATCACAATGTCTCC
Source organism: Indicator indicator (assembly GCF_027791375.1). Lineage (NCBI taxonomy): Eukaryota > Metazoa > Chordata > Aves > Piciformes > Indicatoridae > Indicator > Indicator indicator. Next base: position 14,829,236 of record NC_072010.1, read on the forward strand.
TCGAGCTGGAGTAAGAAGGCTTCATCAATAGGCACCACTTAGTCAAGCAGTCTGTAGTAGACCCCTTTCACAAGGTTCTCTTTGTTGTCCCAATCCCTAATACCTACCCATAAGCTTTCGACCTGCTCATGGCTATTCTTTAGTGACAACTCTTCTCATTCTATCCAATTCTTCACATAGAGGGCAACACCTCCACCCCTTCCTTTCTTTCCTGTCTCTTTTGAACAGCTTGTAGCCACTGAAAGCCACATCCTGCTCATAGGATTCATCCCACCAAGTTTCCATAATTGCCGCTATGTGGTAGCTTGCCTGTAGCAGGGTAGCTTCCAACTCCTCCTGTTTGTTGCCCGTGCCAATGAACTGACAGAATAACACATTTAAAACTATCTGGCAACACAACACTGCACGTCTATAGTGTGCATTTTCCTTCTGACATGTCTTCTTTGATTTTGACCACACATAGGCATGTTTTTAAATAGAACTTGGAGGGAGAGCTGATGACTTCTACTGCCTGTTCTCTTTTTTTTTTTTTTTCCCCCAAGAACAAGCACAAGCAGAGCCTGTAACTCTTCTCTACAAAGGGTTTTGAATAAAAGAGAGCTGCAAGTAAATTAGCAGAGAACTGCTCCAAAGCAAGTAAAAGGAGACCCTTTATTCTGTGCAGTTTGTATGTGGAACCTATCACACAATGATAGGGATGCTGAAAGTTAACAATAACTTCAAGACTCACCTAAATAAATTCAGCAAGCAGAAATCCACTGCTGGTATCAAATACCAAGTTTCTGAAGTTTCTGAGCAGTAAACCACAGGAAGGTAGGAAATTATAACTTCTTCACTAGTCTCATATTCTCTTTTAAAAGTTGCTTTTGGTCCCTGCTGGAGACAGGATACTGTGAGGTCTGTAGTTTACCCCTCCTACATATATTTTTGTATATAAAATCATCTACATACCTAACCATGTATATAATTTGCACAACTCATGAGGTTTTCTTGAACAGCAGATAGAACTGAGGAGAAGTACTAGTTATTTCTTTGAGCCTTTTACACTGGGCAGAAGAATTCAGTAAATGTACTCTCACATCTGTAGCTCTTTGCAAGGCCCATTGCAAAAATCCAACAGCTTCTCTTATAATCTGTTCTGGTCCCTATGGCAGTACAGAGCCCTGTACTGGGTTTGTGTGGCAAAGTTTTGGTGGTGATGGTGTTACATGGGTGGTTTCTGTGAAAAGCTGCCAGAAGTTTCCCGTGTGTCCAAAAGAGCCACTGGCAGGTGGCTTCAAGATAAGCCTCTTGCTGGCCAAGGTCAAGCCCATCATTGATGCTGGTAGCATCTCTGTGGTAACTCAGTGATTCCCCTTCTTAAGAAAGGGAAAAAAAAATTCTACTCAGCAGCTGCTGAAAGAGACAAGTGAGAACTTGTGAGAAAAATATCTGTGAGACACCAAGGTGAATGAAAAAGGCAGGGGAGGAGGTGGTCCAGGCCCTGGAGCAGCGATTCCCCTGCAGCCCATGGTGAAGGCCATGGCAAGGCAAGTTGTCCACCTGCAGCCTATGACAGACCCAGTGGTGGATGCTCAAAGGAGGCTGTGATCCCTTGGGAAATCTGTGCTGAAGCAGGCTCCTGGCAGGACCTGTGACCCCAGGGAAAGAGGAGCCCCCACTGCAGCATGTTTGCTGGCAGGACCTATGGATCCCTGAGGGACCTATACTGGCACAATCTGTTCCTGAACAACTGTATCCCATTGCATGGATCCCTTACTGGGACGGTTTGTGAAGAGCTGCACCCTGTGAGAAGGACTATCATTGGAGAAATTTGTGGAGGACTGTCTCCTGTGGGAGGAACCCCACTGTGGAGCAGGTGAAGACAGTGAGGGTTCCTTTCCTTAAGGAAGAAGGAGTGGCAGAGACAACATGTGATGAACTGACTTCAACCCCCATTTCCCATCTCTCTGTGCAGCCCATGGGGAGGAGGTTGAGAAAATCATTAGTAAAGTTGAGCCCAGGATGAAGGTGGGCAGGGATGGGAGAGGATGAGGTGGGGTAGGAGGTCATGGGGGTGGATGACAGGTGAGGGGGGGAAGGTGTTTTAAGATACAGCTTTCTGTTTCTCATTCCCATACCATCATGTTTTGATAGGCAATAATTTTTTTCGAGCCCATTTTGGCATGATCTCCCTGAATTTATTTCCACCTATGAGCCTTTCGTTTTATTTTCTCTCCACTGTTCAGCTGAGAAGGTAGTGATAGAGTAACACCTGATGGGCACCTGACATTCAGCTGGGGTCAACCCACCACAAGAAAATTCCTGCATTATGTTTTCCAGGGTTTTGAGGCTGTCCAACTTACCCTGAGAGATGAACAGGTTTCCCCTGGGTGCCTCATAACTAAGAAAAGCACAGGAATCTCTTCTAAGGAGGGTTTCTTTTTTTCATTCTCTGACCAGGACTTAGAATCACTTTGGATTTAGGAGAACACATAGATATGTGCATGCTGTAACAAGGCATCTTCATAAAAAATAATTTCTGTATGTGCATTTTGTTACATAAACTTGAATATGGGTAAATATTATTAAATTAGGCAACAGGAAAGTGTATTTATATACTAGAGACGAAATTATAATTCCATTGCACCTCTGAATAAAGCCACAATCTATCATAGAGACATGGACTATGATTTAGGATAGTGTAACTTACAATTAATGGATTCTTGTTTATAAAGTCACTTCACACCTTAGAGAAAAATACACTAAAGAGATTAGTGCAAATGAAAGTAAGGATTAGAAAGTGGCCCAAATTACACTTTTTCTTCAGAATTTTAAGAACTCAGATGTTCAGACAGCTAATCTTGATTTAGGTTCCTTTCTAATAGCCTGATACTGAACAAGAGCTTTAAAAGACAGCAAAATCTGAGTACATTGTATCAGAAAGCCAGGAAGATGGGCCAATAGTTGATTAACTCTTTTAACAGTCCATTCTTTATCAGCAAATTACAGAATTGAGACGTCAAAATTCAATGGCATGAGCTCTTGATGTTGCAGCAACAGCCTATAAAATCCACAGGAACACTGACTTATCACCATTTATCATCCTCTACAGCCAACTCTTCTTGCATTTACAAACCTTACACAGCTATGGCTCACAGCTAAACAACACTGATGTATGCCTCATGATTCTGATTATGAGCTTCTACCTACAAAAGTAATTAACTGCAAAAAATACAGCTAAAGAAAATTCTCCCCTGTGTTCTCCAACACCAGGCAGAAATTCAAGTCCTTTAAAGTATTTGACAGCACAGTTCAGACTTTAAAGCTATTTGCCCTCTTCTGGATAGTATACATGATAATGTATCACTCATACTTTGCATAGCATATCTTGACTTTTAAAGAAAATAAACACAAGATGCACCTACCTGGGGTTTCAGTGAGGTACAGTTAATCTCATTTAATAGTGGACAGTTATAACTGCAGCTTCAGTCTATCTGTGGTAATGGAAGTGACAAGACCAGTAGTCACTAGCTCATATCACCAAATCAGAGGTAGGACTCACAAGTACACTTATGCATCTATGAGCTCCAGCAAAATCCTAGCTGTGGGACCAAAGGTGTCATGACCCCAGATGACCATAGCTGAACACTGTAGGTACACGCAGCATATAAATATGCCTAAATCTGTGAAATTAGGAGTAAATCTAACTTCATAGTCATCAGTAATAGCATCTGAAGGTGACAGGAAGACATAAAAGCAGATGAACTTCTCACTCTTGTTGGTACTTCTTCACTTCACTTTGATTGTTCCTTTATACCTTTGTGTCGGTGTGAGCTGAAATTCCGCCCCCCCCGACAATAACCAGGCTAACCCAGTCTGGAAGCAAATGAAGGCTGTATTTACAAGCAGAGTCTAAAATCTACAATGAAATGCAATGAATATGTACAAATATACAAAATTCACAACATTTACAAATATATATACAATCAACAGAAAAGCACAACCGACCTCCCTTTGCTTCCCCCGCAAGGGGACCCTCCCAAAGGGGCCTCTCTCTCTCCCAGGAGCTTCCCCCCAGATCCCCCTGGACAGAGAAGCAGAGTTTGTTAAGCAGAAAGTTGTTAACTTAGCTGCCAAGGTCAGTGTGTTATCTTCAGCCAGAAGAGAAGAAGAAACAGCAGCCAGACAGCCCAGCAACTGCCCCCACTGCCGAACGCAGAATGTGCCGAATGCCTACTTTGTTTTGGGTAATAGTTCTTAAACATTTCTATCTATCCAATGGAAGTGTTTAGAACAATCGTTATTTTGCTTTCTTACACCCAATAGTGACTTATTTACATTCTTTCACTTTCTCTGTTCTGAATTTTGCAAGGAAAAATTAAAAAGACAGTTTCAAACCATCACAACCTTCTACCACAGTTCTGGTTCATTCTGCTGGTTGTTGGTCTTGTTTTTTTCTTAAACTGAACTCTGCTTGTTGACATACGTGATAATTAGCTTCATGAAATGCTTCTCCCCAAGCTCAACTTCTTAATTTAATTTTAAATCTACTCATCCACATTCAGAATCTGCCAACAGATTATTAAATTGGCTGGAAACAATAATACACAATAAAATAATGTACCATTCTTCCCATTTCTTTGGCTTCTCTGGTTTTATGTGCAAAACAAAAGCTACTTAGGGCACTGATGGGCTGCACTTTACCTGGTTTGAGTCTAGAAGACAGATGTTAATCAACTAAACCAGAACACAGGGAAAAGACACACTGTATGGAGCTACAAGGATAATTGCAGGACTTGAACATCTCTCCTATGAAGAAAGGCTGAGAGAACTGGGGCTGTTTAGTCTTGAGAAGAGAAAGCTGAGAGGGGATCTTATCAGTGTCTATAAATATCTGAGGGGTGGGTGTCAAGATGAAGGTGCCAGTCTTTTTTCAGTGATGCCGAGTGGCAGGACAAGGAAAACCAGGTGTAATCTAGAACACAGGAGGTTCCATCTCAACACGAGGAGACACTTCTTTACAGCGAGGGTGAGGGAGCACTGGAACAGGCTGTCCAGAGAGGCTGTGGAATCTCCTCTGGAGACTTTCAAAACCCACCTGGATGTGTCCCCCTGCAGCATGCCATAGGTGATCCTGCTTTGGCAGGGCAGTTACGCTTGATAATCTCTGGAGGTCCCTTTCAGCTACTTACATTCTGTGATTCTATATTGAAATTCCTCAGGGAATACATATCAGGGAAAAGTTGCACAAAGTCTGCATGGAAGTACAGAGACAGATAACTACTCAGGTAATCAGGGCTCAAAATCTCTTGCCTTTTAGTTTTAAGAAATAACTATAGAGGTTTTAACCCTAAAATAAAAAAAAAATCACAACCACATTACATTTTCACCAAAGAAGTCCATTGCTGATTCTTTGAAATATGGAGAGTATGCTGACCTTCAGAGAGCACATAGTATGATTCATTCAAGATGTAGGACAGGGTTTTCTCTCCTCTGCTGTTAACAAGAGCATGTAGCAATAGGACAATGGGCAATGGCTTTAAACTAGAGCATATATTGGTATATTGGACATTTACTATGAGGGTGGTGGTCCACTGGAACAGGTTGCCAGAAAGGTGGTAGATGCCCCATACTCAGACACACTCAAGGTCAGATTGGACAGGGAGACTCTGAGCAACCTGATCTAAGTGGTGGTGTCCCTCCTTATTGCAGGGGGTTGGATGGGATGATATTCAAGGGTCCCTTACAACCCAATGGATTCTATCATTCTGTTACCAGTGTTCAGTTGTTCTTTATCTCTGAGACAGAGAGAAGTTCAGCAGTGTAATAAAGTCCCTCTTCTGACAGGAATGGGCTGCTGGATTACACCATTCTTAGCTCCTTTCTATTATGAAAAGATCCATCTATGGCTATTCCTTGGTTCCTGGGAATTGGCCAATATTTCATCTTTCACTCAACACCATTTTACCACAGCTCATAACCTCCAGCAAGGAATCTTGTCAAGTGATTTTAGAAAACATAAATATATTGTGTCCAGGGAATATCAACATTTTTACAGTACTTAAAAAGGACTTCACAAAATTAACAAGACATTATCTCCCATTTTCAAATTTTCCAGGTATTGATAGATAAATCATCTGTTTGCAGGGATTTCCTGATTTCTCAAACCACAGAAACTTCAGAGTGTTCACGTAACAAAAATTTATCAAATGTAACTATTGTAGTCATATATAGCGAATACAGTTGCTTTTCCACAAACTATTCTTTCCCATTCTGTTGCTGGGACAGAATAATAGATAGCCATTGAAGTACAAGAACTGGAAATAACACAGGAGGAATACAGTCAATAAGTCTAAATGGAGTTGCCATAGAGAACTTGGATTGACTTTCCATTTCCAAAAATGCCAAATTTCCATTCACACATTCATATATTTTATGGCAAGCAGTGATAAATTTGTACGAAGAGCAGGTCATCTTCTAGTGCTACTGACCATTTTGTAAATAATAACGGCAGTGGTATTATACTGAGCCCAGACAATCATTATTTTGTCTGCAGGGAACGACACCTTGGATCTCCAGAAACATACACATAGCAACAGAAAATGATCTCTACTCAGAAAATCAAGGCAAAAGCATTTCAGTATTTAATACTAATGGGAAATCTCTGTGGAAGCAGAAGTACGTAGAGCTTTGGTGAATTTTCCTTTAAGAAGGCTGAGAGAGGATCTTATCAATGTCTATAAATATCTGAGGGGTGAGTGTCAAGATGAAGGTGCCAGTTTCTTTTCTGCAGTGCCCAGTGACAGCACAAGGAAAAGCACGTACAAGTTAGAGCACAGGAGGTTCCACCTGAACATGAGAAGACACTTCATGGTGAGGGTGATGGAGCTCTGGAACAGGCTGCCCAGAGAGGTTGTGGAGACTTTCAAAACCCACCTGGGCGTGTCCCTGTGCAGCATGCCAGAGGTGATCCTGCTTTGGCAGGGAGATTGGACTTGATGATCTCTGGAAGTCCCTTCCAACCCCTAACATTTTGTGATTTTTGGTGTAACTGTTTCCCTCTCTTTAACTTGCTACGTATCTCATTGTATCTTGAATCTAGAGTGGTATCTTTGGAAACACAGCCAGAACTAAATTTCCTTATCCACATTTCATTCATATTGTATAAAATGCCCTCTTCTTTCTTTTTATGTCACCTAGAAGGGCAACAAAGCTGGTGAGGGGCCTGGAACACAAATCTTATGAGGAGAGGCTGAGGGAGCTGGGGTTGTTTAGCCTGATGAAGAGGAGGCTCAGTGGTGACCCCATTGCTGCCTACAACTACCTGAGGGGAGGTTGTAGCCAGGAGGGGGTTGGTCTCTTCTCCCAGGCAACCAGCACCAGAACAAGAGGACACAGTCTCAAGTTGTGCCAGGGGAGGTATAGGCTGGATAGTAGGAGGAAGTTCTTCACAGAGAGAGTGATTGCCCATTGGAATGGGCTGCCCAGGGAGGTGGTGGAGTCACCATCACTGGAGACGTTCAAGAGAAGACTGGATGAGGCTCTTAGTGCCATGGTCTAGTTGATTGCTTAGGCCTGGGTGATCGGTTGGATTGGATGATCTTGGAGGTCTCTTCCAACCTGGTTGATTCTATGATTCTACATAAAGAACTCTTGTAAGTAAAAGATTAGCCTTTTTTCCCCCCCCCCTAAAAATACCTTACATTTCACTTATAAATAAGTAATAATGAAGCATTTGGGCCAAGTTCATTGTACAAAATCTAGTTAAGCTATCCAAAATAGTGAATAGATTCATCTAATACTACATTTAGTTTCAGAACAAATTAATTCCTTACTGAAGCACCTATTGTATCCCCTTAAAGCTGTTCAACACCTGAGACTAACAGAAGTTAAAAATAAGATGGATGAATTCAGCTCTTTCTTTTTGAGATCTGAATACTTTTGGGTATTGTGTTTTCTATTTATCAGAATGTAAGACAATAATGGAAAAGACTAGTAGGGGAAAAGGACAGGCATTTTGAGAAAGTCTGAGAAGAATCATGAAGAAGGGAACAGACTTTGATTCCCCATAATGGATAAAATTTACACAAACAGTTAAAGAATTAAGAACAATTAAAAATAACTTCAAGACTGAATAGAAGGAAAAGATAAAATAAATTAGAAACAGTGGAAATAACAGACAAAGAGAGGACTATTCAATGTTCGTTATAAAAATTCATTCAAGTCTACCTTTCTCCTGATTAATGTATTTTGTATGGAGAACAGCACAGTGCCCCAGAATGCAGAGACCCTGTTCTTAAGTCTTCATATACAAGTTTCTTCTTGTTCTCTCTGTACCTGTTTCTAGACCAGTCTCTAACACTGAGTCTTAAAAACCTTGTGAAAACCAGGGCAGAGATGTTAATTGAATTTGTTGTGTTTCTTTTTAGCTTGTTCCAGTCTTCAGACAGGTCAGTAACAGCAAAAGTATGCTTATATGATGTGTCACCCCATCTTTCCCAAGAAAAGCAATGTGTTTTCATTGCTATAGCAGGGAGAAAATAAGTTTAATACATTACATTCCCTTTGCATCATCAAACATAACAGTCTATATATCATCATCTAACCCTTCAGTGTTCCTCTGCATAACATTCCATGTATACTCTACCTCCATGGAAATGTCTGTTTACTGTAATTGCTAGAGCAATCATGACAGCTTTACAATAACAATAATGAACTTGTTGAAAGGATGCAAAACTTATTTCCTTTCACTTCTGCTGCCTCTGAGGCACAATTTTTCAAGTTTTGGACTCATTTCAGTCAAAAACATTAGATAAGCATTAAAACAAGGCAGAGAAGGGGGAAATATTTTTAAATGAGTTACAATTAGAAATATATAATCAAAATTAAAAATATGAAATATCAAACTATATTACTGAAACAACATCAACAGTATCTGTCTTTACTGGAGATTGTTTTCATAGAGGAAAAAACTTGAATGAACTCAGAGAGAGTCTTCTGAGTAGCACTTGCTGGACTGGCCCATAAAAAATGGGTTGAATGACCTAAAAGGGTTGTGTTATCATTCCATAGCTGTATCAGGAAGCACTGCTGACAAGAAGGAAAAAATCGTAAGAAATTTGACTCATAAACATACTTCTCATAATGGCACCTGGATTATTTGAGGCACTTAAAAAATGACATGATGGCAGTCAGTTGATCCAAAGAAGAAAAATGTTCTTTAAATAGGGGAGAGCATGAGAAAATTCAAGGAAAAGTTAACAACAAGGACCTCAGGTCAGGAAATTACTCAAGAGTATAAACTCAGTTTCCTGAAGCAGTATATGATCTTGGTTGTTTCTCTGGAAAACTAAAATCCATGGGCGTCAGAGATGGCCTGAATTTGGAACATGCACACTCTAGGTGAATGCACTGTCAGATCCTTTCTGGCGGCATGTCTCCTTCTCCTTTTGAACTATTAAATCAATAGTTTTCCACAAAGAAGCGGGGGGGGGGGAGGAGGGGGAAGTAGAAAGAAAAACATGCTGCTCTGCTCTGTTCAAATTCTATATTCCATGTTTTACTTGAAGAATTTTTGTGCCCTGCAAAATATTTGTATTTCAGTGCCAATGAAAGAACCCTGTCCAAACCTGAAATATCTGCTTATCCAGAAAGCAGGGAAACCTCACACTACACTACCAAACATTACAAAGATTAAAATGAAAATAAAATCATCTTTTGTACTCTCCATGCCTGGAAGTACGGAGACTAGTGAGGTGGTCTAAATGTGCTTCTCTGGAACAGTTAAAGATTTACAGGTCTAGAACCACAGATCTTTAAAATGCAACTCCAAGAGCCATGCTGTGCAAGGTTGTATGTAGGAATCCTTGGGCATAAATGGGCTTCAGGAAAAAGAATGAATATACAGTTCCTGGTACAACTTTCAGCTCCTCTCTAGCATAACAGGATTGCACCAATTCTACTCACAGCTGTTCTTAGATTGCCAAAATTCATATTATCTGGCACCCAGGAAAGGTTTCTTACACCTATTATCACTTGTACAAAAATACTGAAAACTTGCAAGCTAGATGCTACTACCCAGAACTTGGAACTGACTTGGGCATCCATAACTTTCATGGATTTATAACTGTTAGCTGATTTTGTTTCTTCCCAAAAGTAACAATTTAAGCTGCTTCTGCTTCCCTCACATCCAAATCCCATAGACAACAAAGGAAAAAAAAATCCCCTTGATATTAATGTATTTGGGATAGGATTAAAGGAGTTTAATGGATGAAGCATCTTATTTTCTAGGGGAACTTTTTTTGTTCTTAAATTTATTAGCGAGGAAATTAAAGGTTTCAGTGACTGCAGGCATGGAAGAAAACCTGAATACTAACTTAGGATCCTCTACAGGCCCATCTGTGCAAAGTTTTAAAAAGTCTTAAGTGCTTTGCCCAGTATCAAGAGAACACATTTTAATCTCAAACCTCAAGGTCACAAGCTAGTTGCCAGTTGCCATGTTTGTGCCTTCTTTTTCCTTCTAAGCTGTGTGTTACCATCTCATACTTGGTGTTAGCAGCTCTGAGATGCACCAATCAATTCCTGTCTGGTCTCACTTACTTGAAAAAACATCATTGTGCCACCAGATCCCTGAGGAACAGTATGTTTTTCTTTAGGCTTTGCAAAAGTAAAACTGTTAAAGAATGAATAATAAATATAAAATAAATCTGGAGTAATTTTTTTTTTAATTATTATTATTATTATAGAATCAGTCAGGGTTGGAAGGGACCACAAGGATCATCTAGTTCCAACCCCCCTGCCATGGGCAGGGACACCCCACACTAGATCAGGCTGGCCAGAGCCTCATCCAGCCAGGCCCTAAACACCAAATACAGTTGCTTGCATCTACGTGGCAGTAGGCATTGCTCTGTCTAGGGTGGGTATTTGCTGAACACTATCAGAAGCTAAATTATGTTCCCAACTGGCCTGCTTTGCCAGGATTAAAGATCTATGTCCTAAATGCTGTCTTGGTAAGAAACTAACGAACACCCTCTGCTTTGTGAAACATCACTTTTCATGTTCTATTTCCTGAGCTTCTGCAGTTGCTTTTGTGATAGGCAGACACAGCTCTTTGCATGATGTATCCACATCTGGTTGTGACTGTGTACACTAAAACCCCTTTTGACATCATGCCAAATTAAAAACTCACACCCATTTCATGTGCACTAAATTGAGTGATGTTACAGAAGTTATTTGAAAATAGTATGCATAACTAAACAAATTTCAATCATTTTATGAGAAATACTTTGCTCTTGTGATTCTTTACTGATGTCACACCTAAAGTCTCCATATCTTGCTTTGTTGGCTGCTCCACAGACATCCCACGAAGCCTCAGAAGAACTTAGAAGAATCTTGATCTATAGCTTTATGAGCACCATCTGTCACAACAACATTTTTTCAAAGATGACAAACTGGTAATCAAAACCAGTCATCAACTAGCACAGCTGTCACTGGGTTCTCATGATAATGTTTTACTGTCACAATTTCTCACGTAAGCAGCTCATTTTGTGACTCAGCTCATAAAGGGATGAAATTCAAACTGCTCACCATACTCATGACTGCTCCTGGTGGTACAGATTCCTTGCTGAGACCTCCTCCAATGGCCACTGGGAAAAAACACTGTAATTGTTCCCAAAGCTGAAGTACAGACAATGGGCAATAACTTAGGAGAAATATCTAAATATGTCAAATTCAAGTCACAGATTTAGCAGAGCTTGATTAAGTCTATAACTTTGTACATATTAATTCTAAATAAATGCTTTATTTTTAAATTACATCTCAATGAACAACAAGTTCCTTACTATGTCTTCTTTCAATTTTAATTGTTAAGCGTTCTTAATAGAATTTACCAAATGAATCTTTAATTGTGTTCCTTCGAATGGCTGCAACATTTTTGAAGGACTGTTTGGATGCCAGCAACTTTGCCTAGAAGGACCTAATTAGCCTTTGGTCCTCATACTGCTACACAGGAGATTTGAACATACCTGAGCAGAATGTCTCAGGCATTTTCAACACTTCCTGAAAGGACTTGGAATGGATTCATTCACATTCTAGTACTAATGAGATCTGGAAGGAGCTCCTTCATTAAGCATGCTCTCTCCTGTTGTGCACAGACTATGTTACCACAATAGATCTTTCTGACTTAAGCTGCACAAGAATTTCACTAATAAGCAGCATACTGTACGTCAGTATGGTGTAGTTTTCTTTTAAAAAACGTAAACATTAGTCATTTCAGCAGGGTAGAAAATAAATCGGGTGGCTTTTAATGGAGTATACTCATGTTGACACTAGAAATGACTTGGAAAATGAGATAATGTCTAATCATGTCCATTATGTGTGACACAATCAGATACAATTGATTTGACTAAATATAGATGTACACAATGCAGACATCTGCAACTGCGTTAGGCACCCCAAACCTCCAACACTGTTGACAGACAGAAATAAGCCTTTCCACAGCAGGATTCATCATCCCAAGTAAACCTATGAATTGAATTGCATAGTAGCAGAGCAGTGTTATCTTCATTTTAAGGAGCAAGGCAGATGCTCTTCACCCCTTCCCAAAGGAGTAAAGAAAATGCTCCACACCAGATAGGAAAGAATTAGAAGTTTAAATGGAAGTACTATTCATCACTACATACCACAGTACAAAAGCATACAAAATACATAAAGCTTCCTAGGCCACCTTGGCCACAGTTCTCCAAAAAAACTTCCTTAGGCCAAAGCTTCAGAGTCTACCTCCCTCCAAACCTGGAGTCATCCTGGAAGACTTCTCTATGGTCCTTAAAGGCATCCAGGCTCAATTCATAACAAGTGCCTATTTATCTCCACTGATTATACAATTAGCTAAGCACGTCTAGCTGAGGTGTAGATATCTACAAATACTTCACTAAAGTGATCTGAGACTTTTTCTTGTTCTGACTCAGGTCTGCATTAATTAGTCCAAAAAGGTATTATCTCTGTCTGCAAACACTATCTTGCCAACATCCTTAAATCCCAGTATCACAGTATATCAGAGGTTGGAAGGGACCTCAAGAGATCATCAGGTCCAACCTCCCCTGCCAGAGCAGGATCACTTAGGGTAATCAGCACAGGAACGCATCCAGGTGGGTTTTGAAAGCCTCCAGAGAAGGAGACTCCACAACATCCCTGGGCAGCCTGTTCCAGTGCTCTGTCACCCTCACTGTAAAGAAGTTTCTCCTCATGTTGAGGTGAAATCTTCTATGTTCTAGTTTGAACCCACTGATCCTTATCTTATCACTGTGTACCACCAAAAAGAGCCCTCCTCCCCCCACCTGACACCCATCCCTCAGATATTTATAGACATTGATCAGATCCCTTCTCAGTCTTCTCTTCTCCAGACTAAACAACCCCAGGGCTCTCAGTCTCTCTTCACAGGGGAGATGCTCAAGTCCCCTAATCATCCTCGTGGCTCTCTGTTGGATTCTCTCCAGCAGGTCTCTGTCTCTCTTGAACTGGGGAGCCCCAGACTGGACACAGTATTCCAGGTGTGGTCTCAGCAGGGCAGAGTAGAGAGGTAGAAGAACTTCCCTCGACCTGCTGGACACACCTTTCTTGATACATCCCAGGATCCCATTGGCTCTCTTGGCCACAAGAGCACATTGTTGTTCCATGGAGAACTTGCTGTCCACCAGTACTGCAAGGTCTTTCTCTGTGGAGCTGCTTTCCAGCAGGGCAGCCCCCAACCTGTACTGGTGCCTGCTGTTATTTCTCCCCAGATGTAGGACCCTGCACTTGTCCTTATTAAACTTCATTTGGTTTGCCTGCACCCAGCTCTCCAGCCTGTCCACGTCACGTTGGATGGCTGCACAGCCTGATGGGGTGTCAGCCAACCCCCCCAAAAATTAGCAAAAGTAGCAAAAATTAGATTTAAAGCACAGATCACAGAGGTTTACATATGAAGTAATGCCCTCTTAAAAACATGGTTTTCTGATATTCAATCTAAGCTCTTGAATAAGGTCAAATAATGCAGTGAAAATTCCCTAGGCAGTGGCATTTGTACCATGTCAGCATGAGCCAAACATCTCTTTGGATCTGATCCAAGTGTTACTGACTTCTGTGGGAACTGTTCTGGACCTTTAAGGGACAAAAAGGGTCTGAGAAGTTCTGTGATGAAATGAAGTAATACTATCTGTTTGGAAGAAATTAATCATTATTAAAATCAGCAGCCATCTTACTTTAGTTATGACACTGTATTAGAATATCAACATTAAAAATAAATTTCAAACAAACAAACCAACTAACCAACCAAAGCACACCCCCCCCCCCGCAAAACCCCAACAGGAATAAAACTACTATTAAAGACTACAGAAGCTTTGTTGCTCACTTTAATTAGACTGGAGTTTCACAGTATGACTTGGCAATGATCAAAATTATAACTCTTAAAGACAAAAGTAATTTGGTTTGCTGCACTATGTAAAACATAAACCAATCCATGTAAATTAGAAAGACTTTGCATAGCACATTTTTGGTAGAGGTGTGCACTTGGCTTCGACCCTATAATTAAGATATAAATGTTTACAGATGGGAACCCAGACAGAGTGGATGAAAATTATTAATTTCTCTTGCTCTCAGCTTGCCATACTGTTTTGTTCATTCATACTTCTTGACCTCATATGCCAGGTGCAGTGAGTTGTTGGATCACAGGAAAGGTTAATTAGCTGCCTCCAGCACACCAAGTCCTGAAGGGATTTCAATACAAGTAACTTCAATACAAGTAACTTCCCAAGAATATACAGACTCCCCTCTTTCCCTGCAGGAAGAAAAGAAGTGAAATAATTGTTTTATGCTCAGAATGGGACAACATTATGTAAGGCTATAAGGAAAGATAACAGCAGGTGCTCTGTGTTCCATTGTACTAGTCATATCCTTGACCAGACCGAACACCTCTCTGTAGCATTCTGCAGAGGCCTTCCAACCAGAAGACTAATTTTGTCTTTTTGGAACTCTTTAAAACATGAGAGGGAAAGGTGAGGAGGGAAAAAAAAAAAAAAAAATAGTTCTTGGTCCTTGTTCTGACAGAGTTCGAGTATCAGTGGTACACAGATCCGGGAACTTGTTGTGGTCGTCGGGAGGAATATTTATTAATTACCCTCACAGCAATAAATAATAAACGACATGGCAAACGGGTATTAATAAAAACAGTAACCCTTTGTTAATAAAATACGCCAAAACTCATTAAAAGATCGTTGTACGGTTGGAAGATATATTTACAACGGAATTATGCAGTCTTAGGGCAAACATAAACTATTCTATGCAAATTCGGAGGCAACAACTTGGAAAGAGAAAGTCCCCAAGACAGATAGAACTCAGTTACAGCAGGGGGAGGCTCGATAAGAGCAGTTAAACCTAAAGGGCAGTGAATCAGTTACTCACAGCTAGTTTCACCCACATGGGAGATGCTGCTGCTGCTGCGCTAGCTTTGGGGCGCTCTTGTAAGGCGCAGCACAGCAGATTGCTGATCTGGCTTCAGTGGATGGTGGGCAGTTAACGACGCTCTTCACGATGGGCACTTGCTTGGTTCCTGGGTAAACTGAGGCACGGCATGATTCTGGTGGCAAGGGGAAGCAGACTAGGCTTGTGGTTTCTCCGGCTAGCTTGTGTATAGCTTGCGGCTTTAACCCAGGCTCTGGACCAGGCACTCAAGGCAGGGCAGGGCAACTCGAGGTGGCAAGGCTTGAGCAAGGCAAGGCAAGGGTGACTACCTAGCCACTTGTATATATACAAATTGCCAGAGATCGGTTGGTCCAATGGGGCACTGAAGCTAACGCATAGCTGCCCAATGGAAAGGCATTCTGCCAGGCTGTAACCATAAAAGGCAGAAGCAAGGACCTTGTATCTGGGGGAGCAGTGGTCAGCTTATGTGCTCTCACCCCAGACAAACGTTTTGTTTACCAGACAGGCAGGAGTCCTGTCCCCTTTATTCTTTTTCCTGCATTGCCCTGTTTTCTGTAGGAAGGAGGGGAGAGAAAAAGACCCTGTCTAGACATCTTAAGGCCTGTCTGGGTTTGTACTGGGCCATGTCATGGCCCTACCAGGACAGAACTGGGAAAAGCTCCAATACTGTATCTGTGTTAAATAAGTGAAGTCTTCAGAGGCCACTGAAGAGAAGTGGCACTGAACAGTCCTTGATCCTTTATTAAACTCTGTTAGTTGCAAAACCAATGTGGCAGAATTCAGACTTTCTCATGGAAATTTTCTATAGCCTGGGTTAACTATGAGCAATGCATGGGAATATTTGGCAGTGCTAGTTGCCTTAGCCCAAAAACACACCAGGGACCATGCTAACATTTTAGCCATACAGACAGCTGAGTTCTACTGCCCAGAAACGTTCCCTGGACCTTATTCGTTTATTAGTAAAGACATAGCCTAAGGACTTTGGCCACTGAGCACAAATCCTTCATATAAGGTGCCATCCAGACACCTAATAAAACACAGTACCTTTGTGATCAACAGGTTTATGAGACAGATGAAAATATAAATTATATTTCAATTCCTAATACCAACTGATTCCATTTGCAGGTGTTTTGTGAAACTCCCAAGTACTCCCAAAAAGTTGAAAAAGGCACATTGGGTCCTGAAAGAAAAATGTGGAGAGAGCAGATACCCAAAAATAACCCTAATAAAGTTCCCGTGTTTCCAAAACAAGTAATAAACCTTGCATATCCCAGGAAACATGGCTTGTTGAATGACAGGAATATTTCCCCCCCCCCCCATATATTTCCAAGGATAAGCAATGAAACAAAACAAGAGGAATGAACGCCTTGCAGTCATTTATTGATGGATTGAAAGAAAAGGGAGACAAAAAAAGCCTAAGATCTCCCAGCTATTACAAATGTACAATGTTCCTGAAATGAAAAAAGTACTTTCTACGGGAAGAAGCAGCAGCTTTTTCCTCCAGTGTTCCTTAATTCCTTTTTCATAAATTCAGTTTTACACCTATTAAAAAAAAAGTCATTATTTTTTCCATTGCTGTTTGCAATGTAAACGTGTAAATGATTTTTGCAACTATAACATATTGTAACTCAATAAAAAAGGGAGGAATCTGCACTAATACATATATGTGAGACTTGTAGATTCTGTAAACAGGAGGAGTTTGAAGGATGGAAAATTAAAAAAAGAAAATTCATCCAACAATGATATTTCCAAGACTATAATTGTTAACTCTATGCTATTTTCTAGGAAATGGAACAAAGTGAGCAAAAGTCATCCACAAAGGACAGCAGTTTCATGCTAACTAATGGCCATGTCAGGTAATGGCCATGTCAGGATTACTTGGGTACTTTGAATCCTATATAGGACATAATATGCTATCTTTCACCTGCATGTGAAAGTAAGAACTGAGCTGAACAAAAAACTATTGAAGTGCCATTGAAGAAAAGCATCCACTGGAAATACTGTAAATAGTTTTAAAAAAAAAAAAATCAGAAATTCTTCCTAGAACATTGCAAAATAAATTTTAAATTAAATACTACTATACAATAAATTGCTAAGTGTTCCTGAGGCCCATTTCTCTTTTATTACCTTGACATATTTTGATTTTATTAGAAAGATTCAAAAACACATTTGCACTTCTGTTGTACAATTACAAATACATTCCCCTTAGCGTACTGTCAGAGATTTTTTTTTCAATGTTACATTGTGGTTATAATATGCAGCTAAATTAGTCTTAATAAACAAATCTCCTGTAGCAGTTTAAATCAAAACTCAGCACTGAGTAAACTCCAGAGTTAAGGCTCCTTCCCAGCTTGTATATGAGAGTTCATAGCCTATAAAAACAGAGACAGGAGGGGTGTGGAGAAGATGAAGGTGAGAAAAGAATACTGTGTGATCCTGGTATCTCCCAGAGCATGCTTTAGATGCAGGACTTTCGAAGTGTGCACAGAGTAGTTTAGACAAATAAAAGAGCATCAGCTGCTTCTTCAGGCTTTCCTTCTAGAATCAGCATGAAGCAAACAATTCTAACTGAAAGCTTTTGGAGCAAGGAAAACTAGTATAGCAAGAGAGAGAAGGGGGTTCAGAGAGAAGAGCTGTCTCTCACCAGCAACTAACTCTATTTACAACCTTCCCAGGTCAGGAAATACACACACTTGAATTTCTCTATCCTTTGTGCTGTATCTTTCCACTTTCCAGAGCTAAAGAAAGTCTGCTTTAGCAGAACAAGGAAACGTTCTCATTGGCACAAGCTGGTGCAGTATACTTCATGACTTCAGTCAAGTGCTTGCATGGCAGGTCTGTGAGTCTCACCTTCAGCTACAACTACACTAGTAAAACTGAATGTTTCAGTTCACTAATACCTGTTGGCATCTAGTAGCCCACAACTATGACCACTGTGTTTAGTTCCAATAACTCTCACTGTTGAGGAACAGTAGCTGCACAAAAATCAACAACTGGGAACAGTTGCAGCAACAGTCTTAATTCCTAAACTGTGAAGGGAAGTGTTTGGGAGATTGTAGATGGCTTAGGCAAAAAGCATGCCAGTGAACTTTCAAACTTTTTATTCCAAGATTTGGTCAAAGATATGGAAGTCAACAACACTTTATCTGATTCGGAGGCCAGGAAGATTCTCGAAGCTTGTTCCAAGGACCCACACCAGTAGCTCCTGCTCCCTCTACCAAAACACCACCAGACAAACTCAGCCCAAGTTCACTGAGGTAGAGCAATGGCTGCCACTTGCCTTAATTTTAGCAAGGCTTTCAACTTGATCCCAGAGTGGGATAGACAAATTGGCTAGATAGGGTTTGTAGAGGAACATAATGTGAGCAGAAAATTGCCAGGACATTTGGGCTCAAAGGATAAGCACTACAAACTCCTATTGCAGCTGGTTACTACTTCGTCCCTCCAATTAATGTACGATGTGGAAGATGAGACACTGAACACCTTTAGCAAGAAGGTGGGAGTGTTTGATACACTGGAGGGCTGCTATTCAGATGGCAGACTACAGAAATGGGCTGACTAGAACATCATAAAGTTCAAAGGCAATCATAAAGTCTTGCATCTGGCATGGATTAACCCAATGCAACAAGCTCAAGTGTGCCAGTAGGCCCAAACGGGCCCAGCACCAACCCAGACAGGTCCTGATGTGTCTAGACATGGTCCCACTCTCCCCCCTCCCTCCTGCAGGAGCCAGGGTAATGCAGGAAAAGGGACAAAAGGACAGGCCCAAACAAGTCTGGTAAACAAGTCTCCTTTTGGGGTAAGAGCACATGTACTGGCTCCTGCTTCTCTCAGACCAGGCTTGTGTTTCTGCCTTTTATGGCCACAGCCTGGCAGAGTCCCTTTCATTGGGTAACTGCTGGCTTCGGTTGCCCTATTGGCCCACCTGAATCTCGGGCAAGTGATAAACACAGGCTGATTTGTATTTGCCTTGCCTTGCCTGCTTGGACCTGCCTTGCCTGGACTGCCTTGCCTGGACTGCCTTGCCTCGAGTTGCCTGGTCCAAGGCCTGGGATAGAAGGCATGAGCCTACTCACTGCAAGCTGAGAAGCCATGTGCCTTAGGATCCAAGCCTCGCTTCCCCTTGCAACTAGAATTTGTGCCATGCCTCAGTTTACCCAGGAAGACGCAAGAGCCCTTCGCAAGAATGTGCTGTCCAGCCTGCCGTCCTGCTGGAGCCAGATCAGCCTTGAGACACAAGCATCACTGGCAAACATGCTAATAAATTATTAGAAGTCAAAAAAAGAGTTCTTGAGAAAAGTGTGAAGGAACTGCACTATTTTTTCTCTGTCTCAATTCCCACTACACAGAAAAGTTTTCAGATCATTTCTTTTTCCAGAAGTTTTCATTTCAACTATTAGCTATTGTCTTGGACAGAAGAAGGAGTTATATCAAGAAAAACTGCAGAAGTTAAACATTTTGAAAACAGAACACAATTGTTTTGCCTTCCACAAAATCAATTTCTTCAATCTTTTCCAATTTACAACAATCTTTTCCAATTTAACAAATAGTTTCCTACACAACATTATATCAACTGCTTTATTGAGATCTGGTAAATTAGCTCTATTGTCCTTCCTATTCATATACAATTAGTCTTGTACTAGCATGCAATGTATTTTATTTCATTTTGTCTAATTATTCTTTCCTTCAAATTTTTTCCTACAGTTTTTTCTGCTGCTCTTAAGACAGGGTGAGCACATCAACCATTCACCAGTCATGAAATACTACCCCTATTTGACAGATCTATTAAAGACTGAAATGGCAAAGGAAAGATTACCTTTAGAAAATGAAAGTTCTTTTAGCCTTGGAAAAAAAATTATTGTAGTATTTTCTCTATTATTTTGATAACATGTTTGGAATCAACTCTTCCAACATGAAATTACATTTTAAGAGTCTTATAATTCTTCTTCTGAGCTTCTGACTGAAACATAGCTTAGTTTTTATCATATTTTGATCATATTTCACAAATTCATTTCAGCCTTCTATCCATTTTTTTGTTTACAATACAGTTGAAGAGCAACAGGAAATTAATTTTATGTATTTCAGGTGAAGTTGCCTGAGTTGGGAAAATGAGAACCTTGTCAATGAATGGAAAGGGAAATGGCTATAATACAAGAACAGAGTATAATGGGGGAAAAAATTAAAAATAGTGGATTGCAGCAGGATATATTTCAAGGAACAGTAAATAAGACTTTGGAAAAAATTCTAAAAGGAAAAGGAGTTCACAAGAATTAGGAGATGATTTAATATTAAGCAAATATTATGGGGACAAATACACATATGAACAAGGCTATGAAGGGTTTACTTTGAAACAGACATTCCTCTATATCTCATTTTAACTGACACAATGGAGTAAAGTGGCAGAGCTGAGCCTTCTTCTTTCACTTGTAGAACATACTTAAGATGTTCCAGCTTGTTTCAAGACAAAAGAGCTAATTGTACTGCGGGTCCTTAGTTGGGTGTTCTGCATTATGCTTAGACATTTCCATACCTCTGTGAAAATGTGTTGCACAGTCTTTCTATTGTGAGGTGGGAATAAAGTCACAGAAGTTCAGATATTCCATTCAAATTGCCCAAAAGATCGATTTAAGCACAACCACTGTGTACATTTGAGCATTACACAACCACTGAGATATGCTATGCTCTACATTTCTATACAATCATCTAAACAATATATAAATAGTAAGTACAACTTGACAAGGGGCACAGGAGCTAGACCACATGTCTGCACTGTGACTGAGAGAGCCAGAAACCCTTCGGGTACAGCTCACCTCTTTTGCAATATTTTAAACATCTTAAGAGTTTACCTTCAGGCTGATGTAAACTAAAAATACTCTTTCTCTCTATTGGTTACAAAGGGACCTTAACCATTGGTTAACTCCATTAGTCTAATTAATTATATCAATGATCAGCTATGTTACATACAACATACTGCAAGCTGGTTTTCTGAAGGGAAGCAATGCCAAAAATTATATCCAGTAATGGCGAGAGTTCAGATCAAAGAACAGATCCTTGAAGACTCCCATGATTAATTTTATAACAATTTAGTTCTGGTAATTTTCACTGTATTACCATTTAAACCACTACAACTCTGCTATTTTCTGATATATTGTCTGATATTTTCTGAATATGTGTCCCGCTAAGAATTTTTTTGGAACTTCTCAACAGAGCACTTCAGCATCTTTGACTACTTCACCAAATGATATAATAAACACTGCCAGATACATTTTCTTCTATCTTTGCTCATACTGAAGTTATTTGACAACTGTTGTAGATCTGTCAAGTTTCACATACCAAGTGTGAAATTCACACCTTTGATTCTACTCTAAGACTACTTCCAGGGCAGGCACTGGCCAATGAGGTCACTGACCTCAGAAGTCTGTGGGTTCTCTGCCTCTTCCAAAGTCCCTGAAACCACAGTTATATTTCTGATGCTTTCCAAGAAACCCATTTAGAAATACTGTGCCTGACATTTTAACTGAGAAACAAACTTTTGACCCAAGTATTACACTGGGCATATGCTGAGTCTGGGCCTTCCCAACATAAGTAAAAGGATCCAAATCACCCTTGTGAATGAGTAGAAACTGTTTGAGAATCATAAACTCATTTGGGTTGGAAAAGACCTGTAAGATCGTTGAATCTAACTGCCACACTAGCACTGCCAAGTCTACCACTAACCATGTCCTAAGCACCATATCCAAATGTCTTTTAAATGCCTCCAGGGGTGGTGATTCAGCCACTTCGCCAAGCAGATGGTTCTAATGCTTAACAACCCTTTTGGTGAAGAAAATTTTCTTAATGTCCAAACCAAACCTTCCCTAGAACAATTTCAGATTCTTTACTCTTGCCCTATCACTTATTACTTGGGAAAAGATGCCAACCCACACCTCATTTACAACTTCCTTTCAGGTTGTTGTAGAGAATGGTAAGAATCATAGAATGGTCTGGATTGAAAAGGACCCACAAAGGTCATCAAGTCCAACCCAGTCAGCAGGGACATCCTCAACTAGATCAGGTTGCCCAGAGCCCTGTCAAGCCTCACCTTGAATATCTCCAGGGACGGGGCCCCAACCACCTCCCTGGGCAAACTGTTCCAGTGTTCCACTACCCTCATGGTAAAGAACTTGTTCCTAACATCCAATCCAAATCTGCTCTTCTCTAGTTTGAAGCCATTGCCCCTCATCTTATCACTACAGGTCTCCCCTCTCAGCATCCAGACTAAACAACACCTGGTATTTGCAAATTAAGGTTCTCAGATCAAACCCTCACAGCAACCTTCACAACACACACACAAAAGGCAGTTTAATCAGTAAGTATGCAACTCATCCAAGTAAAAGGGAATTCACAGAATTTCAGCCTATACAACAAGAAGACAACTGGCAAATATCTGCAGAAGTGCAGAAAACATATTGCATGTTTTATAATTAGAAAAGAAAGTCTTGCATAAGTACAGTAATACCCAGTCAAATCCAATTCACCTACAGTGGATATACTGAAGGGATGCTAGATTACTAAATTGTGCTGACGCTTTTCTATAACATAAACCAGACATTTCAGGGCTATTTCACGAAAACTATAAAACTACAGGATTGTTGGTCTCATCCTCACTGTCTGTCATCTCTAAGATTGGCTGAAGTTCTGGCAGTAAATACTTCAGCAACTTGACTACAGCCAAGATACACTCTATGTTCTTAAATGCTTCCTCAGATATATTTAGGTTTGGGATTTAGTGCTAAAGTACTCTCATTTGCTCTTCAAAATCAACTGGGTGGTCAATTTTTTCTTGTAGTCAGAAGTCCTCCTTTTCAAATTCTTCTTCAGCTGGGCATGAAACATGGTGATTCTCTCCATTAACTCTACTGTCAGTTAGTGCCACTGCTCAGTGCTGTCATGTTTAAATTCTCAGGTAGCAAAAAGAAAGCATCAAATCAATTCTCGTTCTAACACCTTACAGTTGATAGAACTTCTTAGCAGATAAAGTCTTACTGCTCATTTATGCCAAATCATCTTTCTACCTCTAATTATGAAAATTAACTCATGGTTTTATCCCCTTTTAAATCTGCAAAACTGACAAGTATTTTCAAGCCTTATATCATGCCTTATAAACTCCACATAAAGAAACAAGTAGTGCAATATATGTATAATGCTTCTTTGGCTACCTATCCTTCTAACATATCATATGAACATTGCTCAGCAATGTTAAATATCACAACTTAAATTTTTATGCTTTGCAAAATTTCTAAATCATTATTATCAACTTAATTACATAACTTGTGGTTGGACTCAATGATCTTAAAGGTCTTTTCCAAACAAAACAATTCTATGATTCCATGAATCATTACCAATAAATACTATAGGAAACTTAATGTTTTGATTCTTAATGTAATAAGCCATAAAACCGTGCAACTGCAACAAAGTTTGAAAATATTGGGCAGTATAGGCTGAGACAGAGGAAGTAAAATTGATTTCAAACAAGACCCATCTGTGACAATGCTTGCTGGAACTCTAGCTTTTCCTTTTCCAACTTTATACTTTGTCAATATAAAAGCCCAAGAGTATTCTTTTTTTTCAGAGAACAGATTTAAGCTCAAGCAGTAAATATTTGTCTTTAGGTCTGTAGGGCCTTGTTCGAAAACGACGTACTCCAACTCAATTGCTTTGCTTATGTTTGTAATCACTTGCCAAATGCTAAAGCAGAGCACTTAGCCATATTATTGTAACAACAAGGGGGTGCTTGGGCACTGAGAACATTTTCTGCTTCAGACCTTTTGTAGACTTGTATTTAAAACATGCAACTAAGGACACACTGATTCTTCCTAAATTCATGCTCAAACCGTCCAAGCCTTTCAATTATGCCAGTTGGCATTTAAAAATAGAATTGGCATGCGGTGGGTGGCATTTAAAAAACTAACCCAGGTAAAACAGTTCCGTAAGTACTAGATCCAAAATAACTCTGCATCCCACAAGGCTGGTGAGCTTGGCAACCCCTTTTATGTACCTGTGGGACAGAGACATGGCCCTCCCTATCTTCTCCTTGTCCTTCTCTGCATCTTTCAGTAACCCTGCTGAAGTGTATCCTGGCAGTAGGGCCCTATATTTCCTTGTCTCAGAAACTACAATGCCCCTTGGGGGGTGTCATGTTGATGGGGAGGGAGAAGAAACTCTTTACTGCCTTCATACACTTCATACCCATGTAAGGTCCAGCCATCATCTACTCACAGTACTCCTCGGTAGATGAGGAGGAATGCAACAGTATGATGACAGGATAACAGAAGCTTGTGCTGATGGTGCCAAGAGCTCTGCAGAGCTCTCACTGCCTTGGTCATTTAGTAACAAGGAGCTACTTCCTTTAATTCTGTTTAATGCTATCTATTTTCAAAAGGGGGTGGGGCTATGAGTGGGGAAAGGGAACATGTATAATTCTATGATGTGTTTACAAAAGGAGAGAAAACAAGCATGTAACACAGTACAGCTTAATGAGCTCAACCCAGATGATGGATGTCATTAAATTCAATTGTAATACAGCAATCCAGGAACTGCATGAAGAGATTCAAGCACAGCGTGAAACACTGGCACAGAATTCAGACCAAACTCACAGGGTTGCTTTTTCTCCCTTTTCCCTGTTCTCCTAGTGGTATGGATTACTTCTGGCATGAGTCAGACAATTTTCACTATTACAGAATCACAGTTCATTATACAGAGTTGTAGTTCCAGGAAACAGGGCACAGTATCAGCAAAAAGGTCAGAGAAACAAAAATCCTCTCCAAGATAAAAGGATTATAAAAGTCAACATAAAATGCCTTAACAAGACAGATTTTCAGCTAGCAGGTTCCTCTGCTACTTAGTCAGAAAAACACTGCCAAAAGGCAAAAAGTCCAAATATTATACTTCCACTTCATTTTTGTAAACCTTTATTAAATTTAGTTATTCACATAATTTATTGCTTGTTCTAAACCAAGACTGCCAGGCATGTTTTAGAAAAAAAACACACAAAAATGAAGACCCTTAGTAGAACAAATCTTATCCTCTATAGCAGATTGACAATAAAAACCTATCCAGTTGCAAAGTAGGAATTCTAAGCAGGAAACAACGTGGCAACTAAAATCACCCCCAATATTTCCACATGCAATGCAAGTAAAGCTAGAAGAGAATTCAAGAAAATTTAAAAAAGGTTAATTGAATGAGAGAAAATACATCTGTAGTGTACGACACACATCGGTGAGCCTGTAACAGGGACATGGCAGATGAGCATGCCCTCCAGTCAGCACTGAACTAATACTGTAACAGAAGAATAAACTGTGCTTTAATCATATTTGTCCATGTCTAGCTTGTAACCAAAACCTGAACAATTCTTTCACCCTCAGGAGAGCTATTCAGTGCCCATTTACTTCTTGAAAATCTGACTATTAACATCAACTGTAGCTGAAATAAATCTACCCCACTCATCACTAACACTGATACTAATTCTGCCTGATTTTTTCAGAGAACTACAGACAGAAAATATAAGAGTCCTAGGATGTCATCAAATAGCATCAATTTCTAAATATAGCCCCTAAATTCATAGTTCTTCATGCTGAAGTATTATTCAGATTATTCTAATGTAATAACTTTCTGGATAGCCTCCTTTGTGTATTTCTCACCAGTCTTGACCTGTCACAGGTGAGGGCTCTGAACTTAAGAAAATTGCCAATAAATAAGGATGAAAGATGAGAGAAAAATACAGATTTTAACATCAGGGATCCTTTATGCTGAATACAAATGCCTCATGTGGTAAGTTATGAGCGGATAGAATTGTGGATTAAAAAGGACTGATAATGAAACGAAAGCCACATAAACAACTGATTAGGAAAATGACAATTGACAACCTCAGGACTACTCAGAGGACAGAGAAAGCACTGCAGATCTTTTAAATATCTGAAAAGAAAGCAGCAAGAGGAAACCTACTGGAATAAGAGGAGTGACTAGGGTTTGGCAATAGCAAACTCCCTCCTGCAGAAGCAGCATGTACACGTTCTGCTCAGCACCTAAGAACAGACAGTAAGTAGTCTGTGCTTCACAAAAACAGCTGAGGAAGATATAACTGTACTATACACAGCAATTAACCTAGAGATAAATTGTGTTACCTATAAAACAGATGCACAGTATCAAACACCAGTTCCATAAAGGTAATGTATATGATTAGTCTAGCAGACATTTGAATAAGGCCCTTAACATGCTATAATGGTTTGAAACTGTCTTTTTAATTTTTCTTCTCAAAGTTCAAGCAGAGAAAGTGAAAGAGTGTAAATAAGTCACTATTGGGTGTAAGAAAGCAAAACAATGATTGTTCTAAACACTTCCATTGGAGAGGTAGAAATGTTTAAGAACTACTACTCAAAACAAGCTAGGACAGTCAGAGTGGGTAGTTTGCTTCCTTGCTGGGCCGTCTGGCTGCTGCTGCTTCTTCTCTTCTGGCTGAAGATAACACACTGACCTTGGCGAGCTAAGTTAACAGCCTCTTTGCTTTTAACTAACTCTGCTTTCTGCCAGGGGGTCTGGGGGGAGGAGGCCCCTGGGAGAGAGGCTCCTTGGGAAAGGTCCCCTTTGGGGGGAAGCAAAGGGAGCTTGGTTGTGCTTTTCTGATTGTATATATTTGTACATGTTGTGAATTTTGTATATTTGTACACGTTCATTGCATTTCATCATAGATTGTAGAGCTGCTTGTAAATACATCTCTCATTTGCTTTCCAGACTGAGCTAGCCTGGTTATTGTTGGTGTGGGGGAAATTTCAGCTCACACTGACACATTTTTATTTTATCCATCAGTTCATTCATTTCACTCTGATGCAATGAAATGTGTCCACCAGCTACTGTGAATGTTAGTATAACCAAGTATTTCTACAAAGCTGACATTTTCTAAAAAATCTGCTTTTGTAACTCAACCAATGATGAAATGTTGTCATTAACAAGCAACTCTAGTTTTTAACAGGTCAGAGAAAACAATATTTTTTTTCTTGGATAAAATATAGCTTTCCACAGGAGATTTCTTTTTTTCCCCCCTCCTCTGCTTGTGGGAAAACAATGCAATGGGTCTATACTCCTCCTGTATCTGTTAGAAGTAATTTTCATTAGATAAATGTGATGTATTGTTAATTAAATGAAGAAAAAAAATCAAGACAATGATAAAATTTACCTTAAAAATGCTTTTTAAAAAAATTGTAAAACGCAGTATTCAACAAAGAACAGCTGAGTGGTGTTACCCAGAAGAAAACTAAAAACACCATGAAACTGAATTCCATGAAAACAAGGAGGGAGCAGAGTCATTCTGTAGATGTCATCCACTACCTGCTGCATATTAGGGTAAAGAAATAGCCATTCTGCACAGCAACAGCAAAAATATCACTAAAAACCAATGCAATAGAATCTCAGGATTAAGAAGAGTCACTAGAGAAGTGCTTTGCATTTCAATGTCTGCTTACATAAAAAAGGAAAACAATGTAAAAAAAAGTAATTACTCTAGTTAACTTCTAATAACTGCAATTACTATTACTGAAAGGCAATTACTTTATAAGAATAAAGAAACAATTATGATGTTCATTGTTCCCTCCTAAGCACAAATAAAGTACTTGAAATCCTGACCTCAGGGACACTTTTAGTGAAAACAGAATTGGTGGCAAGTCCCACATGCAATTCCAGCAAGAAAAGATCGTTTGCCTTTCTCAGACCTAAGATGTCATAATGGCTCCAATAGGAAGAAAAGAGACCTGGTTTGATAGATCAGAGACATAAAATGAGACCTTTAACAGTTACTCCATAATTGCAGAATATTTTCCAGTGATATTTGTAAAATTTGAAGAACTTTCTGTTCACCACCACCACCACTCAAAAGAGAGTAAAAAGCCCTGGTATCCCCTGAGCACCAGGTTTCCTTTGATCCTACAGAATAGAAGCCCCAGCTAGTGTATTTGGCAATACCACTAATTGTTGTAGCTGTCCAGTTAGGTTATGGAATATCTTAGGGAGACTTATACAACCACTTGACAAAACTGTTATTATACCTAAATGGAAATGAAGGGGTTCACTTTCACAGTGGAAAAATAAAGTTTCAAAGCACACTGAGAAAATCTCAAGACCTTTATCTTCAAAAAGAAACCCTAGGAACAGACAGAAGTGATTCCAACTTGCTGACATTTTTTGGGGAAGTTACAACTGTGGAATGAGATGCCTGTTCTGCCCCAGCTGAAACAAGTCTTGCAACTCACTCATTGACACTCTGTGAATGCATCTTACTGCCAAATAATTCACTATGATAAAATAAAAAAAAAATAAGAAATCTTCTTATAGGCTATTTATGGAAAGCAACATAGATGCAAATTTTTGGAGCACTGATATTGTGGTGCAATTGTAAATACCAACCCAAAATGCATCATTCTTAGTGCTACTTATCATCAAATTACACCAGTTTTGCAACGTACTCTAGAGAAGAGCTATCATTTCATTATAACTTTTAGTTATATACAAACATCATGCTAACATATGACACATTGTAACATTATCCAGAGAATTCAGTGAATCAAAGCAGAACAATATAAGGCATGTTTTAGTGTAAATCACATGTGTGCTAGCAGAGTTAATATCCATTAACTCAATTCTTAACTCCATTCAACTTCAGTTCTTTGGAATGGAAGGAACTCTTCCACTGGACAAATAAAATTAAACAAGAGGAAAAAGAATCAAATTGGCCTTTTCATTTATCCAGTAGCAAATACAGGTTCTGAAAAGCAAAAACTTTCAAACGAAATTTTTCTTGCTTGTCTTCACCTACCCTGTTTTAACGAAATACATTACAATGAAGAGAAGAAGGGGAGATTGTGTATCCACAAACCTTAACAATGTGGAGGAGAAGAAAGCATTTGTATGGTTGCTTTGTAACTCATCAGGAACGCACCACTTTGCATCACCTCCAGAGATAGTTTTCCTAATGAAGTGAGATAGAATTGTAGTTCTGGTCACAACTGCCATGCCTGGGCTGGTCTCCCCAGAGAACACCATGGGCAAAACACAAATAGACAGATACACTCCAAATGCTGCTGCCTGCCAAGGGAGTGTGTCAGTGTGAGCTGAAATTCCCCCCACACCGACAATAACCAGGCTAGCTCAGTCTGGAAAGCAAATGAGAGCTGCATGTACAAGCAGATCTACAATCTATGATGAATGAATATGTACAAATATACAAAATTCACAACATTTACAAATATATACAATCAACAGAAAAGCACAACCAAGCTCCCTTTGCTTCCCCTCCAAAGGGGACCTTTCCCAAGAGGACCTTTCCCAAGGGGCCTCTCTCCCAGGGGCCTCCACCCCCCAGACCCCCCTGGCAGAAAGCAGGGGGGGTTAGTTAAAAGCAAAGAAGCTGTTAACTTAGCTCACCAAGGTCAGTGTGTTATCTTCAGCCAGAAGAGAAGAAGCAGCAGCAGCCAGACAGCCCAACAGGGAAGCGAACTCCCCACTCCAACTGCCCAAACTCTGTTTTGAGAAGTGGTTCTTTAACATTTCTACCTCTCCAATGGAAGTGTTTAGAACAATTATTATTTTGCTTTCTTACACCCAATAGTGACTTATTTACACTCTTTTGCTTTCTTTGCTTGAACTTTGAGAAGAAAAATTTTTAAAAAAGACAGTTTCAAACCATCACAGGGAGTCATGCCACATATGCACTTTGGGAAGGAAGGTTCAGCAGAGAGCAGAAACTGGCCCCTGTACAGTCAACCTGGGGAGCAGGGGGGTGGGGACAAAAGCAGTTAATATTAAATTGATTCCCATATTATTTAGGGTGTCTTCAACAAGCCAAAGTTATACACTCTTGTTTTAGAAATAATTGAAACACTTTGGACCAAAGTAAATGGTGAGAATTTCTGAACTAGGCAAGCTGTCAAGACTTACTTGAAAAAGCAAAATTGAAGTTGTAGTGGTTTTGATCATAAAAACAGATACAAATACAGTAACACTGCATGTGAACAGAAATTCTAAACTTACTCAGCTTTCAATTTTATTTCATAGGACTCGGAAAAATGGGAACACGGTGCTCACATATATTCTCTACTGGAAAAATGAAATTGTTCTTTTTTGCCAAGTCTACAAAGTGACATCCCAAAATGAGAGGAAAGGGAGGAGAAGAAAACCAAGTGCTTTCAGAGTTACACTTATAATTTTTGTTTACTTAGGAGAGGTTTTCTTCCCCTGATCCTCTTGTAAGTGTTATACTATGTGCTCTCTGGTGCATCAGTAAGTGTAGAAGTGTGAGAAATGGAGAGTCAGCTCTCATGCAGAAATTACGTCTGGGATATAAAGTTGCTCTAGTCAACATATCTAGGTGCTGCATATGGAAAGTGTCATGAAAATAGTTTCATGGTACCTCTCCCCCATTCTGTGATGTCCAGTTCCAGGGCATGAAAATACACAGCAGCTTCAGCTGACTCTGCTGTTTTCTGGAAATTACCTTGAATTTTTGAGATTATGTTGACTGATGATTGGAGACAAGTGACAAAAAGAAGTAATTCTTATTTTATACATCTCTAACTTTCCACATTCCTTTGAAAGATTCTTTCCAGATATAGCATTTTCAGCAGCTTGCCCTTTTTTTCCTAAAGTATTTAGCAGTCATAATTTGGTATTTACTGCCTCTTACATTCTCTAGCTGGTAGTTTCAAGTATACATAGCCACAACAGAAGCTTTCTTGATCTCTTCCACCTCATAGCTCAGTCCTCAGTTCAGGGCTTATTAACCTGATCCTATTGTCACTGAAATCAGGAATCAAACTCCTTAACGCTGGGTTTCACATTAACGAGCAGGCATTCTTTCATTACAAAGGTGCAAGAGAGAGAGTGCTAGGGGCATTTATATAGTGAAATGTAAAAACTATGCCTCATGTCAACACCTTCTAACCACCCATTGGTCAGTTTCTTGCTCGCTTTGTTTTTTGCCAGGTAGTGACAGGACTAGGGGGAATGGAATAAAGCTGGAAGTGGGGAGATTCAGACTGGATGTAAGGAAGAAGTTCTTCCCCATGAGAGTGGTGAGAGCCTGGAATGGGTTGTCCAGGGAGGTGGTTGAGGCCCCATCCCTGGAGGTGTTTAAGGCCAGGCTGGATGAGGCTCTGGCCAGCCTGATCTAGTGTGGGGTGTCCCTGCCCATGGCAAGGGGGTTGGAACTAGATGATCCTTGTGGTTCCTTCCAACCCTGACTGACTCTATGATTCTAAAGGTACAGCTTTTCTTCAATTCACTCTGCATGCTCAGAAGATGAGTGGTTTATTCTGGGCAGGAGTCTTCTAGCCAGAAAGTGTGGTCTCTAGGTTCTCTTACAGTCTTCTGTTTCCCAAGTCCAGGACCTTATTAGTTGTTTTTTGCTGGTTTTCAAAGACACTTTGTTAAGAGAAGATACACGCAGAAGCTTCAGTGATAAGGATGCAAAGACTCTTTCACTGCTGAGATGGCACAACCTGCCCAAACTAATTAAAATTTGTCAATATGATTGATCACTGAATCTTCGGACAAGACAGTGATACCAGTAAGTATCACTGAACATGTTCCACTAACAATCTGTTCAGGACAAATGATCTTAAGTATAGCACCACGTGAACATGCCCAAGGAGCATGACAGGAAAATACTTTATGTAAAGAGGTGGGATATCATGCTGATAATTGCAACAATCTTGACTGTTTACTCTCTTCACATAGCAAAGCAGTACAACTCCCAGAAGACAAAGGGGCATGATCCCAACTCTGAATCACACAGCAAAAGAGCCACTCCATGCCCATAAGGAGCCAAGAAGCAGCAGCCTGCTGTTGAGTCTAGCTGTGAGCTTGCAAAGAAGGACAAACTTAAATTTGCAGGCAGCATTCTGTGCTCCAAACCTTGTTCCATATTTCTTACAATAAAAAGTAGCCAGCATTGCTGTGCCACTCTCCATGGACTGGCTGGCAATTCACATTTGGGGCAA
Organism: Indicator indicator; assembly: GCF_027791375.1. Taxonomy (NCBI): domain Eukaryota; kingdom Metazoa; phylum Chordata; class Aves; order Piciformes; family Indicatoridae; genus Indicator; species Indicator indicator. Next base: position 14,861,698 of record NC_072010.1, read on the forward strand.
CATTCTCCCTTTCCCAGTATAATGCTGATACATTTGAAAGAACTACTCCAGAAAACAAAATTATACAGAAATTACCTTTCACTCAACAGTGAAACAACTGGAAGGTCAGGCTGGATGCTTCATTTCAGATACACCTCTTTGTCACTCCTACATTTGCTGTCACTCCTGCACCAGAGCATAAGTTTTTAATTATACTTTAATTATAAAGGTCTGAAGACTACCACAGAGGTGAAAGCAGGTATTAGCAAGATTTCTACCATTCCACCTCAAATCCTGACAAAGCTTCTGACATTTTCAGTAAAGGATATAGGATTTGAAAACAAACCATAACTGGATGTGGTGTTTCTATGAATCCTATTACACTTTATCCACAATATGCAATATGTAGATCATGATCTACATACTCATGAAAAGAGGAACTTACAAACTCAGGAATGTGAAGTAATTAGAGGGTGTTCATACATCACCAACACTAGGAAGTCCTCCCAAGTTCCTGCACCTTCCTTGCATGCATGAATACACGGTGTCTTTGGGGTGATACCTGGTCATGCACCAGCCCTCCCACACCCTACTCAAATTTCAGTGAAAAGGAAACCCCACAGAGAAATAGACCATAACCTCCCCTACAGTGAGTCCTGCTGTTTCCCCTCCTCTTGTATGAGTACCTCTACATGCCTTTTCTGGCCCTCTGGAGAGACCAAGACCTATATGGTAGGAATAAGAAGTCTTGTCACAGCCAGAGGTCAGGAAAGGCACACAGCTACCCATCAGGGCTACTACTCCTGCATCAGCACCTTCATCATTGATTCATGGAGACATGTTACAGATTTGAACAAATGTGCACAAACTGAAGCTGATTAATTCACAAATCTTTCCTTCTAAGGTGTTATCAATGCTCTTACTGATAACTACAGAAATTTCTGTTTTCCAGATTTGATGTAAAAATCCATAATGCAGAAATCTATTACTGTTAAAGATCCTCAGACATCTTTGCAAGACTAGGTGCATTTGTGTTACTATGCTGTAAATCCCTGCCTAGATTCTTTTTTTAAGTTTTCCTTCCTCTTATGTATTAAACACTGTTGCTGATTTTAGGCTGGAAGTGGCTGTGGGGTAAGAAATCCCAGTGTATATTTTATGTATCAACTTGTTAGGTAAGATCATTATTATTTTATCATACAAAGCAGTGCTGAAAATTTTGCTATCACATCAGTTGCTGTTTACCTACCAATGTGCTCACATCAGATGTTAAATGATTAAACAGCTTTTCAACTTAATCCTCTAAAATTCTTCTCTGAAGTAAAGCAAAGACCATTAACTTCTTCCACTTTGACCGCAGTGTTCATTCTGCAGACCTTCTGGAGATACTGCTATTGCTGAGGTTCTTTTGGTTAGCAATGCTTTAAAAAATATTTTCAATAAAATAGACCATATCTTCAGAAACTTATGTTCCACTCCCACTCCAATTTTTGCTTGTTTTAATTGTTGCTTAGATGTTACTTCACGATACAGTTATTCCTCCTCCTCAGTATCTGTCATGTTCCTGTTAATCCCTGGCATTTCCTCACCGGCAAGACTCAGCCTCACTGATGTCCCTGGGATTCAAAGAGTAACACAGACTGCAGTGCAACCTTCCCAGAGATTTTAATTAAGTTTTTAAGACCCTCCAGTGAGAATACCAACAAGTGGTCATACAAAATATCTAGAGTCCTTGGAAAATTTCGTCCCAGCCCCACCACCTGACAATGAAGTTATATTAACTAACTTTTGTCAGCACTACAGCACTTCAGTCCAATTTTTGCCAATAGTTGTTGCATTTTTTAGTTCAGATTTCTACATTTCCAAAGAGAGAGAGAAACAAAGTCATATATTGTAAGGGAAGAAATATGATTCTAAGACTTATTTGAGAAAGTTGTGAGAGCAGCAGTCTTCGAAGTTGTCTTGAGAAATTAATAAGAAACATATTCTTAAAGGGAGAGAAAAAGATGAGCTACAATGGAGAAGAGTCATCGCTGTCATTCATCCTTCTACTTTTTGTGTCTGAGCTGTCAAGATAATTTAGAGCAGAACTTTAATGTCTAAACAGAAATTTTACAGGTTCTACTGCAAATGTCCTCAAGTATCTCACCACAACACAGTTAATGTCACCTCTCTGATACAGTGGAGCATCTTCATTATATAGAGAGTCTAAATTCTAGGCCACGTGCTCCTATAGGACAGAGGAAGACAAAATCCAGACAGTGAACATGGTGCAGGCAGATCTATGAGCATACAGATTTGTGCTTCACTTCTGCACTGCCATCCAGTGTGCCCTAGAGAGGGTAGAGAGCTGGACAGGGAGAAATGCAATGAAATTCAGTAAGAACAAGTGTAAAGTCCTGCATCTGCGGAAGAACAACCCCATGTATCAGTACAGGTTGGGTGCTGATCTTTTGGAGTGCAGCTCTAAGGAAAAGGACCTAGGAGACAAGAGGAAGACCACGAGCTGGCAGGGTACCCTTGCGACCAAAAGGCCAATGGCATCCTGGGATGCACTACAAGGAATGTGGCCAGCAGACTGAGGGAAGCTGTCCTCTCCCTCTACTCTGCCCTTGTGAGCCCTCACCTGGCTGCTGTGTCCAGTTCTGGGCTCCCTAGCTCAAGAAGGACAAAGAACTACTGGAGAGAGTCCAGCACAGGGCCGCTAAGATGATTATGGGACTGAATCATATGAGGAAGGGTTGAGAGAGCTGGGTCTGTTTAGCTTGGAGTAGAAGAGTCTGAGTGGAGATCTAATTAATACTTCCAAATATCTAAGGAGTGATGTATTGGGTTTGGCCAAGCTGGAGTTGATTCTCCAGTGCTGTGTTTTGCAGCAGCAGTTGATAACATAGCAGTGTTTTGGCTACTGTTGAATAAGTACCCAGGCTATGTCTTTTCAATGTTTCCCTGCCCCAAGAGTACATTGAGGGATGGGCAGGATCTTGGGAGGGGACACGGCTGAGCTGGCTTACCTGAGCTGGCCAAAGAGGTATTCCATGCCATATGACGTCAGCTCAGATATAAGAATGAAGTAAAAGAAGGAAGTGGGGGGGATTTGTCCATAGCGTTTATCCTCCCAAGCAACTACCAAGCTTAGAGAGCCCTGCTTCCCGAGACCGACCATCGTCCTGCTGATGGGAAGTAGAGACTAACATCTCTCTCTTGCTTCCGCGCGGTCTATTGCTTTTGCCTATTATTGTTATTAAATTCGCTTCTATCTTATTATTAGCTTTGGTCAATTTTTTTTTCTTCTTCCTCCCCTCTCTCCCTGTCCATTTAAGAGGCGGAGTGATAGAGCGGCTTTGGTGGGCATCTGGCCTCCAGGCCAGGGCCAAACCACCACAAGTGATCATCAGGAAGATGGGGCCAGACTCTTCTCAGCAGTCCCCAGTGACAGGACAAGGTAATGGGTGTAAAATTGAACCTAGGAAGTTCCACCTAAACATGAGAAGGAACTTCTCTACTTTGAGGGTGGCAGAGCACTGGAAACAAGTTGCCCAGAGAGGTGGTGGAGTCTCTGTCTCTGGAGACTTCCAAGGTCTGGCTGGACATGTTCCTACATGATCTGCTTTATGTGGTCCTGCTCTGGCAGGGGAGTTGGACTCAATGATCTTTAGAGATCTCTTCCAACCCCTACCATTGTGCACTTCTGTGATTCTCAGAGAATAGGATTTCCCTTTGGATAATAGCTACTAGTATTATACTCATTTATATTAACTTCTAAAAAGATTCCTCTTTCATATATGCTCAAAATAAAGCTCTACAACCTTTAAATTACCATTTCAAAATCCTTCTGTACTTAACATATTTGGAATAATTTTACTGGAATTAGCTATAAATTAATAAATCCAGCAAGGAAAAAAATCTTCAGTTCATGTGTAAATGAAATAAACTTAAGAAGTGCAGACAGCAAACTAGAACTTTCTAGTACATGTGATATTTCAGTAATAAAATTTTTTAAAAGCCTTGAAAATTGAAAGTGATCTTAAATTAGCTTAAGGAAATGCTGCATAAAAACAAAGGTTAGCAGAGTAGAACTAAACTAATACAGAAAAAATTAATCATTGCATTGCAAAACAAGAGCAAAAATGGTTTATAGTCTCCAGTCATGAAAAACAGCTGGTTAGGAACAATTCTCAAAGAGGCTCACGGTGTTTTCTGAAAGGATTAAAAATAAATAAACTAATCAATACAATGGTTCTGATCACACATAAATCACTAAACATGTTTAGAAACTCACAGAATGTGACCGCAAACATTGGCACACACTACAAACGCTTAGAAAAACCCCCCACAGTCTACTGTTTTAACTAATATTTGGATCTTTCATCGCACTAAGCTCCTGGTGTGGTGGAATCTGAGAGTCAACACACACCTTTCTTCAGCTCAGCTGTTTCATGGGGCACAGACACAGAAGCCCACCACTACGTGATCAGACATATCAGACACTGTGCCTATCACAAGCTCACACTCATAAGTGTGCTATGTGTGACCTGGCATGTGCATGGGCACACAAGGAAGGGAGGGCTCTTTTCCACACCATAATTAGTAGAGAAATGGTAATTATAACGTTCAGGGTGCTAAGTGTGAATGGCACAGACCTTTCAAGCTTCCCAATGCCAGTTTCCCAAGCGTCCTCTCACAAGCTGCACCTCAGTTAAAAGCAAACCCTGGATTTACACTGGTGGTACAGCTGCTAGATCCTCCTGCAATGTGCCAAGTGCCATAGAGGTGGTTAATTGATGCAATTCGTGACTTGAAACACTGGTACTGTAAGGATTAGTGTCTGCTGCCAAGCACCCAGCAGCTGGAAGGCTGACAGCTGGATGGTATGCAATGCGTCTGTTTGCAACGCACTTCAAGAGCCTTACAAAAAGAACCAAGTATTGTATTATTACCTCTTGGTAGGCCCGAGATGTGTACACAGAGTAGGACTAACCAAGTTTAGCACTCTGACCTGCCTAACTGTTCTAAACATCAAGGGAAGACAAATCCTGTCTAGAACAGCTGAAACATGTCCACTGCAAGAAAAAAAAAATCTTACAGAAGAGAAAGAAAACAAATCATTCCTCAAAGATAAGGGAATCTTCCCTTTTGAAAAGCTTCTGAGCAATCAGTCATCATTCCTAAATTCCATCAACGTGCATGACAGAAGGAAACCCACATAGCCAAGGGGAAAAAATCAGCATAACCAAGTGTCCATTTGAACTAACACCAGCTCTGACAGAAGATGAGAACCAACAGACTAGCAGTGCAGTTCACCTTGCCAATCTTCTGGTCACAAACCTATTTGCTAATTAAACTGATCAGGATGCATAAAAGGAACACTTCAAAAGGAACAAGGATGGCTGTGGCTGACAAGTCTTTTCAAAACCTCCTCAGTCTCATGCTGGTTACCGTCCAGCTCAGAATTAGACATTACCTGCTTGCACACAGAGGGTCCCTATGCATCATGGTGAAATCAGGCTTTTCAAAGTAACAGTTCAACTGGCTCCACAGTAGTTTGCCCTTATTAACAGCAATTAACCAGTAACTGATTAGAAATATATGAGGTCTACTGTGCAGCTCAGAGATACAACCTGCACAACTACTGGCATACTGCAACCGAGCCAAGCATAAGCCTGTTGGAACAGCTATTTGTGCAGCCACTCAGGAGGAGCTGATGACAATCATTTACAGCTGAGTCTAGTTGCAATACGAACCTGCTAAACACCCAGGCTATCCAGCAAAACTCCCACTTACAGACCAGGACTCAGGTCAGAAGAATACAAGTTGCCATTTTTGAGAGTGTACTGTTTCATTCAAGATTTGGTAAGACAACAGGAAAGTTTCACAGAAATTCTCCATTCTGACTGTGCTGTAAAATTGCTCGTGCTGCAGCACCAGACCTTGTGACCTGTACTCTCTTTTCTGGGATATTTTTAAATCCAATTTGTATCAATTGTGATCTTTTAGTTCATGATCCTCCTTTCTACCTGCATGGGAAGGCCTCACAGATACTAGATTTTTTAAAATCCTGAGTTCTTTAATCTCTTCATTAGGGTAAATACTGACATCAAAACCAGTATTTAATCAATTTCTAAGGACAACAAAAAAAAAGAACTCCAGACATGGTGTTCTGAGCTTGCAGCAGGCAAGGTTGGTTTTGGTGTCAATTAGTGATGTATAAGGGAGAACATTAACAGCAGCATCACTAGGGGCACAACTGAAGGCATGTTTGAGTAAAGAGGCAGGTATCACATCTACTTCTTGGTGATTCATGATTACTGTTATTATTGTTACCATTTTTCATTTTTATTTCACCACTACTACTCTGCATTAAAAGAAAGTAGCCCATCTACAATAAATTTTCACCCAGCAAATCCACATCCACAATATCACCATTTTCTTCAATTCAGAAACTTTTTTTTAAAACAAAAGGAAATTACATGCCACATGCAGAAAACAAGCTATCCACACTTCCCACATAACTTTAAGAAGACATCTAAAATGACAATTCTTGATATGCAGTTCCTCTGCTATTCTACTTACTTGGGGTTCCTGTAGCAAATCACACAAGTCATTCCTAGCATCAAAACTTGGGGGGTTTGTTTGAGTTTTTTTGTTGTTGGTGGTGTTTGCATTTGTTTTGTTTGTTTTTCATTTTAAATATTGACAAACAATTATTTAGATATATTAGATTTGGGGAGGTAATAGAATTGTGCTGTCAACTATATTAACGGTATGAAAAAGTGTAGATGCATAGAAATGGATATTAAAAATAAATTCAGACTTCAATTAGTCATTTTCACATTATCTTCTGTTCTCACCTTCTATTTCACTAAAAATAGTATACTTAATCCTGTCTTTATGTTGTCACTGTTAAAAAAAATCAACCATTCTACTGTCAGATTAAAATGCTAAACCATTCCAGAGAAAATTGCATGTAATTTAATTATCACTAACATTTTTTGTCCATGTTTAATTACCAAAACTTACATTTAAATACTGCTTATTGACACAAATCCTTTAAGCTTCGTGTTGAGTGGGCTCTGTGTGAGTGTCTGCACTCACAGGCATGGGCACAAACACGTATGTAAGACTCCTTTTTATGCAACTCAAGACTGAAGCCTTTTGCTAAGTAATTGCCTTGCACTGCATCACAGTTTGAGGTATGAAACCAAGTTATAAAGAATTCTATGAAATAGTTTAACTGCCAAAATTTTCTTTTGCTCATATTTGCAGAGCTGGAAGGCCTGAACACAGCATGATGAGGTAGACCCACCATGCCAAGTCACCTTTACTTGGGCATACTGATAGTTGGCAGGAAATCTTCAAGTAGCCAATTATAATCTTCAGTTTCTGTGGTGGCAAATGCTGCTGGGAGAGCATTTGACAAAGAATGCACTTACTACTAACATTTACAGTGAACAGTATAAATCCCACACATTTCTTAATCACTACTCCACCTTCTTCATGCAAATTTAACAAATAACTATATACAGAAGGCTTACAGATTTAGAAAATGAGGTCCCACAGGGAGGTGATTTTCAATCTTTTGGTAACTACGTAAGAGTGATCCACACATAAACCCTTTTCTTAAGAACAGATATAAATAAACCTACAGAAATACTGCAATGAGTCAAGAAAAAAAAATCATTGAGGAAGTACTAGCACAAGAAACTGTTCAGGTAATGTAGCTGACCAATGGAAGTTCATTGTTAATTCAGTGAGCATACACACAGGCAAAATGCCTAACAAGCAAACCCAACAAATCCCACAGGCCTTCACCAAAAATGAACATATGTGGTTTGATTCACCTTTGAGAAGCATTTTTCAGGCTGTGTACCAGTTTCTGCATAAACTGACTGTTTCTTCATACAGCTTCAGAGCACAAAAAAAAAAAAAGGTAAAAAAACACTACCTACAGAATACTGAGCCTGCTCCAGGCGTGTGCTGGAATGGAACTTGCTGAAAACCATCTAAACCAGCACCTGTCCCTGGTCAGTACTATGCTGAGTTGTGCAGTACTGAGCTGCACAGGTAAGACAGACCAGCGTTTAACAAGAGACCTTAGTTCTCCAAGGTGAACTAAATTTTGTTGGTCTGCTTTGCCACTCTTTTAAAAAGAAACCTTTATTGAATGACTTAAGAAAACATGATTATGGTTTCTTTTTCCCTTATTCCTGATGAAGCAGGAAATATCAGACCATGGGACTGATTTTTGGGGGTTTTTGGTTTTTTGTTTGTTTTTTAACTAAGCTGTCAAGCTGAAATATCACAATATATCTATTTCTTTTGGTTTCAAAATAAATACTTCTTATTCGTCATTCAGATTTTAAAAAAAGAAAGAAAACAAAACAAAACACCAACAATTAACAAAACCCACACATATTTAGGGGAAAAACCCACCAGAACTCAACATTAAGAGTATTGATAATTTGAAGTGAAGCATTCCCTTCTAGATACTTAGAAGAAATGCAGAGGGGACTAAATGCTGGATTTTCTTTGAGACTTTGAGGATAAAATTCAGGCACTCAGAATATGAAAGATCCAGCCTTCTTTTTTTCCCTGTGCCCAGTAGGAAGTAGATCCATCAGTCTTGATGCATAGGATAGTGTTTCCTCTGCAAGGTTGTAAAAGGAAACAGCATCCCCCCCATACTAACTCTTCTACTGTTTTGCTATCAGCAAAACTATCGCAATGTATTTTCAGGGGATGCAGAATCTCAGCAAAGAGCCCAGAATCTGAAACACAGCTGCCACATTGCACAGTACTCCCTGAAGAGATTATGTCTAATGAAGAGTGTGGAAGGCAATTTTACAGGTCATTTCAAGCAAGATAGTTGAGGTTGGAGATAAAAATATGGAAGAAAGTGATATGTTACGTGCAGGAAAGAAATTATTAAAAATACTATTTAACTAAGAAAGGGTTTTTAATTATGCACTGAGTTTGACAGTGAAAAGGAACACTTGATCTGAAAACCACAAATGCTGAAAAATAATCTACACCTCAAGACACTTATGCACATCAGACTCCTTCCCACTCTGTTTTCAGCTGATAATTTGTGTCCCTCGTTTACTTTACAAGTGACGTTCAAACACATAATTACCTCTCTTCAGGTGTATAAGAAAGCATTTTTTTTTTTTTTGCTGTGCAAAATATTTCAAAGTATAAATAAACAATATAATCAGATGTCTGACTGAATTAGTGTATTCTCACTAGTTTAGTATGCTGACAATCTGTTCTTCAATAACATTGTTGCAGCAGGGAAGTTTACATAAAAGTACAATCACTTTCAAATCCCTCTACACATCAGCACTCAGATTTGGACTTAGACCTGAAAATGCACTTTCCATCCTGTTTTAAACTGAACACTCAGGCTTCTTGCCAATAAAATACTTGTGCGTGAGGAAAAAAATAAATAAATTTTTTAATCCACATTTTTGTATTTCAGAAAGTAATCTTCAAATACACATCACAATGTAATTTTTGATGTATTAGGGGTGAAAAACTGACTAGATAAAAGAAAGTGTTTACATGAATATTATTTCTCACATATAATTATTAAATTCTTTAAAAGTAGCCTCATCTTTTGGAAACTGTTTAATTATGAATGCTGCAGATAGCCTGAATTGTGTTTTTCCTACCAAGGGTTCTGAATTCAAAAGAAAACCAAGACTTTTCATCACAAAATCCCATTAGAATTTCATTTTGTACCATACCACAAATAATGTTAAGAGCCTTCTCTCCACTGACAGTTGAAAAACTGTGAGACTCTGCTTGGCACGGCTGATAAGCTCAAACTGAAGGTTCATTTGCAACAGAGGTAGCAGCTACCTCAGAGTAGTTAACAAAAAGCTGTTCTTCAGAAAGAAAGGTACGGATTTCACAGTCTTTCAATAGGAAGTACCTTGCTAAGCACAAGTACTGAAATTCCAAGAATGCCTCAAATATTTGAGGAAGTCTGTCAGATTTCTTTTCAGGAAGGACAAGCTGACAAGGTGAGGTGGTGGAGTTGCTCTCTATGTGAATAAGCAACTAGAATGTGTTGAGCTCAACCCAGGGGGAGATGATAAAAGTGTTGAAAGCTTATGGGTAAGAGTGAAGGGACATACAAACATGGACGATATGGTTGTGGGGGTTTACTACAGACCACTGAACCAGGAAGAAGCTACTGATGAGGCCTTCTACAGGCAGCTGGAAGTAGCCTCAAGATCAAGTGCCCTGATGCTTGTGGGTGACTTCAGCCACTCAGATATTAGTTGGCAAGATCACACAGCCAAGCACAAACAGTCCAAAAGGTCCCTGCAGTGCATTGATGACAACTTTCTCCTGCAAGGAGTTGAAGAACCAACAAGGAGGAGTTGGTTATTAACCTGATATTAACAAACAAAGAAGGACTGGTTGTAGATGTCAAGGTTGGGGGTAATCTTGGTTGCAGTGACCATGGCATGTTACAGTTTAACATCAATAGACAAAGTGGCAGAGTGATAAGTAAAATTTCAATCCTGGCCTTTAAAAGGGCCAACTTTCCCCTCTTCAACACTCTACTTGGAAATATCCAGTGGACTAGGGCTCGGGAAGGAAGGGGGGTCCAAGAGAGCTGGTAATAGTCAAACATTACTTCCTCCAAGATCAAGAGAAATGTATTCCCTTGAAAAAAAAAATCAAGTAAGGCAAGCAGAAGACCTGCATGGATAAGCAAGGGACTCTTAGTAAAACTCAAAAACAAAAACAAGTTTACAATATGTGGAAAAAAGGACTGGTCAATTGGGAGGATTACAGAGATATAGCCAGCGAATGTAGAGATGCAACAAGGAAAGCCAAGGCCCTCCTGGAACTGAATCTCACCAGAGGGGTGAAGGAAAACAAGAGATTTTTCAAATATATCAATGATAAAAGGAAGAGCAGGGAAAAGGTGAGCTCACTGCTGAATGAGAAGGGAGATACAGTAACTGATGATGCAGAGATGGCAGAATTGCTGAATGCCTCCAGTCTCTAGATGCAAGGGAGCAGAACTGGAGAGACGTGGACATTCCGCCGGTCAGTCAGGACAGGGTTAGAGATCTCTTATACCATCTGAAGACACACAAATCCATGGGCCTTGATGGGATACATCCATGAGTGCTGAGAGAGCTGGCTGATACTGTCACTGAACCTCTGTCCCTCATCCTTGAAAAGTCATGGAGAACAGGGGAGGTGCCTGACAACTGGAAGAAAGCAAATGTCACTCCAGTCTTCAAAAAAGGCAAGGAGGAGGACCCAGGCAACTACAGACTGGTCAGACTCACCTCCATCCCTGGAAAGATGATAGAGCAGCTCATCCTGGAGGTCATCTCTAACCACATGGAAGACAAGAAGGTTATCAGGAGTAGCCAACATGGATTTACCAAGGAGAAATCCTGTCTAACTAACCTGATAGCCTTCTATGAAGTTATGACCAAGTGGGTAGATGAGAGAAGAGAAGTGGATGTCATATATCTTGACTTCAGTAAAGCTTTTGATACTGTCTCCCATAACATCCTCATAGAAAAGCTCAGGAGATGTGGCACAGATGGTTGCTCAGTGAGGTGGATTGCAAACTGGCTCCACAACAGAGTTCAGAGGGTCATCATCAGTGGTACAGAGTCAACTTGGAGGCCTGTGGCAAGTGGTGTCCCCCAGGGATTGGTACTGGGTCCAGTTTTGTTCAGTATCTTTCTCAACAACCTGGATGAGGGCATTGAGAGTACCCTCAGCAAGTTCACTGATGATACAAAACTGGGGGGGTTGGTTGACACCCCATCAGGCTGTGCAGCCATCCAACATGACCTGGACAGGCTGGAGAGCTGGGTGCAGGCAAACCTCATGAAGTTTAATAAGGACAAGTGCAACGTCCTACATCTGGGGAAGAATAACAACAGGCACCAGTACAGGTTAGAGGCTGCCCTGCTGCAAAGCAGCTCCACAGAGAAAGACCTTGGAGTGCTGGTGGACAGCAAGTTCTCCATGGAACAACAATGTGCTCTTGTGGCCAAGAGAGCCAATGGGATCCTGGGATGTATCAAGAAAGGTGTGTCCAGCAGGTCGAGGGAAGTTCTTCTACCTCTCTACTCTGCCCTGCTGAGACCACACCTGCAATACTGTGTCCAGTTTTGGGCTCCCCAGTTCAAGAGAGACAGAGACCTGCTGGAGAAAATCCAACAGAGAGCCATGAGGATGATTAGGGGACTTGAGCATCTCCCCTGTGAAGAGAGACTGAGCGCCCTGGGACTGCTTAGTCTTGAGAAGAGAAGACTGAGAAGGGATCTGATCAATGTCTATAAATATCTGAGGGGTGGGTGTCAGGAGGAGGGGGCCAGGCTCTTTTTGGTGGTTCACAGTGCTAAGACAAGGAACAATGGGTTCAAAGTTGAACATGGAAGATTTCACCTCAACACGAGGAGAAACTTCTTTACAGTGAGGGTGACAGAGCCCCGGAACAGGCTGCCCAGGGATGTTGTGGAGTCTCCTTCTCTGGAGGCTTTCAAAACCCATCTGGATGCGTTCCTGTGTGGACTATCCTAAGTGATCATGCTCTGGCAGAGGGTTGGACCTGATCACAGTATCACAATATATCAGAGGTTGGAAGCGACCTCAACACCTGATGATCTCTTGAGGTCCCTTCCAACCTCTGATATACTGTGATTCTGTGATCTTGTAACTCACAGTCACTTAACACTGACAGGTCAATATTTCAAATATTTTTCCAATTTACAGGTAATTTAATATTTAAGCACACTGTACTGTTTCACCCTAAATGTAATAGAACAACTCAATAAGCACCGCTGAACTTATCCATACAACATTGAACCAGCTGGGTTGACCACTGACAACTCCTCTTATTTTTCATGCAATTACTCTTTATGGCAATGAATCACCTGAAAAAAAAAACAAACCACATCTTGGGGGGGGGGGGGGGGAAGGCAAACTCAGTGTTTTTTTTACTTAACAGAGAATTATTTGCTGTTTTAAAGGGATCGTGTAACAAGGCTTGGAAGTAGTACCACTGAACTAACGCAGTAGTTTGATGGATTAGGGCTTTAACTTCAAGTACAAGAAGTTGTTCTCTTTAAGTGGTTATTTTAGGATCCAGCCACTACACTACTTAGAGGCAGTCACAAAACAACATACGAAAAACAGGCTTTACAAACGCTTAGTAACATCAGCACTAGCACTAAATGACCACTAGAGGAAAACTATTCCTTGGTATTAAGACCACTTTTTAAGGAACAGTCACATGCCACTTTACACCAATAAGCACATTAGCCACTCAGTAATGTTTAAAAGGAGGTACACGTAAGGGTTTTTTGGACATTAGCAGTATTCTGCATTAATCACAATCACACAAGAAGTTTCTGGGGCATTTCTGCACGTGTGAATGGTATCTAATATTTTCCAGTTACTTTGAAAAGAATACCCTTAGCAATTGGATGTACCAAGAAATGCCCTAAGTGAAATGCAAGTAGCTTTAATTAAAGCATTTTAATACATCAGCTGATGTAACCTGCAGGGTTATTTTCTTGTGCTTGCATTTAAGTGCAGTCAAAAACATTTCCACTCAAGGGACATGTAGTTCTAATTAAATGGACAGACCCACAAACCCCATGGTTTAGACACATAATCCAATGGGCACCAAAGATCCATAGAAGGACTTTCATGGGAAAATATAGCACCTGGCACCATGACCAGCTTCCTGAGCTGTCACATCTCTGGAGAAGTACCTAGAGAATAAGTGCTCAGAGTGTTTATTATGTTGGGTTTTTTTATTATTATGTCAGTGTACGGACAGGTTCAGCACACACAGAGTCCAAGTATGAAATACTGATTTCACATGATTCATCTGCCTCTACACATACAAGGTAAGATTCATATAATACTCTCTTAGCATAAGATCAGGAAATATTTGTCATCTAAGAATTTTCAGCTAAAGTAGAGAAAAGTATTTTTACTGCATGTAGATGAAAAAGAATATAAACAACATATCTGAAATATGGGCCAACTGATAACATTCTTGGTTATTTGAAGGACACTAGTAAAACCAATGGCTTTTGGCTGAAAAGACAGATCTACAAAGCATACCTAAAATCTGGTGTAGGAAAAATTTGGGCAGGAAAATTCAAAACCTATGCTTAGTAATCACCATAACCTTGAGGAGCTTATAGTCATTGTATTCACCCCTGCCAGACAAGAAAGCCCTTGGCACGTCTGTGTGCAAGTATTGTCTACAGGTACCTGTAACATAGGGAAGGACCAAATGACAGCGTCCCCCACAGCTAACGTGCATCTAAAAATCAAGTACTGCCTACTAAAGCACTCTTTTTAGTAGCAATTATATAAATCTGAGAAGGAACACATTCCTCAAATTCATACCCACCATGCTTATCATGTAGCTTCTGTCTACTCTCTCAAAGATGGATAGAAATGACACAGAAATACCTCTGGTCAGGGAAGGACTCTAGAGTCCTGGACCTACCTGTAACAAGAATCAGCCATCTAAGGCCTTGACATAATTGGTGACAAATTCCTACTTACAGTGATACCATAGTTCTGCAAAGTAACTTGACTAGGATGTAGGCCTTCCTTAGTTGCCACTGTGAGATGGTGAGGTAAACTTCACACGTGTGCAGGACTAAGAGCTGCTAGCACAGGTTTATATTGCTGAACTGAAAATACCCGCATGCCACAGGCCTTGCAGATTTTGTTTTAAGAGATGCTTTGAATCACTTATGCAAAATGTGTCTTGGTGTAGCTGCATAACCAATCTGAAGCAGTGCACAGGAAAGGAACTTCAGAATTTCTGTATTAGTTCACAGCTGAAGTCCATGAGTCAAAACCAATTTCTGAACCATTGTGAGGTTTTTCTTCAGAAAACATTCATTAGCCAGATATATTCATAAATTCTGAGATGGAGTTTAAGTCCAATCTACAATAATGCATCTATCTATAGCAACATGGGCATATCAAATTAGTAGTCTATTAAGACACTTAGGAATAGCAATACAGCAGCGAATTCTGAAAACTATGGTTGCTCTTAACTGAGTTTATAAATAATCAAACACTGTGCCTGTTACCAGTTTCTTTACTACTGTTCCTTTCCAATATATCTAGGTGGCTGGCAAGTGGCTACTAATTCCCTCATAGATAAAACAGCAAAAACTGAGAGGCTGATAACTGGAATTTACCAGGTAAGCAACAAAACAGTTTGTACATTAAAAAAGTACACATCCTCTGGTAATAACCTGAGATTTTAAGATTCATCTTGTGCTGCTTAATACACATTTTCCCACTCTGTGGGATAGCTTCTCCTCAGAAGCATTAACAAGTGGTAATTATAGAAGTCATGCTGACAACATAAACAGAGGGACACTGCCAGAACAGAGTGATAATTGACCTGGATGTTAAAAATTGCGGTTCCTGGAACCTTTGTAATTTATCTTTCATTTAGTTTTTATTGTATATGTTCTTACACCTTACTTTAAATGATAGCTATTCAGCAAAACTTAGAGAATGCAATTCCACGAGGCTTCGTGATCTTGACAAAATACAGTAATGAAAGGATTATGGGTGTCGGAACACGATGTGCACTCTCTGTGGGAGCAACCGTCTGGAGGAGTTAAAATGGGTTTATCTATATTAAACCCATTAGATACTGTTAGTTTTAAGTACGACCGACATCTCTCGCACCACCCTTCACAACAAGCTGAACATCTCCTTTGCCTCCCTTGCAGCGGGGCAGGTATCCCGGTCAGCGCCTTGCAAGGAGAACGCTGCCAGCTGGGCGCGGGGGTGCCACCGCTGCTCCTGCGCCTTTAGCAAACACAGTTACCCCGGGAGAAGACAAGGAACGATGCCCGAGTCCCCACCAGCAGGTCCCGGTACAGGCTCAAGCTGCCGGCCCCCGCCTGCCAACACCTGTCCAGCCGCCGCCTTTCTTCCTCAGTCCTACGGGAGTCAACGCAAAGCCCCCGCTCCCCGGTCCGCTCCGCTCCGCGCCCGCGCAGGGAGGGAGGGACCCCCAGGCCCAGCCGGCGGGACTCACACAGGGTAGAAGGCGTAGGGCGGCAGGGCACTCTCCTCGCACGGCTCCGCGTCGAGTAGCAGGTAGTCCTGGCTGTCGTTCCGCCGAGCACCGGCCGCAGGGGAGTTGCTCTTCCGCGGGGTGTAGGGCTGCGCCTGGCTCATGTTGTCGCTCGGCTGAGGCGCCCGGACGCGCAACGGCTCCCTCAGGGCGCCGCGGAGGCAGCGCGGAACCGTCCGGTGCGGGGCACTGCAGCTGTCTCCTTACAGCGCCGCGTCTGTCGGCGGAAGGAGGGCAACGCGGAGACCCGGCTCGCTCCACGCCCCGCCAAGGGGTTACTGTATCAAGCGGTTCCACCGCCCTGGGAGACGCCGCACGCCGCGCCGGAGGCGAGCGTAGCTCTCGGAACAGGGGCAGTAAAGTTTGCAGCGCGTCAGCTGGTGCGGCTGCCCTGGCCAGCGCCACAGGGCGGGAGGTAGGAGGGCAGCAGGGGCCGCGAAGCCCCTTGCGCACCGCCCCCTCCGGCTCCCGCTCGGTCCCTCCGGCCCAGAGCCGATCCCGCCCCTGTTCTGGCGCTGAGGCTGAAGCGCTGCTCCACAGCGGAGCTGGCCGCCTCGGCCCGTCGCGGTGGCACAGTCTCACCTGCGCTGGCACGATGCAGCTTCCCGGGTACGGTTCTGTGCTTCAGAACAGCCCCAGAAAGATACGCTAAAGATGACTCCGGCAGGGCCATTGCTCACCTACAACTACTTTGTATAAAACATAACTTGCGGTGGCCTGACTAAAATCACTGTCCCCTGGGAGTCCGGCAGGACTGCCAGTGGTTAACTCCCGCTTCGGGAAACAAGAGCAGCAACTCCCACTTTATTTTAGCTTGGAAATGCAGCGTGTGCTGTGCTTCTGTACTTTTGCAAACGCGGCTCACCTGTTTCACAGCAGAGCTTGTTTTTCTCATCTCTGATAATTTCAGACAAGAAGAGGGGCAAAATACCACCTTTCTTAGCAGAAAGAAAAAAAAAAGACAGTTTTGTGGTCATAACACTTTGGCAAAATTCAGTGCACTTGTATTTCTCAGCTCTGCTTCTGTGTTTAATGATATTCTTATTTTACTTGTGTGTGATAGCTTAAATATACTGAAATAATTGCAAACTTTTCTAGGAAAATAAATAAAGCATTGAAGAAATCACATATGACCTTTCACATTATTTAACTTACAGATGTACTATTTCATAATGGAATATAAATAACTAGAAGTTGTGAGTGCACCCAAACAGAATCTCTCCCTCATTCCTGGACATCTTCATATATTGAAACTACTGCCAGTGGTTGTATTGGAAGAGCACACAGCCTTTTACTCTTCAGGCATGCACCCTTTTCCCTAATTTAGTGATTATTGGGAAGCCACCTGCACAAACCCCAGCACAACTACTTGTGAAGCGAACACACAGGCTGACACTGCCCATGCTCTTCATCAGCCCTTTTGCAGAACATGGCTTAATGACTGCCTCAGCCACTGATTCGTTTCACCTACTGAACTGCAAGAGGGAGGAAATACATAGAATCACTGAAGTTGTGACATTGTTTACATGGTCTTTAGGTGAGGTGCAGTAACAGCTGCAAAGGTAATTCCACAGCTGCTGAAGGTTTCTGAGTTTTCTTTTATCCTCATGGCTAAGACTCTAATGGGTCTTAGAAATCTTCCTTTCTTGGCAAAACATTTTTTTCTGTTAAAGGATATTTTATTTTAAATACATTTAGTAGAAATGTTACTATGTGTATTTTATAGTTCTCATACTGATTCTTATTTCATATTACTATAAAAACAGATATTATAAAGTTATGTGCAGGATTTGTATTCAAGAAATATGCTATTGGTAATACCTCATATTTTTATTGTAAGAAAACTGGCAGTAACAGAGCACTTTCTGATGGGAGGAATTTTAATGTGTTCCTCGACTCTTGTGCATAACCATGTAATTTCACTTGCCCTACGCTGCCATATAGTGTTTCTTCATTTAGACTTTTTTGTGTATTCCCCAAATACTTGCATTTTTAAAATTTCTCCTTGTTATTTCAACTGTTTCATTTGAGACTACTCTGGCATCTCAGATTCTCTCTACTAGGTCTTCTTTGCTTGTTCAGTTGAGTTTGTTTTGGTTTTTTAACCCTCTGTTCTTTCTTGCTCACCCTCTGGGATAAATACTTCATTTTCAAAACTAACACCATGCTACTTTGCTGATTGTTATCAGATCCTTGATTTCAGAGCCTGCTCAGTCACTTTCTCTGTTTTCTTCATCTCCTTCCTTCAGTCTTCTCTTTACTGCTTGCATGTCCCTAGGAGTGTTTCCCATTTTTCTCATGATACTTGTTTATCTCCTTCAGCTTCCAGGTGACATTTCTCATTTTCTCAGGTACTTCCCTTCCTAGATCCCAAGTCTTTCTTGATCTTCATTCTTATTTCAGCCTCATAAACTTTGGTATCACCTCAGGCACTCTTATTTTCTTACCTATCCCAACTCCTGCACAAATCCTGAAACTGCACTCATAAGTTGCAGTGGTTTCTTTAAGGACATATTGCAACAGTGGTACCAATGGAAAGTGAAAGAAAACAATATGGTGTTCTTATCTGTGCATGCTGTAGAACCCAAATACCATGAAAATACCAGCCAACATCAACAGGGAAGCCTACCTCAGTATTTTTAGTCACTACTTTCTGAAAGTTAACCACAAATAGCTGCTTCTGAGTATTTGACAGTTGAGATACATATCAGCAATGTGAACTCCTCCAGTTCTTGGTCATCTCAAAGAAGTGCCTATTAACACAGGAACAGTGAAAAAACAACAACAACAAAACCCCAACTTGTAGTTATATTAGGGGTTTTTGTATTCAGTTTGGTGATACATTAAAATATCCATGCTTTTGCATTCCTACGTGCTTGCCAAGTATGAATTACCCTTAGGAAACCACCTCAGTATGGTTGTTTCACTTCCTCAAAGACTGGTAGGACTTCTTAAGTTATACAACTGCATGATTTTTCATAAACATTGAGCAGATCAAGTCACAGAAACAAAAAACATTCATTGTTCATGAAAGAAAAAAAAAGATGCTGAGATGAAATTCTGAATCTTTACAACTTGATTTATAAATTTTTAAAAGTCTCTTTTACTGTGCTATATCAACTCTCTAGTCTCTGTTGGCTGGTTACAGAGTAAAAACATGCAGCAGTACAGAGTGGGCTGTACTTCTACCAGATGTTAGATGAACACACATCCCCTGAAGACAATGAATGTACCAAGAGTCACAAGGTGAGGCAAACCCTAGCTAAAGACGATGTCTTCTGTTGCACTTACAGTCCTTTGGACACATTTATGTCAGTTCAGGATATAGAAAGAGTGAGTCTGCACAAATTTTCTTCTTTGAGTAATAGTCTATGGCTGATGATCTATTCTGTAACTACCTGTGGTGGGTTGAAATTACCCCCAACTAATTTGAGAGAATTACCCCCCACATAAAATTGCCAGAGTAGCTCAGTTTGGGATGGAAGCAAATGAAGCTATATTTATAGCAAACTAAAATCTAGAAATATGAAATGCAATGAATATGTACAAAATATACACTATATGTACAAAATATAGAATATATGTACTCTCTCTATATATATTTACAATTTAGAAACAACAGAAACTGCTCAGACCAGGGGACCCATTCACCTCTTTGCCTCCTCTCTCCCTCCTTCCCATTACCTCACACAGTAGTCAAAACAGAGATACCCTGGCAAGACCACAAGAGAGAGAGGAAAGTTGCAAGCAAAAGCGACAGAAGAAGAAAAGAAAGAACTGTTTATGCCTCTGCTTTATATTCCCATTAGCAATCCAATTAATTATATAGACCTTATCATTATTTTCCTTTTACATCGAATGGTAATTTATTTTCAGTCTTTGCAGTCAGAGACTAGGCTAAAGTTCTCACTTCAAACTGTAACAGTACCTGAAAGCTAGTGAGGCTACAGAGAATTGCTTCACAAGGCAAGATGTTGGGATGAAGAAGCAGAGGAGTGGTCCTTTATGTCTGTGAGAGACAAGAAAAGAGATTCCTGTCACAAAGATTAATTATTACTTTATTCATTAAACTTCTAATGTCAAAATGAAATGTATATATTATTTTGGCTTTGCTAATGACAGTGTTTCTGTTGCAAAGATAAAAAACATATGCTGGGTTTTAAGTAATTACCCATTATTGGTATTTATGCAGTGTTTCATTAACACATTAAAATTGTAAACTGAATTGCAATAAAATTGCTGTACATATTCTAGAAAAGGTTATTCACTGCAGTCTTTCCCATCCAAATATATAGTTTAAATCAGAGTGAATACAGAACTAGATAAAAGAGCTCTTTTTTTTTCCTGAGTCTTTATTTGACTTGTACACATATTGAACTTTTGTTATTTTGGAATAAAAAGTCTATAACCCTGACTGATGATACAAAATTGCAGTATTTCCCTGCTTAATATTTCCCTTATGTGCAACGTTTTTTTGTTACATAATCTGAAAAGATATCTGTCTTCTCAGATAAAAAGAATTGATTTAGTGTGAAATGGAAGTGTTAGTTTAGAGCTGGCTTAATTGGTTTTATTACAGGCAAAGTTACAAACTGTTCTATCATCATTTACTCAATAAAGTATAGAGACTGAGATATTTCACTCAGAAAGATGAAAAACAAAACCTGAAAGCTCCTATTCCCTATACAGGGGAAAGGATGAGTGAACTCACCTGATGAGTGACAGGCACGTTGCTTAATGCACTCATGGAAGTCACTTGGGTACCATGGCAATGAAAGCTGAGCCATGCAGAATAGGATGGTACCATGATTCAGCATCACTGAATAACTTACATAAAGGTTGTCTCTGTACAGCAAAATATGCAACTGCATTGCTCACTTTCACACTAATCTAAACCCATTCAAGAGCAAAAGGAAGTGACAACATCAACCTGTACTTGCAGCTTAGAAACTTTCAAGGATTCATAGAATGATGTTGAGTTGCTGGTGTCTAACTAAAATCTTGTTATATGAGCTGGTTAGACTCCACTAACAAAGGTATTCCAGCACACTCCACAGCCATAGTTTCCTAACTCTCTGCTCTGCACTAGGAATACTATCCAAGATACACTTATTTACAATGGGAAAGGGGCAAGTCAGTGTAATTGTGCCCTCTCCAAGCAGTGTTAGTGCTGTGCGTTTCAACATCACTTGGAAAGAAAAGAAATATGTTGTACAGCCAGGGAGCACTGGTTTCTTGGAGGTGTGAAAGATGTGTAATCTGCCTGCTGGAATTCCTTCCTACTGCATAGTACAAGACTCAAGATTTTATTTCATAAATATAAAGCCAGCAAAATGAACCGCTGCTCCTCAGTAGTTTTTTTAGTTCTCTCCATAAAAAAAAAAAAATGAAATAACTGTTCTCAACTACCATTTTTAATCATAATTAGTCTCTGCCTTTGTCTAAATGTGAGTGTGGGCAGAATCATGTTGTAGGAAACCTTCTCTATGTCTAAAAATCTTCCGTAGTAGTCTCTTTTCTGGCCACGAACTCCTTCACATGTGTATCTCATACCTGCACTCCTTTTCTTCGCACAGTATGCTGGAAGTGAAAATTTTAATCACTGTCAGAAAGTAAAGCTGTGGCTTTCTTTCTGTAAAGCAGAGCTGAATGAGGAGATGGGCTCAGATGGCTAATGAATATTGGCACCCAGATGAGAGCACTAGGACTGGATCACAGAAGCAGTAGAAAAGTTTTCAAAAGCTGTCCAGAAAGTTTTGGCTAAGAAGACTCAGTGGTGTTCAGGGGCAGAAAACATTGAAGTAGTTTTGCACTATAAGAGAGAAAAGGAATGAAATTAAGGATGTTTTCCTACTTGAGCATTTATATTCAGGACTTTAGTTTGTGGGGAGACAGAGATCTCTAGGGACATGATTATTGCTGGACTACCACCATATTGCTGTTCTTACCGCTATCACTTAAGCACACACGACTTACGCACGCACGGCTTAAAGGATCCCACTCAGCCATTATCCCGTTTTTTGCTGCCAGAAACACACAGTTCTGCTCTATGCACTTGCACACAATGTCTGTCATGCTACATTTGCCTTGGTTTACATGGTGTCAATTAGTTTTAAAAATCTGAAATGCACTAACACCCACCTGTACTGTATCTACACTGTGAAAGGCAGTGCAACTGAAATATTGTCATTAAATCCATTGCAGTTTCATTACACATGATTTTGTGGGTTTTGGATAAATACTATATTTCCAACACAGTAGTCTGAGGCATGCTGCTCAAAGACAATGAGCACTAGTAGTCATCAAGCCCATATTCCCATTAGAGATGATAAGATACTCCTTCTGTACTGTGATACTCCTACTGTATTGTGAGTAGGAGGATATTTGAAGTCAAAACTAGATAGAATGAAGTGGAAAATATCTTGCTAGTTTCCAAGGAATTAGAAAAGCATGAACTTTTTGAAAAGAGTATATATGTAAAGGGATGTTGGGACAGATATCTTGTCTGCTGTGAAAAGCAAGAGTAATCTGGCAGAAATCAACAGAATTACAGCACTATTAAATCAGTATAAGCAAGATTTTTCCTTTGTGTACCTTCTGTCATTACCTAAATAAATAAAATATTTTCAATAACACTTTCACAGAGTTTTCTATGTAAGTTCCATGTTCACACAAGATACTCTTATGTTTACACAAGATAATCCTAACTTCTGTGTCATGCCTAAGTGATTCAAAGTTTCTCTACTTACTGCCTAATTTTATCAAATTAAAGTAAGTGATATGTTGAAGCCTTTCACATAAATACTTAACAGATTCCAGTAATAATCAGACATATATCTATGTCATATTAGGAGATTAGTAACTACTAACTAGTAGTTGCTCTAGTTCTCAAACCAAATTATCATGCATAGAAATATTATTGTATGATTTTGTGAGAGGAGTTACCCATGCTTATTGATGACACTCATGTAACAGTATAACTATCAATTATTCATATAAAAGCATAAGTAACAATTTTCTGCCGCCTTTAAGAAACAGATAGAGCCACAAAATGTCAAAAATATATCTGCAGGAGACCAATAGAAGAGATCTGTTGCTTTTAAAAGCAGACTAACTGTAGTGAATATCTTCTGAATGTGTCTCACTGCTCTGTCGACTTTATCATTTAGAGATTCTGACATGATGGATATTTTTAGTGTTGCAGTGCTGCCTTCAAGATGGAATTTATAATCATTCATATCCCACAGATTTGATCCTGCTGTATTAAAAATAATAACTCAGAACACTTTATCTGTGAAAGATATATTTTCTAAGTGATCCACAAATTATCTCTAATCTATGTTTTCTCTGAATTCCATATGGGCATCATGTTGTTTTATAGTACATCAGTTTCTACCATAAGCTTCTTGTTGGCAATTGTCTAAGAAATGAACTAACCCAGTATGGAATTACATTCCATTATCTATTTCTGTTTATTTTGCTACAAGTAGATGTTGCACCATCTTACTCATTGACTTTAGTATAGAGGGCTCTATGCTTCCTGGCATTATTTTTTTTAAAGGATCCCACCT
The DNA here is from genome assembly GCF_027791375.1 of Indicator indicator. Taxonomy (NCBI): domain Eukaryota; kingdom Metazoa; phylum Chordata; class Aves; order Piciformes; family Indicatoridae; genus Indicator; species Indicator indicator. Next base: position 14,885,371 of record NC_072010.1, read on the forward strand.
TCTAAAATATAGGATGCTGATTTTTTTTTCCCCTTATCATTCTGGGGTCTAAGAGCATCAGTGTGATAGAAACTAGCATCAAGTTGAGAATGTTCTTTTATTTGTTTGTTGATGCTATACACATGCCAACTATAAGGGAGGCTTTCCCTGCTGGCAGGCCTGTATTTTGTGTATTTGTGGTGTAGTTCTCTCACCCTGTCTTCTTGGCAGGATATTTGACTGATCTGTTTTGTTTGGAAACCTGGGCAAAGTGAGATTGGAAAGGAATGCTGTGTTGTACCTAAACCAGCTCCATCTGAGAACCACAGGCTTTCAGCTGGTATGAGGTACACCACCAGCCCTCCCATCTGAGTAACTCTCTGGCTCCTCTACACACGTGGCATCCCTTATTTGGTAATCACATATTTCTAGATCAGCAAGGATTTGTTTGATTAACTGTTTTGAGAGAAAATTCTTGTCTGCAATCACCCATTAACAACTACATGTGGCTAAGATTGTTCAAGAAAAGACAGCTACTGTTCTTTACTTGCTGTCTCGATCCAGAAGTCAGGAAGGAGACAACGGTTCTTTTGAACATTTCTGTGAGTGAAATTAAGATACAGACAAAGTCATCTATCAAAAATGAGACTATTTACTACTTACAAACAGAGAAAGAAGGAAAAGAAAAGGAAGAGAGAGAATGGAGAAAGAGAGCAGGAGAGATGGAGAGATAATTACCACCCCAGGGGCCTTCTTTGAGTGGGGGAGGAGTGGCAGATGCTTCTGCACTGCTGCTTCCAGCCTGAGATGTCCCAGGTGACATTCCCCTGGCTAAGATGGCATAACTCAGGGGTTTTATACATTACTGGTTCATTCATCATAGCCACACCCTTGTCATATTACAATGCACATATTGGTCACAGGTAATTAGTGATAGAACAAGAGGGAACAGCCTCAAACTGCGACTGGGTAGGTTTAGACTGGACATTAGGAAAAACAAAATAATGGAAAGAGTGGACAGGCATTGGAATGGGCTGCCCAGGGAGGTGGTTGAGTCACCAACCCTGGATGTGTTTAAAGGTTGTTTGGATGTGGTGCTTGGGGGTATGGTTTAGGGGTGAACCTTGTAGAGTAGGGTTATTGGTTGGACTTGGTGATGCTGAAGGTCTTTTCCAATCTGAATGTTTCTGTGATTCTATACCTGACTTCCAGATGCCTCCCAGTGGGCTTACACTAGGTTGGCAATGAGTGAATTCCACCTCTCTTATCTGTCCACCACACCCTCTATCTGAGTGGGCAGAGCTGACACATCAGACAGATCATTCACAACGATCTTATCTTTATTGAGGCACTTCTTGATGTAACTGTCACATTCACAAGGTGATTTTCATGTTCAGGAGATGATTCCCACATATGCAAATTTAAAGAAGAAATAATATCATAAAGCCTGGATAAATATTTCCTTATAGTAACCTTAGGGAAAAAAAAAAAAAAAAACAAGCAAACACAAAAGCAGATTTCTAGGATAGAGGTTGTTTACATACATTAATTGTCAAATTCTATGAGCTAAATTATAAATTATAAAACATACTATATACATAATTAGCTATATTTATACTGAGGAAGAAAACAGGACTGATATAGAAAATGTAAGACAACTCAGTCTGCCACATAGTGGGTTGACAAACTCTACTCAATGTGCTGGATAACATCAAGTCTTGTGTAAATATATTCTGCTTCTATATGTCCTCCATCCAGTTTGATCTGTGGTGGCATCTGCCAGGATATGCTTTGACAGTCAGTTCTACCCATTGTTACTTCAGATCTTAATTAAAGGTCAGTGTCCTGACACCAGATGGGACAGCCAGGTGTTTAATTACATTTTATGAAACTTGAATTGCATGTGGCATCATTATATGAACTAGCAACTGTGATATATTGCACAGATTTTCATGTCTTTCCTTCTCTTTGGGTTTATGTCATAATATTTCTGTCCACGATTTCTTTTGGGAAATTGGTTGTAGTAATTAGCCAAAGAAGGCAGACTCTGACACCATTTGTTCTTCAAGTGTTAACTTTCTTTCTAAATCCCAGATAAACTCAGACTCTGGGATATGAGATGCTGTTGGTCTCTACATATGCGTTGGACTGTTATGACATTGGTTTTGGGGAAAAAGTGATACGGCTTCAGGATAGAAAATGTGCAGCATTTCTGGGGATTTTATTTGCTTGGAGTCATCCTGGCTTGTTTGGAATCTTTTCCTGTGTCATTGCACCTTTGGGAGGGAAACTTATATGCCTTACTCCATGAGCTCCATCCTCACTGTTTTGGGCATCCCTGAGATGGCATAAGTGCCTGTGAACGGGCACTGCAGGGCTGCCAGATAGCAGAAGCCTAGTCTTTATAATCAGAGAGAGAGGTTTTAGTTAAATGCATTAATACCATTTTTCACCAAGCAAAAGGATGTCAACTCTAACTCCAGAAATGCTTCAGACACAACTCACTGAATCTTTTGTTTAAAAAAAAAAAAAAGACACATTTTCTGTTTGCCTTATATTTTGCACTGTCTTCAGGCATCGGTAACTATCAGATTCAGAACACCACATTTGACAGATGACTTGGTCTTGTCAAACATGATCATTCTTGAAACATTAAATTATAAGACAAGGGGTAACAGCTGTAAGCTGAAAGAGGATCAATACAGATTAGAGGTAAGCAAGAAATACTCCACTGTGAGGGTGGTAAGACACTGGAAGAGACTGCCCAGAGAAGTTGTGGGTGCCTTTCCCCCTCCCCTGGAAGTCATACTCTAAGAAATACTATTTTCCACTTCTGATTAAAAATACTCACTAAGAATTGGAGAAAATCTATATTTCCATAGGGTTTTTTAACCATTTTCTTATGATAACTGATACACAGTAAGAAATCTTTCCAAACTACCAATTTCTTGCATTTGGTAGCAATAATCAATAAAATGGCAATATTAAACTGGTTGGACACTTTCTATTCAGGCTTTGCAAAATACCTGCATAGTTGGTGTGTTTGTAAATACTGCCAGAGAAGAAATAAAATGTGAAAACAAATGCATTGAATTGTTATGTTCATTTTCTTTTCAATAAATATTCAGGGATCTTATTTTATCCCCTGAGACCAGATGTACTACATGTAATGAGATTCTGCAAAGTATCAATATACACGAACACCACAAAAGGAAATCTGGGGTATTCAGTTCATTCCTGACAAGTAGGCTTAGTGAAGAATGGATAAATATGTAAAAGGCACAACTAGACTGAAAGCCAAGCCTTTGACACCATTTCCTACAGCATTCTCCTGCAGAAATCGGCTGCTCGTGGCTTGGATGGGTGGAGGATTTCTGGGTTAAAAAAATGGCTGGATGGCCAGGCCCAAGGAGCAGTGGTAAACAGAGATAAATCCATTTGGCCCCTGGTCACTAATGGAGTTCCCCACTACTGAGGTATTTGGGCCAGTTTTCTTTTGTATCTTTATCAATATCCTGGATGAGGGAATTGAGTGCATGCGCAGTAAGTTTGCAGATGACACTAAATCAGGTGGAAATGTTGATCTGCTGAGGGTAGGAAGGCTCTGCAGAGAGATCTGGACAGGCTGGATCAATGGGCTGAGATCAACTGTATGAGGTTTAACAAGGCCAAGTGCCAGGTCCTGCACCTGGGTCACAATCATATGCAATGCTTCAGGATTGGGGCAGAGTGGCTGGGAAGTTGCCTGGCAGAAAAGGACCTGAAGGTGCTGCTTGACAAATAACTGAACATGAGCCAGCAGTGTGCCCAGATGGCCAAGAAGGCAAACGGCATCCTGGCCTGTATCAGGAACCATGTGGCCAATATGAGTAGGGAAGTGATCACTGTCCTGTACTCAGCACTGCTGAGGCCACACCTTCAGTATTGTGTTCTGTTTTGGGGCCCTCTCTGCAGGAAAGACATTGATATCCTGGGTCAGGTCTAGAGAAGGGCAATGAAGTCTTATGAGGAGCAGCTGTGGGAACGGGAGGTTTAACCTGGAGAAAAAGAAAGGGAAGGGAGACCTCCTCATTCTCTACAAGTACCTGAAAGAAGGTTGCAGGGTCTCTTCTTCCTAGTAACAATTGATAGGATGAGAGGAAATGGTCTCAAGTTGCACCAGGGCAGATTTCGTTTGGATATTAGGAAATATTTCTTTACTGAAAGAGTGTTCAGGCATTGAAATATGATGCCCAGGTTGGTGGTGGAGTCACTGTCCCTGGAGGTGTTCAAGAACATGTGGACATGGCAGTCTGGGACATGGTTTAATGGCCATGGTGGTCTTAGGTTGATGGTTGGTCTCAATGATCTTAGAGGTCTTTCTCAACCAAAACAATTTCTTTTAATAAACCAGGCCTACTGAGAGACAGATGAAGTTATTCACTCAGTATTTTCAGGTACAGTTTAACAGACTTCTGATTAATCAACAGGTCTCTATGTTTTCTTCACCAAGCCAAAGTTGCAAGATAAGCTGCAGCTGCAAAACATCTTGTCCCAGACTTTACAGTTCTCATCTTCTCACCAGTCTGCTGATTCCTGTATGCTTAAGAAAACAGACTGCAAAACATACATTAAATATATACTAACCACAGCAGTGATCTATGCACACAGCAATACACACATCAGTTATATAGAACAGTTTGTTCTGCACAGTTCACCTCAATTCTGAGAGTGCTTTTTGCTGAATTCCAATGGGAGATGGCAGTACATTTGCAATAAAAACTCTGTAACTGTCCTGCAGGTTCTGTCATATTCCATGCCACCTCTATGGAGCCATTGTCATACAATATACTTTAAATCCTGACTGGGGCCTCCTAATTACACCATAGATTAATCTCCTCTTTTGAATTAGAAAACCCTGATCATTTGTACAGATAGATGAACCACTGTATTTTTAACTCTACATAATGTCTTTGAAAGATTGGCTAACAGAATATCCTCCTGGTCTCCACAGGATCATTCTGGTAAGTCTTTCCTAACTGATATATAAGCATGTAACAAGAACAAACCAGTAACTTACCAGAAAAATAGCCCCTGCACCAGTATACACGTTGTGTCAAGCAGGCAACACCCTTAGTTTTACTTCACAAATTCAATTAATAACAATAAACTCATACCAAAAGGAATGCATTTATTCTGTCAAAGCAATTTGTGTCCCTAGAAAACAATTCCAAGAAAAAGTTAGAGAGCATATTGAAGAATCAAAAAATACATAAATGCTGAATCTTATCCAAGGTACAGGGGATAACCTGTGTAATGTTAATTACATCCTGACAAAAGCAGGCGAAACTTTTCACACAAAACTCTTCTCTGTCAATGTTCAGCAGATTCAGTGTCTCCAAAAGGTTCAGTTATTACTCAACAGATTGTTTTGTTGTTGTTTTTGGTTGGTTTGTTGTTGGTGGTTTTGTTTTATTGTTTTCAGGGAGGGTTGTTTGTTTTTGTTGTTTTTTGGTCGTTTGTTTTTTTGTTCTTGTTGGTTTTGTCTTGGAAAGCAATTAAATCCCCAGCTGAAAAACAGTGATTTCTTTATCACTTCAAAATGTACCCCCTTGATGTATTTTTTGTGTGATTACTTCACTTTTAGTAATTGCATTTGAAACCAAAATGAAGTACTTCAAATGCTTTCAGAGTGAAATACTTCAAGGAGCCAAAAAAAACCCTTGAGTTTTTTTCCCATCAATTAAGCACTGGAACATTTTTATCTTTTCAGACAGTGACAGTTAATTTGAACTGTTTGAATTGCTGATAAAGAAACAAATTAATGGTGTCACCCTCTGTCGATAGTTCATCACAAAACTAATTATTGGTATGAAATTCTGATCCCACTGGAGTCCACGGAAATCATGCTACCACTGGACTACAGCAGAATCAAGTTTATCCTAAATATTAGCAGGACTGGAACAAATGCTTTAAGCTAGATCAGAATATTTGTTTTATTACCAGTTCATAATAATACCAAGAACATTCCCACAACTACCAGCCTGCCCAGTGGAATTTCATTTGATTGTTTTGTCTTTGCTTACTGGGAATTGTTGAAAACCATTTTGAAAAATATCATTGTACGAATTAAGTCACTTGATAGCATATTCTGCAATATCATGACTGTTTGATAGATGCTTTTAGAATCATCAATTTTAAATACAGCAAATGAATTCCGGAAGACCTAATGGATTGCTATATCATCATATTTTCACTTCGTAATACCTAAAATACTGCAGGGTTTTTTAGATCTACGTAGGAAACCTTGTTCACTGTTGGTGGCACTATGTACATGCTTAGACATCTGTAGGACTGAAGATCTTTGGAACTGCTGTCTAAATCCCATATTTAATAATGGGTTGTGTTCTATGCTAAGGTACATTCAGTGGATAAATGTATATAAGTTATTTCAGCTATGATACTTTCCACAGAGTCTATGTTGTTCCATTGGAAAGAAATATATGAGGTATAAGGATAAAAATAGGAAATTTCTGCAAAAATGAATCCTCAGGTTCTGTCTCCTTCAGGTTTTTTACTGAAACACTGAGATTTTTAAGATGTGCTAGGGTTACCAGGGCTACAATAGCATTTAGAGGGATTTTTCAGGCAACATTTACTTCAGAAGTTTGTTTTCATGGGAGACAATAAATTGTTGTGACTTAACTGATTTAATAAGTTCTTGATAAAACCGCCATGCCACTGCTTTATGAACCACAAGATTGCTGCTATTGGTCTCTGATTAAAACATTGCATTTTGAAAACTGCTATTTAGAAACTTGAGTGAGAGAATCTGCTCATCTTCCCTCTGCGTCTCTTGGGATCATATTACTTGCACAAGGGTTCTCACTACAAAAAACTAGTACTCTGGGTTGCAAAACTAGACTTGAAAATAAGAAAACACTTCATATTTATCTTGGGATTAACATTTTTGGGCTGTTTTTATTTTTTAAATCAGGTTTTAATGTTAAGATTAATTCTAAGTTCAAGTAGAGCAGGAATTTATTCCAGTTATAAGGGGGAAAAAAATCTCAATAGACCTCCAGTTTGGAGCCAACAGTTCTAGGAAGTTCCCTGTGTCCTCCATTCTTTCCCACTGATGCATCAATGAAAGGGCCTTTCTAAGCTCTCCCTACAGCAGTCCAGAAGAAGGACTTTTTTCACACAAGTTAAAATTAGCACTAAATTCCATTCAAAGTGTTGTGTTCAAAGTGAGAATACTTCTTCCAAGCCATATCTTGCAGCTGAGAGGAGCTGAGATGCACTTTTGATGCTTTCCAGAAAAGCTGGATCTTCAGCTGTGAAATTGAGAAGTTTTAAACCTAATCTTTAACAATGTGTTGTAATAGATTTAGAAAATCTATTATACATTTATGTTTAAAATGGTATGTTAAGCAACATACATCATCCTGCTGAGAACAGATAGCAGCCACTCAGGAACAGAGGAAAGTATAAATTTCCAAATGCACAGATATTGCTACCTTGCATAGGGTGCAAATAGGAAAAATAAGAATACAAAAAGCAATATTGTGTTTGGGATGCTTTACAACTCTGATAACAGTGTACACAACTCATATGTTCCAAATCCTGCTCAAGCAAATATTTTTTCCTAAACTCTTGACTTCCATCCTTATTAAAACAGAACTGTAATAGCACAGTCCAAAACTACTTTCTACTGGAACTAAGAGGGCAGCAGCCTCTGTAATTAAAACTGACCAATGTCATCAATGCTCTTGTGCCACAGCTGAGAGGCTGCAGAGCCTCCCCCAGTGCCTTATTTTCTCATGAGTAACTAAGCAAAATTCACCTGGTCTAGAAAATTCATACAAGCCGTAATCAGAAAGTGGATGGAGTCTGAAGCAAGTTCATCCCTGAGCCAAGGAATAAATAGAGTTGTTACAACTATGGGATATGTTCCTATAGTTATGATTGTTTTGTAAACTCACAGTTATTTTCTTCTGCCTTGTAACATCTGAAACAACCTAATAGGGCATATGTAACAGCTTTAGTCTTGACTCTTTGCCTGGACACTCACAGTAAATGCTAAAATTGCATTTCAAGCTGATGCATCTTCTTTGTGTTTCTGGGACATTTCTGTGCCTAGAGACCTTGCTCACAGCTCATCTGCTCTGGACAAGGACAGGTAACTGATGTCTTTGTAGCAGCATAAAGTTATGCCTACAGACAGGTACTACCTACTGATTCTTACAAGACCTGGTGAAAACCTTTTAAACAATTTATATCATTTGGTACTCCTGAAAATTATTCTTTGGCCTCTAGTTGGACGTCCAGATCTCTTCCCTATAGTTGGAGACCAGCAACCAGTACTGTCTTTCAAAAACTATTTCACACCACAGAAAGCCAGCTGAGATTTTTTCATACCTTTTAAATGGTAAGGCTCAGCAGTTGGTCAAAATCCTCTCTATGTGATTTAGTGCATGGTCTTGTTACTAAAGCATTTCTCCCTATTCCTGGTCTTCATTTAGAAATATTTTGTATTTCTGGACAGCTCTATTCAATCTGCAGTGTGTTTGAATTGGCTGCTCACTACCCCACTCATGCTTACCATACTCCAGACCATTTCCTTGCTACCACCAAAGAGCATAAAACAGATTGTTAAAAATTGGCTGTGCAATTAGCTGGGTTTGGGTCTTTTGTTTTTTGGTTTTGTTGGGTTTTTGTTTTGTGGTTGTTTTTTGTTTGTTTGTTTTTTGTTTGTTTGTTTGGGGTTGTTTTGTTTTTGTGAAAACCAAAAAGGTTTACCCATTGAAAGTAAATGAGCTTTTTTTGCTTGGAAGTGAAATTTGTTCAAAATGGAAGAAAACAGGAAAAAAAGAAAACAGGAAAGAATGTGTGAAGCACTCAAGCACAGGACTCTGTTCTAAACAAGGGGTTTGAATATAATTCTCAAGGAGGAAATGTAAGACTGTTTCACCTTTTTCAAGGAAAACTTTTTAAAATTTCATCCTGAAGCAAACAAGAAAATGTTGGGAAACTTGAAAATCCTCAGAAGGTAAGAAAACTTCTTTCTATTCATCTTTAATATGGAAAAGGACAAGAGCACTCACTCTAAAATAAAACTGGAACTTGCAATCTATACGAATTCTTCACTGATGTGATGGATTTTGATAATGCTGAATCATAATCATTGAATGCCCACATTACTGCAGCAAAAAGGACTATAAATATTTTTAAAATCCCATGAATCAAATTCAGCTGTGTAAACTCCAGATGCCAAGATGGTAACATCAAGAGGCAGGTGCAACAGGAAGTAGAGTTTGTACGAAAAAGACGGACAAGAAACAACATTTTTGTTAACAATGTATCATCACTGATGCTCATGTAGCATGTTAAATGCTAGAGATTAGTTTGTTCCAGCTGATCTAATTCTAGCACATTAGCAGGACTTACCTGTTGATCTTTTTCTTTGTCATTTCCCACTATGAAGGAAATTATTCTGTCATCCAGACAGATTGCAGGTATTATGTATGACAGTATCTGTTTGCATTGATATTCATTTGGGTTATAGAAGACAAGGAGTGTGCAAGCTGGAGAGAAAAGAGAATCAAAAGTTGAAAGCGTCTTGTCATCTGTGGCTGTGAAAGTATTTTCACAGACATCAAGTCCATAATGGGGGAGATGCAAAGCAGACTGAGTGGCCAGGTAACAGTGCAGGCTTAGAAATAGGTTGTGAATGTAAACTGGTGTCTCTCACAATTTTGATGCTATATGGGCTGAAACTCATGATCTTGTCTTGTTGTCCATGTTAGCTTGATTAAGCTTAGCTGAGATACTATGACCTCGTATCTTGGCTGCAGTACCTATATATTTTAGCAAGGTGTTTCATGAAGTCACCTTTCCCAGGTTTGTCTTCTCTGTATTCTAAATTTGATCCCACTACCACTGTAGGATCCTTTCCTCTTCTCCTGCTGCTCCTTCCTTGCCTTTCTCATTTCAGTTTTAGCTGTAATGTGTTGCTAAGCTATGCTTTGCTGAAACAATTGTTCCTTGTGTGAAAAATCAGTATGGTACTTGTGGGGTTTGTATGACACACATCAGTATGTATCTTGTCTCCCTCATGGATGAATAGATCTTGGACAGATTTTCAGAAGTGTTGAACTGACTTAGACATTCAAGACATGATTTTAAAAATGCATTTTTGAACCCAAGTCAAACTGAATATGGGATATGTTTCTGTGCATTTACCGATGCATGAAAGTATCCTGATTTCCCACAGAAAATGTGCAGGTCAGCCATCTATTGGATAGTAGGGTAGTAAAGGACTAAAGGCATTAGCTTTAAATTAGTTGAAGTACCACTAAAGGCCCATGGCTCATTTGTTTTGCTGCTTGGCTTCTGAAACTGCACCATGGTTGATTTTAAAAATGTTACCTGAAGTGAAATATTCTGCATTTCACATTTGGAATTAAAATTTATACGTGGAAAATCTCTTGTAGCAGTTCTTCCCGAAGCAAAGGGGTGAGTTGAACAGGCATAGAGCAGCTCTTCAAGCTATTTTGGTGCTAATGTTGGTTTTCATGTGATTCATTTGAACACTACTTGCCTTGTAACTGTCAATAATACACACATCTGGGGAATGACAAATCATGACAACGCTAGTGATAGGTTGAATCAAAAGAGAAAAAAATTATCTCTACAGCAATAAGATTCAGAAGCAGGTATTGTAATTGCCTCAGTACAAAAAGATCTTTGACTGTCATATTTATCCTTTTTCATGGGATGCACAGGATCTCATTTACCACCATAGCAACAGAGGGATCATGAAGCCTTCATTCAGAAGAGCTATGCAAGGTATTCCTGTTCTCATCTTCAGTTCCTCTGAACCCATTTATCTGGACTTCACAAAAGGAGTTCAGTAACAGATGAAACATGGTCTAGAGGTTGAACACTGGCTTGGGACCCATTGGGACCTGACTTGGGAACTGCTGTTAATTTTGCCATTAACTGCTGTGTGATGTTAAATTGTTATCTGTCTCCACACCTTAAATTCTCTGTCTGTATGACGCAGATAACACTCTGAGGCATGACGAAAACAAATGCTGAAAAAGAACTGCTTTTTTTTTTCATTTTATTCGAGGAAAGGTAAGAGATACCAACATTTATCTAGGTAAGAACCCTTAGTCATTTGAAATACTGCTAGCTATTTCTTTGTGTCATTTGGGCAGAAACAACTGGCAGTTTTGAGGCTGTGACAAAAGCTTAGAAATGGTGGTATTTCATAGGACCATGCCATTTCCCAAGCATATTGACTGTTTTTCACTAGGACACTAGTTGCTGCTTCTGGTATACAGTAGAGAGTGAAATCATGCAACAGTTCTAATTAAGAGAGTTCACGATATATGGTTTTTAAATAATGCAATCCAAGTTCTTGACTAATCATGCATTAGCAGTAAGTCATCATTAAGCAATCTGTTTCTGAAGATGCTGAAACAGTATTAAGCAGCTATTATGCACTGCTTCTTCAATGTTTTATGACTCTGTTCCAGTGTTTTATGACACCAACTTAGTGCTGCGTCACAGTTTACATATGCACATTAAAGCTGTCATGTTAAAACTTTAATTCTTAATTACAATTAAGGTATTAGAATAGCCTGAGCAAACTTTCATTTCCCTGTAAAATCCTTAGATCTAGGAAACTTTAAGAACTTCCCCCCCTCTTCCCCCCCCCCCCCTAATCATCAAACTCTAAATAAAATACACTGATTTTCATTTAAACCTTCAGTTATTGCAAAATCCTCAGAGCTCTCCAGCATGGCTTTCATTCAACAAGGTTTCCATTGAAAGTTTCCTGTGAGTTTGGGTTGAGTGAAGGCTAAGCAAACATCTCAGCACTTGTCCCAGAAGATTTAGTACCTCCTTTGTAACACACAATGAGTTTTGTTGTTCATAGCCTCATAGTTTTGCCATGGGTTGAGTTGAACCTGCTGCTGATATTCATAGCATGCTGCTGTCATGCCAGCTTCAAAATCAAAATACTGTCTGGAACAAAGTATGGTGGGCCTAAAAGTAACATGAGTGGCTTCCTGTTCTGGTTCCTGCTTTCCATTTCCAGGTTTAGGGCGTTGGTCTTTTCCCCTGGGGTGGCATGGGATGAGGGGTGGGAGTAGGTCACTGGCTTCTGCTGCTGCTTCTGCATGTTGCTGCATTTTTCTGCAAAGCAGGCTAAGGTAATTGTGCATTGTATTATCTCATTTATAGTAAACTCATTTCAACTCAAGTCTTTATCTCAACCCAGAGGGGTTTTATTGTGTTACTTTCCCTCATGTCTGTGTTGAGGGAAAGAAGGCTGTGATAAACTAGAACAACTGTTAAACCTGAATAATTCAACCATTTGTGTTAAATAATTAATTAGGGGGAATTAGTATTTCAGAGATGTCTTGCATAAAACCTTTTCAAGCCTAGTGTACTATTGTGCTTAACTTTCATCACATACAAGTACTTACTTGATTTTATATCTATATTTTTGTACTTTACAGTCCCATCTTCACACAATCCAAATAATAAAACTGCTCATAGTCCTACAGTAGTTTTTCTGATGTCTGATAAAATGCACTATCACTGAACTTTCCCTCTCCATTCTACAAGTTCCATTATATTTTTTTTCTTTCTTGACAGCACTTACAAGCTACTTCATCTGAGGACTTTAATTACTACATGAACACCAATTAATTAATGAATCTTTGAAGCAACATTGGAAGCCAGGAATGAATTATGGAGAAATAAAGACATAGAAGAATTCTGATTTGCTGAATTTCAATATCAAATGAGGATCAGAATGAAGAACAGAATAATTTGCATCAAGACTTCTGGATGGTTTTGCAACTCATTCCTGTTCCTTACATTCCACGACTTACCACTATTTCTGTATGACATTAAAATCTTTCCTGTAAGACATGAGTCTTTGCCTGAAAAGCCTCTCAAAGGCAGCAGTCCCCAGTTGTACATAAACACTCTCCTATTGGGCCTCCTGAAACCCATCTCAATGATATTACCTTTCATGATAAATTAATTAAAAAATATTAACAGAGATGCCAGGTCTGATTCTCCTACAAAGAGCCCTTCCCACCACTTCAGCAATGTAAAACTGCTTGAAAGGAGCTGCAAACACTATTTACAACCTGCACTTGCATTGTCAAAGCCTGGTTATTAGGGAAAAGGAGAGTAAGGCTAACTAGGTATGGAATAAAAACATGCTTTTAGTTGGACTCCAACAAGATAACTGCTTGACTGCCTGCAAGGGTAACACTTGAAGTGGCCATGCTGGAAATGGCAAACTTCCTAAGACAATCCAATCACTCTTTGTTGATGCTAGCTGGAATTTTCTAAGAGCCTATACTATTTCTGAGCTCTGTTGTTGTGAGGATCCACCTCCTTACTCCCTCTGAAGTTTCCATGGTGGGAGAGAGAAATTGATTTGACAGAAGCTTCCTTTACCAGTGTAGTGATACATGTCTGTGGAAAGTCTGCAAACAGTGGACACAGGGACTTGCTACAACATTTATAATTATGATAATTAATATAATAAGCAATACATTTCAGTCAATTTTCAGCCTATTTTCCCTAAATCTGAGAATCAAGGAATCTATGAAAAACATAGCCTTCTATACAGATAGATAGATAGATATTTAACAACATAATAATTAAACTCAAATGCCATTTAACTCGTCGGTATCTCTTAAACTTCTTAGTGTTGAGGAGTAGCACAAATTTATCTTTGAGCAATGACACTCCAACCATATTATGCCATATTTGGCCTACTGAAGGCTTCAGAATTGATCCAGCTAAAATAGCATATTGAATCAGATTTGCAGATTCTGACTTAATTCTATGTTCAGACAATTGTGCAGCAGGCATCTACTACACTACTATGAAGTAAAGATAAAGGGGAACAAGCAAATATTTTACTCTTTGCTTCATTTTGACCTTTCCAGACATGTGGAGACATCCAAATCCACTACAAATCAGGGCTCCGAGTGTTTTGAAGTCATTTATCTGCAAAGAGCCTGGAGACAATTCATCATTTGTGCTTCCCAAACAGAATAAGGGGGGGGGGGGGGGGGGGGGGGGGATAAATAAATAAAACAGGAAAAAAACCCAACTACCCAGAAAAAGAGAGAGGGGGAAAAAAAAAGCCAAACCAAAACTGCTACTAGATCTTCCTGGAGCCTTCTCTTCTCCAAGCTGAACAACCCCCAATCCCTCAGCCTATCTTCATAGGAGTGTGCTGGATCTGGCTGAGATGGAGTTAATTTTCTTCACAGCAGCCTGAATGGTGCTGTGTTTTGGAATTGTAATTAAGTGTTGGTAACACAACAGTGTTTTGGCTGTTGCTGAACAGTACTTGCATGGCATTAAGGCCTTCTCTTTTGCCCATTCTGCCCTGTTAGGAAGTAGACTAGGTGTTAGCAAAAAGCTGGGAGGGGGCACAGCTGCAACAGCTGACTGCAGCTGATCAAAGTGGTATTCCATGCTGTATAACATGCTCAGCAGCAAAAAAGAAGAGGGAGTTTTGTGGGAGGTAGCTATTGCTTGGACACTGACATTGTTCAACTAATGGGAGGTAGTGAGTGATTGCCTTTGCATCACCTAAGATTTTGTCTGTTTACCTTTTATCTCTTTCTATCATTTATTAAACTCCCTTTACCTTGACCCATGAGTATTCTTGCTTTTGCTCTTCTTATTCTCTCTCCTCTCCAGTTAAGGGTGGGAAGTAAGCAAGTGGCTAGGTGGGGCTTAGCTATTTGTGGATGAGATACCAACACAACAGCATGAACTCAAGCACTGTGTGATAAGAGCACATTTGTTCCCATTGGTTTTCTGCAACAATTCAGCTTTCTGTTGGCAATATTTTACAAAAACCCTATTTAACTAGACATGTTTTTGTCTTTGCTCATTTTCCCAAGTTGATGAAGCATTCAATGCCTTACAATAATTTTCAACAGATTTCTTGAAACTATTTCATGCTACTGGCCTGAAATGTTTATAGTTCTGCAATGTGGATGATCATTTTTGGTGTTGTTAAAATCTTTTATTGATGAAAGAAAGAAAATTTTTACATTTCATCTTCATAATTTATTACTTTTTTTTTTTTTTTAGAAATCAAATAATCTTTCAAAATTACATGAGACTTACAGATCATTATATAACTTTTGAGATGCAAAATATGCAAATCTGGTTTTCTTTTATGTATAGTCCAGCATTTTGGGGAAGAAAAGATTTCTGGTAAAGTTACAGTAAAATTTTTATGCATAAGATTAAAGATATTCCTATGGAAAAGAAAATACAAGTTGGGAAAGCCTGGATTTTTTTTTTTAAGAAAATATCATCATTACATGAAAAATTAATGTGAAAAAATCATCTGAATCCATCTGAGCTTTAAACCACTTTCAAGAAAGGATTACAAGGAACTATTTCTAAGCATGTCAAGTATTTATGAAGTTCAGATTATCTACAGTCTATAACCAAGAACGGAGAAAGAGCAAAGTGCAGTGATTTACCCATGATTAATCAGGAATGTCTCTGGCAGACCTCCTTCCTCTTTCTGGTTGCGGTGGTGCCTTGGAAAAGTAGCAGGCTACACTTGCACTTCAGTTAATCATGCGGTATTTTGGGAAATTCAAACACAATATTTCATTTTTATACAAACATTCCCCAAATTAGATGTTTCACAAGCTGACAGAGGCATTATTATGCTTGCATTTATTTTCTAATACTTCACGAAATGCTTTTCCATCTGACAATGTAAAATGGATCTCACAGATAGGAACGTGCAGGCCATAATACACGTAAAGTGAACTGAGCCTTTAAACAATATTTTTGCCTGTAAAGGAAAAGAACAGCAATGGAGAGGCATAAATCAAATTGTTGGTCATGGAACTACTACAGTGAAAGGCAAAAATAACAAGATTAAAGAAACGTAGGAGGCTGCTTCTATGCATCATCAGGCTCTGCTTACTTGAAAACTAGACAATGAACAATCTTGTCATAGAGCAGGATGAAAGGATGTTGCTTTGTGCATTTATGAGCCAAATTAACTATGCAACTCCTATCTAAATCATTTGTAAAAGCTCAGTTAGATCAGTTGCTGTTTAATACTTGTTTAGGTTTGCTTCCTCGAATCACATCTTGGGAAAAGTGCAATACGGTTTAATAGAGTCTGCTCAAAATTTTGTTTGCATAAACTTCTACAATTACACTTCTTAAAGAGAAGGAAATACAGCTGACTCTGTGTGATGGTTTTAAGGCTGTGCCTTTAACTTTTCTTCACAAAATTCAAGCAGAAAGGTGAAAGACACACCACAACACTGTGTGCTATGCCAAAAGCCAGAAAAATTACGCAGAATCCCATTTGAGCTCTTTCAGTGGCCCAGAGTGAGTTTCATAATCTCTGGATATTTCAGGCATTCCACCTGCAAATCCAGAGATACTAATAGTCATCTATCCTGGAAATACCATAACACTCAAATTCTGGATTATTTTCCATGGGTTAGATTTTATAAAAAACATATGACATAACATTTAGAAAGGATTAGAGACAAAAGTCTTTATTGTCAGTGACGGTATGTGCACTGTAAAAATATACAAATGGCTTTAAATGTACAGCTATATGAAGAATGCCTCTTCAGTGCCCAAATGACTGGGAAGAAAAAAAAAAACCCAAACCAACAGCTGAAACAAAGTTCATATGAAATGGGAATATTTTAGCACATTTTTAAAACTCATGAAAACTTCATTTGAGATTAATCCAAAATGTTTCTTTCTTTTGAGAATGCCTATTCCTGTTCAACTTATGAGAAGACTTCATCCTGTTCTACATTGTGCCACATCCCACCCCACCTAGAGAGGGTGAGCCAGGCTGAGAGGTGAGAATGCTCATCTCATACCTCTGACAATTCTTACAGAAACATCTCATTAGAACATTTTGGCAAAGAGGTAACGAAATAGTTACACAAAGAAATTCACTTCTTCAGGCCTAAACCAGGACAATTGTATCTAGTGGGACTTCATCAGGAGCATCAGCATAAAATTATGATTTTGGATTCCATTTTTAGAAGCAGAATTTGCCTTTTAAAAAGGGCGACTGATGAAAGTGCTCAAGTCTGCAATGATTTCCCTGGGTAAAAAACAGCTCTGTATGATTACATAGCCTCCAACACCAAAGTTTCTTTAGAGTTATTAGCAGTTCTCCTGGCCGGCCTGCCTGTAGTTCCCTCACCATTCACCACTTGCCCATCTCCACTGTACTGAGCTTTTTTATGTTTCTGGAGACTTTGACCTGAGCCAAGAACTTACCCCATCCCCATACCCCAGACCCTGCTGCAAGACCAAGACAAATCAATCCCTATCTTTGGCTCTCTTTTATGTAAATGAACCCAGATGGAGGAGCCCAAGGCTTTTTCATTTCATATCTGTGTCACATGTCATTACAGCCACTTAATGTGATAAGTTTTCCTGGATTTCTCCTAAGCATATTCCCACAGTTCTCAACACTACGCAAATCAGCAAATGTCTAATGAAAGTTTAAAAATATTATTTACAGCTTAGTGAAACTGAGCAGCTGTTACAAATCTGTGCCTGTCTTGAAGTTCAGTGTTTCATCTTCAGGTGTCAACAAAGGGTAATGTAGTCATGTACATATATGCATAACTTTTTTCCAGTACTCTCCATTGAAAAGCCCTTTACAGCTTTCTCTATACAGAAATAATTTTTTAAGTCTGTGGAATCCCATTTGATTGTTAGGGGTGCCTGAAAGGTGATAGCACATGCTTATATGTGACTATTGAAAATGTGGTAATTAATGCTTTCCTGATTTTTAGTAAAATCAAATGGTTGTAATTTCTGCCCTTCTTCAGAGCTGAGACTGGAAGCCTGCTTTACAGCATTTGGAAGGTAATCACACACTGTTGATAATTTAAAGCAGTTTTGCCACAGGTCTGGACGTCCTTGTTCAGACGCAGACAACCAAAAATCCAGTTCTGGGCATGAAACATCTGTGTGACCTAAGTCTAGATGCTGATTCATGAAAGGAGATGATCTAACCACATTACTCACTGCCTCCAAGCAAAACAGTTTCTGTCTTTCTTCTCAGCTCCACACCCCTCCACCCCCTTGATTGCTCCGGCAGATCCTGCTGTGAGCTGATTCAACTCAATAGCCTGGCAGAAAACTAACCCATGTATAGATTTCTGTTGGGTGAATGAACTGAATCTTGCATATTGTCATGTGCAATAGAAATAAAACACCACCTACATCAGAAATTACTTTAGCAGAACAGGAAAGACCTTATCCTAAGAATAAAGCTCAAAAAAAATCAGTTATGATCCTATTTTTAGAGCTTATTTATAAATCTTAGGATAAAAGCATATCTCTGTATTTTCCCTAAAATATTCAGTTCTTACTGTGAAGCACAAGTGATTTGTCAGTCCCTGTAGAGCAGAGAAAGCTCCCACTGCCAATTTTTAATGTTCACCTCCTAGATCCAAGAGACATGGCTTTACCCTACTCCTGTAGTCCAGTGTCTTTGATGTCTTTCCTGATATTCTGCTACATTCCTTTCTAAAAGTGATTCCTTTGTATTTCATTTCCTCTCCTATTGTTAGCAACACCTTGTGGCTGAATTTCATTGAAGTGCTATTGACTACATCTTTCAGATTATAAATGACTCTTATATAAGCTAATGATCACTCCTAATAACTTTTTAATCTTTGCTTACTATAACAGCTAATTTTCAGGATTTTGTTCATTTTTTTGCAAGCCTGACAAAATATTGTAGCTAAATATACTATTCATCAAATTACAGGTTCTATGGTCAATATAAATTTGTGTCTAATCCCTCAAAAAGTTTTTAGTTCTCATATAAAATTCACAGACCTCCTACACAAAGATAGTGAGACCTAGTCCTAATTTAAAATGTCTGAAATTATGTATGTATGTAGATGTCTATGTTTGAGCCACATATCTTTGGATTGCTTCCATAGAATCAGTCACAAAATATATCTGGTTGGAAAAGACCTCAAAGGTCATCCAGTCCAACCCTTGACCCAGCACTGAAGGATCAACACTAAACCATGTCCCTAAGTGCCAGGTCCACACACTGCTTAAACACCCCCAGGGAAGGAGAAACAACCATCACCCTGGGCAGACCATTCCAGTGTTTGATAACCCTTTCAGCAAAGAAATAATTTCTAATATTCAGCCTAAACCTCCCCTGGTACAGCTTATAAACAGTCCTCTAGTCCTGTTGCTTGTCATCATGGAGAAGAGGCTGAGCCCCTCCTTGTTCCAGCTTCCCTTCAGGTAGTTTTAGAGAGCAATAAGGTTCTTCCCTCAGCCTCTTCTTCTCTAGGCTGAACAAACCCAGCTTCCTCAGATGATCCTCTGAGTGAGACAATTTGTACTGCATTAATCAAAACCACTTTGTTTTACATTTTGCTGAAAAACTGAAATATCAAATGATAGCACAGCTCTGATTTTTCATTCCTATGTTCCTTCTACAAGCTTTTATGTTGTTATTTAATCTTAAAAATCCTAATTCTGAAGAAATTCATTGTCAGAGACAGGTAAATCAAAATATTGGTGTTTAACAGAAAATATATTCTAGCAAGATATAATCTTTACTGTGAAACATGTGCCAAATGTTTACTCTGTACATTCAGTTTAAGACAGTATTTAAGTGGTCCTGAAAGGTAAGGTAACCTTCCTGGTTTTGCTATATAATGTTTATCCTCATCAGTAAAAGGCTAGCTCTTAAAGCCTTCAAAAATAGTAATTTTCATCTACCTGGTATCTTTTGAAAGAGAAAGATTTAACCACCATAAATAATGTCAGCCTAAATGCCTAAAAGAGCAGTTCAGACACTCAAGGGATTTCATACTGTTAAAACGAAAAGGAACATCTGTTTTTATCAGGATAGTGTTCATGAGTGCACCTTCTGAGAAGCAAAAATACTCAAAGGCTCACACTGAATTAATTCAAAAAGAAACAACCAGATGTGCTCAGCCATTATTCTGAACAGAACTTGTATGATCTATGATTAACAACATATATTCCAACTATAGAATTCCACATTATATGTATCATTATTATAAACACATGTGGGCTAATGTGAGCTGAAAGAAGTGGTCATACTATTAATTGCTAATGGAAAGGCTTTCAAAAGCATATGTGTTTCTAATAATGTAAAACAACCATGCCATGGAATTTTTAAAAGTAGTTTATGTACTTGAAGGCATTCAAGGGATTATAACAGTTCTTCAATTTGCCTGTTCCTCTTTTCAGGAACCTGGGATGGCCTTGGGCAGAAATTTAAAGCCTTCAAATCTTTAGAAGGAGACCAAGACTGCCTGTATACAATTGTGGATAAATTCTTCTCAGATGTTGAACCTCTCATAGCAGGAACAGATTGCACTAATTGCCCCTGGTGGGAGAAAAATTTTCAAGGTAAAAGTACATTTAAAATTAAATTTCAGATTGGAATGCACAATCAAAACTTTTATGTTTTCTACCGTGAAAAGCTTTACACCACTGAAAAACTTTAGCCTGATAATGACAAAATATTACTTCTTGACATGTTGAAGGGCTCCTTAATCACATATTTTGTACTGCTGCACCTTGGTCTTCCTGACCTCATCCCTACATAACTGGGCATTGTCCCTACACTTTTCCCAGGATGCCTGTCCCTTCTTCCATTCCCTGTGTAGTCCCAACTTGCCCTTTAGCTTGACCAGTAGGTCACAACTCAGCCATGGTGGTCTCTTGCCTTTGTTGCCTGATTTCTTGTGCTCTATGGAAAGCATCCTTAAAGATCTGCCAGCTCTGTTCCATACCCTTGTCTCTGAGGGCCATTTCCCATAGGGTCCTATTTACTAACTCCTTGAAGAGCTGATGACTTCACTTGCATTTGTGACCAACAGGTCCAGTAACACATCCCCTTGTGTATGGCTGTTAATTTCTTGTCTTAAGAAATTGTTATCTAGGCACTCCAGGAATCTCCTGGATTGCCTACAGCCAGCCATGCTATTTATAATATAGCTCTTAATGGTAACAGAAAAAGGAAAAGATAAAACATATTTTCTCATACTCACAATAGCTCAGTAGTCACCAGTTCTTTTAGGATTAAATCACCTAAATAATACCATATTGTGAAATATATTCTGATACATATCATACAATTTAGTAATATGTATCTATTACATACATACTTATGAGATAAACACAGAATCACAGAATCATTCAGGCCAGAAAAGACCCTTAGAATCATGGAGTCCAACCACTAACCCTACTCTGTGAAGTTCACCTCTAAACCATATCCTCAAGCACCACATCTAAATGACCTTTAAACACATCCAGGGTTGGTGACTCAATCACCTCCCTGGGCAGCCTATTCCACTGTTTGACTACACTTCAGCAAAAAAATGTTTCCTAGTGTCCTGCCTAAACCCAGCCTGTTGCAGTTGGAGGCCATTCCCTCTTGCTCCATTGCTAATTTCTTGTTGAGAAGAGACCAGCACCAACCTTCCTACAACAACTTTTCAGGTAGTTGTAGAGAGCAATGAGGTCTCCCCTTCACTTCCTCTTTTTCAAAGTGAACAGCCCCAGCTCCTTCAGTCACTCTTCATATGATTTATTCTCCAGGCCCTTCACTACCTTCATTGCCCTCCTCTGTACTCACTTCAGCACCTTGATCTCTCTCTTGTATTGAGATGCCCTAAAGTGGACACAATACTTGAGGTGTGGCCTCACCAGTGTTGAGTACAGGGGGGAAATCACCACCGTACTCCTGCTGGATGCAGTATTTTTAATACAAGTCAGGTGGTGTTGTCTTTCTTCACCACCAGGCACACTGCTGGCTCAGGTTCAGCTGCCTGTCAAACTCAAATGTAACTTTGCAAGCCCTGCAAATGCTTTTTACAAAAAACCTGTGACTCTACTACAATGCTGCTTTTTCCACGTGCATGCATTAATTTCATTCTGTCTTTTTTAATTCTGTGTGAGGAAAAAATATTGCATACTTTTTACTCATTTCAGTAACAGATGGGCAACATTACCTTTCATTTCTTACCTATGCATGGTCATCCTGTGCTGGTTGCATATTTGCTGCAGCCTTACACTCCGCAAAACAAGAATATTTACTGAAATTGCTCTTATAAACTAAAGAAGTGTTACAGCACCTCAGATAAGATATTCTGAAGATGTTTGCATTACCACAGCTTAATTTCAAAAAAGTTGCCAGAAGAACAACCAGAAATCTTGATGATAAAACATAAATTTATGGCAACTTTAACAGAAATTGTACAGCATAAGTATCCCATAATGGTAAGTTTCTTTAGGAGACCAGTGTGAATGAGGATTCCAAATTGCATGTGGACTTTCTACAGGAATATCGTCTGCTCATCAGCTGAACTAATTTGAAATAGTTTCCTGTCCCAAAAGGAGTCACTGAGCTTCTCATGAGCATACCTTGCCAGAACAGACACACAGCTTCCAGTATCCCACTAACCCAGTTAGTATTAGCTCAAGTTCCCCTGCAGTATTACTGCACACAAAGTTTCAAAATCCCTCCTCTAAAGTCTCAGTAAAGACCTATGCCTTTTTTTATTCAGTTGTGTTAGTCTGAAACTGCAGAATGACAAAGTGCTTCGTGTGCTCCTTTGTCTACAGCCATTGCTAGTGAAGGTAACTGAAACATTCCAGCTTTTCAGTGAGATGCTGAGAGACGTTCAGCAGCCCTGGGACTATAGATGGCATCAGCAGCCACCTGTCATTTCTTGAACACACACTGCGTCTCAAAAAGCAGCTAAGCTGCCGCTTGAATACTGAGTCCTGTGGTTGAGACATGTATGGATCTTGGGTTTGTCTTTACATGAAGGGGTTAATTTCCACCAGCAAAATGGATATTTGAAACATTAAGCTTCAGAATTTCCATGTAGCTTTTCACTATTTGAGGAATAATCCAATGCCAAATCCAAAAGATTTTGTTATGTGAGGATATTTGTTCTCATCAGTTCCTAACCTTTCTCCTGGCAAACAGTGGCAGTAGTCCTATAGGACAAAATTCTCTGCTGTTACACCACCAGCACTGCATTGAAAGGTTGCTAGGGTACCAGCAAATGATAACTTGGCCTTTTCTACTAAGCTTAATGAAAATGGCAACATTAACCCTCCTTACATAAGGCATTTAACTTTGTGCCTAAGGTGGGAGCGGGGGAGTGAGGGAGGTTCCTAAGGTGGTTGTTCTCAAATTACTCTCTAAAGGCTACGTTTCTACAAAGGGACCTGGGGTCCTAACACAGGCATCCAAGTCAAAGCTGTAAAATTATCTTCTAGCCCCAGTATATCAAATTTTTTCTGCACTTTGTAACTTTAGGCTGTATGCGACATTGTGCTCAGAGCTGCAGCCATCAGTTGCACATAGTGTATCACTCATGAATATTCCTGCTGCCTTGGTAAAATACAGTGATCTATAATTGTGTTGTGAGGACTGTAATTAGCCATAAACCAATGCCAGGAAATCATGTAGGTGAATTACAGTTTATAGAATTACAGGGCCTGATCTTTACACCATTTGATTTTGTAGGAACAGAGACATGAAGTAGTTGCAGCTCCACTCCTCACACTCCACTGAGTGGGGAGGAAATTAAATCTTATTCCATCTCCAATTGGGAATTGTTGCTGCTCACCTATAGAGGTGAAGAATGTTATAACCCAACAATAACTTAAAAGTAGGATGTTTCCAGGGACTTGGGTGCAAGAGGGAATTAAATGTGAGGGTGCCACATTCCAAGCAAGTGCTAAGATACAGCACAAGAACAGCAGCATAATACTGAAGACTCAAGTTTTAAAAGAAGCAACTGTTCCTGCTTCAGCTTTAGAAAGAAAGAGGTGCCATCCCTGCTGAAGGACTCAGAGTCCCAAGTGGAGAGAAGCACTTATCTGCTACACTGGATGAGGCACTTCTGCCCTGGGGATATTTAATACATATCCTATTTTGAGTGACCTTAGGTGGCTTCCCAGGCAGTGCACTGTGTTTTAGCTGCTCTTATTTTTGGACAGTTTTGGGCACCACTTTTCCTTTCCAGGCACTTTACGGGGATGTGAAGCATATAGGTAAGTATGGAGGATTTCACTACACCGGTGAACCTGCTCTAGGTGAACCTGCTCTGGAGAGCTGGAGAGGGGGTGGACTACATCTCCAGAGGTCCCTTCCGACCCGTATTATTCTGTGATTCTGTGAAGCAACTAAACGTTTGACAACCCCAGCACCGGAAATCAATTCATCTGGAGCTTTAGAAGAAAGAGCAGCTCAGACAGGGTGGGGATGCTGGAGAACCCCGCGGCACCAAGCCTTCAAGTGGCACCACAGCCAGACGAAGCAGGCCCTGCACAGCGCGGAATGGACTCTGCCGGGGTCCTCCTACCCCTCCCCCTGGCGATGCTCCTCTCCGGTCTCACTGAGCACGCCTCTGTGCGCCTCCCCGGGGCTGTTCCTGACGCTCGTTTCATCACCGTCCTGCCCTGCATGGCCCTGGAGCCGCCGGCTGCACGCCCTGCCCTTGGTCTCCCGCTGCCGGGGGCCAGCCGCCGCCGGGATGCTGCTGGCAGGAGCAGCGCGGGTGCTGCTGTCGGGCTTCTCCCGGGGACCGCTCCCGCCCGCTCCGCTCGCAGAGCAGCGGTTCCCGGCCGCCCTCGGCAGCTCCCTGGGGAGCTCCCGGGGAGTCCTGACAGGAGCAGAGAGACCCACCACCAGCAGCCCTCGTTGGTTCCCTCACGGGAAACCCGGACATCAGCACAGACCCGCCGCGGGCCACCAGCTCTTCCGGCCTGGGGCGCCCGCTCCACGCCGCCACGGAGCGGGGCTGGCGCCATGCTGGGGCAGCGGGCGGTGGTGTCAGCCGCGAGCGGGCTGTGTTTCTCTCTGCGCTCTCCTGCAGAGCAACCAAGAGCAGGTTCGGTGTCTGACAGCAGTGAGCCAGCGCTGCAAGCAGCAACGGCACCAGCAGCCCACGCAAGAAACCCACAAAGCAAATTTGAGGGCTCATTGTGGGGAACGCAAGTGCTAAGAGTCACCGAGGCACCCTTTTGTCGGCTCCACAGGGAATCTTGAGAAGTTTGCTGCCATCCAGGACTAAGGTTTGGTATGTCGGTGACAGGGTGCCACGATTTTTTATAAACATGGACTGCCAACCACCGCTGCTCTTTCATATGGGCATAAATGATGCAGTAAGACAGAAACTAGGTAGAATTTAAAAAGCCTGTGAAGCTCTGGGGATGTGACTGAAAGGAATGAGTTCTCATCTTCTGTTTCTACCAGTTACAGGAAAAGGTGCAGGCAGGAGCTGATACATGATGCAAATCCACACGGCTATATGGCTGGTGCTGTTGTCAGAGTTTTGTCTTTTATACAGCAAAATTATAGAGTCATTTTATCTGGAAAAGACCTTTAAGATCATTGAGTCCAAACATTTTTTAACTACCAAGTCTGGTGATAAACTATGTCCCTTAGTATCACATCTATGCATCTTTTAAATGGGGCACTCCTTGATGACTCTAATCTGCTAGGGAGAGGTAGGGTTCACCTGAGAAGAAAAGGAAATGAATCTTTGTCAACAGGTTAACAAACGTGGTGAAAGGAGCTTTAAACTGGTAAACCAGGGGGGTGCTGTCCACAGGGCTGACACCTGTGAAATTGAAAGCAATAGGGTAAAAAGCTAAGACACCCCAGTGGCGATGAATGCCATCTCAGTGGGAATAGAGATTGGAAATCAGTGCAGCAGCAAAAATTCAAGAGTTATTGATATGTTAGAAACCACAGAAGCACCTGAAAACAGCCATACAGGAGCTGGGATTTCTTCCCCCAAGGGTGAATGGCCCAACTGCAGTGCATATACACCAATACAAACAGCATGTGAGTGTATCTCACCAGGGCTGAGCAAAGGGGAAGGATCACCTCCATTGACTTGTTGGCAGTTCTCTGCCTCAATGGGGCCTGGGAAGCTGGTGGCTTTCTTTGCCTTAGGGGCACATTGCTGGCTTATAGTCAACTTGGTGTCAATCAAGACCTACAGGTCCTTTCCTACAAAGTTTCCTTACAGCCAGCTGGCCCCATCCTGCCCTTGTTGCCAGTGGCAAAACTTGGTATCTTTTAACAAGGTTACTTTTGGCCCATTTCTCCAGCTTGTTGGAGAGGAGGACCTTCTGAATGGCAGCATGTTTCTCAGTCACTCTTTCCAGTTTTGTATCATCTGCAGACATGCTGAGAGTCCATTCTCCTTGCACAACCAAGCCAGTCATCTCATCAGAGAAGGCTGTCAGGCTGAACAGTCGATTTCCCCTTTATAAATCCACACTGACTATCCTCAGCCACCTTCTTGCCCTTAATATGTTTGGAAATGGTTTCTGATAGGTTGTCACAGTACTGGAACATTTTATCAGAGGAAACTGCAGAATTGCCACTCCTGAATATGGCTGAATGTAGTTCTCCTTCATAGTACTAAAATAATAATGAAACTGAAGGCTGAAACGCATCATGTCGCAGTTCAGACTGATGGTCTGTCACAGATGTTCTTGCACCTCAGGTGGGATGTACTTATGCAGGTCTCCTGGTGCTTGGATTGATCATAAGCACTTCACTACCAGTGCAGAGTATTTGATTTAAAAAACATATCTGTGAATATGAAAGTGAATAATCTTAAGTGTAAATGCATAGAAGAAGTCATTCCATCATGGGGGGTGAGTTAGTTGTTTTGCTAATCCAGAATATAATTATAATTGATTATCTAAACTCTTTCAGTCAGGAACTATGTTTTCTTTTTTGCTTTAATACATGATTTTTTCCAAAAAACACAAGAGTTGTGGCTGGCTAAAATATTTTTTTTAGTGTGCAAAGTGGAGTAGTCTTTTGTAGAAGACCTTTTTAAGAAGGTTTGAAGGTTTGGGTTCTTTAGAAGCTGCTTTTTAAGACAGCTGTTGATAAACCATAATACATGGGATGAAGATTGATGAAGATGGCCTATAAATACAAATAAATAAATAAACTGCAATTGTGAAATTAGATAGGCCTCTAGGGAATAGAATTTAATTTTCAGCCATTGCTTTCACACAAGAACAGCAATGCCTGGACTTGAGGAGTTCCAGGGAAGGGTCATCCACAACCTCACTGGGCAACCTGTTCCAGTGTCTCACTACTATCAGAGTAAAGAATTTATTCCTTGCATCTAATCTGAATCCATCCTCTCTCAGTTTGAAAACACATTAGCCTTAATCCTATCACTATTCCCTGATAAAGAGTCCCTCCATGTTGTTCCTGTAGGCCCCCTTTAAGTACTGGAAGATTCCTATAACGTCTCTCCAGAGCCTTCTCTAGGCTAAATAATCCCAACTCTCACATCCTGTCCTCCTAGGGAAGGTGCTCCAGCCCTCACATCATCTTTGTGGTCCTCCTCTGGACTCACTTGAGTAGGTCCATATCTTATGTTGCGTGCCTCAGAGCTGGATGCAATACTCAAGGTGACATCTTACCAGAGTGGAACAGAGGGAGAGAATCCTTCAACCTGAGGTTATTCTCTTTATCCATGGCCACTAACTCTTTATTTGATATGATCCTGAGTGGCCCCTGAAGTCTTAAAACGTGATGGATTATCATCCACTTTCTAGACATAGCAAAAATTTTCTAAGTGAACAACTGAACACCATATTTAAATAATTTAGGTATTTCATCTTAGCATTCCTCTTTATCTCTTGGACATGTGAACTCTAGCACTGGTGATTAGTTACTTCTTATCTTATTTGCTGTCTCCATAAGATCAGCCAACACCTTGATATGAAACAGATCCACTGACATACTGCCTGCAGTGAACGGCAAATTTTTTCATCTCCTTGGCCAGGAATACAAATGCTAAAACCACATTTCCTACCTCTCCCTCTCTTAGCTTTAGCTTCTTTGTGCACTGTTTTGACACACTGATCATCTGTTCATGTGAGATTGAGAGACATATTCTTTTCATCTCTCCTAAGCAGCTCCAAAGACTCTTTTTGTGATCCATTGTACATTTCTATTTAGTCAGATTTTTCCATCATCTTGACACAAATTTAAATTTTTGAAAGATGTCTTCTTGCTTTTAACAGTCATTCTTATTTTACTGTATGAAGAAATTCGTGACATTTTCAAGACTTCCTTCAGTTATGCATCCCTGATTTTTCATATTCTGTATTTTACAAGTGAAGGCATTTTTTCCATTAACTTTAATGCAAAACTAGTTTGCCAGCTCACCCCTCAAATCTGAAGCACCCATACATGGTGAATCCAAACATTAACTAAAGTTACATGACTTTGATAGAAAGACTGCAGCACAGATTCTCTTGGATTAAGCATGAGCGCAGATACGGTTTGACTTTATTAACTAGAAATAACAGAGATACAGTTTGCATACTGAAGACAATTCAAGAAAATACATTAACATATATTCACTGAAGTCAGCTAGTGTCTTAGGCCAGAAGTCTCTGGTTCCTCTTCACAAAATTGATTACAAATAAAAGAATTGCTTGATCAGCTGATCTGCAAACACTTACTGTGACTCGTTAATGAGCCAACATGAAGGCATTAGTGTGCACATTGTCCGTTTAGACATGGGCAAAGTACACACAATCCTTGGATCTTTAGCTGGCCAAAGAAATCATTTCAAGAGCTATGTGACCAACTAGATAGAGGAGGTGTAAGCCTGCTACACACAGGTAAAGTAACTCTGTGATGTTATGGCCATCAGGGAGTTTGTACCAAAATGAATCAAGTTTTAGGACAGGAACGGCATATGTTGAAATGCATAGCCAGAGAAATGCAATGGAGAGCCACAAGGATGATTAGGGGACTTGAGCATCTCCCCTATGAAGAGAGACTGAGATCCCTGGGGCTGTTTAGTCTGGAGAAGACTAAACAGAAGACTGAGAGGGGATCTGAACAATGTCTATAAATATCTGAGGGGTGGGTGTCAGGTGGGGGGGGGCAGGCTCTTTTCAGTGGTTCAAGTGATAAGACAAGGAACAATGGGTTCAAACTCGAACCTCGAACATAGAAGATTTCACCTCAACATGAGGAGAAACTTCCTTACAGTGAGGGTGACAGAGCACTGGAACAGGCTGCCCAGGGAGGTTGTGGAGTCTCCTTCTCCGGAGACTTTCAAAACCCACCTGTGTGGACCACCCTAAGTGATCCTGCTCTGGCAGGGGGCCTGGACATGATGATCTCTTGAGGTCCTTTCCAACCTCTGATATACTGTGGTACTGTGTAACACAGTTATGTGCAAATACTTGTCGGGAGGGGAGAGAAGGATTTGCTAAGAAAGAATGTGCTATTGAATGGAAAAAATTAGAACATGCTCTAATGCACAATGTAATACTACTAGAGGTACACAACCAGATTAATCTGAGTTCTTGTTTAGGTAATTTTTTTTCTAGACAAAAGAAACATTGTAGCTGTGATTTATCCAGAAGTTCAGATAAGTATCTGATAGACTAGAAATGAGGGCAAAAATAGTTAAGTTGGAAAAAATTAGGTTTGCTATAAGAACTAAAGAAGAGATAAAAGACTGAGACGCTAACTGGATTAAGTTACTAATTAAGTCAGTGTAGGCCTTTGAAATAATTTTTACCAGCTTTTATGTTGGCTTAAAATTTGTGCCCCTGAAATTTCCTGATAAGAAAGTTACGTGACGCTAAGGGGGAAAAGTCCTGGAATGACAGCTACAGGAAAAACAAGTACTTTGAAGATGAGGGTATTAGGAGTGGGATGAAATATTTCTCTATAACATCCAAATCATGAACAGAAAGATTAATAAATGTGATTTTTACTGCAACAGGGGAAGTCAGATGGAATTTGTCAAGTAGGGGAGACTTAACTGTCTAAATCAAATCTTAGTATGATGGTGAATTGCTGAAGAAATATAATTCTAGACTATAGCAGTCAAAAGTCTTTACTAGAGAGAAGTGAAGGTACAAATAACTAAGTCATCATGGGTTCAGTTCAGTTTCCTAAATTCAAGGAGTACTTGTGATGCACTGAGGTATCTGAGACTTCTTCATGAAGATGACATATTTGATAACAGATCATGCCTGACCTATAAATGGCAATGGGAAGCAAAATAAGACATCCCCTCATATTGCAATTGTCACAGATGTTTAAGCAACACCCTGGGTTTTATATCTTTTTAGCTTCATTGACTACAATAGGGAAAAGAAAGGGAATGGAGTGCAGCAGCAGAACATGTGTCTTCAACTAGATCTTGCAGAAATAGGGAAAATATTTAGGCTTGCAGCTTTTCAAGCAATTTGTTTTATTCCCATGCAACAAAACATTTTACTTTTCTCAAAGTAAAACTTTCTTCTAAAAGCAAAATCCGCAATGTATAATGTGTCTTGTCAAAATATTTTTGGCTGTACTCAAATGAAACTGCATCTTCTCAGGGGCACTGTCCATCCCATTAGGAAGTAAAAAACAGTCAAAGCTCATGAATGCTGCTTTGATGTTTATTTTAATAAATGGAGATATGCCAAAATGAATTGAAATACGCTTTATATGGTGCTTCGTGAGCTGGTTGCATGAGCTCATGAAAGCTTCACTCAGACTTTTGCAAGAGCATGGGAAAGAGAATACAAATCTCCTAAGCATCCCCAAGATTTAACTTCCAAATGTGAGTAATGTCCACCAGGCATGTTCATACTCAACCACCACAAGCACAGGCTGTTTATTTACACACCCAAATGAAAACTGCTGTCATCAGGTTACCTGTCTTTTCTTTTGTCAAGTCTTCTCACATCTAAAATATGGAATTCAGTGAGTTTATACAGTTGTGTTTCTAATACAATTTCTTGGGAGGAAAGCAAAAATAAAGAACATCCACAGGGGAGCCAGCTTCTCACTTAGATACATGCTGATGTTTGGCATAGCAGATCAGCCTTACTTAGGTGTCTTCTAGCCTGTATTGGCTATTCTAGGCCTTTAATGACACATCTCCTAAGGTCAGAAGTACTTTTCATTGCCAGAGAATCTCATGCTTGCTATGTTTATGGACTGTGATGTGGAAGGAAAAGACAGGGTCCATATTCAGTGATCATATTGTTTCACTTATTTGAAAGTTTGCTTTGGAGCAGCAGCTATACTTTCTCCTGTTTTTCAAACCTAGTGTGATCCTGATAAAGGTCAGCTGACTGCAGCTGGCCTGTAAAAAGGCCACTCCTTGTGTCAATATACAAAAAATTCCTCTCCACTTCTCACTTTTTCCAGAGCCAGCGAAAATCTGCATATGAGTTCATGAGCTTCCTTCAGACTCCTCTTGTTTCTGGAGAAAACATTCCTCAGTCCAAGGATCACATTGTAATAGTGAGAATGTTAAAAATGGAAAATATGGAAGACAAGAAAAAAAATCTGTTTTAAGTATTGATTGCAATATGAACCTATTATCTCAAATTAATAATGAATTCTGGTCACCACAGGTTGTACAGAGCCACCACAAACTTCTAATGTTTTAACGAAGAACTTCCAGAAGAGGAGATATACAAGCTGGAGAGAGAAAAGCCCAGCACTTAGTTTTGACTGGTTCAGTTTCAATAGATAGTAATAGGTGACTCTCTTCTGAGAAGCATGGCGGGGCATCCATTTGTCAGCCTGACCCATTCTCTAGAGAGATTTGCTCCTTATCAGGTTTGCTTTCTTATCATCCATCAGTAATGCCACCTGGAGATTATCAATCCTTGTACATCCCACGACTATTATCCACTGCTCTGTTTCACATGGGCACCAGCGATATAGCCAAGAACAATCTGAGGATGAAATCCAGCTCAGAAGTCATGTGTCCTGACAATGAGGAGACAAAAATGTCAGGTGGCATGCATGTTTGAAAAAGGTAATGCTGAACACTTCTTGCACAAAAAAAAGGAGGCCTGCAATGGGTGGAAGCAAGGATAGATATCCTAGGAGGAATATAGACAAATTGTCTGAGTTTCCAGAGACCAGGTCAGGAAAGCTAAAGCCCTGATAGGATTACATCTGGCTAGGGAGATCAAGGGCAACAAGAAAAAACTTCTACAGGTATGTCAACAATAAAAGAAAGACTGGGGAAGAGGTAGGCATCTCTAGAAAGAAACAGGGGACCTAGTCACCCAGGATAAGGGGAAGGCTGAGGTGCTCAATAAAGCTTCTGCCTCCATCTTCACAGCAAGGGGTCTAACTGCACCGTCCAAGTTACAGAAGGTAAAAGCAAGAACTGGGAAAATGAAAAACCTCCCACTGTAAGTGAAGATCAAGTTTTAAGACCACCTAAAGAATCTGAAGGTGCCCAAGTATATGGGATCTGATGAGATAGCAATCTATGATGTCATAACTGAATGGGTAGATGCATGGAGACCAGTGGATATAGTCTGCCTTGACCTTAGCAAGGCTTTTGATGCTGTCTCCCATAACGTCCTTGTGGGCAAGCTCAGGAGGACTGGTAAAAGGATCAGGAGCTCAGGTTGTGTTCTCCTCCATCCCCCTGACATCAGCGATGGACATGGGAATGTGTAGGAAGAGCCAGCAGATCAATTCATGGCTCCAGGGCTGATGCCATCAGCAGGGCTTTGTGTTTTACCATCCCAGCTCAGTATACAGGGCTCCAGACCTGCAAGCCACAAACGGGTTACACTCGTCCCAGGGAGATACGGATAAAGCAACCAGCAACAGAACAAGAGGACACAGTCTCAAGATGTGCAAGGGGAAGTTTAGGCTTGATCTTAGTAAAAAGTTCTTCACAGAGTGATTGCCCATTGGAATGGGCTGCCCAGGCAGATGATGGGATCAATGTCCCTGGAGGTGTTCAAGAAAAGACTGGATGAGGCATTTAGTGCCATGGTTTGGTTGATTACGTAGGGTTGGATGATTGGTTGGACCTGATGATCTTGGAGGTCTTTTCCAACCTGATTGATTCTGTGTGATTCTGTGTGTGAATCTGGGGCAGGAGTTGACAGGGCTAATTGATAGGGCTTTAAAATAGATTTGAAGAGGGAAGAGGTTAATAATCTCCTGCCTGCCACAATGGGGCAGCACAGCAGGGGCAGAGGGATGGAGTGCTAGCAAGGGCTCTCAACTTGTTGCCCTGAGGCAAGCCAGGGACAATGCACCAAGACAGCCCAAGGGAATCAAGGGGGGTTTGCCTAAGAAGGTGACCACAGCCAGCCCAGCTGAAGTGCCTCTATGCAAATGCACACAGCTTGGGCAATAAATAGGATGAATTAAGGGCCACTGTGCTGCTGGAAAGCCATGACATAGTGGCTATTGCTGAAACTTGGTGGGATGGTTCCCCTGACTGGAATGTAGGGATAGATGGGTACAAGCTCTTTAGGAAGGGCAGGCAAGGTAAGAGGGAAGGAGTTGTTGCCCTCTCATGGAGTTCAACAAAGCCAAGTGTAACATCCTGCAGCTGTGTCAGAGCAATCCCAAGTACAAATACAGGCTGGATAATGCAAGGATAGAGAGCAGTCCTGAGAAGGACTTGGGAATGCTGGTTGATGAGAAGCTAATCATGAGCTGGCAATGTGTGCTTGCAGCCCAGAAAGCCAAGCATATCCCAGGCTGTATCAAAAGAAGTGTGGCCAGCAGATTGAGAGAAGTAATTCTGCCACTCTGCTTTTGTGAGAGTGAAGTACCTGGAGTACTGTGCCTAGCTCTGGAGCCCCAACACAAGTAGGACATGGAACTGTTAGAGAGGGTCCAGAGAGGGGCTACAAAGATAATCAGAGGGCTGGAGCACCTCTCCTATAAATGTATGTTGAGATAGTTGGAGTTGTTCAGGCTGGAGAAGAGAAGGCTCTGGGAACACCTTATAGCAGCCTTCCAGTATTTGAAGGAGACCTACCTATAGGATAGCTGGAGAGGGACTTTTTACAAAGGCACATAGTGATAGAATGAGGAGTAATGGCTTCATACTGGAATAAGATAGATTTAGATTAGACAGTAGGAAGAAATTCTTCCCCATGAGGGCAAGTAAGACACTGGAACATGTTGCTCAGAGAAGTTGTGGAAGCTGCAACTCTGGAGATGTTCAAAACCATGTTGGATGGGACCCTCAGTAACCTGGTCTAGTAGGAGGAGTCCCTGCCCATGGCTTGGGAGTTGCAACCTGATGATCTTTAAGGTCTGTTTCAACCCAAACCATTCTATGATTCTATGAATTGCCATAGTTTTTATCTTACTTAAATGATCTCGGTTTTGTGGTCGTGCCTCAAAGCAACTAGAACAAAAGCTTACTGTGCTGGAAAGCATGCCTGAAAGGCTGGTGGAAGGATGCTGACATCAAGAAAGTGGGAAGAAGGGAGGGTGAAGACAAAGTTGCCAAAAGGGAAATGAAAATCTATCTGCTATTGCAGAAAAAATTCTGATGACTCCCACATACTCACTGATTTATGTTCATGACAAAACCCCAACCAAATAAACCCCAAAACCTCCACCACCACCACATTCAGACAGGAAAATCATTGAATCATAGAATCAGCCAGGTTGGAAGAGATCTCCAAGGTCATCCAGTCCAACCTATCACCCAGCCCTATCCAATCAACTAGACCATGGCACCAAGTGTCTCATCCAGTCTTTTCTTGAACACCTCCAGGGACAGCAACTCCACCACTTCCCTGGGCAGCCCATTCCAATGGCAAATTACTCTCTCTGTGAAGAACTTCCTCCTAATATCTAGCCTGTACCTCCCCTGGCACAACTTGAGACAGGAAAAGGTGAATGGGGACAAGAAAGGATGAAAAAGGCTCCCTTGTGCAGTTATTTGTCTGAGGAAATCTAGAAGTAATTATATTTTAATTGGACACAATCTTATTGGAACAGGGACTAGCTAATATAGCAAATTAAATAAATATAATCAAACTACTTCCTAATTACCTTCCTACAATCTTAATAAGGAATTCACAGTCAAATTAGGGTGTTTCAGGCAATTACATTAAAGACTTCCCAATTCAGAAAAGAATCCAGCTGGCACTTGAAAAGCAATATTGGCTTTGCAGCACAAAATGTAACCTTGCTCCTGGTTTTCTTCTGCGTTTGTGTTTGTTTTTTTTTTTTAAGAGGCAGGGATTAGGGAAGATCCTACATCAGTACTTACTAGAGCATGATACCATTATAACTGTACATGCTCTGTGTCCTGAAAAAAACCCTACATACAGGCAGGGTATGATAAAATGCAAGTAATGTTTTTGCACATTCATTTTTCAGTCTGTAACTAAAGCTTAGACAGGATGGAGGAGGAGCATTCTTGATAAATGTCAGCCTAGGATATTTAGAATTGGCTAAATCAGCCTCAGAGAAGTGGCTGTTGAAGTTGTGGAGGATAGAAAAAGAGGGCAAACACAAGACCTGTCCTTAAAGAGGAACAGTTAAGGGGTTGTAAACTATTCCACCAAAATGATCCTTAAAATTCTGCTAAAAAATATTAAATAAGAACTTGAGTGAAAGTTTTTATGAACAAATACACGCAAACTGGCCTGGCTTTTCCTGTGACTGCCTAATAGGAAGAAGCAATTGCTTTGACACAAGCCCTTGAAGTGTTTGTCAAGTATCATGTGTAATTTCATAAGCAAAAAAGGAATAGGCTGTCTTTTTCTAAAACATGAGAAAAGTATCTTGGGTTGGATGTAACATTAGTTAGAAAACTTCAGATAGTTGTGATCTGTTGTTGATTATCAAAATGGAAAGATGCACTATTCAGCAGAGATATGCCCTGGATCAAGTGCTGTTCAATAACCCCACTTATCACTTGGGTGACTGAACAGAAAGTACAAGCTACTAAATTTGTGGATAACAAGAGTCTGAGAAAAAAAGACTGCCTTGGGGACAGAATTGCAATACAAAAGGAGCTACTGTGAAGGGGTCTGAAAAACAAGGAAAAAATTCAACTGGGATATGTACAAGATATTTGTGTAAGGTTATTGATGCCTAGGGAAACAATTAATTAGAAATACTCTGTTAGAAACTCAAGACATCATGGGAGATTAGAAGCTGAAAAGCAATTAGGACTACCTTAAAGTAAAAGAGTGTGTGTATTAGAATATGACCTGCAAGATGCACAAAGCAGTCCTTACTCTCTGCACACCACTGCTAAAGCTTTTGCTCTGATACTATGCCTAGTTTTGGGCACTACACTATAAGGAAAACCACTGATTTCTAGGCACAGTCCAGAGAAAAAAACTGACCAATTAATTCCCATCTTGGTTATTTACAGCAAATTGTAACTAAGAGTAATTTAGACTGAGCTAAGAGCTGTTCCTTACAGCTGAGAAGAGCACTGAAAGTACCAGATTTCCTGTTGTGAAACCGAGAATGATTGAAGTGACATGACAGATTCCTGTACTGCCCCAGTAAGTGCAAAAGACTGTCATGCTATAGAAAAGGTGCTTTAATGGACAGAATATCAGTAGTGAAGCTTGTAATAAATCATGAAGTAACAGAGAGCATTGAAGCACACAGAATTTTGGTACTAGACTGAAATTCACTCAGGACCCTTTACCACTACCTACATAAAACAATTACCTCAGTATAAGGCCCAAGATGAGACTAGCTGTGCTATGTACTATTATCTTATAATCAATTATACCAGGTAGAGGTGAGTTAAATGTAACAATTGCACAGGAGACAATCATTCACTTGCCAATGAATCCCTTGCAAAATACTGGAAGAATTTTCTACTGCCATAGCATAGGGCTCCAGCATTCTTTGGATAAGAG
Organism: Indicator indicator; assembly: GCF_027791375.1. NCBI lineage: Eukaryota > Metazoa > Chordata > Aves > Piciformes > Indicatoridae > Indicator > Indicator indicator. The sequence goes on from NC_072010.1 coordinate 14,922,136, forward strand.
TAACCAGAGTGAAAATGCAGACAGACTAGTTCTAATAGCAAATAGGGGTGACCTCATTGCTGTCTACAACTACCTGAAGGGAGGTTGTAGCCAGGAGGGGGTTGGTCTCTTCTCCCAGGCAACCAGCACCAGAACAAGAGGACACAGTCTCAAGCTGCACCAGGGGAGGTTTAGGCTGGAGGTGAGGAGAAAGTTCTTCACAGAGAGAGTGGTTGGCCATTGGAATGTGCTGCCCAGGGAGGTGGTGGAGTCACCATCCCTGGAGGTGTTCAAGAGGGGATTGGACGTGGCACTTGGTGCCATGGTTTAGATAGTCATGAGGTTTAGGGTGACAGGTTGGACTCGATGATCTTTGAGGTCTCTTCCAGCCTTCTTGATTCTATGATTCTATGATTCTATGAAATAAACCTTTGCCAGACCAAGAAAATAATGTTATTCCCACGAATGATGATGAGCCTGTGTCAGCAGAAAAAGTAAAAATCTTTAGCAGCATTTAAAATTGTCCATTTTGCTCTCCTCTGCAGAAGTTAAATGGAAAGCTAGGCTCCACTGTCACTGCTAGAGCACACCAACTTTATTCACATTAGACAAATGCCAAGTAGCACCTTAACAAAACACAGAAACTTAGTAGAAATACATAGAAGGTAAAAGTGTCTCTCCTATGGTCCAAGTAATTAAAAATATAATAACAGACCAGAAAGGCCAAATACACAGCTGGGCTCACTCTCTATGCCAGTTCCTATTGACAAAGGTCCGACTGGCATTTTGAGAGCAGAAAGAAAACCAACCCACAACCAAAAAACAAACATTTTGGATGCAGTTGTCTTACAGACCTGAAAACATTTAAGAAGAAAGAAAGAAAGGAAGAAAGAAAGGAAGAAAGAAAGAAAGAAAGAAAGAAAGAAAGAAAGAAAGAAAGAAAGAAAGAAAGAAAGAAAGAAAGAAAGAAAGAAAGAAAGAAAGAAAGAAACAAAAAAAGAAAGAAAGAAAGAAAGAAAGAAAGAAAGAAAGAGTATTTTAAAAGTCATTCTCTTTCCATTAAACCACTTGAATTAAATTTGATCACAAGTACAGATCACAAGCACAAAAATCTGGGTAATCTTCACCTCTGCAAATGAAAACACAGATGATTTGCTCAGTTGTGAACCTGCATCACTGGAACTTTATTCTGAGATGAAAATAATCTTTCTAAAAACAAAAAGGCAAAACTGTGAGAGGGCCCAGGTAGCTGAACTGAAAGAGAAACTTCCTCAATTTTGTTTACAATATTTTATACTGTGAAATTATATTTCACAAGATTCTCTTGTTACATCACTCTTCCTAGTCCCTTGCCTCCTGTGTAGTTACCTGCATCATGAGGTGGATGTCTGTGTTCAAGCATTTTTTTTCTGGAGCACTAGAGTAACTTTTTATTTTGTTTTGCTTTTTCCCATGTTGCCTCTTTTCTAGTACTTTCAATGATACTGTTTCCTAGTTGCTACATTAAAACAGAATGGCTAGTAGTTTATCAGTTATAATCAAGGTGGTATCTATAGTCTGGCAAGCCAATATCACTTGTTCATTAAAAGGGTTTGGTTTAATTAAGAATTAATACCTTTCCTTCACTAATTATCTAAACTGATAATTTGTAATGCCTGGATTTGTCATTGAAGTAAACTGCAGATATGCTACATAAGCAATGCAAAGTGCTTTCACCACACATCAAACTGGGTTTTTTAGTATGTTAAGCTTTGCTTCTCTCATGACTTCATCGTCCTGGTGACACTGCATTCACTAGGAAAATAGCATTTAAAGTACTGCTGTGAGTCCAGCAAGAGCACATTCACAATGCAGGAGAAATCCTTTAGTAGGTGTTAACAGGACTTTGTACATAGTAGCATCCTCCCATTCCCTTTGCTGAGGAGGATAGAGCGACAGCATAGAAAGTCATTCCCTCCCATGTGCTGTGCTGGGCTGCCGGAGGGGCTCAGGGGCAGATGGGACAAGCCCCACACTGGGGACACCTTTGCAGGCATCACTTTCCTCCTCTGCACTGACTCCCTCCTCCCTCCAACAGACACCATGTGCATATTCAGAGATTGGGGTAAAGAGAAAAACGGAGACAACATGAGGTGGAAAGAGATGGGTAGCATGCCTACCATGTACCTTTCTGAGCACTGGGGAACACCAGTTGTGACCAGCTGCCAATTGGACAGAACTTTGTCCAGCTGGCGTTTTTTCTGGTAAGGCTACACCATGAAAGGTGAACAGTAATCCACAATAAGGGCCAGAAGGAGAAGCCAGGGAATTATGGGCCTGTCAGCCTGACCTCTGTGCCAAGCAAGACTCTGGAGCAGGTCATCTTGAGTGCAACCACACAGCACCTACAGGATGGCCAAGGGATCAGGCCCAGCCAGCATGGATTCAGGAGGGGCAGGTCCTGCCTGACCAACCTGATCTCCATCTATGACCAGGTGACCTGCCTGGTGGTTGTGGGGCAGGCTGTGGATGTAGTCTACCTGGACTTCAGCAAGGCCTTAGACACCATCCCCCATAGCAAACTCCTGGCCAAGCTGTCAGCCCATGGCTTGGACAGGAGCACTCTGCACTGGGTTAAGAACTGGCTGGAGGGCTGTGCCCAGAGAGTGGTGGTGAATGTTGCCACATCCAGCTGGCAGCCAGTCACCAGTGGTGTACCCCAGGGATCAGTGTTGGGCCCCATCCTGTTCAATATCTTTATTAATGATCTGGACGAGGGGATTGAGTCCATCATCATTAAGTTTGCAGATGACACCAAGCTGGGGGCAGGAGGGCTCTGAAGAGGGACCTTGACAGGCTGGACAGATGGGCAGAGTCCAACAGCATGAGATTCAACACATCTAAGTGCTGGGTTCTGCACATTGGCCACAAAAACCCCATGCAGAGCTACAGGCTGGGGACAGAGTGGCTGGAGAGCAGCCAGGCAAAAATGGACCTGGGGGTACTGGTTGACAGTAGGCTGAACATGAGCCAGCAGTGTGCCCAGGTGGCCAAGAAGGCAAATGGCATCGTGGCCTGTATCAGGAATAGTGTGGCCAGAAAGAGCAGGGAGGTCATTCTGCCCTGTACTCAGCTCTGGTTAGGTCACACCTTGAGTACTGTGTCCAGTTCTGGGCCCCTCAGTTCAAGAAAGATGTTGAGCTGCTTGAACATGTCCAGAGAAGGGCAACACAGCTGGTGAGGGGTCTGGAGCATAAGCCCCATGAAGAGACACTGAGGGAGCTGGGGTTGTTTAGCCTGGAGAAGAGGAGGCTCAGGGGAGACCTTACTGCTGTCTACAACCACCTGAAGGAAGGCTGTAGCCAGGTGGGTTTTGGTCTCTTCTCCCAGAATGAGAGGACACAGTCTCAAGCTGTGCCAGGGGAGGTTTAAGCTGAATGTTAGGAAGAAATTTTTCACAGAAAGAGTAATTTGCCATTGGAATGGGCTGCCAAGGGAGGTGGTGGTGTCACCATCCCTGGAAGTGTTTAAAATAAGACTGGATGAGGCACTTAGTGCCATGGTTTAGTTGATTAGATGGTGTTGGGTGATAGGTTGGACTAGATGATCTTGAAGGTCTTTTCCAACCTGGTTAATTCTGTGATTCTCTGCCCTCTGCATTTCTAGAATTTCATTGCTAGAACAGCAATGGGGTTTGTGCACCATTTGTCACCCAATGGCTCCCAAGTCAGGAGAACAACACTCAGCCATCCAGCGTTTTTGGTATACTTTGAGCTTTTCAGATTCTGTCTGTACAGGTTTATGTCTTGTCTACTAGACTGTCCTCAATAGCTTCCTCAATTACTTAAATGCCCTGCCAGTGGCTGCACTTAGATGAAGCTTTATCTAACATACCTTTTTTTTTTTCCCCAGCATTGTTACAGAACAGATTATTTCCCAGCTGGTGTTTAACAGTATAATCACATCCTTTACTGTAAGATCAATGCTATGCAGCCCAGCTTTTAGCTGTTCATCTTCTCTGTCGTGTTGATATCATTGTTTTTGACATAACTTTTGCCTGCTCGCCTTTCTTTATCCAACATAAAGTTCTCAAATGTTGCATGTGCTTTCAGGCTTTCCTCTGTCTTGCTGCAGCAAAACTTTTTGCCTCTAGGCCTAATTCTTTTGAATTAAGGGCACTGCTTCAGTCCTCTAGTCTATGCTGTGCACACTGCTGTCATTTGCAAAGCCCAGCCAAATAATGTAATCCATTGCTGGTATTACCTTTCCTCTCACCTCCCTACAAAAAAATGCTAAACTTATTCTGGAGCTACACACAGCAAACAGATGCTGCCTCTGAGCTCTTTTGTGTTTAGGTAATTTTTCTTCTGTTTTGTGTTGTCTTGCATACATAAAGTGTCAGAGTCTTCTCCATACCTCATCAGCTTCAGTCTAAAGGGAGGGATAGAAGTGTCTTAATTTTCTTAGAAAATTCTAATGCCTCTTGAGGGTTAATACATCTGCCTCTCCTGTTGGCATCCAAAACAAATCTAATTAACCAGAAAAATAACCTGATGACTGAGAGCTATTAAAAATTATCATTAAAAATCCACCACTGGACATGTAACTACTCCCAGACTTCTTGCTTTCATGCTGCAACCCACTGGTTGAGTAAATCTTCTTCATATTTCATGAATGTCAAAGCTAGCAAAGCTTTTACCCACACCAGTCTTTCTCTCAGGGTGTTGTTTTCATCACCATAAAACTGACTCTGTATTATTTCTTACTGAGCAGTTTTAGAAAGGCATTTCACTGCAGGAGCATGACTCATTTCCATCTAAAAGAATTTATCCTGAACATAACTCAAGGTATTATGTTGCAAAAAATATCCAAAGTACAGACAGAACTGCTTAAAAACTTTACTGTGGAAGGGTCACACACTCTATGAAACAAAGCACAGGTATCATCCTATTTACATTTCATTAGAGCTGATAAAGAGTTGAACACCTACCAGTGCCTGTGTCTCAGTTAGGAGCAGAGTTAATCTAACATTTTAGCAATGGTGTTCTGGTTAGATTCAGCAAAGCCACTTACCACTCTCCCATGATGACATATAAGACTTGTAATTTTGATCCTCTGATGAGGCTATAGTAGATGATGTGTCATTTAGTATGCAAGCTCTGGTCCCCAAAAAGCCATCTGTTTGTGAGAAGCGTCTCTCTGTTGAGGCATCATGTTGCCAGTTTGTGCAGTGAGTACAAGAGACAATAATATGCCACAAAACAATCCACAGAGAAGTCTCACTAAAATATTACACAATATAGAAACAGAGATTGAAAATCATGTTTTTAAGCCCTTTGGCTCTAAGATAACTATATTAGTCTTAATGAAGTACCTCACCATCAGCGACATGAGTTCACTTCTTCCTCTGTTATTTACACAACATTAATCAAAATTAACCAGAAAAAAAATCAATATGCAGCCTTAAAAAATTAGTATTGCGAAGATAATGTTCCAGGCCTGATCATATCTGCCACTCTTGATGAACATGCACATGAATCCTTCTAACACCTCACTGAATCAATAATGTCTTATGCAACAGTAGTTAAGCACCTCCCTACTTCAAATTGTGGTCTCTTAGTTCACCTGAATCAACTTTTTCTGGTTCAGTTAGCCCCACTATAACAAGTTATACCAGGAGTAAAATCAAAAGACAGTCAAAGAAATAATATCACCTTTTTCTCTGACTGAAATTAAACATTTATGTTTCGTTTACTTTGATTATAGCTCCTTCTGGGGTTTTTTTAGTGAGCAAATCTTACACCCTAGTAAGATTTGTCTGGATTTTTGCTCTTTTTTGTCTATTTGTCTGATTTTTGACTGTCATGAGAGTTTTTTTTTAAATTAGCAGTTTGCTCAGTGTTAACATGTGGAGCATGTGCCTTATGAGAAGAGGCTGAGGGACCTGGGGCTTTTTAGTCTGGAAAAGAGAAGACTTAGGGGGGATTTAATACATGTTTATAAATATCTGAGGGCTGGGTGTCAGGAGGGAGGGGACAGGCTCCTCTCACTTGCTCACTTGCTCCGTGTGATAGGACAAGGAGCAATGGATGTAAGCTGCACCACAGGAGGTTCCACCTCAACACAAGCAGGAAGTTCTTTACTGTAAGGGTCACAGACCACTGGAACAGGCTCTCCAGAGAGGTTGTGGAGTCTCCTTCTCTGAAGACTTTCAAGGCCCGTCCAGATGCATTCCTCTGTGATCAGACCTAGATTGTATGGTCCTGCTCTGGCAGGGGGGGTTGGACTCGACGATTTCCTTGGGTCCCTTCCAACCCCTGACATCCTGTGATCCTGTGATCCTGTGAACAGTTTTTCTAGTGTACAAATCACCAGCCATAACGCCTGTGTGAAGCAATTCCTGTTTTCTTGATATGGCATAAACCACCATCCGTTAGTCATAGCACAAACATTTCAGCAGCCAGCATAGAAATGAGGACACCCCGGTGCTATTAAAATAACGCATGCATTGAGATATTTTAGTATCACTTACATAGTCAGAATTTGAAATAGAAATAATAAAATTTATAAGAATCTTCACTGGAGGGGCAAAATCCCTTCTACTGTAAGAGAAGATCAGGTTCATGACCACCTGAGGAACCTGAACATACATAAGTCTATTGGACCTGATGAGATAAATCCCAGCATTGGAGGGAATTGGCTAATGTGGTTGCCAAGCCACTCTCCATGATATTTGAAATGTCATGGCAGTCAGGTGAGGCCCCTCGTGACTGGAAGAAGGGAAACATCACACCCATTTTTAAATAAGGTAGGAATGAGGACCCCAGGAACTACTAACTTGTCAGCCTCATCTCTGTGACTGTGAAGATCATGGAACTGACCCTCCTGGAAGCTCTGATAGGCATGGACAGGGAGGTGACCTGAGCTATTCTGCCTCTGCAAAACCTAAAATATTTATGTCTAATTTGGAACAGTATATTTTCTTTACAATATTTTTTTAATCAACTCTGTATAAATAACTGGGTGCAGAGGCTACACAAATTACATATTTATTATAATTGATAACAATTATTTATGGTACATTATGGAGTCATTCAATAAATAATTTTCATTTTCACTTCAAATATTTTAAAGCAGGCTAGAAGATCTTCTATATCATTTATACCTAGGCTACTGAGTGCCCCATGTGATATAATTTCCATTATAAATTTATTATTGAATTTCACCTAAAAGTAATTTCATTTTTCAGTCTGTTCCTCACTGCTCTAGAACTACTCCAGTGGTCAAGTTTAGGAAAAGCTTCTAGATTTTTAGACAAAATTTAGGGTAGCCAGTTTATCCTTACTCGGTTTTCACTATCTATTCACTGTTCTCTCACCTTGAAGCATGTCCCTTGAAGGTATTCATAAAAGAACTCATTCTCCTGGCAGTTACAGGTAGATGGAGTGTAAGTACTTACTGTGTAAGAGGCTGTGTTTACTTTAATGTACTCACATAATTCACAAACATAATTTCTTCCATTTTTGCTGAATTTTTCTGTTATAATTTGGGCACTTTCTCTTGATCTGTAAATATTCTCTGCTCTGCCTCTGTGACCAATAAAGATCTAGGCCAACATGGCTATCTTAAGACTTTCTAAAATACAGAAACCAACAGGTGAACATTTCCAGGGTGTTCTGGTTTAAGACAGCCTGCTCTAACAAGACTCACTCCCATGTTCAGGAACAATCTCAAAAAAAGAGGTAAGAAACCAAAGCCTTGTGGGTTGAGATAAAGAGAACTTAATGAAATTATTGTTAAGGAATTGCACTTAACTAATAATCATAAAAATGAGCAAAACAAGCCAAGCCAGAAAATCATGAGCAAACAAGCCAGCAAGTGGAAAAGGGCATCCAAGCCAGCAACCAGCAACCAGCGAAGCAGAAGAGAAAACTGGAAACCGGAAGCCTTTCATGTTACAATCCAAACCCCGATTCAGATGACTCTTCGCTCTACTCAGCACTTTTGGTTTAAAGCTGGCATGACATCTGCATGGTATTTACTACTCATCAGCAGAATCAATTGGCTAAACCCACACAAGGAAGAGAAAGTGCCTTTGCTCTTCTTTTGCCAGTTAAAGGAAGGTCTGTGTAGTTGCATCTGATTTTCAGTACAAGCAGTTGACACTTGTTTGGGATTGTTTGATGGGTCTTGATTACTATCTGCCTAGCTATAGGGGGAAAGACTTATGAGAAAGAGAAGCTGCAGCAGACCAGAAAGTCCATCAGTCCTGTTCTATGAGGACCTGTACCTACAGTTCCTGATGGCTAAAGGCAAATGCTATATAACAACGTAAGTTGCTATAAAGACTTACATCTTCATTTAGTTCCGTAGAAAGACTTCTGTAATAGATACTGATTTTGTAATTTTTCTCTTGTATACTCTAGCAATATCAGATTGAAGGAACTTTTCTTCATTTCTTCCCTCCCTGCAGTTTATTGTATTGATTTGCAAGGACCCTGCCACAAGTCCTGATCTAGGTGTTGTCAGAAAGATACAGATAAACCCTCATAATTAAGACAACCACTTAAGCTTATTTAAACTAAAGACTTTACACTAAGAATTAAGAAGGTGAATGTAGTCCCCCCTCAGTTCCCAAGGTTTGAATTTTGTGTTGTTTTACTGAAAAGCAAAGAAAAATCACATCATGCATATTGAACATCCATTGGGTTACTGACCTCCATCATGGCCTTTCAGAAAACTGGTATGTGCTGATTTCAGCTGATGAAAGTCAAGTTGCCTTAAGAATTACAGAAAGGAAGAATATACTCTTTGAACATTAGCTTTTTGTTTGGGTATTTCCAAAACTTTGAAGTGTATTTTATGAATAAATAGAAGTCTGTTAGTAGAAAATTATGAAGTACCTAAAGTATCTTGGGATTTTCCTAGAAGTAATCAATTGAAAAATCGGTTGATTACTTTCACAGAATGACAGAATATTAGGGATTGGAAGGCACCTCAAAAGATCATCTGGTCCAACCCCCCTGCCAGAGCAAGATCACCACTTTAGTTACCTGGTAATGATTTTGCATGAGTGTCTATGCCTTATAAAATTGATTTTGATACCATTTCTACAGTAATTGTGTAGTAATCATACAGCTCAGTACAACCATTACATAGACAATAGTTTAAAAAGGCCTTTTGCCAGTTTATATAGGGATGAAAATTTACAGATTATTCTTCCTGTGTTTGTTCTTGGACCATACAGGTAGATTGTAAACAAAATAGCAATGCAAAACCAACTTGTGGTCACTCCAAAGGACTAAGATTTTTAGCTGTAATTGTTGGCATCATTGCTATGTCTAACTGCTGAGAAGCTGAAGAAAGCTTGAGTCCACCTCATTTTCTGAGACTGTCGTAATTCTCTAATTCATCAATTGTAACTCATAGCTTTGAACTTGGGGACCTACAAGCAAGTTGCCCAGCCAACAGTGAGAGTGCTCATCCTTTGACTACAGTGTAGTCATCCCCTTTATCACACAAGCAAGCATGAAAGCCTCACCAGTCCAGCTGCTGTAGGATCTGCTTCAAAAACATTTGGTTAAGCTGATAAATTTTTACTTTCCAGCTTGGAAGTTTGATCTTACAGGACAGAGCAAGCTGCAGGTGATACATAGTGACCTTTAGCTCATCCTGGCCATCATGACCTGCCTAGGTCATCCTGGCTTTGACTTAATGGCACTGCTCCCAGCATACATCAGACCTTCGCATGAACTATGTGTTACCCAAACTCTGAGCGGGATTCTCAGTCACACTTAACTCATTTTCCCATTACAGGTAAAAGCCTTTGACAAGTAAGTGACTTATCTTCCATTTAAATTCCAGCTGTCTAGGGTATTATCTTTCTTTTTCTCATACTCTCTTGATTTGCCAAACTACATGTGGAAGTGAGATGTGTGATTGAAAATATAGCCTTTCGTATCTTTTACTGTCTGAGAAGAGATTTAGGTGCTACTTGCACACAGAATATTTTGCAGAATACATTAGCTATCTTAGAGGGCTGCAGAATGCAAAAAGGACTGTTTTCCTTCAGTAAGACCAGGGTAGTTTCAGAACTGTCACTCTGGCCTGTATGTGTTCTATAATACTTACTCTTGCTTTAGATGTTAAAAATTAATTTACAAAATAAATGGGGAAAGCCCAAATATTTTCAACAAGCTGATATAGCAGAATTGATACTGGACAGATATTGGACTTGATCCTAAAAATCTTTATTCAGTTAGTACTTACTAGAAAGCCCACTGAATTCACAGGAATGTAAAATACCAGGATGAAGTTTGTAGTACTCTCTATCCCTTCTTTGAAATACTTTACAATTAAATGAAACTTAATTCATTAGCTGACGAGAGAGACAGCTTCAAAGTCAAGAGTATTATACAGGTGAGAAAAGAAATCTAAACGTGCTCCATCCCAATTCTGTCTCCCGCTGAAGAGAGACATGCCTTAGGCCTATGTGCTTTGTGCCCACTCACATACTTGCTTGCTAGAGTTTGGCTTTCGTCTTGTATACAAAATAACATCAACCACAGATTTCTCTTTCGAGGCTGTCCCTGTAGCTTTCTATAAGCCACATTAACTCTCTTGTTCACACTACCTTCAGGGCTGCTTCTATCTCACTTTCATTACGGAAGCAGTTGAATGGCTCTCACCTATGTCAGGTTCTGTAGAAAGGGCTCCCACCACTCTCTCACAGCCACTGTCTTGCTTAAGCGTATTAAGGTATCTCAGCTTCCATCTTATTTCATTCATTTTCCAGCAAAGATCCGGTTTTTAGTAGAAAGTACCACACATGAATTAATACTTCACCCCTGTTCCAAGGCAAAAAAAAAAAATCATCTTCCGAATTCTTTTCTGAAATTAATTTTTATATTTTACCCACATTAGGCAGAGTCACGTGTTGCATTCTATAGTGCATGCTGCCGCCTTAGTGCCCAAACTTCCTAGGAGCTCCATTAAAATGGATGACAAATGGAAGTCTTAATCTTCACACATAAAGAAAAGGGAATGGTCTCAGAGACATTGTACTGAGTTTGAAGTTTCAGAAGAAGGTTGAGCAGATCTAACAGATATTCACAAAAAGTAAATACGTGCCTCCCCTTCCCCTTATTTCTCCTTCCTTTACAGTCCATATATCTTGATTTCACATCCCAGTCCCTCTCTTGAAACCACTGTGGTCATCATCTGGATGAACTGACTCAGTTCACTACATCAGCAAAGAACTAATGCAGCAGAAACAACTTAATAATTCTCTGCCAGTTTAAGAAGCTGAATCAGCTTATCACAGGATCTGGCAAGTGCCAGTGCAAAGCATAGGAAGCATGGCCATACGTGGGGAAAGTCATAGGACTGACCCTTTCAGGAGTCGCAGGCTTTCAAATTGCTCCTTGAGTTAAAATTACTTATTCAAGCTAAGTCTGTGACAGAGGAGAAATATAGATTTTGGATCATTCATAATCTCTAAATCTCATTTGTCATAATGTCAGCAGTTGCTTAAAAAAGTAAATAGATGCATTACTCCAAACGTAGTCTCATTTTTTTCACCCCTGCTGAAGTTCCTAGTAGCAAAGCATCATGGAATATGCTTAAGAGCCTTTAAGGTCTAGTCAGTTTTTCTTTATATAGCTAGATAATACTGGGCCTAATAACAACATTGTGCTATATTGCTTGGTTTTACTGGTATCTTGGCAAGAAAGTAAATATCCCAGCAGAACCACAACTACCTCTGTATAAATATAGAAAATCTCTGTCATATGAGCAATTACTAGAGCAAGAAAATAATTACCTGTCACTTAAAGCATTAGTATCACTATGTAACTAGCAAATTAAGTCAATAGTTGACATTACCTGATTGCTCAATTTTTATTTTAAAGCCAACTATCACCTATAAATCACATTTAAGTCCCTTATTAAAAATCCTTCAATGTTAGCAATAGCTCACAAATTTTATGGTAGATTAAGCTAATCTCTAAATGAAGGGAAGAACCCACAATCCACCCTTTCCATTTCCAAGTGCCTGGCACTAATTACATGATTAGCTTGTTATGTGAGTGCTTTCTCCAGTCCTGCTTTAGTAAAGCAAAAGGTCTTATAGTTCTACAATGGGACAGAGACAATTCATCTGGAATAATTAGAGTAATTCTTACCACAAGACTGTTCAGCATATCCTCACAGGCTAATGTAAGTTTAGAAATTTTGGCAGTCAGGCTTTCAAGGAGGTTACATTTGCATCCTCATGTGACTCTAGATATGCTCAGGATGCAAATCACTGAGAATCTTATCTCATACCTTACCCTGATAGAAATTACACAGTTTTATGTTGGTGTTGTTACCAGGTATATATGCCAAATGGCACAAGACAGAGGTCATATAGGAGAAGGGAAATGAGAGATGAAACCTCTGACCCTTGTTCTGTCCCAGCCATTCCCCAATTCATACTGTTCCAGCACTCAAAATCCATTTATTTGCAATCAAGATGCTCACAAAATAAAGAGGAAATTATGCTGAGGTTTTCATATAAACAATTCATGTGGTGGATTGCAAAATACTATTTTTTATAAAGCCCTTGAGATCATGAAATGTGTGTTGCATATCTTTCTCATGTGATTTTATCAGACATCTTCAAATACCAGTAAGAATCTTCTGAAAGGCTACATGAAGTAAAGATTTGGGTTTTGGTCTCTCCTCAGGAAGTTTTATAAAATTATGATGTTCTCTCTCATTGAAGCTGTTTCAATATAGCTGTTTCAATAGTATGAAAATCATAAGTAAGAAAAAAACAATTATGTCTCATGGGAAAAAATACTACATTTTTACTGTCAAATGAATAGTTTTAGTTTAATTCAATTGTTGTAGTGGTTGCTAAATGGCCTGAGTAATTTACAAAATTTAATTGTAGTTGCTGTTTTAGAAAGTCACTTTTGAATGAGGTGGTTTATCGCAGACAGACTTTTGGTGTGTACACTAACACAACAACTGTAGGTCTTCATTATGCCAGCTATGAAGATAACTTATGAGAAATATCTTTAATTTTGTTAGGAAACAAAACAAAACCCCAAATATAAAATTCCACACTTAAACTAAAACGGGGAATTTACTTCTACCTGAGTATTATGTCTTGAAAGAAATGTAGAAAGAAATGTTCAAATCTGGCTGAATAGTAAAACATTTATTACATAAATCATGAGATGGGACAAAGTATTGCAAGAACCAGTGAATTACTTTAGCTGTTCTCTTGCTAAAACTGTAATACAGAACTTCTCTTCTATTAGGTGTGAGGAATGTGACAGCTGAGTTCAAGCAAAAGTTAAGTAACCATTAAAAGATTTGGTTTTGACCCCCAACAATTGTGGCTGTGGAAGATGATCCAGCACTGTTCTTGTCATAAATCAGTGCTCCTTCCTAGTACCTCTGTCACCTAATTAGTATTTTACTGAAAGCTCCATATGACCACAGATGCTTCCTTGGGCAGATCAATTTTCAGGAAAATGTTGAGTTTCTATTTTTTTCTCAGCAACGACTACCTTGACTGTCTGAGCTCAACTCAGTTACCTAAACACAAGCCTGTGCTGTTTGAGACACCACAGTTTTCTGAGACAGCCCTTCAGAGCAAGATGGTGTCGTATGGGACCTGTGAGACCCCAGAGTCCTTCAGGAATGATAGCTGGAGATCAGGTAGAAGGCTATCTGAAATATATCTGGCTAGATGTTGCAGCCTAAAGTGAGCAGTAAATTGCTCAGATTACATTAGCAAGTTGAAGCTTAGGTCAAACATTTTTGCATAAGTATCAATCACAAGGAGAATGATGGAAACAGAGAGAAAGAGGATCAAAATAATGTGAAGAAAATACAGTGGTTTAGCAATTTCCTGAAGTTTTGCGATTAGAGACTGATCCCATGGAATTCTCACTGATGCAATCCAAGAATAATAAACCATCTTTCCCGACACAGAGGATGACCAGATATAGATTCAGTGACACACTGGCTCTTTCAGTCTTCCTGTAGCACTTTGTCCTTTAAAGACCTTACTTACTTGTTTACATTCTCCAAGGTTTGCTCTGCATCAATTTCAATAACCTTTAATTAAAACTGAACTGATCCCATAAAAGCTATGGATATGATATGATCGTTAAAGGTTGCACCATGGATTAAGCAAAGCTTATTGCTTGCCTTTGACTGCATAGTTCATGAGATTCAAGGAACTGGTGGTAATTCATAAAAATTAACATGAGTGGCCTTGCCTGTAGGCAAGCAATACTTTATAGAGCATATAATAGTTTCAGCTCAAAGGCAGCTGCTAGAGAGATTCTCACACCGTCCTTGACATGCTGTTTGTTCTCCAGATTTTAAATGGATGACAGTGATTCGTCTTCTTACTTAGCCAGATGCCTGAAAGCCTTGCAGATACATGATAGGGGCAATTCACATTCGACCTTCCAGTCCTGCCACTGACTGCCAGGACTGCATAGAGGGTTCAAGAGGGAGTGGATTTGAAACTCTCTGTGTTTGTTTCCCAAACCAAACACAGGATTTAGGGAAGATACTGCTCCTCTGGCATCCCTGAGCAGTGCATGATTTTCCTGAGAGTGGCCCAGGCTAAGCTGGACATCTTGCTGAAGTAAATAAACCCAAGGCACACAGCAGGATTTAGTGCAATAAAACTTTTCGTGTTTTTTTTTTAAAGAGACCCTGCATGGCCTGATGCAGATGCATCGGGCAGCATTTGAAAACACAGTTATCACCTCCTTACCTCCTCCCAAAAAAAACTCCCCAAGATATGCTTTCACAAAACTATCCCCATTCATCATGAATTAAATTTTCCTATGCTCCCCAGAGCACAAGTCTTTGAAAGTTTAAAACAACCTTCATATAATCAAGTATTCTTTGAAGAGTCTCTTCTCCCATCCCAAAGAGGTTAGCATATGTCCCTCTTGTCTGCAAGGAAGCAGTGTCAGTGCAGAGGATGGCAGGGACATGTTCAAGCCACATAGCCATTCTCATCCAACACCTTTATCACAGTCGGTGATGTCAAATATTAATAGACCACAAGCATAGCCCAATAAATTTGAATTCTTCAGTTTTCATCCACTTTTGCTGCTAGTAAACCATGCCATGCTATGAGAAGTTAGTAAAATTTGACCTGGGTTTCTAGACATTCCAGTCCTGGGGCTTCCTGAGAAGCAATGACTGGACCTCAAGGGTTCCTTACTATTGTGTGGAATAAGAACCTCTAGTGATGTATTGTTCAGGTTTTGTTTGCAGTAGGTTTTCTGATGTATTGATTTCACAGTCAAATATTAGTTATTAGAATACAAATTCATTAATCTTTAGGGAATCACAGTATTTTCTTGCTTATACCTCCCTAGGTTTTTAATGACAACTGGTCATTCAGGAGAGGCAGTGACTATATATGGACATGTTTCACTTAATGATCAGGAATTATGGACATTTAGGAAAGACCTGTTTATAAACCATCAGTACCAGCTCAAAAAACTTGTAGGGGCAAGCAAAGAAATGATAACTTGTATAAATCATTACTATTTAATTTTTGTTTTATGTGTTAAATCACCAAATGGTTTTAACTGAGCCCATGTTTGACAGAGATGTTATATGTGCACTTTTAAAAAATCCTTTAG
Source organism: Indicator indicator (assembly GCF_027791375.1). NCBI lineage: Eukaryota > Metazoa > Chordata > Aves > Piciformes > Indicatoridae > Indicator > Indicator indicator. The sequence continues at coordinate 14,937,765 of NC_072010.1, forward strand.
TCCAGAACAGAAATGTAATTATTTTACAGATATCTGGATTTTACTGAGCCATCAACTCTGTGTTATTTAACAAGAAATTCAAGACTTCTTTGGGGATCCCTTTGGAGTCAGTTGACACTGAGAACATGAGAGAAAATTTAGAAGGCTCTTACAGTACCTTTTGAGCTAAATACTGAAAGAAAATTGAAATAAGTCCAATGGAGGATATAAGCAACATTCACCACTATTTTGTGAAAATATACTTTTGAATTTTTCTTCAGATGGTGAAGTACGGAATCAAAAATAATTTATTAGTTCAAATAAAAATTTGTAATAGGCAATTTAAATTACTGGGAATCAGTTTTCAATAACCTTGAATAAACTTGCTTAAAGAATTCATTTCACTTGAGATTAAACAAAAGGACCCATAAAGTAACATAATTAGAAAGATGGAAAGTTGTTTTTCTATATTCTTGTCATTTTCTCTTTTATGTTGCTGGCAACTTTGTTTGTTTTAGCCTGAGGTTTATTTATTGATTGTGACCAACAGAAGGACAAACATGAAAAAAAGGAGAAGGCAAACTAAACTCTGTCTGCAGATGAAGGTCAGATTCACATCATCTGATCTCACGAACACATATTTCCCATTATCTCTAAAATTAAATACCGCAGGCAGAAATAGTTACAATCTATGATTCAAGTAACCCCTATGAGGCAAAATGGCTGAGGAGCAAAAAAGAAAAAACAATCTGAAGAAAACAAATTGTCCCCATGTTTGATACGAGGTACAGCAAGGGCTGCCCATCTGGTGGGGACTGTGGGGCTCCCAGGGCTGTGGAGAGGCTGCAGCCAGGCCAGACCCTGGCCCAGGGAGGCCCCTGTGCCTGTGGCGATGGCTCTGATGTAAGGCAGCTCTGCCCAGGGCTGCGCACAGCCCCACTGATCCAAGCCCCAACCTGCAGGCCGATGTCTTGGGCCCAGCCTCAGCCCATCTCTGTACCCAGGGGGCTGCCCCAGTACCTCCCAGCCTGCCCTGCTCCTGGCTGGGGTGGCAGGATGGGACTCAGCTGCTGCCCTGCCACCCCAGGGAGCTCCAGGCCCCACATGGCACTCATGCTTAACTTAAATCCTAACTGTTTAAATCTTAAGTTGCATTAGCATACAATAAGCAATGACCGAACAGTGTCTATCACATAATTTGAAGACAACACAGAACTTTGGAACAAGGATGATAAATGAGTAGCAGCCCAAAACCAAGACTCATAGTTCCTGAACTTTTCTATGGAATCCTTTTGATTTCAGATGGTCATTGTGATTAAGAAATCAAACAATAAACTCAGTCCAGTTCATCTAGCAAAAACAAATGACATTATAAATGTAAAATTAGACACAGAGGGAAAAAAGCATCCAAATGAAACACCATCCTGAATCATCCCACAGACCAGAAGAAGATGCCCATTTTGTGACCAGTCAAGTCAAAACTGGGTTTAACAGAGCTATGTGGACTTTACTGCAGCAGCAATTTATAAGAAACTTCTATGTTACATATTCCTGCATCTCTGGTTATGAACTGGATTTTTCTCCTGAGATATATCCTCAGGCTCACAACATATCATTTATATAAATATTTGTATGATTTACATTTATATTTGGAGGGCGAGGGGAAGTTATGTCTACAGGGCCTCATATATCAGTGGCAGCCCTCTTTGGCCTAGATGTTTTCCCACTGAAGTTTGTGGAGGTTTTGCAACTGGTATTAGCCTGATTTTACACTGCATTTATACTTGTGGTAAAGATTTATCAGATTTCAGTTCAGGCTAAAGCTGAGGTGTTTTGTAAATCCCGTTTATCTGTAAACATTGAAGAGCATGAAACAGTCTTCTGTAAACCATATGGATGGAAGCCTTTTTGTTCTAGTGCCCCACTGAAGTATGTAGCATAGGTCAGTTCGTGGTAACATCTTCAGCTCATTTCAGGGAGAGAAAGGTGCCAGTATTGCAGTTCACACTGAAGCATCCTTAGTGCAGTTAGGGGCTCATGGCTGCAGGGTTTGGTGCTGGACATGTCTTTAACTCTAGAGATGTGAAATAACACCTTCAGTCAACTTGATGAGCTTTCTTTCTTCCAGAGTTTAGTCTTAAACCCCATAAATCTCAGCAGCAAGTACCACACAAATCTTTGATGTAAAATTGTGTGGTGGATAAGACCTGCTGCTTTTAATTATCTTTTAATCTTTGCTGAGCTGCTTTTCTTGGAATTGCTGCTACAGTGACTTAATTTCGCTCAACAGCATTACCAGTATTACCAGTTGTTGGGGTTTGTGGTGGTGTTTGTTGTTTGGGATTTTCTTCAAATGTAATTACTTCTTTTTGGTTGAATGGCGAAAGATAATGGCAACCCTGTGGCTAGTTGGAATGGCTTCCCCAAATGGAAGTTTCTGAAAAGGTTTTGCAGTAGCCTTACACAAAGCTGAAAGTGTTCCAAGTCAGGATTAATATGCTACGGCTGTGAAGTGAGCGGAGGTGTTGATTGAACATGAGCATAGCTGTAGATTGAAGTAATTTGGGTTCCTGTCTTCAGAGTACTAAGAAGGTTTCAGATACAGAATAACTAAGACAGGACACTGAAGAACAGAGATCAAAAGGCTGTAGGACTCTGGATCAAATTCTTAAACTGAACTTCTGGATCCAAAGGGCAGAACTGCCTTTGCTTAGTGCCTCAGTAATTCTGAAAGCATCAAAGTTTGCTGGGTACCCTTCACTTAAACTTAAGATCCTGAATGTCCACATCAGCACTCTCTGAACTAGGTTTGTGGGCTCTGAACTCCTGCCTAGTAACAATCATTACCCAAATAATGATTTTTTGGGTTTTGGGTCTCTAATTCATTCAGGTCCCTCACAATATATAGTCATTGCTGCTTTCTTTTTTAAATGCATTCATAGTACTTTTAACAGCCTAATGGCCAGTGCACTCATTAGGGGAAAATGAGCCTTGAATTTTAGATCCTTACTAGCCTAAAGATTTCCAAACCTTCAGATCCATGTTGTTGGAGAAGAGTGCTACTGTTGGCTACTTCTGATGCTTTTGGGTTTTCTTAAGGTTTTGCATTACTCAACACTTTTTTATTCTCCCCTTTTAAAAAAAATCATAATTACATTGTGTTTTTCTCAGCCAGTGGATTTGGTTGGTTAATTTGGTTTGGTTTTCTCTTTTTCCTTTTTGTTAGTTTGATTTTTGTTCTTATGGAATTGAAAGCAAGATTACAAAATGCAGAAGAATTGAGAGTACTAGAGAATTCGCTACAAAAGGCAAGTTGTATCAGGAGCTATGATTTATGTAGCAAGAGGGCAAATCTCTACACTTCAGGAAAGAAAAGAAAAAAGGAAAAAAGATGGGAAAATATAATCAAAGGAAAACAAATCTTGCAGTGGATGTTCTTTTAGTCCTATTTCTATAAATCCTATCCTAATAAATTTTACATGGTATTAACTGCAGCACTGGCAGAAGTTAGAAGTTAATTTCATAGTAAAAGGAGAGATGAACTATGAGAGGAAACTATCTTTAAGCACACCACTAATAGAACATATAAACTCAATAACACAGATGTGTGACCTGTTACATCTCACACAGTAGTGGCATCTCAGCTATTGCAAAAGCATCATGGAACACTAAAGGTAAACCTTGGCTAATAAAAACAGGGAACAAAAAAATTCAGTTCATCTTTAAAGAAGTATCACAAAAAATAAAGCCTGAGACTGATGGTTTCAGATGCCTAACATGGCATATCAGTGTAATCAGATTGTGTTGTTCAAAACTTTCAGAGTGAGAGGCTGAGCATGCAGGCTTTTTTCACTAGCAGATTCTAGTGCAGCATCTACACTGCTTCAAACTGACACTGAACAGGGAAAAGAAGTTGTGGATTACAGAACTTTGGGAACTAAGTCTAGACTCACAGTATTAGCCTCTCAGGCGTGCCTATATCCAAGCTAGAGTCAGACTCCCTGTGCTTGTTCTTCCTGTGGCCCCGTGACTCATGGAGCCTCTGTCTCAGCCTCAGCTCCAGAGGAGCTGTAGGAAGCATTCTTACTCCAACATCCCACAGTGCTGTAGTGAGGGCATTTTCCCAGAGGGAGAGTGAGTGGAAACCATAGATAGTAAAACTTAAGTTGCTAGTGAGTACTTTACCCACTAATGTTTAATGCAAAAACACATGTGGTACCTCTTCTTCCAGGAGTCGCACAGACTGTAGATGGCTGTCTGCCTAAACCTGGACTATGATGGAAACATAGCCTGGAGATATATGTCCTAGAGCAAGCACTTTGGAGCTTGTTTAAAGAGCTAAAGCTAGATACCCAGAGGACTTTCAGGCTAAGTAGGAAAGTGTCTACAGGACTAGGCCCTCTGTGAAAGCTACACGTCTAGGTTGATATTTAGGAGAAATGCACTCAGCTTTGATTTAGGTGTCTGTGTCTCAAATTAGATGGGATTTTGGCAGATGTAAAAATATACTTTTGCTACTTGCTGAGGTGAAAAATTTTGTCAACGCATGTTTTCTACAATAAATTACAAATACATTATTTCCTGCATTTATAGCTAGGCCTAAAATTATCAACCAGAATACATAGGCAAATGGTAAATAAGTGCAATGCAGATTGTTAGTAGTCCTTGATTTTCTGTACTCAAAGGACTATAAGGTGAGGAAAAATTGCAAGTACGAGTAAATGAAGAATCACGGGACTCACAATTGCATCACAAGACCTGGATTTGGCCTGACATACCACATAGGTAAAGCCTTGTAATTCCTTCTGAGAAATCTGTGTCTGTAGCACTTACAGAATTATTCTGGACCTCTCTAACCTAAGTTAAATTTCTAAGACTTCCCAGAGCACCCTATAAATTGTTTGATGTTTTAGAATCTGTCTAAATTCTACTGCTGCTTAAATACAATGCATTTATCTTCTGTGTAAAGGTACAGTAGCTCTGAAAACAAGAATTTGTATTAAGAGGTAAATACAAGGACATAATGAACAAGAAAAGAAGAAGTAGCTATTAGAACTAAATCTGTCTTCTCCCCAGACATCTTAGCAGAAAATATTAAAGCTATTATTTCCTGTCTTCAAGATGTAGAGTCAATCTGACACAAACATAGAATTTTCATTGATGTTAATGGAACTTACACAGATGCATCAACTGAAAAATAGTCAGGGAGTAATGAAAGCTGTAGCAGAGTAAAACCAGATGGTACTGGACAGAGATGTCTCAGGAAAGCCAATATTTAAATATGGATATACTGTCCTCCCCAAAATTTCAATATCCTTATTAATCATAAGAAATGCTAGGATCAGTATTTATCTTTAAAGATGCAAAATGATCCAAATAGTTGGGCAACTTACCTGTTATTTGGTCTGTCCCTTAACATCCATGTTTTTAGCTGTCCCCCAAGACTCCCTACTAATTTGAGTGTTTCATTGTTTATTTAACAGGAAAGCATCTATGTTATTTCTCCCATTCCCAGTAAGAAAATGCATTTATTCATATGAGAATTAATTTTTAAATAAATATTGACTAATTTTCTTGGCTACTCTCTAGTTTACCTGTATATACAGTAGATCTTTATCTATCAGACACAATTTAACATTTTCAGCTGCCATGGAAGCTTAATTGACAAATGCTCAACACAAGTAAACTTTTTTCGAGCTTGGTGTCTTACATATTAAATACTACAAATTTTTGAGGCTGGATATGCAAAGGCCTCAAGATTCCTCTGCACACTTTGAAAATGAAGCCAAATGACAAAGAAATATTCTATATTCTAATTGCTCTTTGTGGCAGTAAGAATATCTATATCTACGAACTCAGTATTTTTACTTGTAAATAAAGTCTGCATTTAACCATGTTCCCTAATGGAAAGAATGGACCAAAAGCAATCCTGTTTCTATAAAGTACACATACTTCTTTTCAATCTGTTTCTTTCTCCAACTTTTCTGAAGTGTTCCTGTATTTATTAAGATTGCCTCTTTAGGGTGCCTCTTTAGTTGTAATGCAGAACTGAGTAGCCTGGATGATGTTTTCTGAAGAAAGGTGAACAAGGAACTATAAAAAATGTCTGTATGCTTGAGTCAGATAAGCCTTTAGACTCTAAGCCAATTAGCAATTAAGCTGGTAAAGTCCCAGACTCTCCTAACCTCATGTTTCAAAACTCACTACTACCCTAGGGTTAATAACTGACCTGCCCAGTGAGACAAACATGGGCTAGTTTCTCAGGTAACTTGATTTTCCCTGATCTCTGTATTAAACTTTCCACAGCTATTCAGTCCATGCTTAGGCTGTGGATAGTGTACAATAGTGTAAAATACCCCATATCCTTCTTTGTCCTGACTGCTCATTACCTAACTGTACCTGAGACAGGAATTAAAACCTTGAAAAATATGTATGTTAAAAAAAAAAAACAAACAAACAACCCAAAACAGAAAACCAAAACCCAACTAGATCTGTTTCTGGTCTGACTGACAGAGCAGGCATAAAAATGCTGGCACTGACACCTTGATCAGTCACAGCAAAGAGGAAAGGGCAGCAGAAAGGAGCCCTGTTGCAATGAACCATTTGTTCTGTAAACAAGGACCTGATTTCCCATTTCACAGGTGCTCATCCAGCTTTTCATAAATTGGCAAGTGACTGTGCAAACACTAAAAGAAGAAAGTGCTTGTAGACGTTTAAATGATCTTTTAGTAGGCAACAGGCAGACGGACTCTGCCTACCACTGGCAGCGAAGGTGATTTGTAAGAGCAGCTGGCTGGAAAGCTTTGTAGTTCTCTGCTCCTTTCACTCTTCACTACCAAAGGCTGAATAATGGCCTGTACATTAACACAGCAATTAGCTGAGGAACAGCAGCTGGCTAACGTCATTTATTTTGTAAGACAAATAGCTTAATTGGGTAAATTATTAACAACATTCACAATAAACTGGAATTTTTCTCTTTTTTTTACATCTATGTTACACATGCAGTCCTTGATCTTAAATAATGCACATGCCTTGATTGCCTGTTTTGGCAAATCAGGGCTCTCATCCACATCACAAAGGTAATGTGGAGTATTTTCCCCAAATCTCAGTCATAGAGCTGTGACAATTCTTTCTTGTTTTTATAATACACTCCGTGGGTTCACTTTGCACACCACTGTACCAATTGCTTCAGCATTCCTTCTATGTGTTTTATACCTAGAATGGAAGAAGTAGCCACTTGATTATGAGACCAAACTAAGTTAGCTGTATCTTATCATCTTAACATTTTCTCCTGAAAACCTTTTTGTAAAGAAATTAAATCAATCAGTGGGACCTCTGGTATTGCTCACTCTCACAAAATTAAAACCGACAAGGTAATTTTGTCTATAGAAAGTCCTTGCTCATAGCAATTTTGTGATATTACAGAAAAGCAGATTTACATTTACAGAACTATAGTGGTTTCCAAGTTGGTTTCACTTATTCATAGTCTTGTGGTGTCAAAACATGATTCTGCTCAAAAGAAAAAAAAAGTTCACTCTTTTGACCACTTCTCAATTCATTTAACATTACCATTTCATGTTGCATTATATTTCACAGTATCAACAGTACATTAGGGGTTGGAATGGGCTAAGCACCTGTGAATGTGCTGACCTGGACACTTCCTGGGGTCCAGATAAACATGTAGCATGTGTATCTTTGTGACACAGTTGTGAACTGTGTGCTCCCCAGCCATGTTGGAATATGCCCCATCCCATAGGCCCAGTTATCAGGGCCCTGTGTTACCAAAGGGCATTAGTTGTCATGGGACAGTATTTAAATCAGCCAAGAAGTCAGGCAACCTGCCTTGTTCTCAACCAGCAAGCAACAAGAGCCAAATGCTGCCCAAGTAGCAGCTGAAGAATCTGCTCTAGCAGACCAACAACTCCTTGCACCTGGACCAAAGCAGAAAGGGGAAGAGCTCCAAGGGAATTGAATCCCAGAAGAGGCTGCAGCCCAGCGACAGAGCATTCAAGAGGCCCCCTAGCCTTCTCCAAGACAAGGGCAAGCTCCAAACTGTGAACTGGGCACGAGAAGAGAGAGGCTTCTTAGCCTCTCCGAGCCAAGGACTGCTTGAATCATAGACACAGTATCTGGGAAGATACCAGACAGAGGAGCAAGTCGTGAGTCCCTGACTAATCTGCCACAGAATACCTTTTGTGGGAAAACCACAGATCACATCACCTGTATTTCCAGTTTGAATTGCTGTATTGGAAACGTTAGATTGTGCTTAAATCATTTAACTGTCTTTATATGTGGAGTGTAAAACCCACAACCGAATATGAATATGTTTGAAGATACCATCACCAGGAAATATTAATTATACAATATATAAAAATATATATTTTGATTACAGAAGGGACCTCCAGAGATCATCAAGTCCATTCCCCCTGCCAAAGCAGGGTCATTTAGGGTAGTCTGCACAGGAATGCATCCAGACAGGTTTTGAATGTGTCCAGACAAGGAGACTCCACAATCTCTCTGGGCAGCCTGTTCCAGTGCTCCTTCACCCTCACTGTAAAGTTTCTCCTCATCTTGAGGTGAAATCTTCTATGTACAAGTTTGAACTTGTGGTTTCTTGTCTTATTACTGTGTATCACCAAAAAGAACTTGGCCCCATTCACTTGACACTCACTCCTCAGGTATTTATAGACATTGATAAGATTCCCTCTCAGTCTTCTCAAGACTAAACAGCCCCAGGGATCTCAATCTCTCCTCGAAGGGGAGATGCTCAAGTCCCCCAGTCATCCTCGTGGCTCTCCATTGGATTCTTTACAGCCAGTCTCTCTCTCTCTTGAACTGGGGAGCCCCAAACTGGATGCAGTATTCCAGGTATGGTCTCACCATGGCAGAGTAGATGAGTAGAAGAACCTCCCTTGATCTGCTGGAAATAAGAAATGTGGGTAATTAAATGGCAAGTCCTAGCCCATGTAACATTGCACTCACTGTGCTCTGGATTGGTTACAACTTTTACAGAAGTGTCTGTCTGTAAAAACTGACTGTGGAAGGATGCAAATTTGATGGGATGCAAGCCATAGGATGCCAACTGGCTGAGCCACTTTTCAAGGATTCAGGACAACCTTGTAATCTTCATTACTAGAATGTCACTGTTTATTTTGAAACATTTAGCTTTTCAATTAAATTTCATTTTGACATTCACCTCCTTCTCATTACTATTGTATAGGAGAGTCTTCTTTCCCCAGTGTAACTTCTTATTGTGTGATGAATGACATGTGGGTTTATATCCACTTCTCAACCCTCTGTGATTTGTGAGATATGAAGAAAGGCTAAGTGAAACAGGTCTGTCTAACATGGCAGGTTCAGTGTTCAGTGAGTGAACTGTATTTTCAAGTCATAAAATCTACATTTGTCTTTTCAGCACAAAGTCCATAACATACCTGTGGAGGTCACTAATGTGAGACCCTGCTGCATCAATTCAGAGTGAAGAGATTATTGTGACAGCAGTTTTAGCTTGTCCTGAATACGTAACTAAAATCTGAAATCTGTGGTTGTTATGTGTGAGTCTGATTGACAATGTAGACACTAAAGGACTTGCCTGACAGCCAGGTTTGCTGAAAAATGTGCTCCTGATCAATTCAATCTGCCTTTCAAAGGATGTTTGCTGGAGCCAGCTCTACTCAGTCTTTGTTGAAAGCAATGATTTCAGTAAGTTACAGTCAGCTTCTTCACTCACAACCCATTGGAGTCATGTCTCAAATTTAGACTTCTGTCACCACAGCATTTTGTGTAAATAGCTGTTTCTAGTTTAAATGATCCATCCTTGCCTTAAATATTTTGTATAACTGATTCCTTTCTTCAAATCTAGCCTCATTAATTCAAACTCCTGCTATATTGTGCTAATAACACAGTTGCTCTGCTCCTGCCAAAAATCCCCCTCCCTCCATTCAACATGAAAATTGCTTCACCTACTAATTCTTCCTCAGTTATTTTACTGGAATTTTTTATTCTTGGACACAATTAGAAAAGCAATAAAAATCTTTTTAAGTTACCCAAACTGCCTGAAAATTCATGTGTTGCATAGTGACACAATTCTAGTGCCATAATGCCTCATTTTCCATTCTTCATCAGATTCAGTCTCACAGTCATTTCACATCTAAAATGATACTGCAGGTTTTTAGGAACTGAAGCTTTGTTCTTTGTCAATTTTTTTTTTTTTTCAAATGGTAACTGTATTAAAAATAAGGCAAGTGTGGGACCTATCTGTCTAGTAATGCTCTATTCCTGGACACAACCTCTGGCCTTTTGGCCGAGTTCATATTTGCAACACACAGGGAGTAAATCTCTGAATGTTGCACTATTTCTGTCTTAAAGATGTGTCTCTGGCATTTGAAGCTGATGAACCCTATCAGCCTTGAAATCACCCTCTGTCATCACATTCATTCCCTTCTACCTACCCGAAAAACTTCACAATATGAAGGGATTTTCAGGATTGTCATGTGGAGTAAAGTAAACATACATACAAGGCCACTTAGCTATATGCCTGATTCTGATTTGAGGCACAGCAGACTGAAGTATATGCCATCTCAAAAGCTCACTCAGTCCCAGAGCTTAGTATTTCTCTCAGGCATGTTGAATTCCCTCTTGACTGTTAGTGCACTCTGAGTTTTCTATCTCCAGCCCACCCAGAGGGCGCTGCTGTTGATCAGAACTGTTAGGAGCAACTTAAGCAAATTTTCCTGCCTGTAGAGATGAGTGGAGCTTAACATGCATGCCCTGACACTCCTAGTACCTTCAGCAGTCTGATAGAGCTGAGAGGCAATGGAAGAAGTTTTGCCTTGGATGTCTGCAGATCTCACATCTGAGCAGCAAACTGAGCAGCAAATTTCAGCTTCTCTGATTCCAGTTTGGTCACTTTTAAGCGGTTTGATGTGCTTGAGATACTGCCATCCAGCATGTTGAGTCAGGAATAACCTATCATTTGTATGTAGATGTGCTCCATGTCTTAGGCTTTGGAGATTGGCATATTTTCCGGATATCCTAGGAACCCAGGGCACCATCACCACATTACAAGAAAACTGGAACATGGCCACACATCCTTATTTCTGTCTCCCACTCCTTAGCCACTTCTGGAGAAAAGGACTTCAAGAGCTTCAGGGAAAAACAACAGAAATAAACCCACAAAACCCAAAAAGCAAAAATCAGCAAAGCAAAACCTAACAGGAAAGTAAAAAAGCAGAAGGTGGCATTGAAATAATTACCAATTTATATTTCCTTTGTGAGGTGTTTGAGGGGTTTCATATTTCCTTTATGGGACAAAGCAGAAGAAGGGGTGGTGTATCACATGAAGTTCATATAAGCATTCTCATAACTGTGGACCTGACTACTTTATTTGTGAGTCAGATTGCTCATACACATACAGCAGCAACCCAAGTACCTCAGGCTGAATCTGAGGTTCCACCTCATGCAGCATCAGTGAGGCAACAGAAATACCATTTAGCCAGCCTCGACCAAACCATTTTCTGCATGAGAAAAGAAGGTTTACAGAGCAAATGCAGCATATGTTGAGCTATAATTAGTTTCTCAAATGTTGGACAGGGTTGGGTTTTTTTGAGAGAATTGCTACAAGCTATAGTGAAAAAGAATACAGAGCATAATGTAATCACAGATTATTCTTTAATTTACACAGTTCTCAGTGAGTATAAGGGCAAACAAGTTGAACATCTGGTAGCAGAAACATTTACCAATGGACTGAGAGCTGTATTTTAACTCATGCAGCTGTCCTCGCCAGCCAGATTAAAAGCTTTTGTTGCTCTTGATGTCTGCAACATATGTGTAAGAGTCTGTGGGAAAAAATTAAGTCTCACATAATTTGCAAGCTCTTTTTTGTGAAGGAAACTCTTCCTCTCATAAAGTATGTATTCAGTCAGGCTAAAAATACAGCTTTATAAGTCATGTTCACATGACCTGTGTACTAAGAATGTGCCTATGACATCGGAATAGTAACTGCACTAGAAGGGCTGACAAAACAGTGATACCTGACTCTGCACTGACAAAAGGTTTTTGTTCCCCTGTAAGTTTTTTTGGTATTCTTCCTAAGGAGCCAAAGCATCATCTATTTGTTTCTATTCCATGAAAACATAACGTATTTCAACTTGATCCAGGTTATGTGCTTTCTGCTGCCCCACTGAAAGTTAATGACCTTGCACATTGTGTGAGTCAGCAAATCATTTGGAGGACAACTACAGTATGATCATTGGACTCCCACTAATGTTGCACGGAAGGACAAGATGACAGAGTAACCACAAGAATGTTTCTTCTTCCCCAGGCAGTGGAGGAATGGCTAGCAGTTCTGAATATACTGATCAGAGGAAAAGGAATTGTTGTGTCTGCCACCATGATCTGGGGATGTCCAGGTACAACATGGAATTTATCCTGCCCATTGCCTAGTGCAATGATTTTTCAGGGACCTATGGTTGGACATCTGGGACACACATTCGTGATGTGCTTAAAAACTGCTCTAATTTTGCCTCTTTAAATTTTGAAGAGGAGACATGAACAGTCCAACTTTAGAAATCACTTCTAACTACAGGTATTTCTTTCATCCTGGCTATAAATCATAGAATCACAGAATGTCTTGAGTTGAAAGGGACCTTAAAGATCAACTAGTTCCAACCTCCCAGCCATAGGCAGGGACAAATCCCACTAGACCAGGTTACTCAAAGCGTCATCCAGCCTGGTCTTAAACACTTCCAGGGATGAGATTCTTCATTGGATTGTAGACATTTGATTAAAGTGTCCTCATTCCATTATTCTTTTTTGTGACTGATTCCTCTCTGTAGAATTAGCAGCCTCCAAAAATGGTCTGCTATCCTGAACCACCTTATCACAATACCTTATTGTGCTACAGCATACATCAGCAGCTCCAAATCATTGGCTAGGATCACAGAATCATGGAATTCTTTTAGCTGGAAAAGGCTTTTAAGGTCATTGAGTCCAACCAGTATCTACCAAGTCTGGTGCTAAACCGTGTCCCTCAGCACCGCATCTCTGAGTTTCGTAGACACCTCCAATGATAGGGATACAACCACCTCCATGGGGAGTCTTTTACAGTGTTTAATAATGATTTCAGTGAAGATTTTTCTAATATCAAATCTAAACCTTCCCTGGTGCAGCTCGAGGCCATTTCCTCTTGTCCTGTCACTTCCTACTTGGGAGAACAGACCACCATCCACCTCACTACTACCTTCTTTCCAGTAGTTGTAGAGAGCAATGAGGTCTCCCCTCAGACTCCTCTTCTTCAGACTGAACAACCCCAGTTCCCTCAGCTGCTCCTCAGAAGACCTGTCCTCCACACCCTTCACCAGTTTTGTTGCTCTTCTCTGGAACGGCTCCAGGACCTCTATGTCTTTCTTGCTGTGAGGGCCTCAAGTTTATATGCTAACTCATCAAAAGGTAGAGGTAGTGATATACACAGTTACAAGGACTATCAGGCAACACTTGTTTGGTTGATAGGAGTTTGTTTTAAAAAGAGACAGTCAGACACCCTGTCAGCATGCAAACATTCTACTCTTCTAAGACATGCCTTTATTGAGATATGCTCTTATGTTACTCTGACAGTGTACTGATTCCAGGCAACATGGGATCTTCAGAAATCAAGTTTTACATATGAATTTCAAAATAATGGAATTTTATTTGGGGATGGGATAGTAGTGGCCTTGCTTAATAAATACCTCTCTAGTGTTTATGGTAGTATAATTAGAAATGGAGAAAAATTAAAAAAGAGCTACTTTTTTGAGTTGCCATTGCTGTGTCAGGGATCTTTCAAAATCAGTATGAATTTGTGCTTAGTACGTGCCATTCCAAACTGCATGATACTTATGTTCCTGGGAAGAGGATTTTAACATCAACAAACAAGGAAATTGTCACAAAGGCAAGACTCATGCAGCACGTAGCCTTATTTCAGGAAACTTAGTAACATATGAGAGTTGCTGTATGTAGCTTGCTTGCTATTTTGGTACTAAGATAAGGACATCATGTTCAATTAAAAAAAAAATCCTAACATTATTAATAATATCAATTTACTAATAAGCAAGGTAAAAAACAACGTGCAATTGCCAAGTATTCATATCATCCTGAAACAAACACCTGGAAGTCAAACAAGCTCATGGATGCAAACAATATGTGTATTTTAGTAGTGCCAATGAATTGTCCAGTCAGACTTGCAGGCACTGTCTTGAAAGCACTTGGTAACCTGAATTCTCTGTGGGTGCAAGGGTGATTATGCCAACAGCCAAAGCTCCACACAGTACTAGAACGGAGGCAATTTTCCTTGGGAGGTTTGATCACCTCTTGGAGTGACAACTAACATTATAGCACAGCTGAGAGCAGGGTTCCAGGATACTATATTTGAAAATGGGCATTGCGTGGCCCTATATTATGTTTCGTGCCAATTATACTTCAGGGCAAGTTATATACTGCTGTGAAATATGCTCCAAACCAGAAAGTTAAGACCTTTGAATCAAGACTAAGACTAATTAGGATTACTATGCCGCTCTGGTTCTTACATGTTTCTTGGCTTCGTATTATTTTGCTGTTTACCTGAGAATCCATAATCCTGTTTTACTATACATACCAAAGATTTCCTGTAGTGCTGCACTTTTGCAAAGCATCATCATAAACATTTTATCTTATCACCTGTACTGAGCAGTCAGTTTCTTCTTGTAATTTAAAACAGAATTACAGAAGATCACTTTGATGGAAGCACTTATCTGAAACTTAGTTCTTTACTCTGCCACTGACTGATAGCATGCTGATCTTTACCAGATTCAAGGATCTATTGAAATTAGTATAGAAAATTCCATAAACAGAGAACAAAAGCAGGTAATTCCCAGGTAACCTAAAAAAATCACTTTATCGAGTTTCTTGTCAAATGAAAAAATAAGCAAAAGGAATTATAAGCCAAATCTACAGAATCTGAAAGGTAGAAAAAGTAAGCAAAATCATGGTAACAAAATGAAAACATTTCTAAGCATGTTCTGTTCTGTTCTGTTCTGTTCTGTTCAGTCTAGTAATGTCAGTTCTAGCCTTTTTCTTTTCCTGTTTGATAGTCTCTTCTGTGTCAAAAGTCTTTGGGACAGATTGACCAGATGTAAAGATAGACTAAGATATGTGGAGAAGCTCTTGGATGATGCAAGCTTCTCCTTCAAGTGAAGAAATATAATACAAGACAGAAAGTATTACAAATTAACTCAGAAACTATGGACAAAGTGGGACTCATAGATGAGCCCAGCCTTGAAAGAGGTGTGTGGGTGTGAAGGAAGAATAAAACAGTGGTCAGATTAGGGAATGTAAATGATACTGCTTTTCTACCATAACAGTGCACACAAAACTCTCCTTAAAGACGGTCTCATAGTCTCCCCAAGCTTAGAGAATGGAGAATGCTTTCAGCAGTATATGCTTCATAGTGATGTCTTCAATTAATTCTGATTCATAGTAAGTATGTCAGTGGAAGAAGCTAATAACTGTAAGAAATATTCATCTAGAAATGTCTAAAACAGAACAGTAACCATTCCTCACACAATGGAAACAAACCAATGGAAACAAACGCTATCTACCATCATATGCACATGCTCACGCACACTAATATGTACGTGTGTGACCAGGATAAGTGGAGTTTTAAGCATTATTTGGTATAATATATGGAAACAAAGAGAAATATAGTTTGCAGGTTGAAAAAGCTACAGCAGTACAGGCAAAGTCATACTTGTTTTGAGTAACTTTAGTTCTGCTTACCTGTTGACATAATGGTCACAGGTTTTAATCTCAGAAAATTCACCCCTACTGGGAAATCTATTCAGTGTTTTGCTGAATGAAACCTGGGAACCAAATCCCACACAGTCTACCAAATGGTAGTCTAACATTAAAGTTATGGCTGAACTTCTGGGTCAAATAATTTGTTGTGGAAGAAGTACACTGCTAAATAACTGTCTAGCACTGTATTTACACATATAGCATATACCTTATTACCTGCAAAACAATTTAATGATAATAGTTGGAGGAATAAAAAATGAAAAAGGATGAGTCAGCATGCCATGAAAGCAACTTTCAGATTTAAAACTCCAGATTTTCACAAAATATACTTCACCACAATTAGCCTATTTAATTTAAGTTAAGACTACTGAATTCTTGAAATAGTACATGCAGTCATAAACAGTGACATAAGTTAAACCCTTGACATTTCTATCTGGATTCTCTCTTACAATCATTACTTTTGACTAGTTTGTTTCACTGGCTTTCAAACAATCAATACATCTCTCAGAATGTGTTGTTAGTGCTTATCAACTAAAACAGATTTGTTGTAAAAATTATTGTGGGTTGCCAGTTCTAATCAGGAAGATGCTTGACTTTCTGTAAAGAAAAGCTGAGTACTTTGGCAGATTCAAAGGGCTCAGGCTGTCTGGTGGGTCAGGAGCATCATGAGTACAGCTCCTTAAGTTACATTTTGAACCTTTCCTTTCCTGTTTTGACTAGTAAACAAGAAGCACAGGGTTAAGCAAAACAAGTCACAGAAAAGCACATGATTTTTTTTCAAGTCTTAAAAAAGTTTCAGTCTTAGTTTGACGTGAAAGTTCATGGGACTTACCCAAAATACTTTCACCCTATTAATAGCCTTAGGTTAATACAGGCAGAGAGCAAAGACACTGTGAAAACTTCCCCACATAAATCTGTTGATGCATTTCTGGTTCGAGTTACATAATTGCTTTTTCACTTCTGCAGCCTCTTCAGAAGTCAAACTATATTATGCAAAATTTAAAGTCTTCTATACATGCTTCAGGGCAGTGCTAGATAAGATATTTCCAAGTTAGCAATGAGAAAGCTAAGATATCAGCTAGTTCTCAACCAGGTTAGTATTGTGGTATGTACCATTTCATATGGGTACAGTATTACTGAGTTTTTCTACAATGTTGGGATAAAGCGTCCATAGGAAAGTAGGTTATTGAGCCTGGCCTTAGCTTTTGGAGCTGCAGATGGTGCTACAGAGCTATGGACTCTTTTGAAAATCTGACTCTTAATGGAAGAATCAAATTACTTAAAAAAATTACCAGGCATCACCCATCATGCAGCTGCCTCATCACTGATGTCACTCTTGATATCAGTTTGCCAGACACAGACACTTAAAGACCATTGTACTGTCATATTTTGTAGCGGAAACTGCTGGATTTGGGAGCAACAAAGATGCAGTGGTTTTAGCACCACAGTATGTCTATGAAGCATTTTGAGGTTTTGGCATCTTCTGAATGATGAAATGTTTTTAAATCTGTGAGAGGTTTTAACTCATCTGTTAGCAAATTAGCAACTTTTTTACTATGAAATATTGTTTATTCCAAGTGTTTTGTAGAAGTGTAAATAAGCTCACTGGCTTTCAGCTTGTATTAAAGTACAGTGAGATCTTCATTTATTTCAACATCTGTTTTCAAAGACAAGTGCAAATTCATCCCCTTAAGCTTTTGTTCCAGCCCTCCTACCACCTAAGGGAATTAAAATAAGATTTCATTTTGCTTTCACAAACATGGGCAGGTGATACTCCTGGGTGGGCACAGGGAAAGCAACCAGAAAAGGAGTAGTCATCAGGCACCTCCCCCCTGACAGGGAGGAGAGATCTAAGGACCAAGCTTAGGGGTCAGTCACAATATAGGAAGGATGTGTCAAGGAACTATGCAATGTCTACTTTGGGCATGAACTGAATTGTAAGATGATGGCTTTTCCATTAATTAACTTTCTGGCTTAACTTTCTGACTACTGCTGGAAATTATAATGGAATTTTTTTTGCAGTGGTTACAGCAAAATAAATTATATTGCCAAAAAAATGAGGGATGCATAATAAAATTATCATCTGTGAGGCTCTCAGTGACAGATGATCAAAATGGGTTTCCTGGGGGGGAAGATATGATACCAATGACCTTGACCCACAGTGGTCATCTCTTAGGGAGGTCCAGCAAAATGTTGTTGTTGCTCACAGAACAGAGACATGTCTGAAACACGTTGCAATGGCATGCAAATAAAGTTGTGTTACAAAGGGTCTTGCACCGAAAGAAGGAACTCAGAATTTGTTTTCATTCTGGGCAGGATCACATTTCATTACCTCAATTGGAAAATAAATGAGTATACAGCTAAGATAAATCAAGCCCCTGATTCCAGCACATGCTGGAATACTATTCATCCTGGGATTAGTCCTTTGGGATAAACCACTCCAAGTTAGCATTAAATCATACCATATTTGAGTTTTGGTGAGAAAAGGTCAAGTATGCTTTCTTTTTTATTGCTTTACTTTTTTTCTGTAAATACAAAGATACCTTTTGGATTTATTTTCTATAAACACTTTTAGAAATTAAAGAAAACACTTCTTCCCTAAATTTCTCTCATTATCTCATGGCAAAAATATAGGTAAGAAGTGTGAGAAAGTTAAATCATTCCTGATTTCAGGGATAAGGCATTAAAAAGTCATTAAAACTCATAAATAATCATTGTGACAGTATAGATATTGACAGCCTTTTTCCTGATATACTGACTATAAATAGGCAAAACACTAGGAATTTTAAATATATCAAGGCCAGCAAAATATTAAAAATATTTAAAACTAATTTAGAACATAATAAAAGAAGCTTAAAAATTGGAAGTATGTTTTAACAGTAAAAGAATTATTCTGAATGCTGGTACATCCTACATTCTGACACTATTGTCATCTGGGCATCCCAACTGAAAATAACACATTACTCAGGAGTTCATAGAATCACAGTATCACAATATATCAGAGGTTGGAAGGGACTTCAAGAGATCATTGGGTCCAACCCCACTGGTAAAGGAGGATCACTTAGGGTAGTCCATACAGTTCCATATCACACAACCTCTTCAAGCAAGACAAAGTACTTGCACGGTCAGCCTGATTAGTCTGCTTGTACGTACCTTGTCCTAAGAGACTGTAATCTTAAGTTGAAGGTGTACAAACTGACATCTTCCTCAGGTCTGGATAGTTGGAAGAAGGGGAAGTAGGTTAGTACCAGCCAGGCCCAGTGCACCACATCTTCAGTGACCCACTAATGCTATGCAAAACCTTAGATGGCCATTTTGCCTTGTCTTTGTGCTCATTCATAATGTGAAAGCTCATACAAGGCCCATAGAGCTCCACTGAAGCTTTATAACCTAATACATTGCAGTGAAAAGGAAAACTTCAGCTAACAAGAAAATAAAGGATGCTGCATTGGAAAGCAAAGTGTCAACCTTTTTCCCTGTTCCTGTTTGGAAGCTGTGGCACAGATACATAAAACCTAGACCTGGGCAGTGAATTCAGACATCCACATTGCAAACTTGAAATGTAAACTCTTTCTATTTTTTTCACCTGAAAAGCTCCATCAAGACCGAGTCTTTTTTGCCTCCTGAACTCCCATCATGTTTGCTTCATAAAAGATCATTTATCCTCCATAAAGAACCCGTTTAGAGAAATCATAGAAAGAAAATTCCCAAAGACTGGGAATCTGTTCAGTACTAAAAGTTAGCTCAAAGATACCATAGATCTTCATAACATTTTTTTCTGCAAAGTAGAAGTATGCATTTGAAATTGCAGCTTCTCAATGATGTGGGTTTTTATTTTAAGGCTGCACCAGAAAGCAATGAGAGGTTTGACAGAGGAAAAATCAAGAAGGTGGAAACAGCCTTCCCATCCACACTGACATGTCTAATAGGTGATTAGGAAAAGATGAAGAAATTTGAGATAAAATCTTGTGTTTTATTTGTCTAGTTCATCACCTCAGGATTTAGATCCAGGAATCAGCTACAATGACATTGTAATTAATTATTACATTTCTCACACCTAGTTCTACTTTCGTAGGACTGTCACTCTAAAGCAAGAGTAAACACTATTCACACTATTTGGTGTTCTATAATCTTCAATCTTATTTAAAGATTATAATCTACAATGTTTATATAGTAAAATATCTTCAAATGAAAGTATTATAATTTCCAAGAAAGAGCCTTTTAAAGAAGATATCTGTTGCAAGAGCAGATCGGAAATTATGTTATGCAAAACAGAAAGATTAATGAAGTTACCAAACTGAGCCCTCTGAGTTCTGACCTCATCCTCTGGCTAGCATAAATTCACAGAGCGTGATGCAGTATGTCTTTGTAACATAGTTCCATTTGCTCCAGTTTTTTAGTGGTTTCATGGTCAAGAGCAACATATAATAGATTCACTATAATTAACTGTTCTTCAGCAAAGGAGAAAACATGGAGTATATCAGACATAAATGCTGAGAATTTATTCAGTTCTCATTGACAACATTCATCTTGTGTCCTAATGCAATTCAGTAAGAGACCACAGGGAAAATCTGGACCTTTATACAGTGGTGCTGCTCAAACACAGCAAGCATGAAAGGTGCAACCAGAAATGTAAGATCTATGCAAGCAACTCTGCAAACACAGACTTTTTATTCCCACTTGAATCTCATTAGACCACACACTGAAATCTACTTGCCCAGAACAATTTTTACTGCTAAAATATGCCTTGATAAGAAACATGGCATGAATAGGATAGCAGAAGAGGAAAGAAGCACCACAATCTCTATCTCAAGTGTATTGCCAAGTAGCCAAATTCTGGAATTCTTGTTCTGTGTAGGCATTTAGTTCTTCAACATTTCCTTTTAACAGAAGTTGAAATAAAATGTCAAAACTTCTCAGGAGATGAAATTTCTTGAAAGTTCACTTCAGAAACATTGGATATTATTTGTTTTTTCATTTCAATAAGTCAAAAAGTCTCTTCTCACTAAAGCTTTCCATGATTAATTATATTATAAAGGTCAATATGATAAAGGCAGAATAAAGCACTTCAGCTTTGTCACAACATCCCATTAAGAAGCCGCTCTCAGGAACTATGAGAACTGAAACTTTCTGCAACAGTGTGATTTAATCTATCTTTGTTTTTCAAAGAGAAGAGTTTTCTGAGGTCTTTAATGCGATAATACACTCATTTATCAGAGTTCTCAAACACTCAGAAATTTCAAGGACTGATAGGACTTGTGACAGTATTTTTAGAAGTGCCTATTATTGGCAGCAGAATAATCATTTTTCTTCCTATGTTTGTGGTTAGTTTTCCTCAATGCTCCTAATTTTTCTGTTTTTCTCAAAGAACATTACATGGCAGCAGCTGCTTTCCTCCTATCCCACAGAACCCCACAGCTCAGAACAGCTGGCAGATACCACAGCTCCTGCAGTTGTTTCTGGGCTCCACTTTGAGATCCTATATTATCTTCTGGGAATTTTTACCGAGACTGTCAAAGGACTCCTGGGAACCCTTTGAGGAACACCAGGGTTCCTGCTGCTGCCAGGAGAGGTTGGCTGCAAGAGGTTGCTACCACCCAGAGACTCTCACGGTGGGAGGAGGCCAGAAGCCTGCACAGCATCAGAGTGATGACGGAGAGGGTGGCTGGATCTTTGCTGAGATGAGCAGTCTCATAGGCTTCAATCCCAGCTGTACTGAGGGAGGGGCAAGTAGCATCTTTGCCTATTGAATTGGAAAATAGAGACTTCCACTATGGAAGTTGGTGAGTTGACACCAGCTTTGGCCAACCAGAAGCCACCTGGCTGGAAAGGAGGTTTGAAGAGAGAACCCTGGAGGTCTTAGTGGGAAACAAGTTGATCACAAACCAGAAATGTGCCCTTGCAGCAAAGAAGGTCAGTAGCCTCTGAGGCTCCTCAGGCAGACCATTGTGAGTAGGTCACTGGAAATGATCCTTCCCCTCTGTTCAGCACTGCTAATTCACAAGCTCTGCCTGAGGGCTTCACTAGACTTACACCAGTCTCTCTTGCACACTGTGCTGTGTACAGTGCTTGTCTTCCTGGTACAAGGGAGATGTGGACATACTGGTGTGAGTCTAATGAAGGGCTGTGAAGGTAATTAAGGACCTGAAGCACCTGCCATATAAGGAGGGACTGAGATAGCTGGGTCTGTTCACCCTGGAGAGGTAAATACTGAGGGGAATCTTTGGAATGGACATAAATACCTGGTGATAGGAGTAAAGACAGGTCCAGATGCTTCTCAGTGGTTTTCAGGACAAGGGATAATGTGTACAAACTGAAATACAGGAAATTCCATTTTAAATATAAGAAAAACCATTTTTACTCTGAGGGTGGTCAGATACTGAAACAGATTGTCCTGAAAGTCTATGAAGATTCCTTTTGTTTGTTTGTTTGTTTGTTTGTTTGTTTTTGGAGATATTCAAAACTCAACTGCACATGGCCCTGGACACCCTTCTCTATCTAACCCTGCTCTGAGGAGGGTGGTTGAACTAGACAAACTCCTGAGGTGCCTTCCAAATTCAGCCATTCTGTGTATCTGATGTCCTAGGTTGGAGCCACAAGCTGCTCAGGGCAACAGGACAGAAAGGTCTTTCACCCTCACACAGAATTGGAGGTTAAATTTGAATGCTATTTACAAATATATATATAAACACAACAGGTATTCAGGGAAAATTAACATATAGACAAATTAAGCCCAGTTCTCCACTTGGGCTTCACTAGGTCAAAACCTTGCAAAACCTTCCCCCCCAATTCAACCTCAGCCAGTCCATGCCAAACTGCTCCCGTGCAGGACAATTTTACCAGGGCTCAATTTCCCTTCAAGCCTCTCTTCCCCACCCCCACTAGGCCAAAATTGTGTAGCAAGAAATTAGCCAAGGCCGCAGAAGGGCTTAGCAAGCCCACATTCCCCCACAAACCACAAGAGACAAGCCGCCGCGTCAGGAAGCAGGGAAGGGAGACAAGCGACAGAACAGACTGTGAGCCCCCTTTATATGGGAGATACAGCATGAAGGGAACGAAATAACAGAGATCACACTTTCCTGTGCCTACCTCCTTGTGCTCTCTGGTACTTCTGGAGGACTTTTTATCTATGATGGAACATTCAGTCCTTAACCTGTAACAATCTGATAAAACTACTTTCAAGCTATATTTATGCCTTTGTCATTGAAATATTATTGCTTTGTGAGAAAGAAGCCACGTACGGCATCAAATTCTTTCTCAGTGGACTTCTTTTACTTATCTTTCTATCACTCATCTCCTTGAGTGTTATCTCATTCTTTTTATCTCCACCCTATTCACTGGCAGACAAAACATGTTTGATTTTTCTGAATTGTTGAATTTTAAATGAGATGAAAATAGAATCCAATTTGAATAAAATAGGAAAAAAACCAACATAGCTTCATAAGATTTAAAGTGGTATGAGTAAATTCTAGGATCATTGCATATTTCATTTCTTTAATGAAATTTGTCTGATATCAACTTGTCCATTTGGCCTGATTTTTCTTTGGTTGATATTTTCCTGGTTTTAAGAGATCTAGGCAAAAATCCTTGTTCTGTTTTCTAGTCCTCTTCTGCTGGTAGAAGAAGAATAAGATCTTCATATATGATACTTCACTCCAATACCCTCCTGATTCAGTTTTCATCTAAATTTAGACATGCACAACAGAGATGTCTACATTTGAAAAAAATCACTTTGAGAACCCCTTCACACAGAGCTTGCATTTGCTGAAATTTGCCTGACTTACTTTAAGCATCACTATCAGGATGAGATGAATCATGAAACAATTACTTATCTTTTAGCTGTAGAGAGAAACAGGAAAGATTAGCTCAGACATAAGTGTCTTTGTAAGAGACAGATGAAGTTATCTGAGATTAATCTCTTTCTAAGTACCTGTACTCAAACTTGAATTTGGGATTTTAAAGTCAAGAGGTATGGGCTAAGGCTTAGACCTGTGCTGTGACTCACACCTGATGTAGCTGTGCCCCAAGGGAGAACAAATCTTGCAGTGCTGAGATGTGTTCTGCAAGTGGGAATAGCAACAGCAAAGCAGTGAGAAAAAACAGCAATAAGAACAGTGTTCAGAGGCAGCAAAAGGAACTCCAACAGGCAAAACAGGTAATAGATTTTTTTTAAATAGCTTTTTTACTTTTTTTACTATTTAAACACGTGAAGGAGGTTAGATCAGACCAAACTTGACAGGTGTACAAAACAGCTTTTCACTCCATATGGCATCTTTCATGCAAAAAAAAAAAAAGCACAATACCTTCAAAAACAAGAGAATGGTTTCTCTTAATGAAACCAAGCAAAACTGTAATAAAAGCAAAACCAAACAAGAACAAAGCTAAGGAGAGAGTTCTAAGAATCAGCGCAAATTAAGATCATAAAGAAACAAGAAATCCTGGTAGGTTAATTCAAAACAAGAAAAGAGCAGAAAGTGCATCTAGACAAAAGCACCAAAGCTTCACTTTCAATTTACACAGCAAAATGAGACCACAGCTTCCAGACTTTTTTCTCACGTAGTATTTGAAATTCAAGCTGCCTTATTTTACCTGTGCAAAATAGAGTGGGTAAAAGGAAATTACTAAGGATAAATCACAACTTGGTTCTCTCAAGAAAATGTAGGGTTGCCAACCTCTTGTGACACCATAAAGGTGGTTCTTTTTTAGTACGATGAGCATAAATTTAGTGTATGAATGAGAATATTTAGAACAAAACATAACTTTAAATCCATTCTCATGACTAAGGTCCTGTCTTATCACTATTCAATATTTAGGAATGGAAATATTGGTTGTCACAAGTCACAAGATGACTGTAGATCACTTTCTTCTGTTAACTGGGGCTTTTCTAATTGTTCTTCCCACTGTTCAGCTTTCCAGGCTTTAGACCTTTCTTTCTGCTGGTTTTAGGGAAGAAACACTTTTGCATGTTCGGTGTTTTGGTGTTTCCAAAAATGTAACTGCATTTTCCCTTCCAGTAGTTTTCATGCCACAATCATCCCTTCTGCTGTCAAACTAATTTACTTCACAATGCCTCTTGAGGCTATTTTTCACCCAAGAAGGGAAAGAAATTGCAAGACTTGTTTCTCAGCTTTATCCTTCTGAAACGGGCTACTACCGTGTCTCTACAATTTCCCTGTGCAATGGAGCATCGGTGGTCCTGCCACAAAAGGATCACCTATTGCTTCTACTAAACAATTGCTTCTGCTAACCTAGCTGCAAAGGTTTAGGAGGTCAGTGCTACAGAATCTGTCGCTTGATCTTTCTTGATGTTCAGAATTAAATTCCTTATAAAAATGCACATTAGAATGCAAAATGCTAGCAGAATGCAGCCTATCACAGTAATGAGTCCTTGATTAATGGCTCTCAGTGACAAGTTCTTCAGTAACAAATTTCAGGTGGGGGAAAAAAAAAGTTTTGTACTTTTTTTGTGTGTGTATGTTGTACAAGAGTCTCAGTTTTGAAAAATGAAATATTTTGCATAAGCTTTATGACTATTTTCAGAATCGAAACAACTTCAAAGACCATCGAGTTCATCTACAATGATAGTATTTACTGTGGGTTTTCAAGAGAGGCCATGAACAAGTGCTCTGAACTTGGATAGCAATCATGACAAATCATTTAAAGCAGAGATGCCAAGAGTTTTGACATTCAGGCCACATGGTGTTTACAAATAGAGACTGGGAGCCAGAGTGGAATAGCTCCCTTGGGTTACATGGTCTTTGTTTCCATGACCTACTGTGATCCTCTTGATCAAGAGTACTGTACATTTCCTTTACATATAAAGCACTACTATTTCAAGTTCACAGAATGATTTTATAGGTCACTGTCAAAGCATATTCTAAAATTCACAGGCTTAGTCAGATTTCTCTTTAAATTTTCTGTGGCCTGTTTCAGGGAAGTGTACAATAACTGTTTACCAGAATCTAACATTTTCTTAACAAAGGCCACTCTTCTGTGTAGACGAACTGCACCAAACAGTCTGCTTTTCTAGCTTCAAACTCAGAGTTTCCTCCAGAGGATTACTTGTCTCTTCACCTCCCATGAGTACTTTTAACCCCTGCACTTAAAAGGCCATGAAGCAAAACACTCTGCCCTAAAGCCACCTAAATATCATGTTAGCATATTCAGCAAAAATCAGTACTGAAATAAAACCAATTCCCTCCCTCAGACTGTACAGAGGTTTCTACCTTTTAATCCCAAATATAGGAGGAAGGGCAGGGAGCACTGATAAAATACCTCATCTTGAAGGACTCTCATCAGCAGTTACCTCCTGTCTAAAGCCTGTGACGTGGGAAGGATTTTTCCACTTTAATAAACTGCTGTTCATCAGTTGAGCCACAGTCATGAATTGTGTTTTTATTCTCAGTTTTGGGAAACAAGATAATAAATACTGATGAAGCAGACTGTAGCTGGTTCTACATAATCACACTTTTGCAAGGAGGTAAGAGCATGAATATAGCCAGATATTGTTACTCTGTGAGGCTCAGTGACGTGTTAAATCTCAGAACCCTTGAGTCACAGCTAACGCAATCTTCAAGCTACCCTAATTTCTAGGGCCACATGGGAAAATCCAGTGCAACCACACTACATACAGATTATTCCAAATGACTCCAGTGGCTCCATAACTCAGCAGCTTTGACAAGTATCTGAACTATACTACTGTGCTGGTTTGAGGCCAGACAGATCCTCTCTTGCCCCGAGAGGGACAAAAGAATGACACTCACACAAACGGATTGAAGAGTAATGGAAAGTTTAAATGGAAAAGCAATTGGTGAAACTACAAAAAAACCACAAGCATAGTAGCAAAGAATATCCCAAAGTGTACAGAGTCCCTTACACAACACCCAAAGGCCTCCCAGCTCTTCCCTTCTCCTCTCCTGAGGGTCTACCCAAAACCCCAAGGCTTTTTCTTCTCCCCCTACTGCTAGGCTGGTCTCAGGCTGGCCAGGTCTGAGACTGCTCCCCCCTTTTCTTCTCCTGGCATTAGGCCTAGACAGACCTAAGAGGCCTTGAGATACTCCCCCAGTGTTACCCGATAGGGAGCATCTCCCATGGGAGCAGAGAAGGAAGAAAGAGGAAGAGAATGACTTTGCAGATGGATTTATAGGGTGCAAGACTGATGGGTAGAAATACGCCGTTTCCTGTGTCCGCCTTGTTGGGTTGGACACTCGGGACACTGGAGGTGTAGCTTATGTGGCAGCAACAGGAGGCACCCAGCCTAAATTGCCACAACTACACAAATCACAAAACTAATTACTAAAGGCTTCTGGTTTGTCTTGCATATACCTTCAAATAATTTATCAATATTTAATACTCACAAAAGTGGACTAAAGGGTTCCCAAAGCGGGAAATCTCTAGCTATCAACATTGCAAGGAGCAAGAGGCCCAGTTCTCCCCCAGAATTTAGTTTTTCTATGCGTATTTTTGCTCCTGTTTTAACCCCAGTTATTTTATAAGGGAGGCACTGAATGGTTATTCTGTGACCTAGCGAAAGATAACTCTTCATCAAAAATCTAAGAAACTAACAGAACTGAGTTTAATTATAGGACATGTGGTAAGGCTTAACACTGCCTAAATATCAAAGCCTAAAGCCCAGTCACACTGAAACATTTCCCAAAAATCTTGGGAAGTTCAGGAGATCAAGATTATACCTTTTGACTTGCCGTGTCTCTCTGTATTTGCTATTTATGGAGCATCTAAGATGGATAACCAAGACATAACATTGATTAATGGGAAGTCATTACTTAACAAATTACAAATCATTAAAACCAAAAAGGACACAAAGGCATATCCAGAAAGGTATCTTGTTTATATTTCACTGGCTCTTGTCATACTCTGTAAGGACAAAACTTGCATTGGACAGAAGCCCTTCTCTGACCTTTTCCCAAACTAACAATGTGTTCAAAGAGAGGCAATAGCAGTTATCTTCTGTTACATGAGAATCTATTATATCATACTATAGACTGTTATTCTTCCAAAGTGAAGCTGGAATGAAATCAAAGGAAAAGAAATCTCATGCACTTAAAGGGGACTTGACAGGGTAAAATCCTGCCTTTTATAAAAATAAACATGTACTGAGTGGTGGGAACACCATGTCTTTCCCCAGTTTCACATTTAGCTGCACATTGTGAGCAGTGAAAGATCTGATGATTCAGCCATAACTTACATACAAAATGGGTCAGAGAGAAATGGATCATAGGAAATATTTATTAATAAGTTTTTATGCCTTAGTGTTAACTTTGCTGGTCTACATCCTAGTCACAGGAGTTTTGCTGTCACCCAGAGGGCCTTCAAGAGATAATTTGTCAATATCAATATGCTCAACTTCAATCTCTACACTGATGTCCTCACAAATTTTACTTTGAGAGATGTGTTTAAAACAAGCACTGTAGTTTCTAACACATAGATTCTAAGAACTACAAGACTTCTGTATGATGCTTCCCCCTGAGGAACAGTTAAATATTTC
The DNA here is from genome assembly GCF_027791375.1 of Indicator indicator. NCBI lineage: Eukaryota > Metazoa > Chordata > Aves > Piciformes > Indicatoridae > Indicator > Indicator indicator. The sequence goes on from NC_072010.1 coordinate 14,966,056, forward strand.
CACATGCGCAAAGAGTGTTTTTAATACAAGTGCACAAGTTTTAGTCAACAGCTATACAGAGTGATTGCTCCACAACTTTATGCAGGGTGCTTCAGAACTCGCTACTGGGGTCAAGACAGAATGGATTCTACTAATTGAAAAAGTCAAAGGCTGACTGGAAAACCATCCTTAAAAGATCAAAAGTTAGCACTTGAATCTGACTTTTTTAAAAAAACACATACCATAAACTTAGCCATTGCTCCTAGTCTCTTTTAATAGAAGACAAGACAATTCTGACTGGCTATCATTTTTCACCCCTAACAGCATGAAGAAGACATTAATATGGTAATTCACAGCAGTCGTTCGGGTCTTTAGATAATGCAAGTCATGCGTGCTCACACTTCAGAAAAGTAGAATCATCAGAATAAAACCACGGAATGTGAAACAAGATTCTGGAAAGTAACTGGATTTCTGCTTCAGATTGACTCATAAAATTAATGGCATTCTAAAAGTGGAAGGGATATACTAAAATTTATTATGAAATTTTCAAAGCCTGCTTTTTGTCCAAAAAACCCACACTTCTTCATTTTAGCCATTAATTAAAAAAAAAAAAAAGGAAATAAAATCATGTGGTATTTCTGTCATCTAATCATTCCATAATTGTCAGAGTGACCTGTTTACCTTAAGAAGAGTTTTCTTTTTAAGTCAAATCTTTTTCATGACAAAATCTAGTATATGTGAAGCTAAAAAAAGGTTATGTTAAATTCAAAACAAAAGTTTCTACTGTCAGAAACAGACTACATTTTAAAGTCTAACTCATGAAAACATGAAGAAGTTTAAAGACAGTTTCATAGAGAATTCAATTTTTCAATATTTCCTGTGAGGTAGGAAAGTACTTTCCTCCCCATTCTTACTATCTAACCTGATTCACACAATTTATGCTGTATTTCTACAATTAATCTACTAACTGCAGGGCCTTGGATTTTTTTTCATTCTACTTTTTGTAACAGATCACTTGAAAGTGTGCACTTAATGAGGCTGGTGTTTTTCATTTAAATTTCTGTAAAGATAACCATCAGTTTCTGGGTAGATATTTTATTCACTACTACAGTGTCAAAACCAGACTTCCTTCTGAGTCACATTGTAACAACTTGCATCCAAACTGATTTATCAAGCATTTTCTAAATCACAGTAACTAATTTCAAACTGCTTTTAAAATGTGATTGTGGAGTCTCCTTCTCTGGAGACTTTCAAAACCTGACTGGATGCATTCCTGTGCAGCCTGCCCTAGGTGATCCTGCATTGGAAGGAGGGTCAGACCCAATGATCTCTGGAGGTCCCTTCCAACCCCTAACATTATGTGATTCTGTGTGATACTATTTCAAATTAAGTCCATTTGCAGTATTCCAGAGCAGGGTAGTGAAAATGCCTCTTGGTCTGCTAAGGTTCTTACTAAAAAGCATCTTTTTTAAAATTTTACTTCATTTGAAGTTTCCCATTTGAATTTAAGTTCAAGCTAACTCAAGTTTTTTCCAATGTTCAACTTGTCAATAGTGAATGAGCTGAAACTGGTTTACAGCAAAGTTGATCTGAACCATTAAAACAGGTGTTTTGAAAGTTTGTATGCATCAAGTTGGAACAATACAGATTTTGTGATTTATACAAACTTAGACAAACTTTAATTCTGCATCTGCACATGAACTAAAGCGTTGGATTCAACTGTCACACCACTGCTAACTTTTCTTTTTTTTTTTTCTAATGACATTAGTGATTGAAATGATATGAGATACTCAGATCTGGCTTATGAGTTTTGTTATAAAACCTGTTTGGAAAGGGAGTTTTTCTATTCCTTGGACAAAAAGAGGAGAAAAAGATCTTCTACCCACTCTCCACTTACAGAAATATAATACAGTTGTAAATTTGTAAATTTATTGTCTTTAATGCTCTGGTGTATAAATCCTGTGTAGACCAAAAGAGCACTGAGGAGGTCAGAGCACACAGGTCTGTTACTGTTTTACAATTTTATACCTTGCAAAGTAATTTCTTCTTGTCTTGAAACTGGAATCAGCCTGTTTATTCAAACCTTTAAAAAGTAATTTCAAAAGCCCTATAAATGTCGAATAATCAGCTCTCAGAAGCAGAGCATGAAACAGCATGCAACTGCATCCCCTTCTGGGAATCCTGTATTCTGCAAGGCCAAAATGCTTTTCCATTTTCAGAACACTGACTACGTTTTTGGGGATTGACCCCAAACCGGTAGATTGTTTTTGCTTTCTCTAATGGACATTACAAAAGATATCCAGAAAATTTGGAGGGACATCCTCCAAGTTCAATGCAATACAGAGACAGGACATGGGAAACAAAAGCTATATTCCTATCTAATGAGTCACACAGCTATTCAAACTCTACTTTTAGGCTTTTATGAAAGTAAATGTGTCCCTAAGTACATTTTTAGGCAATGACCTTGCAATGTCCAAGTAATAACTTAGTAGTAGTAACATGGAATGAATTTCTGTCATGATTGAATGTGTGGCATTGCTGATTTTAATATATTTCATATTATCTAGTATCTCTACTGCTTGACTCAGCAGAGACAAAAGAAAGTGAGTGGTCTGTCCATGGAACTTTAATACAAAATTATACACAAGAAATATAGCTTTCAAATGGAAAAAGGAAATCTTCTTGCAACTCCCACCTTAGAAACCTTCTGAAAGAGAAGTAGATTTTCTGATCTCCTAGCTGAAGAAAAAAGAACATCAGCAAAACCCTATTGCCCAATTTTTCTTCTGCTTTCTTTTATGAAGACTGACCCTTTCTCTAGTTTTAAAAGAACTTATTTACAAGGAAGGTCTTTGCTTGCAGTTCTGAGACAGATGGAGGCTCTTGGGCTGAGCACAGCTGCCTGTTTGTCCTTGCCCTCCCTGTTGTTTCTGCTTCGAGCTCCCTTCCTGGTGGACCCAGGGACTAGAGTTCCTTCATGAACTAGATCATGTTCTAAGACTTCCCCTACATTTCAAAGCAGTGAAAGTACTTCTTTCTTTTGCACTGGTGAGGTTACACCTTAAATACTGGGCTCAGTTTTGGGCCCCTCGCTACAAGAAAGACATGGAATTGCTGGAGCATGTCCAGAGAAGGGCAACAAAGCTGGTGAAGGGTCCAGAGAACAAGTCTTATGAGGAGCAGCTGTAGGAACTAGGATTCAGGATGAGGAGTGCCTGAGGCAACTGTCATTTTTCAATCTGGAGAAGAGGAGGCTGAGGGGAGACCACATTGCTCTCTACAAGTACCTAAAAGGAGATTGCAGTGAGGTGGGGATCCATCTCTTTTCCCTAGCATCAGGTCATAGACTGAGAGGAAATGGCCTGAAATTGTGGCAGAAGAGGTTTAGATTGGATGTTTCCTGAAAGAGTTGTCAGGGGTTGGAATAGGTTGTGCAGAGAGGTGGTGGAGGCACTGTCCTTTGATATGTTCGAGGAATGTGTGGACACGGCACTTTGAGACATGGTTTAATGGCCATGGTGGTCTTAGGTTTATGGTTGGACTCAATGATCTTAGAGGTCTTTTCCAAATGAAACAATTCTATGATTCTAACTGGGCTGGTACCAAAGATCCAGTGTGCACAATAGATACACACTGGGAGGTTTTGCTTTACACTAGAGTTAGTCTGGCCCTGAGAATTTAACACCCATTATCAGGCAGAGTGCATTGGATGAGACCTTGGAGCATATCTCCTAGCTTAAGTTTCTCCAGAAAGAAGAGAGTCTGTGCTGTGAGATCAAACCACAATATGAACTGATGCACAGTAAGTGCATTAAGACTGGGATTCACTTCTGAAGTGTACTCCTAACACAAATTAATATGCTAGCAGAGATGCACTCCAGGGTGCACTGGAGAGGGTCTTGCTGATGACTATAACATTACTAATTCAAAGACAGAGTACAGTAGCATGACATTAGTTGTATGTGGGGATCAGAATCCTGATAACAATCAACTCACACAAGTTTACTGAAAACAAGATCCCTTTGGCCTTAAGACAGATTTGTGCTAGCTAAAATGACACTATTTTATTAGACTGCCACACTGGCCAGTCACAGTGATTGCCTGCAAACCATGATTATATTCTTTATAGGCTAGGCACAGTCCATTTGGCAGAAACATGATGATATCAACAAAAATAATTCAGCTCAGTTGTTATCAAAAGCTTTTAGTGTTCAGCATCATCATGCAGCTAGTGAGTGTTTGAAACAATTTGCTGACTGTGTCCTACTTTTTTCTCTTTCCTGTGTTTCCCTTACTTTGGGAGCCAGTTCCAAGCAGTGTTCACCAGTAAAGGATATCACTTGTTATTACCATTTAGAAATTAAATCCTCTGACAACTCAGCCTGATGGGAAAAGCCAGCTTTTCCTTTCCTACTGCACCACTATATGAACTAAATTAACTTCCAGAAACACAGGGTTCACTCTTCTGCATGTTTCAGCTTCTGGCTGTCAACTGGGACTTGCAAGTACTCTATTCAAGATGTCAGATGATTCTAGTTTCTCAGGAACCTTAAAAGAAAAATCTTTTTTAAAAGTTATACAATGCCTTGTCTCCAAAGAGAAACAGAGAGAAATGAATACTCCAGCTACAACATCAGAGCATAGAAGGTGAAGAAGAGGGACAGAAGTTTATTTGCCTTGCAAAAGGACCCTGTGGCAGATACCTTTGTCTAGTACAGCACTGACAGGAGGACCGATCAGTGAAGATCCAGCTATAGGCTTGCTGTGCTCAGGCAGTACTTGCTATTAATACTGGCTCTTGGCATATGTATTTAGCTCAATTGCAGTATTAGGCTAATGCATGTTTGCGGCCATACTACACCCAACCTGTACCAGCACAAAATAAGTCAGCTTGGGTGCTTCCACATGACTGCTCTCACCAATGGACATATACTCCTGCCATTCCCATCCCAAGAGGCACAGAGCTGTCTCAGCTTCTGACAAGGTTCACACTCAGTGTGACTGCAACGACTGCAAGCAGACCTTTGCTGAGCTACAACCCTCTTGGACTCTGTCTTCTACACACTCACCAGTGAGCAAAAGATGTGCAATCATGTACCATTGCTTTGTGAGGACAGAGAGAGATCACAGGCTCACTTTGTTGCAGTATAGCCTTATATACAGACATCAGCTCAACTTTGACCACAGGCCCTCTGGAATTACTCTTGGCCTCCAATGTGAAGATCTCACGTCAGCAGTGCTCATGCAAAGCTCGAATTTTCCATTTGCTCACTGCCCACTCCCCCATTTCACTGCCAAACTAGAAGTGTGCTAGATGCTTACACATACAAATGCAGTCATCAGGGGCCCACTGAAACTAGCAGAAGTTAATTAACCTCAGTGGAGGTTGTACTCAGTTCCTATCTGACAAAACAGAAGGAGCAAACACAAAAGAGATACAATATGCTTACCAATGTATCTAGTATAAGAAGTAGTACTAAACAACAATCCATATGGTACCACTTACAGCCAGACAATCACTACATGCTGGGAACCCCAAAACTCAACATAGCATTACAGTTGTCATTAGCAGCAATGAGATTTCATGCACCCCCTACAAGTCCCATTTGACGCACTGAGAGTAAATACCGGGCTTGTGTGTGTATCCATTGAGGCAGTTAAAATGCTTTGGAATGAATGCCTAATAACAGGTTTAGTACTTTAAATTAGCTTAGAGGAAACACCAGCTGGTAAAGCCAAGGCATTATTTCAAGCTTGTAATTTTAAATAAAGTTGATAAAAATTATGTTCACTTTTTCCACTCTATTCAAGGCTAAAGATTTGCTATGCACCATTCGTCAGTACTCTTATTTATGTGGCAGTCAACTGACCTTCTGTTGGTGTTAAAAATGGAGCTGGAAACAAATGAAAAGACTGTATATCAGTAGGGAAGATTTTAGTCTATAGGGTGTTGAGGAGAACAGCAATAGTAATGCTGATCTCAGAGAGTCAGACTGATGGCTGAAGCAGCTAAGAACAGAGCCAGCACTCAGTAATATTCAATCACAGGTCACAGTGTTCCTCCATGTTATACGTCTTTCAATCCATCTTCAGTCAGATTCAATTCAATCACCTGCAGGAATCTACCCTCATAAAGATCCCAATCAGATGAACACAGGATAATTGTCACAGAGTGTTCAGACTGGAGTGGAAAAAACAGACAGTATTTTCCCAGCTCCAGCTGTGACACTGATGGCTTGGTCATGTCCCAGTCCCTGTTGTCACTTCCCCACTGAAGATGAGTCTCCCTACATCTACCTTTAGAGAACTGGTTCATGTGGAAACTCACTGGTCTATCTGGTCAGAATAATCCAGACTTTTTGTTACACTGTTTAAAAGAGTTTTTCTGGAGCAGAGGAAAAGGCACAGAGATGAACTACTCTTCAGGAAAAAAAAAAAAACAAAAACCTTCAATGGAAGAGACAGGCTCTCAACTCATGAAGCTGAATGAGAATATCCTGACAGCCCTCTATTCTACTGATGTTGGTGTTGCTATTACAGTCTAAAATGCTTTTACTTAGAGGTTTGTCATTTTCAGGTACAGAAAGATTACTACTTTAGATTTACTTGTATAATTCAAGTGAGACAAATAATTGAAGTGGAGACAGGTTCTCAACAGCCACTGCCTCTTCTTCAAATAACAGAAAAACATATGAGGTGTGTGCTCTCCAGCTTCCTAGGGCTCTGGTGTCAACGGATAGAGACACATCAAAATGTCGTATCTGTAATACCTTTTTAAGGTACACATGCTCTTGTTTTATATTTTTCCTCATTGCTTCTTCTGTGTATGAATTTCTTCACTTTCGTTTTCAACAACATGTTAGATCTAAGATATGAGAATACAGAAAATCAGAGGCCAGGTAAAACTACATGTCTCTGCATACTTCTGCTTTTCTTCTTCTACATTTTTTCTGCTTTACATTCACCATTTGATTCTGAGGATACTAAGGCAGCTTTTAGTGTAGTAAGTGTGTTTTGAAGGAGTTTTAAAATACAGAGCAAATAATTTCCAACTGTGATGACTTAATACTAGTAGTAAAACAACAAAACCCTACATGTTTCTCAGCTGAAGATCTCAACTCATTCAGATTAATACATAAAGCATCACAGATTTTTGGGAAAATGTTATAGCTAGAAAAATTGAAGCATGAAAAGGTGGTATGATTAAAGCAAAGCACTAGCAAAACTGGAAAAGTTCTTATTCCTGTCAACAACTTTTAAGGGCAAGACTCTGTATGAAGGTATGTTTGAAAGGTACAAGTCAAAGGTACCAACTATTTAGCCCCCCAAAAAAATCATAACAATTTCTGTAATTTGCATCATCTGAGAACAATCTTCTCTTTTATTCCTGCAGTATACTCTGCTCATTCTTCTTTTCCCATTATCTACTCAGAAAATATAATATAGAGACACTGTATGACAACTGTCCAATTCAACAGGTAACACTGAAAGGTAGCAGATGTCTCTAAAATATTAATGTTATTAGGAAAATATGCTGAGTATTTTTTTGCCACCAGCAAATTTAGTGAGTGCTTATAGTCTTCAATCATAGAATCATAGAATCAACCAGGTTGGAAGAGACCTCCAAGATCATCCAGTCCAACCAATCACCCAGCCCTAAGCAATCAACTAGACCACAACACCAAGTGCCTCATCCAGTCTTCTCTTGAAAGTCTCCAGCGATGGCGACTCCACCACCTCCCTGGGCAGCCCATTCCAATGGGCAATCACCCTCACTGTGCAGAACTTCCTCCTAATATCCACCCTATACCTCCCCTGGCACAACTTGAGACTGTGTCCTCTTGTTCTGGTGCTGGTTGCCTAGGAGAAGAGACCAACCCCCACTTGCCTACAACCTCCCTTCAGGTGGTTGTAGACAGCAATGAGGTCACCCTTGAGCCTCCTCGGCTAAACAACCCCAGCTCCCTCAGCCTCTCCTCATAGGGTTTGTGTTCCAGGCCCCTCACCAGCTAAGAACCTAATAGCTTGAGCACTGTCATAGTCTGGGCATTGGTATTGTCTTATTTTTTGCAAAATTGTATCGATAAGCATATCCGTTGTGTGAATAAGAATAGCCATTTCTAAAACACTAAACTGTTTAAAAATAAAAATCTAACCATAGGAATCTATCCATTAATTATTTAAAAGAAAGCAAACTTCTGCCCTAAAGGCTATTTTAAGATTTCAACACAAGCACGTTGGAAATTGCTAAAGTATATTTGGTTTGATTCTTACAAACAAACAAATACAGTGACTGCTGAAATGAAATACTAAACTTCTGTGGATGTGAAGAAAAAGGCTGGACTGATATTCCCCATCCCTCCTGCTGTAGTATTCACTCATAGCCTAGCCTGTAGCATTTGAGTTTCTTATGAGATGTAAAAGCCATACTCAAACAGCTTCAATTCTTTATGACTGATTTTCTAGTTGTTTGGCTCTAGTTGGCTTGATGGCCTTGACAGGCATGCAGTAGATGACAGTAAGATCAAAGAACTAAGAGAAATTTAAGCCTTTTAAATCCTTGCGTTTAGTTGTTTAGGGTTTGTTGTTTGTTTTAGGTTTTTTTCTTTTAATTTAGTTCAACAGGTAAATTCTAGACAACAACATTCTTCTCTCTTGCATGTAAGGAAGAACATATTAATAACTGGTTCAGAGGTTCGCCCTAGTTAAGAGAGCCACATAAATACCTACTAAACACAAGAAGTATTCCTAATACTAACACTGACTTTGTTGTTTGATTCACTGTTTTGTTGTTCTGAACTATAGACTACCCATGTTGTTCTGAACTAAAGACTACCCTTCCCTAAGAAAGGAAAAAAATCAGCATTTAAAAAATAATATTAGACACCAAGAGCTAATAAGTTTGTTGTTGTAACATCAATATTTTTTCTTCGTGATGGAATTACTGCTATCCATTTGTTGTATTTTACCTGTATAGAACAGCCTCTGTGTGCTTGCATACATATATACATATACACATATATATTGCAAAGATTTCTGTATTCAAGAATCTAAGCAGTGTTACATAAGAGTTTACTAAGTTTAAACTCACTGGTAATATGCTTTTAAAGAATAACAAGATGTGGATATAAATAAATTCAATATGTCCTACCGGAGCAATTTTTTTCTTAAAAACTGAATTACTGCCCAGCATCACTCAGGAGGAACCAAAGACATCTGTTAAGAGCCACTATTTTTGTGTTGCTTCCAGCCTTATGTCTGCTGCTGTTCTGGGTGGAAATAAGAGAAAGCATGACAGTTGTATAAATCATAAAGTAATTCACTGCAAATCAAAGTAGGTATTACTATGCACAGTTAGAAATTACCCAGCTTGCTGGGTATTAGTCTTCATAAAATTACACTATTGCTACTCTTGTCAGGAAGTGAAAGCAAAGAATAATGCTCTGTAGTACTAATTTGGTACATTCAGGAACTATTTAGCAAGAAATGGGGCCTCATTAAGGCTTTGACTAAATCTGTAAGTGCAGTTTTTCATAATTATGATGGACCAGGAGAGTGGTCAATTCAATATTGTTGATTTAAGTAAAATTTATGCAAATGTGAGATCACCAGTGTTACTGAAGTATTTAGAACGTGAATCTGATGGCACCTTGTAAAAGTTAAAAGCAAGTAAACAGTAGAGTGAGCACAACGGATATTGTTGGAGAGGAAATCAGATTTTACCAGAGCAAAAGAAAATTCTCAAGACATTACCAGTAATCAAATCCTACAATTTCCAGAGGTCCAGTAAATCTTCTGCAAACCTTTGGCAGCTTAGGCAGTGACACTAAGAATACCAAGAGTTGGTCTTTCCTTCCCAGTTTTTTAAGATTTAAAACCACCTATTTTTTTAACCTCCTTTAAGAGTAAGAATAAGTAAGAAAATTTTAGGATCTCCTAAGTATTATTAATTCTCTTTTCTTATTCACACCATATGAAGACTGTGGCAGCAACAGTAAGAACCATGGGCTTCAACTGCTGTAAAACCAATGAAGTCCAGAATCATGTCCTGTGTGTTTCCATGGTGCACATTAGCAAACCATTACAGTAGGAAATCTATCCAGTGTAGGCTACTCTCAGGTGTTTCCTCCACCTAGTTCACACTACAATGCTAGGTAGGACAAAACCTGGAAATTATTATATATTTATTTTTCATGGAAATTTTACTTAAAGCCTGCTCTCTGAATATCTTATTTGTCTAAATGTACTACTGATATATTTACATAGAAGTTGGTACTCTGTCCCTACAAGAACTTGTTTACACACGGAATTCTTGTGTAAGGAATTGATACTTCATTTTCAGTTGGGCCAATTCATCTGGCCAAACATAAAACTCAACTTTACATGTACATTTGTCACTGCTCTTCCTTTAAATAAGTTACCAGGCTGAGTGAAATTGCTCATACATAGATTTTGCAATCAAAATCTAAGCATTGTCTGTTGCCATTGAATAGCATCAATGTCGTTCCATTCTTCAGCAACAGAAATCAAATTATGTAGCAACTTGCTCTGAAAACAATTTGAGTGTCAAGGTCCACACAGAGTTAAGAGTTAATTATTAAGGATCTGACAAAGATCTGTGCTCCTACCATAGCTAGTAGCAATATGAGTCCTAGGTAAGAACATCTTATATTATCAACATTTTTAATTAAACTTTGAGCTGTGACTATGATGTCCCAGCTCATCTTATGACTGTGTTCATTCCTGGCATTTGCTTAGAAGCTGCATGGCTGCCATAGACTCACTGCAAAATTTGACTTAGAGGACTTTGTGTTCCTCTCATCTTCCACAGAAATCCCCTTGCTGTGCAACACTTTTGTTGCAAATATTATCTTTGATGAAGCAGGATACAGTATGAATAAACAAGTATGTCATACATTTCTTCAGGAAATTTGCAATCATCTTTTCAATTCTTTCTCATTTTTCTTTGTTTATTTCTTTCATTGTCACCCCACTCACTTCTCTCTGCTTGTCCAGTCTGACCTGGCCAGGCGAACCTCAGCTTCAACAAGGTCAAGTGGAAGGTCCTGCATCTGGGTTGGGGCAGTCCTTATTATCAATATAGGCTGGGGGATGATGAGATAGAGAGCAGCCCTGCAGAAAAGGACCTGCAGGTAGTGGTGGATGAAAAGCTGGACATGAGCCAACAATATGTGCTTGCAGCCTGGAAGACCAATAGCATCCTGGTCTCTGTCCTGGTCTATATCCTGGTCTGATCTGGCCATCAGATCAAGAGGTGATTCTGCCACTCTGCTCTAGTGAGACATCATCAACACAAGAAGGATGTGGACCTGATGGAGAGAGTCCAAAGGATGGCCACAAAAATGATTAGAGGGATGGAGCATCTCTGTTACAAAGATAGGCTGAGACTGTCTGGGTTGTTCAGCCTGGAGAAGAGAAGGCTCTGGGGAGACCTTATAATGGCCTTCCAGGGGCCTACAAGAACTCTGGAGAGGGATTGTTTACAAGGACATGAGGCACTAGGATGAGGGATAATGGTTTTAAAATAGGGAAGAGTAGATTTATATTGGACATTAGGAAGAAAGTCTTTACTATGAGGGTGGTGGAACACTGGAACAGATTGCTCCAGGAGGTGGTGGAGGCCCTGTCCCTGGAGACATTCAAGCTTGACAGGGCCCTGAGCAATCTGCTAAAGTTGAGGACGTCCCTGCTTACTGCAGGGGGGTTGCACTAGATGACCTTTAAAGGCCCCTTTCAATCCAATGCATTTTATGATTATAGGATGTCTACTGTCTGATTTACCATACTTTGGATTTTGTGTGTGGGAATAGCACTTTTCCAGGCACACAGACCTACACTAGCCTCAACTGGAGAATCACAGTCATTATCACTGCCATACACAGCAGATATTTAAAGCAGGAGCAATCTCTTGGGTGACTGAGTTCAAGTTGAAACAAAAGCTTTAATGAAATATGAAATATGAAATGTTGCCTTTGGCTACATCATCAAACTTAATCATGCATCTAGTGGAAAAACGTAAGTTTGATCCCTCTCAGGTTGGAGAGGGCAGCCTACTTTCCAGAGCTCTCCAATCACTTGTTTCATCCTGTAAAAAGCAGCTGCCATTCAGAAAATAAAGTATGAGCTAGTTGTCTGCAGTTCAAAAGCCAACTAAAGCACCAGGAACAGGGTTTCAAGCTGTGACTGCTAGTCAGTCTCACATGCGAGAAAGCCAAATGGTCATATCCTCACCCTTTCCATCTCCAGGTTCAAGCCTTCCTTCTAGCTTGTCTAGATATACTCCAGAGAGAAGACTCCCTCTCTAAATGCACAGGAGGGTGAAGTCAACAAGGTTGATCCAGGGATGCGGACTAAGAGCCCCTCCTGTTTCTAAAAGCTCATCTCATTCATTGCAGATGCTGACTGAGGGAAACTAAAGCTGGTCTTAGAGGTCAGCTCAATGATTGCCCTGAAAGACTGATTTATTCTTGACTCTGCCTCTGAACAGCAATTTGGTTATGCATAAGTAACTTCAGACAAGATTTTTATGAGTTGTAACTGAACTGCATGTTTCTTATTGTCTGGATACCTGACAAGCCGCCCCAGGGTCTGTTTTTCTGAAGCACTGAGCACTTCCAGCTGTGTTACATAATACAAAGTATTTTGAAAAGGCTTAGTTCTTAGTAGACATTTCCATGTGCCTCAGCTCCCAAGATAAAAAACAATCCTTCATCTAACAGTATTTTTATGAAACTAAATTAATATGTTTGAAAGTTTTATATTCTGCCTGATTGCCATGGAAACACCACAATGAAATTATTTGGTTTATTTTCAGAGAAGCATATAATTACTAAAGCACGAGACCACAACTTGAACAATGAATATAGACCAAAATACTGTCCAGCGTAACACCACTGGTCCATCTTGTTCACTGACTGAGGCAGTGCACCTCTGCAAAGAGGAGACATGATCATGTCATGAACATTTTGGTCATGGACATGTGTATCTTCAAGTGCTTTGCTCCGTAGCTTTCCCACTCTTTGATCATTCATTAAAGATATTTATTTATAGACACACTCATGCATAACTATATGGAGAAGTGTGTACTTACACATGCACATCTGTATATAAATATCATAGAAAAACAGAATTATTTGAACTGGAAGGGACCTTTAAAGGTCATCTAGTCCAACTCCTCAGCTGTAAGCAGAGGCATCTTTAGCTAGATCAGGTTGCTCAGAGTCCAGTCCAACCTGACCTGGAATGTTTTGAGGGATAGGGTATCTACTACCTCTCTGGACAACCTGTGGTATTGTTTTGCCACCTTTGTTGTAAAAAAAAAAAAAAAAAATCTTCTTGTCTAAATCTACCCTCTTTCCACTTAAAAGCATTACCTTTTGTCCTGTTGCAACAGGGCCTGCTAAAGAGACTGTTCCCATCTTTCTTGTAGGCCCCCTTTAAGTACTAAAAGGCCACAAAAAGGTCTTTCTGGAGTCCTCACTTCCTCAGACTGAACAACCCCAACACTCTCAGCCTGACATCATAAAAGTGTTCCAGCTCTCTAATTATTTCTTTGTCCCTCCTCTGGACACACTGTAACAGGTTCATGTCCTTCTGGTGCTGAGGGCTCCAGAGTTGGACACAGTACTCCAGGAGGTGTCTCACCAGAGCATGCAGAGGAGCAGAATCACCTCCCTCAACCTGTGGTCCATGCTTATGTTCATGCAGGCCAGGATACTATTTGCCTTCCAGACTGTGAGCCCATATTGTTGGCTCATGTCCAGCTTTTCAGCCACCAGTATGCCCAAGTCCTTCTCTGCAGGGATGTTCTCAGTCACATCATCCCCCAGACTGCAAGACTGTTGCTTTTGGCCTTGTTGGCATAGGCACATTTCTCAAGCTTGGGCTGGTCCCTCTGGATAGCATCAAATCCCTTTGGCGTGTCAACAGCAACACTCAGCTGGGTGTCATCTGCAAACGTGCAGCTTCTTGATGAAGATATTAAGCAGCACATGTCCCAGTATGGACCACTGAGGGACACCACTTGTCATTGATACCCATGTGCACATCCAACCATTGAAGATATACATAGGAACACTTCACAAAATCTTTGCATTAATGACCTTTAACATTAAAATCCACCTCCTCATTTTCCTGTCCAATAACATTGCTATTAGTACAAGAAAAGCTTTCTCTGCTGGAGCTCCTGTACATGCAGCAGCATTTCTGGCTTTTGCATCAGCCCTGCTTCTTTTCAGGGGATTTCTGAAAGCATTTCTTTTCTTTTTTTTTTCCTCTAACACTTTATAGTCAAATGGTGAGCAATGAGCCTCACAATTTTGCTGTTTAATGACATGTACCATATCGAGATAATATTTTATTAAAGCACTATTGAAAATAAAGGTGAATTATATGTATTTGTGTGGTAATTTTTAAATATAGCAAAAATTAAACTCCATTTTTTAACTCTTTGCTTCAGGGACCTGTTGCTTTTAAGTTTCACCGATCCTTTCAGTTAGGAATCACCCAAGTAAGGTACAGTTGTCTTCAAGTTATTGCTGGCATTTCAACAAAGCAGCATTAGTTGAGAAGTCTTTAACAAGATCCTCTGTTGACATGATCCTGCCGTTCAGGGTGTTCTGAGATTTGATGACAGGTTTTGTCCAAGTAAATGAGTAGACATATAAAAGCTTTTATTCACAGCAGGCATAAATCTGGTGGACAGGGCAGAACAATCCCTCAGGGGAAACGACAGCAGCAGGAAACTCCATCCCATTTGTGCAAAGTCAAATGAGAACTGACGAGGAATACTTTCCCAGCCTCAGTAATTTTCAAAATGACAACTTGCTTATCATACACATACACAACAAAAACATAACAGATTGTCATTTAGTTTAGAGTGTGCATAACTGACATTACTGTATTGTTTAACCATCTCCATGGTTCTTGTTAGCTTTGTTGACAGAGTTTGGTTCTCTCTTTTATGAAGCTCTGTGAAAACTTCCGTTTAGAAATCAAAACAACATCCTGCATCTATCTAACCACAGCTGCAAAAAAAAAAGAAAAAAAAAAAAAAGGCATTTCCTGCCTTCCTCCATACTATGCTGATATCCTCTTCATTTTTGCAACAGATTCAAATGTCTTGATCTCACTTTCTTCTTCAAGGATGGTGCTGCCCATAGTCTGGTCTCCAGTTCTTCCTCACCCTCCACCTTTCTCCATTTCTACATTCTGTTCAATAGTCTCCTTGACTACCCCTGCGCCTTCCCTTGTGCTTTGTACCTGCTTTCTGCCAACACATGAAACAGATTCCTAGACCTCTGTATTAGTTAATTTTATGTTTCTCCCTATTAGTTCCTTAAAAGCCACTATCTTTATCAGTTCCTTAAAAGCCACTATCTTTTCTTCATGACATTCCTTGGACTCCCAGGTTCATGAAAAGCCCTTTATGCTGGTCTGACTTCTATCTGCTGAAATGAGACTATTATCAGGTCAGAGCAGAGACTTCTCCATCATGATGTTAACACCAAAATGGGCATCATGCAGAATCAGCCAATTTATAGGCTACTCTGCAAGGACACAGAAGAGTATCTGTCTATTAAGAGTGGGGTCAGGACAATAATCCTGGAGGGAAAAAAGCTCACTGGCATAAATATACACATTTCTCCTGTGACATGTTTCTCCAGACACCACTTCCATCTCTCCTTTGAGCAGGGACTGGCTTTATGGATAAAGCTGAGATCAGAAATGCACTACAAGACTTGACAAGAAAGCAAGGGTGAGAAGCAGAGCTAGCTATAAGCAGAAGATGATTCTTCTGATGTGGATCAGATGATTTCAACATTTGGTAGAGTACTGAGGGGATGGAGGGATGAAGAAGGCTCCTCCTAGGACAGATATGTGTGAGGTATCTAGTGAACACATTTAATTTCATGCCATTGCAAATATTTTAAGGGAATATATTTGGCCAAAGATAAATGCGACGTGAGAAAGTAGGGTTTTCGGACCCTGCCTGAATCAACAAATCACCATCAGTTTTCCTTCCTTTTCCCCCTTGAGATTTCTCCATACCAAGCTCTAGCAAATACTATTCTGCCCCAGTTCAGACTCTCCTCCCTATATCCTCTTCCACAGGAAATGCTGGCAGTGGGAGGGACATGGAGCCAAATGAATCTGAAAAACATCTGCAAAGTCAGCATTTCAGAATATCTTCCTGGGGAACGCTATTTCTGCAGCAGGGGCTGGAATTACATGAAAGAGTGACAGCTCCTTGAGCCCGCAGCCCCGGTGCTGTCAGGAAACAGGGACACCTGCATCTGGGACTTGGCACAGGGCAGCAGACACGTGCACTGGGAGCAAAGCTTTTGTTCAGTCTCATCTCTTAGCAGTTCCTCATGGGGTACAGCTCATTTCCCTGGAGCAAAAGAGGTGCTGTAGGGCCTGCTGGCTACTTCTATACTTCCACCACCTCTCAAATAACTACTCCACATGCCAAAGGAGACTTTTATATCTCCTGTGGGGTCCCAGGCTTCAGGTCACACAGCTTCTGAGGAGCAGTTGAAGAAGTCAGCTGAAGAACTGGCAAATAATAAAACCAAGATAGCAAGCAAGCCTCCAACAGCTTCTAAAAATGGCATTTTTCAATAGAAAACTGCTGATTAGATAAACTTCTGGCCAGCTCCACTAAACTTACTTATTTCTTTTTCCCCATCTATAAAAGAGGTATGTGTAGATATATAGATATATATATAGATATATATATACACACATATATATATATATACACCCCCTTATACAATTTACAAATTTACATGGTCCAAATGGCTCAGTTGAGGTCTGCCTAGCTAGCAACAAGAATAATCACATATTTCTAGAGCAGATCTGATTCCAGAAAAATACTGAGTACAATGACCTGCAGAAAAACTTATTCTGCTCCCTGTTAAAATGTTCTTGAAGGTGTAACAGCTTAGTGCAAGAGCTAAACCACCTGCTCCCTCAACACAAAAGTGAGGGCACACAACTCAGGGCTGATGTGTGCTGCTCTGGTGTGTTCCTGCAAAAATTCAGATGCAGCTCTGAAGTTATTTAATGATAAAAAACATCTCTGCAGCAGGGGCTTGGACAGTGAACAGAATGTTTCTTACATCATCCCACTGATACATTGCTCTCTATCCCTCTCTGCCCTGCTGCCAGCCTGCAGCAGCTGAACAAAACCTCCCTCCCACTCACCTGATCCATTCTGCACCAAATCCTGCCAGCAAGGCCTGGGTTTGCATGCAATGTGGTTTACACACAGCACCAGTGATTACCACAGTGCTTGTCTCTGAATTTCAGGTCCCCATCTAAGATCCTGCACCCCTGAGTACCCTGCCTACATGAAGACGCAGCAAGGTGCCTCCAGTGCAGCATCAGGGAACAAGTCAAAGAAACCCTGTGGAAAAGGGTGCTGCTTAAACCAGGCCCTTCCCTGGCTTGCTTCCTGATCCTGAAAGCATGTCCCCATCCTCCAGTTTCCACTTAGGAGTGACTTCCTCCAGAGACTTGCAAGTGCAGTTGGGAAGGCAGGTTGCTCCTGCCCAGTTTTGGGGGCATTTCTACAGTAGTTAATCTACTTGCCCCCTTAGTTGATAGAGTTTATTTTGTGGATGGTGCACTTACCAGTTGACTGGCACCATGGAGTAGGCCTAAAGCAGACCTATGCATCCCTCCTTCATATCCTTGACTTAGAAAAATTCCTTACAGGAAGAGTTCATATTCCACAGACTTTTTTCCAATCGCTCTAATCCTTCTTTGATCTCCAGAGGTCCCTTCCAACTCCTAACATCCTGTCATTCTGTGATCTTGTGATGGGTTGAGATAAGGACAGGGAGTTGCAATTACCATCACGGGCAAAACCAACTTGACTTGGGGAAATCAAATCAAATCTAAGTAGGATAATGAGAAATAAAAGCAAAATCTTAAAATTCCTTCCCCCCACCTCTCCATTCTCCCTGACTCAACTTTAGTCCCATATTCTACACTTCTTCCCACCCAGTGCTACAGGGGGATAGGGAATAGGGGTTGCAGTCAGCTCATCTCACATTGTCTTTGCAGCATCTTCCTCCTCAGCAGGGAAAACTCCTTGCACTCTTCACCTGCTCCAGTGTGCAATCCCTTTCACAGGGATTTCCTTCAGGACCAAACTGCTCTAGCATGGGTCTCTCATGGGATCACAAGTCCTGTCAACAAATCTGCTCCAGCATGGACTCCTCTCTCCATGAGTCCTGGCACATCCTGCCAGAAACCTGCTCCAGTCCAGATTTCCCATAAGATCACAGCCTCCTTTGAGCATCTGCATGCTCCAGTGTAGGGTCTTTCACAGGCTGCAGGTAGGTATTTGCTCCACTGTTAACCTCCTTGGGCTGCAGGGGGACAGCCTGTTTCACCATGGTCTTCACCACAGGCCACAGGGAAATCTCTGCTCTGGCACCTGGAGCACCTCCTTCTGCTTCCTCTTCATCGATCTTGGTGTCTGCACAGTTGCTTCTCACATATCCTCACTCTTCTCTTCCAGCTGCAGGTGGATAACAGTTTTTTCCCCCCACTGCTTAAATATGTTATCCCGGAGGCACTACCACCACTGCTGATGGGCTTGGTCTTGGCCAGCTGGCATAGGCTGTGTTGGACACAGGGGAAGCTTCTAGCAGCTTCTCACAGAAGCCACCCCTGTAGTCTTCCCTGCTACCAAACCTTTCCCACAAATCCAATACAGTGTTTTAGAATTATAAGCACTAATCAATCATTCATTTTAATTAGAATGAGGGAGTAATTTCAGCTTCTGCCTTTTAATTATTAATTAAAAAGTACTGAAGAGAAGTGGAGTCTA
Source organism: Indicator indicator (assembly GCF_027791375.1). NCBI lineage: Eukaryota > Metazoa > Chordata > Aves > Piciformes > Indicatoridae > Indicator > Indicator indicator. The sequence goes on from NC_072010.1 coordinate 14,984,900, forward strand.
ATTGTTTAAACCTCTAGAAAGATATTAGCAAAATAATGTAAAGGAAAATATGAAAACTACATAGCTAGATTCCTTAAAATATTCAAATAGAAAACAGTGTGTTTTTTCTTCTCACTGCAATTTTCTAATAAGAAAAAAATTCATTCAAGTTGTAATCTCTAACTGGCTTTGTATCAAAACATTCCTATATATTAATGGAACCATCTCATCTTTTGTACTCTGTTCTACTGAATTCTGTTCTGTATGTTTTTTGGCATTTTAGTGGACTGTCAATCTATGGTGGTAGGATCAGAATGAAATAAGTGCACTAGAAAGGTTGCAAAATACTTAGTCTTGTGATAGATAATGCAGGAATTTATTGAATATTATGAGGCAAAAATAGCTAGAAATATAAACCTGGATGTTTTTATAGGCAGAAGATATACAGAATGAAGCATTATTTTTTAAGTAGTTCTATACTTGTATGGCTGTGCTTTCTCAATTTAATAGTAAATTTATTTCATCTTGCACCCAAAAAAAAAAAACACAGAAGAAAAAATAACTACTAGTTTATATCTTCTCATTGTAGAAAATTAATTTGACATTTTTTATTCACAGCTACATACCACAAAATAGCTCAGACGTGGAAACACCTACTGCATTTTCCTGCATATCTCAGTTTCCCCATCCCTGGTTCAGCTGAACATCTTTGTCAGAAGTTTATTGTCAAGTGAGTTTTGAAAGAAAATATTAAATTACAATTTGGAGGGGAAAAAAAGTTAAGGAGAAAGAAGAAAAAGAAACTGGAAAGACTTTTTTTAATAAAGAAAATGTCTTCCTGTATACATTTATAAGTGCCACGTTCAGAACAGTCATGAAAGCTTCTTCAGCTTCCTAAAAGTGATGTCTGCTGGCACTGACAATTCAACTGCTTCCTGATTTGCAGCTCAAAAAAAAAAAAAAAAAAAAAAAAAAAAAAGAGCCCCACGACAATATTAGTTGTTTCCTAAATTCCTAGCCAGTGAAAATCTACAAAATGTTTTGCAGAAGTACAGCGCTGGCGGTCGGAACTGTCCTATGCCATTAAGGAAAACTCAGGCAGGGCCACCGCCCCCGTGCGCCTAGGGCCTGCGCCGAGGCCGAGCTAGGCCGCAACCGCCGCGCTGCATCCCTGGACCAGGAGAGCGCGCCGCTTCTGGCGCTTTGGCGCCCCCTGCTGCCGGCATTGAGGAACCGCAGCGCTCGTTGAGCTGGCCCCGCGACACGCGGATTGTTATCACCGCAAAGAGGCCGTGGGGTCCGGCAGACCCGCGGCCAGAGTGGTCCCATCCGGGCCGAAGGGAGCGGGTGGCCTGCTGCGGGCCGGTAATCCCCGGGTTCGCAGGTGGTAAACCCTGCAGGCCGAAGGCCCTGCCTCAAAACCAGGCGGGCCTTCCTTCCCTGCCGTCACAATCCTGCTTTTTGAAATCGAGTGAAATTTAGGCACTTGGCAATCCCGTAGTTGATAGAAGAAAGAGACATACCTGAAAAATCTCTAAGTTTTTAACGTTTTTTGTAGTAAAGCTTTGCTGGCCTGAAAGCTGAGCCTGGTACTTAGTTCTGAGGGCTTGTTTTTGTTACACAGCCTTGTCTGCAAACCACCTGCCAAGGACAGTCTTCTGCAAAAATAAAAAACAAAACTGCCAGACCATATGAGGCTGTGGAAAAGCTGAGGCAATGTAGAGAAGCATGTGGAAAATAAATGCCTGCAAGCTCATTTTGTACTGGTCTCACAGAGCACTGCACTAGAAATACGTACCTGGTTATGCCTGCTGGTGTGTGATTTCTGCACACACACACACACATACAAAGCTGAAATAATGCAGAAGAAAAGTTTAATTCAAGGACTAGTCCCTTCTTTACATGAGTTTATGGAGCTCTGGAAAGTGGAAAACACTCTTTTACTGTTATAGTAGTTGAACACTGAAGTAGGCTGCCCAGAAAGGCTATGGAATCTCTGTGGAGCAACTCAAGAGCACAAAAGGACATGGTCCTGGACAATCTGCTCTAAGTGATCATACTTAAGTGCATGATCTCAAGAGTCCCTATCTAGTCTCACTAATGCTGTGATCCTCATTTAGGCAGAGATTCAGGAAAAAAAAAGTCGCCACACTGCTGGGTTTGCATTTATTTGAGGAACTTCTACTAGGTGGATATTTTCTATGCCAAGGTGTATTTTTGCCATTGTCACATCATTTTAAAGTGATTTTTGAACCTCAGCACTAGGGAAAATAAAATTATGTGAATTTATGAGGACTTTTTATTTTACACTTGCAGAGAACAACGCTATTCTCCTGTTTTATTCCCAGGAAAGTCATTCCATTTACTATTATCACAGGAAAGAGCTCACGTGTGCTTCCTTCTGCATTAGAGACTTGTTGCAGAACCTTGACTTTACAAAGAAAAATTATATTACTGTGTGCTGCTGGTCTGTAGTTCTGTAGCTAAGGTGATGTCACCGTTTTTGCTGCAAATAATTACACTGCAATGAACTTGGGGGGATTTTTAATTAAAAGGGGAGTAATCAATTCTTAGAAGAGTTCTTGTAGGTGAAATGTAGTAATGCCCTCAGGCCCTGGTCTCTGCTCTATTGTAATAATTGCTGTTAAAAAACCCACACAGTAAGAAAGATGACTATTGGAAAGCTTTAGAATATGGGAAAACATCCCAAAATACATATATGTACTTATCCATTCCAAAGTTCAGTAAGCATGGCAGAAGGCCAGCATGGATGAGTATGTTGCTCTTGACTGAGCTGAGACACGACGATAGACCCAGAAGGTGGAAGCAGCAACAGGCTATTGAGAGGAACACACACACTCAATGATATTAGAGGTCTTTTCCAACCAAAACAAAAAATCACCATGAGCGTGGCCAAACAAGTGAATCTTTGCCCAGCAAGGTTGTGGGATCCTGAAATTTGGATTAAGACTCAACTAGAAGGGTCTCTGAGCAATCTGATCTAATTAGATGTGTTGTTATCAAAGCAGATGAACTTGATTTGCTCCAGACATCATCTATGGTTCCACGACTTTTGCCTTGGTTTATAATGATAGATTTGTAGAAACAAGTCATAGAATTGTTTCTGTTGGAATAAAACTCTAAGATCATCAAGCCCAACCTTCAACCTAAGACTATCGTGGCCATTAAAGCACCCACTCAGCAACTCATTTTTGCAGCTGAATGATCCCATAAAACAAATTCTTCTTTCTCTACTTCCTTTACATGCACAATGACAAAATGGAACTGGGACAGATGAGAGAGAACATGGGCTACAGTGAAGGTTCCCAGAAAATACATTAAAGCATCAATATAGATACAAAGCCAACTGTGCACACACAAATATTCTAAGGGTTGTGTGCTTTTTGTCCTGGCTTTATATAAGTGTAAATGAAGTCTGGTGCCTTAAGTAGACTCAGCAAGATCTTCAGACCATAGGAGTTACAAGGAACCACTAGTACCCATGAGAGCCAATGGTATCTTGGGATGCATCAAGAACGGCGTGTCCAGCAGGTCTAGGGAGGTTCTTCTACCTCTCTACTCTGCCCTGGTAAGACCACACCTGGAATACTGCATCCAGTTTTGGGCTCCCCAGTTCAAGAAAGACAGAGACCTGTTGGAGAGAATCCGACAGAGAGCCACGAGGATGATTAGGAGACTTGAGCATCTTCCCTATGAAGAGAGACTGAGATCCCTGGGGCTATTTAGTCTGGAGAAGACTGAGAGAGGATCTCATCAATGTGTATAAATATCTGAGGGGTGAGTGTGAAGTGGAGGGGCCAGGCTCTTTTCAGTGGTTCACAGTGATAAGGAACAATGGGTTCAAACTTGAACATAGAAGATTTCACCTCAACATGAGGAGAAACTTCTTTACAGTGAGGGTGACAGAGCACTGGAACAGGCTGCCCAGGGATGTTGTGGAGTCTCCTTCTCTGGAGACTTTCAAAACCCACCTGGACGCATTCCTGTGTGGACTACCCTAAGTGATCCTGCTCTGGCAGTGCTGGTTGATAGTGGGCTGAACATGAGCCAGCAGTGTGTCCAGGTGGCCAGGAGAGCCAATGGCATCCTGGCCTGTATCAGGAATAGTGTAGCCAGCAGGGCAAGGGAGGTTATTCTTCCCCTGTACTCAGCACTGGTCAGGTCACACCTTGAGTACTGTGTCCAGTTCTGGGTTCCTCAGTTCAAGAGAGATGTTGAGGTACTGGAACGTGTCCAGAGAAGGGCAATGAAGCTGGTGAGGGGCCTGGAACACAAACCCTATGAGGAGAGGCTGAGGGAGCTGGGGTTGTTTAGCCTGGAGAAGAGGAGGCTCAGGGGTGACCTCATTGCTGTCTACAACTACCTGAGGGGAGGTTGTAGCCAGGTGGGGGTTGGTCTCTTCTCCTAGGCAACCAGCAGCAGAACAAGAGGACACAGTCTCAAGTTGTGCCAGGGGAGGTTTAGGCTGGATATTAGGAGGAAGTTCTTCACAGAGAGAGTGATTGCCCATTGGAATGGGCTGCCCAGGGAGGTGGTGGAGTCGCCATCACTGGAGACGTTCAAGAGGAGGCTGGATGAGGCACTTAGTGCCATGGTCTAGTTGATTGCTTAAGGCTGGGTGATCGGTTGGATTGGATGATCTTGGAGGTCTCTTCCAACCTGGTTGATTCTATGATTCTATGGAAAATGTTCCAATGTCATTGCTGTATTTCATATTTCGCACACTGCCAACTAACCTCTAGCACTCTGCTCTTCTAAGTATATGCTGAATTTTGAAACAAAACCAGACTACACCAATGCTCACATTTCAGAATAGTCAAATGGTGACAAAACTATGAGATTGCCATTCAGCTTCTAGACTCCATGAAAGGAAATAAAACCTCTAAATGGCATTAATTATCTAATTACTTGTTTTGGTGCCACAGAAACACTGAGTGCAATTGTGACTGGTAAATAATGCAGCTTATGCAGGAGAAAAAGTTCTTAACAACCTTATTTTCACATATGGTTTATAACCTGAAAGAGGAATTAAGCATTTTCTGTCTTCTGCTTAAGGACACTATATTGAAATCTCATACCCACGTGATTTAAAGGAGTTGCAGCCTGACAAGTATTTGCAATTTGTACTTCATCATTTTTGCAGTTTACGAAGCAGATCCAGGTCCCACAGCACACCAAGGACAAAAGTCAACCCTGGGGCAAAATGAGTTCATTTTATCTACAAAGGGAAAGAACTCTAAGTCACAGAGAACAGACTATCTACCTGTGACCTTGCTAGTAGAGCAGTACTTAAGGGTATTAAAGCATATGTACTAAGTTCAAAGCAGTCTCTGCAAATAGTCTTGGAAATGTTTTTATCTTGTGAAGTACAGTAAATATTCAAACATCCCCCTATCCCTCTGTTACTGACATTGAGAATTAAATACTTTTTTTTTTACTTGACTTTAAGATCCAATGTCTATTTGCAAGAATGGTCCTTCAAGCTTTAATGATCTTTTTTGGCCCACCTCCTCTGTGATCTAACCAATACTGACAAAGGAGAGAGTAAATCTGGTAATTAAATGTGCTAATATTTGCCAGCACAGACCTACAATCCTAATTTTCCACCTTTATTTTTAAGCAGAGATTTTAATAACGCCAAAAGGAGCCTCAGGCTGTCAGTAGCTCTACACTCAGTGTCTACATTCCCTACTTACACTCTTCCTTTCTGCCCACAGGCTTGGACCTGGTTGTCAGAGTCTCCAATGGGATTGTTGTAGTGCAGCCTGGGGACTGTTTCTGTGATTATAGCCCAAATACAGTGACAACTCCCAGGCTTGCAGTTAAAATTAATACTCTTTAAACAATTATCAACTGCTCTAATAATTCTTCATCTTAGTGCAGAAGCGCTGTCATTTTGATATCTACCTTTAGAGGTCTGCTGGGTCCATGCTGCTATTAGAAGGGATTGCAGTCCCCATAAGCCTGGACTGAAAGGAAGGGCTAAAGCAAATGTTCTATCTATCTATCTATCTATCTATCTATCTATCTATCTATCTATCTATCTATCTATCTATCTATCTCTCCACCTATAATTTCAAAGACTACAGGGTCTGACAACCAAATCCCACCACTGTCATAGAATTCAGTCTCTCCCAAGAGTGTGATCTGTCTCCTCTCACAATACTTCTACAGGGCCTGTGATATTTTTCCTCAAGCTATTTCCTACTGTGCTTCTAACATAGCCCCCTACTACAAGAATGCTCTTTAGTTTCTCTGTAGCAGAGAGAAATCTTCTGCTTTTAGCAGCGTTTACCTCCAACTATTATGGACTAGTCAAGTGTAGAAGAAAGGAGGATTTTTTTATCTCCCTTACCCTTGCAACATCCTCTATCAAAAGCTTAATTTCCTCCTATAGTTGCATCTATCTTTGGAAAGAAGTTTGGTGGTTCAGAAGCATGGTGATTCTGAACTGATGATGGTTTCTGGTCACTGTATTGGACAAAGTGTGAGACAGAAAAGAAGAAACCCAAAGAGTTTTTATCTGATTTCATTCCACATGTTAGTGCAGAGCTAATCTACTGCCACTGAAGCAGAGATTAAAAATACCATGTCTTGTTGCTGCAGAATAGATGCCAGCTTCCAGAAACATGGCTGCATTGACAATACTCACTTTCGTTTTCTTTTTTTTTTATATAGATGTTTTTCTATTTTTACTGACAGAGATTCAAGCAATTCACATGACAATGTAAAATGTACTTTTACAACTCAAGCTGTTTTTTTTCATTACCACACGATGATTCACAAAGTGAATGTAAGTAAGAACAAAATGATAAAATCAGGTCCATATATCCAAAGCTTAAAACTGACAAGTTTATATGAAATGTTACACATTTTATTTGGGGGAGTGGGGGGAAGAAAAAAAAGTGTTCATTTGTAGTGAATTATGAAATAGACAATAGCAGAATAAACATCTGGTTATGAAATACACTGACTATGAAATTAAATACAGAACAAAACATAGTTTGTACATGGCAGTATCTACCTAACTTGTATCAAAATCAGGCACTGAGATTATACAGAACCCTGCATAGGTCTTTAAGTAAGTCAGTGTTACCTTGCCCGATAAGGAATATAGAAGGAAGAGGTGAAGTTTCTGGAAACTGAACCTGAAATTAAGAAAAGGTATTTTTGCAAAGTATAAAGGTGGAAATGGCAGGTGCATGTTTTTATTCTAAAAGAAAATTTGCTGAAATTTCTTGGTGATTCAGGTATGCAGAGAGCATATAAAAAACCACATTCAAAAGTCAGCATTACACTGAGTTTATACTGAGTAACTGTGTTATGGAAATATCTAATACAGTTTTGAGAAAGAACTGTTCAGTGAAAATGAAAGGTATTTATGATGCAGTGATACTTTATCCCACGAAACTGTAAGAAGAGATATATTTTCATAGGTTAATGGAAATATGGATTATAGGTTCTCCGAATTTTCATTGAAACTGATTTAATTTTGATTGGCTTATTGTTCAGTACCCAGGTATCCCAGTGAATCCCAGTCTCAAGAAGTCTACCTGTGTAGCGATGAACTCCGTTAAGATTTGCAAGGCCACACTGGTTGAACCACCATCCAGTGTTACCACTGAAGTTACTGCAGCTCTTTACAGACTGTTCTCTAATAGTGCATGTTGGCCTGCATCCATCATTATCAACATCAAATGTGCTGAAAGGCATTGAATTCTGGTTATCTGCTTTTCTGTATCCTCTAAATGCATCACCTAAGTAAAAGAGATAAAACATAAAGTTAAAAGGTTATTATGGGGACTTGAGTATCTCCCCTATGAAGAGAGACTGAGAGACGTGGGGCTGTTTAGTCTAGAGAAGACTGAGAGGGGATCTGATTAATGTCTATAAATATCTGAGGGGTGGGTGTCAAGTGGAGGGGACCAATCTCTTTTCAGTGGTGCACAGTAATAAGACAAGGAACAATGGGTACAAACTTGAACATAGAAGATTTCGCCTCAGGATGAGGAGAAACTTCTTTACAGTGAGGGTGACAGAGCACTGGAACAGGCTGCCCAGGGAGGGTGTGGATTCTCCTTTTCTGGAGACTTTCAAAACCCACCTGGATGCATTCCTGTGCAGAATACACTAGGTGATCCTACTTTGGACCCAATAATATATGGAGGTCCTTTCCAACCTCTAACATTCTGTGATTCTGTGTGATTCTGTGATTTCTTACTTATTGTATACATCAGATAACGAGCTGGCAATGGACATAAGAAAGACATAGGAAAGAAAAAGTATAAAATACTGAGAAGTACAGAAGAAGTTGAAATTTGATGAAACATGTTATATTTTTATTGCTTTCAGTGATACACACCAGAAAGTAATGGCTTCTGTCCTCAAAGAGAGTGGAAGAAAAGGTAAATGCAACAAAAAGGATTATTAACTTCAGATTTTACAATGGTGTACCAAGAGCCTCAGAGTAAGTGTTGACATAAAATGGAGTTGTTAAAACACAAAGATCGGTCATGACTGGTTCTCTTGTCTTATCAAAGAAATAATGTTTCTTACAAATACAGGTAAAGGATCAACACATTTTGAGATTAACTATTACTTTGCTAATAAGAAACATTCTTGCATATTAGTAAACATGCAAAATCCCCCCAAATTAGAAGAAAGCATTAAGCCATGATGCCATATCCACATTTGGTATAGCTATGATATTAACGGAGGCCTGGAACTGTAAATTAATTGGTGTCTATATATTAGCCACTAACTGTTATACAGTGTAGGTCTAATTTGTTCCAGTCAGTCTCTTTCAGTATCCTTTGCATGCCACTGTGTGGGCACTTCTGAACTAGCCAAAGCAACAGCACTAGGAAGACTTCCACTACCAACAGCGTATGTGAAATGAGATAATGGTCGTCTAAAGAATTGGACCATTAAATAGATATACAAAAACATACACAAAATCCCTTACATTTCATCAGTTCTCTGGACTTGAATCCATTAAAAATCCTTTATTTTCTTTATTAATTTTCTTTATTAAAAGAGTGTTTATTCAATTATTCCATTAAAGACCTTGAAACAATAGAATAAAATTGTTTGTTGCTGTGTAAAGATTCATACTGCCATAACCAATCATGACATCATTAAGCATTTACATGCATAGATGTTCATTATTATAGGGAAAAACAGATTAGAAATAAATATTTTTAAAGTAATTTTAATTAAGTATTACTCTTTTGAATGCATTTTTTCATGTTAAGAAAGGGAGCAGCTATCTTTGAATATTGTAAAGAAGCAGGGTCTTACCAGCATTTCCTGAATACCGTCCCAAATGGATCTTAAAAGAACATGCTTCATCCTCTATCCAGAATCCATCATAAGATGCATAGGCATGCTTGTCATTTTCTGATTCCAAATCCACACAAAGACTGAAACTAGTGGCTTTCTGATTTACAGTGTGAAAAATCTTCCTCAGTCCAAGCCAAAATTCCCCTAAAACAGAAATAAAATACAGAGTCAATAAATGTCTAGAGATGGAAAGTATAAAAGAAAAAAATTATTCTACTTTTTCTACTTTGCTTCCTGAAACAAGTGTAATAAAACTTGTATGGTAGGCATATATTCTGTTAAACAGCTAATGAAGGTACAGAGTATTCTTCCTACTTCATTGGGAAATCCATGGAAAAAATTCCCACACACACATCAGCTTTTTTTCCTCTGTGACATTTCTAGAAAACTGCCCACATGGTAACATTGAAGCATTCCTCTTCAATATACCTTAGAAGGCCACAAAACTGTATGAGCTAAAGATCTACTTGATTACACAGAATTCAGCTGTGTTCCTAAGGGCAATACTGAGAATTTATAAATGTTAACATCCCATGCAATGCAACAAAACTCAAACTCTGTCCTCAATATTTGCTGCCTCTGAATGAAAGATTGCTTCATATGTGCTGCTCTTTTTCATACAGTTGAAAAGTTGTGTGCCTCTTTGGCAATCCCAGATAAACTCCTGAAAAAGCAACTGGTTTTAAGACTTGCTGGTGGCAGTCTAGGTGGCAGTAAAAAAAGTAGTATCACAGTTGTGTTGGTATTAGCTACTGAAAAAGTTCCATTATGTTTCTAACTTTGCTGCTGTGGTGAAATATTATTGATTTTTCACTGCTTTAAGGAAATTTGCTTTAAGCAAGTGTGATTAAAACTGATTAAGGCTTATTTTTTTTAATGTGAATAAAGAAGAAATACAACTTATACATTATTTCAGAAAGAAAATACCACAATATTTTAAATATCCTTTGTGAGACTGAGGATAAAGTCTAGTAGGGTGAAAGTCATTATTGACTTCACACAATAGATATGGATAAAAGAATCTCTTAGTATAAATAAAACTTTTAAGAAACAAGAACTTTATACTACTAAAAATCCCACGCAATTTAATGGAATGTAGCTCACAAAGACAGCAGAAATGTTGGTTTCAAGCCACTTTTAAAGTATTTTAAATTAATACCAGAAAGGTCACCAAATCCATCCAGATATTCAGACCATGTTCTCTGAAATGGAATGATTCCATCAGTTCTCTTCTGAACCACAGTCCATCCACCTCCTTGGAAATCCATGTCACACAAAACCTAAAATAGTCATAAATAAGATTAGATATTCTTGAAGCAACAGTTATGAAGAGAACATTTTAGTTGCATAAAGATGGACTACTCAGAGTTTTGCAAAGCAACATAGCTTTCAAATAACAAAAAATGAATAAAATGAATAAAAAATGAAGCTGCAGTATTTTCTTACATGATCTTTCTTACACAATCGTCTTGTACTGCTTGATTTGGATATTTTACTTAACCAGTACAAACTGTTATGGGCACATGTTTGCTCATATCAGAATCACAGAATGGTTCGGGTTGGAAGGGACCTCCAAAGGTCATCTGGTCCAACCCCTGCAGTGAGCAGGGACATCCTCCAGCAGATCAGGTTGCTCAGAGCCTTGTTGAGAATAACCTTGTTTATGTCCAGGGCTGGGGCCTCAGCTACCTCCCTGGGCAACCTGTTCCAGTGTTTCACCACCCTCATGGTAAAGGATGTTCCTAACATCCAATCCAAATCTACTCTTCTCTAATCTCAAACCATTGCCCCTCATCCTATCACTAAAGGCCTTTGTAAACAGTCCCTCTCCAGCCTTCTTCAGGTACTGGAAGGCCACTATTAGGTCTCCCTGGAGCTTTCTCATCTCCAGGCTGAACAACCCTAGCTCCTTCAGCCTGTCCTCATAGCAGAAGTGTTCCAGCTCCCAGATTATTTTTGTGGCACTCCTCTGGACCTGCTCCATCTGGTCCATGTCCTTCCTGTGTTAAGGGCTCTATAGCTGGATGCAGTACTCCAGCTGAGGTCCTACTAGAGAAGAACAAAGTGGCAGAATCACCTCTTTTGATCTGCTGGCCACACGTCTTTTGATGCAGCCTAGAATATGATTGGTCTTCAGGGCTGCAAGCACACACTGCTGATTCATGTCAGCTTCTCATCCACCAGAACCACCAAGTCCTTTGCTGCAGGGCTACTCTCAATTTCATCATCCCTCAGCCTATACTGATATCTAGGATTACCCTGACCTAGGTGCAGGGCCTTATACTTTGTCTTACTGAATCTCTTGAGATTCTCCTCAGCCCATCAGAAGCTTTGATAAATGTTACTGTATATTAATAATAGCATGAACTGGAAGTAACATGCAACACCACATATTAATCATGCAAAGTATTACAGATAGAGGCATTAACACTGTGAATATACTTTTATTTCAGCAAACTAAAATAGACACAACTTCTTATGTGTTTATCAATACTTTCTTCTACATAAACACCATGTTTGTGATGCCTAGGAAATGAGAGCCTTTAACAAAGAAATGGAAAAAGGGATAGCAGTAAGTCAGTATACAATTTAAGGTGGAGCAGCAAAAAGTTTGATATAAGAAGGGGCCCCAATCCAGGGGAATCCCAATATGAACATTTAACAGCCTGCAACTGAGCAGTCCCACTGCATACATAAGATCAATTGTCAAATTTATGAGTTGTCTGCTAAAATTTGTGCCCAACAGCATGTCAAGTGGCAGTGGTCCAGCTGCCCTCTGCTCTGCTATGGAATATCACATTATGTGGCACATTTTCTTCTCAGCCCATTTAACTTTAGACACATAAATGAGTTCCCTAGTTAGGAATCTTATTACTCTCGTCTGCCCTGTAATCCCCCTATACAGAGAAATGTGCATTCAGAGTGTGGCTCTGGGAAACCAAGATCTAAATCACCTTCTGCAGGTGTTACACCTCCATTGCCTACAGAAAGGGCCCCTTAGACCCTTAGTTGCTTCCTAGGGATTTCCACTAAGCATCTAAAGTTAAATGGAATCTATCCAGGTCACTTTTGAGCATTTTTCAAGTATGTTCCCAGTGCCAGACACTGACCTAACAGGGATTAGGAAATCTGGGTATCCTAATGTAGGAAAGCACATATTGCACGTTTAGATGCTGCACCACCTAAGCTGTTCGAAGTAGTTCCAGAGGATACTATCCTTAATTAGCAACACCTGAAGGGATCCTACAGGAAGGATGGAAAGGAACTTTTCATAAGGGTGTCTAGTGATAGGACAAGAGGGAATGATTTTAAGCCGAAGGAGAGTAGGTTCAGACTGCATTTGAGGAAGAAGTTCCTCAGTTCAAGGGTAGTGGGACTCTGGAATAGGCTGGCCAGGGAGGTTGTGGATGCCTCCTTTCTGGGGTTTAAGGTCAGGCTGGATGAGGCCTTGAGCAGCTGACTGTAGTTGAGAGGCATCCCTGCCCATGGCAAAGTAGTGAGGTGGGTGTTTGGTCTCTTTTCTGACGTAAATAGTGATAGAACAAGGGGAAATGGCCTCAGGGGAGGCCAGGAGAAGTTTAGGTTTGATATTAGGGAAAATTTCCTAGGAAAAGTGGTGAGGCACTGGAATAGGCTCCCCAGAGAGGAGGTGGAGTCATCATAGAATCATAGAATCAGTCAGGGTTGGAAGAGACCACAAGGATCATCTAGTTCCAACCCCCCTGCCATGGGCAGGGACATCTCACACTACATCAGGCTGGCCAGAGCCTCATCCAGCCTGGCCTTAAACACCTCCAGGGATGGGGCCTCAACCACCTCCCTGGACAACCCACTCCAGGCTCTCACCACTCTCATGGTGAAGAACTTCTTCCTCATGTCCAGTCTGAATCTCCCCACTTCCAGCTTTATTCCATTTCCCCTAGTCCTATCACTACCTGACATCCTAAAAAGTCCCTCCCCAGCTTTCTTGTAGGCCCCCTTCAGATACTGGAAGGACACAGAGCCTTCGTTTCACCATCCCTGGAGGTGTTCAAAAACCATGTAGACATGACATTTTGGGACATGGTTTAATGGCAATGGTGGTCTTAGGTTTATGGTTGGACTTGATGGTCTTAAAAGTCTTTTCCAACTGAAACGATTCTATGATTCTATGAAAATTAATGCAAATACCTCATTACAATAATGCAAATAAAACTCATTACAAATAATCCCTTTGCCTCATCTGCTGCCTTGAGAAGATGATTGCATGCTTGGCTACTCCTCTCACTATGAGTCAGAAATAGAAAAGGGAGCCCACTTGGTTATAACATCAATCTTCAGTCCAATAAAAATCAGTGTGAGTGTTGATAGTTCTCTGAAGAAGCAGATTTGATTCTACATGAAAGGTCTTCAGCCAGTTACATATGACATCAAAACATTCACTAGCTAAGGGAAAATATGATCTAGAGACACAAAAAACAAGGCATTGCTGTTTAATTTCTTAATCCTTTATATGCTGGAAATAATGCTGTTTCTTAAAGTCTTACTGATAGCTGATCCACTTTACACCTTGTTCTATGTCTTGTATCTTGTGCAAGGTATGAAGGGCATGGCTGTGCCAGGTACATTTTAAATGAGCAGGTTATCCATGGGACAATGTGGCTTTGTGGCCAAGAGAGCCAACAGCGTCTTGGGATGCATTCAGAAAAATCAGGGAAGTCTAGGGAGGTTCTCCTCCCTCTCTACTCTGCCCTAGTGAGACCACACGAAGAATTCTGTGTTCGGTTTTGGGCTCCCAAATTAGAAAGATACGGGGATCCGGCAGAGAGAGTTCAACAGAGAGCTACGAGAAAGAAAGACTGAGATCCCTGGGGCTGTTTAGTCTTGAGAAGAGAAGACTGAGAGGGGATCTCATCAATGTCTATAAATATCTGAGGGGTGGGTGTCAAGTGGAGAGGGCCAGGCTCTTTTCAGTGGTTCACAGTGATAAGACAAGGAACAATGGGTTCAAACTAGAACACAGGAGATTTCACCTCAACATGAGAAGATACTTCTTGACAGTGAGGGTGATGGAGCACTGGAACAGGCTGCCCAGGGGGGTCATGGAGTCTCCATCTCTGGAGACTTTCAAGACCCCCCACCTGTGTGGTCTGCCCTAGCTGTCCTACATTGGCAGTAGGGGTTGGCCTCAATGATTTCTGGAGGTCCCTTCCAACTCCTAACATTATGTGATTCTGTGATTCTAGTCAATGTCCTCTCTTTCCGTCTTTAGTGTGTTATAACAGGTGTATTCCAAACAACAGGTTAGTTTGTTTGACCCACCCTAGAAATGTCATATTGAAAAATATATCAGAAAGTGATTGTGATTAAATTTTCCATAAGTGAAATTGATTTTAATTGTCTCACATTTGAATGTTCAGACAAAAGCCTGTTTGGGAATAGTTTCTTAAGATTATGAATACCTGATACTACCACTAAAACTGAATATTCTTAGAGCTCCTGGAATTCAGGTTTTAATGAGCCAAGTTAAGCATCAAAATCTATACTCATTATTAAAAACTTTGAGGTTTCAAAAACTAAAATATGAGAACAGTTGTCTAAATAGTTTTCTTCATTTATCTGGTATCTTTATACAACTGATTCTAAAGACATTTTGGTTTCATTTCAGTTACATTTAAAAGGCAGTTTATTGTTGGAAACGTCCTTGTGCAAATAAATAGTTTCATGACTGTAATGTTTGTTTGTTTGTTTGTCTTATTTTCCTCTTATGGTTTTCTGCCTCTTTGTATTTTTCCTATTTTGATAGTCTGCAGAACTTCCCTAACTCATGGCTAATAGTCCCTTAAAAAGCATTAGAATTTCTTGTTCATGTTTTAATGTCCTGATATTTTTGTTCATCTATCATGTCTCTTGTATCCTTCTTATACTTCAACACATGGAATAATTTGCAGTTGCCTTAAAATAACATTCTTTATAGAACACACATATTTTAGATATTTTTCTCTGATAACTTTTTGGCAGTATCTTTTCAGTTCTGTGTAACACCTACCAGACAAGAAATTACATACCTATTTCATTAGTGCAGATCTTCTCATTATTTATTGTTACCTAATGCTTTTAATCAAATTATTATTATTTATCTTCTTTGTTTCTTGTTCTCCCTAAGAAACCTTTCAAATCATATAACCAATTTTCAGATTCTGGTAGTAACTTTAAATGTGGAAAAGGGTTTTGTTTACTTTTGAAGTGAAAGGAATTTTATCATATCATATTTATTTGCCAAAAACGTAAGTGAACTGATAAATGACTTATCTTGCATAGGTTAGTTATACCATCTCTCAGGAAAAGTAATTTGGATGACGAATCAGTATTTCCTCAGTGGAATCCCTTTCAATCTAGAAGAAATTCTGAAACAGATACATTTTGTGATACAGTTCATCCCAGTGTGAGGCAAACAGCATGGTTCTGTGGATGGTCTTTCTTTTACTCGGAAGGAGCTCGCTACATTGTTTAGAGAGAATGACAGGCTTTTCTATCAAAAGCCTGCAGAACCAAGCTAACTTTTCCTTTTGAGATCAAGCATACTTGTGAAGCCCTTTCATAAGCAGTTTGAAAATTAAACCAAACCTCTCATAAAGGTGGAAGTGGGGAGATTCAGACTGGACGTGAGGAAGAAGTTCTTCACCATGAGAGTGGTGAGAGCCTGGAATGGGTTGTCCAGGGAGGTGGTTGAGGCCCCATCCCTGGAGGTGTTTAAGGCCAGGCTGGATGAGGCTCTGGCCAGCCTGATGTAGTGTGAGATGTCCCTGCCCATGGCAGGGGGGTTGGAACTAGATGATCCTTGTGGTCTCTTCCAACCCTGACTGATTCTATGATTCTGTGATTTCATAGATGAGCTCAATAACTTCTAGGAATTACAGAAAATGCAGGTGGTGATAGGAAGCGTGACTGATGAACTTCATGCTGCATTTCAACCATTTTTCTTTGTTGAAAGAATGTCTATTCTGCAAACTGGATATGAAAACTAAACATTTAGATGTCTCTGTGCTTCAAGACTGAATTATAATGATGCTCAGACAAGAGCTAAGCAACTGCTCCAGGGAGATCCAATGGGGCCTACAAGAAGGCTGGAGACAGACTGTTTACAAAGGCCTGCATTGATAGGACAAGGGGCAGTGGTTTGAAATTAGGGAAGCGTAGATTTTGATTGGATGTTAGGAACAAGTTCTTTACCATGACAGTGGAACACTGGAACAGGTTGCCCAGCAAGGTAGTTGAGGCCCCATCCCTGGAGATATTCAAGGTCAGGCTCTACAAGACTCTGAGCAACCTGATCTAGTGGATGATGTCCCTGCTCACTGCAGTGGGGTTGGACTACACGACCTTTGGAGGTCACTTCCAACCCAAACCATTCTATGACTCTATGAAACTAATATACATCTGCACCTATATTTAGACGCCTATACAATTATCGTGGTCCAAACTATAGGCATCAGCAGTCACCTCTCAAGAGAAAGCAATGCTAATTAGTCATCCTGCAGAATAATTCAAAAAACCTGAAGTCATATTTCAGAAGTTACTTGGCTTCTCAGTCTTCCATCTCTAAAACATAAAAGAAGAGCATTTCTCAATATCTAAAAGTAGTGTTGGAAAACACCTTGGGTTTTCCTCTTTGGTAGATTTCACTATATATGAAAACTAATGATGGGATCTTAGAGATTAAATTTCTTTGTAGAAAATGAGAAACTTGTCAAAATTATAGCAATAGCAAATACATTTCACTGATTTAATATATTATTCATCTGCTGGGAAATTCTCAAAGAAACTCATTTAAATCTATTAAATATATCCTAAGTGCATATTCTCAATCAAATTGTGACTATCCTGAGAGAAAAATTTATTACCTCAAAAGGATAATTTGATCCTTCTGGATGAATAATGTACAGACCAGTAGGAGTTTTTGAAACTGAACCAACGGTGTCTTTAATATCAGTGCAATCCAACCCTGGAGAACAAGGTATTTGATGAAGTTCAATAGCAAAATATGTTTAAAAAAACAAATACAGCATAAGCACAGAAATATTACTTCTCTTGTTAATGTAGGAATGATTTCAAATAGCATTCACTTGGCATGCAAACCTAAAAAACATGTCTTGTCATGAATTTACCTTATAAATGAAAATTCTCTGAATTCCATTAAGCTCAAAAAGAAGTATAAATTACATTGCACAGAGAAAATTCTTTCTAATCTTAATGAATATGATGTGGAAATTAAACGTTATGTATCTGGGTTATTTTATAGATTGTATTTGGGTTACACTTGTAATGAGAAAAAGATGTATTATCTGGGGAAGGAGTTTTTTTCCTGCAGATATTTTTATTTATACCTGCAAAAGCCTTTACGCCATAATGTGTACATAAAAAACCCGTTGCTTCTAAGTGCCAAGTCTGTGTTGAACATACTCAAGCACTTTGTACAGCCAGCAGGACTGCTTAGAGGCAATGTTTCCTTCAATTGGGATGGACAGAAGGATTAGCTGTCCAGTGTGCAAGTGACTTCCATCTCATTAGAAGAAGGATATTGCAAATGCAGAACACATTTCTTTCATCACTTACAATCTAATGATCATATTTGGTATTTGGCATAAAAATCAACAAGATGCTAAACAGTATGCCCAGAACTATCAGTTACAGATGATTTAAAGTATTAATTATGATTACATTCTTAAACAGTTCACACATTTTGCAGAGTTCATATATTACTATCACAGAATAATAGAGTAAATGTTCTAACAGCTTACCTCTCCTTAATCAGTTCTTTGTTGAGACACACACACAAAAAATAAAACAAAGACCTCAAGTCTAAATGTAAAGAATACTTGCCATGAGATTGAACTGCTTTGTAAGGAAGTGGATCCAAATGCCTTCTCAAAACTTCAGTGTTCAAATGAAGAAGTCTGTTCATGAGCTCATTCACCTGCAATTTCAAATAAAAGAGCTTTAATTAAGTTGCACTGAGGATTTTTATATTCCAAAGATGTATTTTTTTGCTCTTACTAAAATATAATCTGAAGTTAATTTTTGTGATGCATAAGGGATTCATACCTTCATTAGGTGAATTGGTCAGAATTTTTTTACTTTTTTCATCCAAAGGCATTCTTAGGAAGAATTTCAGTTAATTCAAAAAAGTCCTTCAATTTGATTAAGGCTTTTTACCTTTAATGAGTTATGCACAATGTTTGCAAACTATCAGAGTTAACAATGAAATAACATGTCACCTGCACAAATACAACAGGACTGAAGATAGGAACCAGCATGGAGGAATAGTCCTCCACTTACCCTACTACAACATATGCCACAAAGTTGTGGACCAGGTTGTGCTTAGCACTGCTCACAGAAATGGAACTCGCACACTAGGCGTGGTGAAAGAGACTCTAATTATACTATTTCACTATATAAATGCTTAATTTGCCTCAGTTAGGCAATATCTAAAGTGATAAATAATATATACATCATTATGATAAAGAAAAAAATACCTGATTAGAAAGGTAATCCAAAGAAGACTGTTGATCGTGCATCATGTCTCTTATGAGCTTTTTTGTATTTCTTGCATATTCAGCAAGAGAGTTCTGCAAGTTTCCTTTAAATGAAATAATGTTCAACCACTTTGTTATCATAAATCTAGAAATATTCTTGACTAAAAGACACACTCATTTATGGTATCTAAGTGAGCACTGAATATGTTTAACCTTAGGGTACTGAAAAGTGAAACCAAAGTAGTACAGAGACGACAATTTAAAGCCAGAGATGCTAAACCCCTCAAGTCTCACTGATTGCACTGAAGACATCATAAGAAGTGGTGGCTTCTCTTAAGAACTGAATAATTTAATCTTATCCTTGAACAGGTTGGATGACCAGTTAATGGATATCACAGAAATACAAATTCAAATTACAAAAAACAGATATTTCAAGTTTCCTGTCATCCTACATTTATCCATTCACTATGCTACTCCTGTTTTTTGCCCTGATGCCAAAAATAAAATCAATTTAAAAAGTAAACCTGTCAGGTAATTAATAGTACATATTAAAAAATCATATGGGAAATACAAGAATTTTGCCTTTTTTTTTTTTTTGAGGCCAATTACATAATTTACTGTGCAGTTTGTCAAGGTGGTGAATAGAGAATGTTCTCCATAAGTATCTACAAAAGGCAAGCTAAAGTATAGATTTCATCCCACTTTAACAAAGTCCCACCTAACTCCCTCACACCTAACTGGTGACAAACAGACACCCTACCTACTCTTCTACTCTGATGGAGAGGGCCACTGACATTCAGAGGGTAACACAGAGCTAGGTGGGCTGAGCTGCTGCCTGTATTTCTCAGAGTTCACTAGTGATTATAGAGACTAGAATGATTATAGTTTAACTTTGCCAGATCAGCTGCCTGCCAAAACACAGTACCCCAAATTTTCTGAACAATTCTCAGCCTAGGCAGCAGTGTCAAAGCCTGTCACCTGTGCTCAAGTAAATGAGTAAATTAGCACAGCATAGCATAGCGTAGCATAGCGTAGCAGAGAATCGCATAGCATGGCATTGCATAGCTTGTTGCTGAGAGTATTCTTTATGAATACATACTGCACATGTAATGTTTTTCCCCTCGTAAAGTTTTAGCTTGAACATCATCACATGGTACAAAGCATTGTTCTTTTTTTTTTGAAATAGCTGCAGATTTATTTTTCTCTTCTGCCTTGAGTGGACTTCCCACATCTCCAACAGTCCTTGTTCCCTGTTGTACCAAACAATGGAGGGGGAAATGAACTGATCATAAAGCATATATAAAATATAGCTCAGCCTGCCAAAATGAAGCAGATTACTCCATGGAATCTTCCTTCAAACCCTGTTTTTTAAAGCCTTATAAAGCAGTAATTAACAGAGCTGAGACCAAGGCCTGTTGGGTGGTTTCTGCTTATACATACCTCAGGAGAGAGTGTCGGATGTAAAGAATAACCTCTATAGATTTAAAAAACCACCACTAACATTTCTGATAAAGTGCTCTACCTCTGAACATTGTGAACCGGAGGGAAGAACTTGCAACTCTTGCATTTAGGAAGCTCACATTTTAGGAACTGTTACACCAAACAGCTATCTCAAGTGTCAACAAAGTTATTTTCAACTGTAAAGGAGCAGGCATTTGGATTTACCACATATTAGCAAAACACTTTCACTCTTGAGAATCTCTAAATTACTTACTCATACTCGGATTATAGAAATACTTGCACAATTTACTAGTCTATGCACACAAGCAGTCCCAGGCAGATTTGTGGACAAACTCAGCATTAAAAAAATATTTTTAATGCTCTTATAGAGGAAATAATGAAGGGATAGTACCGACAGGCACACAGTTGTCTGAAGTACTAACAAAAAAAAGCATTGGCAAAAGTAGTTGCATTTATTAATATTCTTTTCAAATATTATTTTTGTATTAAATATTTTCTTTCATAGTGCCATGTGACATAAAGGGAATTTCTCTGACTCATCACTTAAATAGTAAAAGTAATTCCTGCAATATGTGTCATTACCAAAAGACTAAGAAACATATTTTCATCTGAGTCTTTGTTTGTTGATTCCATCATCCAGGCAAAGTATTGTAGTATGCTCATATACTGTGCTTTCAAATGTAAATGGGATCCCTGAAATGTAAAGACTTTAATGAAAAAGAAAACCTATTAGGGTGGAATATATCTTCAGTTGTTTTACTTTCCTGCTTTAGGTTTCTTTTTCTGGTCTTGGTACTCTACTGGCAAAGCACATAACAGCTATTTTCTGGATTTTTGCTTTGATAAAGTGAAAGTGAGAATTACAGAAATAAGGAGATTTTACACTAAAAATATATTTTAAATTTAAATAAATAAATAAATAAACAAATAAAACCCCACCAGTTCTTGAATTCTTAATGTAATTGCCTTTTGTGTCTGGAGGTGCTAGAGACCTAAAAGAATATGTTTCTTTAATTTTGAAATAAGTACAAAATAAATAAAGACAAATTCTGTAAGAGTTATACATAGATCACTTAAAACTTAGAAACATTTGGAAATATGGTTTGTTGCAGGGATTTATCACATCTACTCACCAGATGTTCAATTACATACCATCAAGCAAATATTCTTAATCAATATTTATTTTTAACAAAAGTCAACAAGAAACAGGCAATTAAGTCTGACTTCAGCAATTCAAGCAAAAACAGTGACTATGCCAAATCCAATAGTTAAAGA
This sequence comes from Indicator indicator, assembly GCF_027791375.1. Taxonomy (NCBI): domain Eukaryota; kingdom Metazoa; phylum Chordata; class Aves; order Piciformes; family Indicatoridae; genus Indicator; species Indicator indicator. The sequence goes on from NC_072010.1 coordinate 15,006,493, forward strand.
TGAGATTAAAAATGTGGCCTAACAACAAAGCTGTGATGAAGGGCATTAGCACAAAAAATGTTTTAATACACTGAATTCCTCTAATTTCATTTAGTTTCTTTTCTCTATCTGAAAATACCTGAGACTTCTGTATTTTTGTATCTGTCCTGAGTAAAGCAATCTGCATTTTAAAAACATGTCACTTTTCTGAGAAGTCATTTTGTTATATTCATTATCTTATCTAAGCAACATAACTGAAAAATCTTACCTTAGATGAAGAAGGCTTGACATTACTTATGACAGTCTCTCCTAAACTGAACAAAACAATATTAAGACAAATCAGTGAAGCTACCCTAAAGCAGTTCATCTTTTACTTGAAGAATGCAAACGTTTTGTCAGGTTTCAAATTTCTGTGGAAAGAATTGTACACTATGAAGTCCTGAGCTAACTATTTGGGAATGTCTGCAGCACAAAGAGGAGCCAACACATCACTTCTTTTTAATGCCTGGATTTAATAAACAACATTTCACTTGCACAGTAGATTTTGTATGCCACTGCTTGTAATCTGAGAGCAATAACTGCTTATCACCTCTGTCTTTTAGTCTCACTGGTAGCCTGTCTACTGGAACATAGGTACTGAAAGTGAGACGATCATTCAAATCCAATGTTTTGTTATCCCTGAAGAATGTCAAAGTACAAGAGAATGCCCTGAAAAAGAAGAAAAATAAGTGCAATCCACAGAAACTTAATTTAAGATATGAGGCACTTACAATATATTCAAATTGACTATTTTTGTATCTTAAAAACTGGATCTGGTATTTTAACCAAAAAGGCAAATACTTTGGGAAGTTCACAGAGATACAACAGATTTTCAACTCCTTGTATACATATGAGAAATTAAATTGTTTGTGATCTGGCTGAATATTCTAACATACCACTGGGAGATACACTGCCTAAAGGATCATCAGAATACACTGTTCAATGTCAGCTTTCACTGTCATAGCCAAATTTGTCTCAATACTGTGGTTTATTTCTATCCCTGTCTGAATTCGGAGAACACTGGAGATAGCCTTTGCTACAAAGAGACTTGAAAGCAATTCTGAGGGGGATGTTAAAGGAGTTGTAAAAACAGATTTTAATCCACTTTTTAATGCATATTTTCTTTCAAAATTCATAGCTAAAGGACACTAAATACCCATACCTGGCCTCTTCCTGAGAAGAGTACATTCAGCTGCCTTTGAAATTCTCACCAACTTTGTTTTTTTCAGTATCTCTCAAAATCAATTTTTTAAAAATTTGGTCTAAGATATCATATGGCACATCATAGTTTTCCAGTATAATTACTAGAATTTAGCTAGTGCATCAGTTGATACTGATGTAAGTTGTAATCCTATACTTCAGTCTCAGAAAGATGTTGGAAAGATTTTCATGTCACATATATGACACTATGGGAAACAAAGAAAGAGAAAAAGGTGATAAATTTCAGGACACATGGTCATAACATTGAACATAGGAAGGCATAGAAAGTTCCATGTAAACAGGAGGAAAAATTTTTGCACTGTGAGGGTGACAGAACACTGGAACGGGCTGCCAAGGGGGGTTGTGGAGTCTTCCTCTCTGGAGATTTTCAAAACACACCTGGATGCATTCCTGTGTGATCTGGCCAGGGGGTTAGACCCTGCTCTGGCCAGGGGGTTGGACCAGATGATCTTTTGAGGTCCCTTCCAGCCCCTAATATTCTGTGATTCTGTGATAACATTGACTGAACTTCTCCTGTTCAGTTTCCTATACTGCTAAACTGAAGCTTCGAGGAAAGCTAAAGGGCATTAGCAGATTAATCCCCCACTGGAACAAGAACAAAAAGAAATGTGTTCCTGCAGCAGCATAGCTATGCTCCAGCCTTCACATCAGATTTGTAATAAATTTAGAATCTATCCCACAAGGATTTAAGAGGTGATCTTTATCCTTCATTGGAATATCAGTCGCTAGCCCACAATAAAATTTATTAAACTTCTTTCAAACCACTGGACCTTCCATATTGTAACCACTTGAGTTCAGGCTGCTTGCTGTCCCAGAATAATCATACAGTTCTGAAATACATGGCCCTCAGCTAGTTGTCTCTCACCCCACAGTCTGAAAAATGTGAGGTTACTCACCAGGAGGAATTATGTAATAAGTGTAAAGGAGGACTATGAATAAGAAAAAGGGAAGAAGAAGGGAAAGACAGAAAGATATATAAACACCATTTGTAATTCTAAATTTCAGAAGGTATCTAAGGTTAAGCTGTGAGTTGTGCTGGGTAAGACAAAAATTTGCTCTAAATGTAAAGTTGTTGACATTCTGCCAACATGGGCTGACCATGTACTTGAATCCTCCTAGGTGTGACATGGGCTTAAATTCTTCAGCTCTCCTTCAGTCCTGTTTGGGTGACCCAGTGCTCCATACCAATAAAGCTTTCTGCCATGTCCTAAATGAAACACTTTATTTTATCAGGCAAACCGGGATTTTAAAAGGATATGTAGGTTGAAAAGCACATACTAGTAAAGTGACAGCCAGTCTTCTACCTGCAGCACACAAGAGTTCAGGTTGGTCAAAGAGGTGGTGAATTTGAGGATGGTATTCTGAACTAGAGGTAGAAGACTTCCATTTAAAGGTTACCTTCTCAGCTGTGGTAACTGGCATATTAAGCAGATTTGGCAACCTGAGTGGTCTTGAAAGCAAAATGGTAATAGGAACACCTACTTCACATGCTATGCTACAAATATGGGGGGGTGGGGTGTCTGTGGAGAATATTTTACAAATGCAGAGTACTATTTTTACCCTCCTAGTCAAAGACATAGAACAGCTGCACACTAAGAAAGAGAATGATTGGTTTAAGCTCAAATACAACAGCCAAGAAACGTCTCACCAGGAAATCACCAAGGCATTTAGCCTTTTGCTGACAGCTCATCCAAAGCCTGGCAGTATCCCAAGACAACACCCTGCTTTGCCTGAATTAAAAAAAAAAAAAAATTGCAATAGTCAGAACTTTTTTTTTACTTTGTGTGACTTTATGTTTTAGTATACTTTTTACTATTTTTTTCTAACTCAAATCAAGACAACTTTTTATATTTTTCTATAAATTATTAAACATTTTTTGTTGGTGGTTTGGTTTGGGTTTGGTTTTTGGTTTGGCTTTTTTTTGCATTGACTTTTCTTCACTCTGAGGTTTAAAAAAAATATCTTTTTTTCCCCTCTTGATTCCAAATCTTTACCGTCAACAGATTTAACACACACCCGCAGAGCCACAAGCAGCAAATGGACTCTGGGAGGCGTTTCCTTTGCCCTACAAAGCTAATGAGAAACATTATTTGTTCGGATACCGTTTGTTGTTCGGTTTTCGTTTTAATGATGTTATGTTACTGACACAAATGTAGAGAAGGTGGGGAGAGGGCGGAAAGCCCGCTGAGAGGCAAACAGGGAGTTCAGTAGCGCGTTCTCTGAAGAGCCGGGCAGGCAGGGAGCTTGCCCGGCGGCTGAGCGAAGCATCCACGCCTCACTTCCAACCTGGGCCGGGCCCCCCTGGGATCGGGCTCGACGCAGCCCGCAGCGGGAACGCCCCGTACCGGGCCGTACCCGCGCTGTTCCTCGCGCCTGGTTTGAAGCCAAGTAAAGGCAGCATCGGCCAAACCGCCACCGCCGGCTTCCTCAGCTGCTCCCTCGCCGTCCCCGCATACGGTCCCCGTGGTCCTCTCAACCGGTCCCCACGGTCCCCTTAGCCGCTCCCCTGCTATCCCCTTAGCCGCTCCCTCAGCCGCTCCCCTGCTATCCCCTTAGCCGCTCCCCTGCTATCCCCTTAGCCGCTCCCTCAGCCGCTCCCCTGCCGCTCCCCCGTCATCCTCTCAACCGCGGCCCCGCCCCGTTGCGAAGGAAACGGCGTCTCCGGTTGCTACGATGGCAACAGCACGCCCAGAGTGGCGCTAAGGGACACCGACAGCGGCGCACTCCTTAATGGAGGCGGTGGGCCCGGGACGCTGAATGGAGCCAAGAGGGAAGCCTGGCGGGGCGGCATGGGGGCAAAACGCCCCTAGCTACCTGCGGGACTGCGGGGCTGGGAGGCCGAAAGGTGCTGTGTATCCTTCCGCGGAGTCAGCCGATCGTGAGGGGCTGGGGCGGGCTGTCGAGGCAGGCAGTGGAGCGGTCAGTGTGGGCGGTGCGCAGGCGGCATGCCTCGGGAATGGCCTCACTGCAGAGAGCCGGGTGGAGGAAGGAAGGGGCGCGGCGGCTCCTGCGCCCTGAGAAGGTGGCGAATAGGACCATGGAGCTGCGGACGGTCCGTGGGGGGAGGTGGGATACGGGCAGCGCTAGCACAGCCCCTGCCCAGCCCCTGCCCAGCCCCGTGGTCAGGGTTTGCCTCTGGGGTAGCTTCAAATAAAACATGCATTGCGGGTTTTAAACTGCTGTAGAAAAGTTGATTTCTCGGGAAACTTCAGAGGTTTTCTTCAAGCTCCAGATACTGCACTGGGAGTTCTTTTTTCTGTCCTAACCTGAGGATCCTTATTTTCTTGAATTTAAATAATAAGAAATACTGACACAAATTCAAAGTTCCACCTGTACACTGCTACTTAAATCATTAGTGGCAAGAGGCAGGTCTGATCTTGCTCTGTGGAAAGCATTTATTCGGTGACATCAGTGAATTTCAGTGTAAACAACTAATTCGTGGTGGAAGAAGCTGTTTCTACAACTGAAACATTTTCCCTGTGGTGCATGTACCCATATGTTACTGTGGTGGTTTGCCCCTGGCTTGGGGGGCCAGGTGCTGCTCTCTCAATCCCCATCTTAGATGTAGAGGGAAGAGTGAAACTATAGCAAGAGGTCCATGGGTCAAGATAGGAGCAGTTTAATAGGGCAAAAGTGAAAGCAAAGGCCACATTTGGAAGCAAGAGCAAACAAAAATAGTATTCTCTATTTCCCATTAGCAGATGATGTCCAAACGCTTCCCAGGAAGCAGGGCTTCAATGCACTTAACAATTGCTTCAGGGGGGCAAACACCATCAATGCATGCCCCCTACTTCCTTCTTTCTCTTAGGTTTTATATCTGAGCTGATATCATATGGTATGTAATACCCCTTCAGTCATTTTGGGTCAGCTGGCCTGGCCGTGTCCTCTCTCAAGATCTTGCCCACACCTCAGCCTACTGTTGGGGGGGGAATGTTGGAAAAACCTTGGTGTTGTGTGAGCACTGCCCAGCAATAGCCAAAACATTGGTGTGTTATCAACACTCTTCCAGCTACCACTACAAAACACTGCACTATGAAAGATGCTGGGGGGAGAACTAACTCCATCTCAGCCAAACCCCATACAGTTACAGATTTAGATAGCAACAGATAGAGATCTCTTCAAATAAACACAATAAAGGTGACACTTTCATCTGCTGAGACCCTGAAATATGAGTGCCAGGCCTTGTTAAAATCACTGTAAACAGCAAAATACAGTTACACTTTTTTTCTGGATAACGTAAAGTTAGTTATGACTACAATATATTGTTATGGGACCAACTCTTGTGCACTTAGCCAGGCATATCAGCATTTTGTATCTTACAGATAAAGTTTACCCTTTACCCAAAATTATATGCAGTCAATCAAACAGGCTATTATTTCTTCTAGTGAGCTGTTTGGTACAGTTTCCGTTGTCCTTAACACAATAGTAGGGATAGAGCTTTAACATTTCATTTTGAATGGGATTTAGAAGAAGAACGTCGGACATTGAAAGAAGACCAAAAAATATGTCGGAATAGGGCACAGAAATATTTGATAGAGACAAACAGAAGAAGAAGGTAAGTAACTAAAGTTCCTTTGGTGGGAGCTTATTAAAAAAAAAAAAAAAAAAGAAAGTCAAAACCTTGAGAGAGCTCAATATATTCCTACTATTTCCATGTTCGGTTTGCAATATAGTCTCATTGCTTTGTTCTAGAGGAATCTAGGCTGAAGTTTCACCAATCCAGTTTCTTGATGTAGGACAAATGCAATATAAAAAGAACATTATTCTGATGTACTCGTTATTTCTTGGAAATTCACTGTATAAAGCAAAGGTAAATAGTGTTTTCATCCTGTGGCTCTGATCTGCATTTCTAGTATTCTTCTGGGTTTTGTTAGTTCAGTGTATGTGCAAGAAATGCATTCTGGTGTACAGTACAGGTCAGCAGGCAGACAGCTGTCTCTGCCTTCTGAAGCGTGTGCCTTTCCGTCTGCATGACACAACAGCTGCACAGCCACCCCTGCATGGTGGGGCTTTGTGCTCCCACTTCCTCATACACACAGTGTAAAGTCTTTCTAGTACAGGGTTATTCTGTACTTTGACACTTTAAATAGAAATTTGAATATTGTACCTTTCTATACACATGAGAATGCAAAGACATGAAATATTCTGTGGCAAATGAATTAAGTAAATGATGAACTTAGATGTGAAGTGCTGTAAGTAGTTGTCCTGAAGGGTCAAACCCCAAAACATGCCCTAGCCCAGGCAATGGGCTAAGCAGCTGTGAATGTGCAAACCTGGACACTTCCTAGGGTCCAGATAAACATGTAGTATGTGTAATTAACTTTGTGACACAGCAGTGAACTGTGTGTGCTCCTGGCCATGTTCAGATATGCCCCATCCTATAGGTCCAGTTACCATGTTTCTGTGTTACCAAAGGGCATTCATTGTCTTGGGACAGTATTTAAACCAGCCAAGAAGGTAGGCAATTTACCTTGTTCTCACCCAGCAAGCAACAAGAGCCAAATGGTGTCCTAGTAGCAGCTGAAGGGCCTGCACTAACAGGCAACAACTACACCAAGGCCTTGCACCTGGACTAAGGCAGAAAGGGGAAAGCTCCAAGAGAACTGATTCCCAGAAGAGCCATGGAAAGACTACAGCCTGCTGACAGAGCACACAAGAGAAAGAGAGGTCCCCCTAGCCCTCTTCAAGCCAAGGGCAGCTCGAATTATAGTCCCAGTGTCTGGGAAGATACCAGACAGAGGAGCAAGTCGTTAGTATCTGGCAATCTGCCACAGAATCCCATTTGTGGGAAACCACATATCACAGAACCTTTATTTCCAATTTGAATCTCTGTATTGGAAATTCTTAGATCTATGCTTGAATCACCTGTCTTTAGATGTGGAATGTAATACCCACAACTGAATAATTAAACCTGTAAATGTACTTTGTAAATAAGTTATGGGGGTATCTGAAGATACCACCACCCAAGATGTTAAGTAGTAAAATATATAAAAATATACAGTAGTTAAACAGGCATAGGAGGCTTTTCTGTAGCATTGGGATCATACTCACAAAAACAGGACACTCATCTGTGTATACTGTAGAGGGAAGTAGGTTTCTCAATGCAAGACCTGAGCCTCAGACCAGGTTCCTCTGCCCAGTATTACCTTGTTAAGGCTTGTCCTCCATAGTTCTTGTAATAGATGATATCTTTTGTACAATGTTTACTTACAGAAATATGTTGATAACTCTTAAGAGATGCAGTAGGTATTGTTTATGCTGCCATTTTAACTTGACAATGTATGCTGTTAGCACATATTTTGAAATGTAAAGAAAAATGGAAGAGGAAGTTTAATCACCTGGGAGTGATTAAAGATAGTGTGTGGCCCACAACCTTTGCAGATAATAAACTGAGTCTTAGCTGAAAGATTAAATACCTTATTTAGTTTTCAGGAACAGTACCACTGTACCACTACACATCTCATATGAACACTGTTTATTGTGTTACCGGTCTTGAAATATTATACTCTAATGTAAAAGCAAATACCAGACAGCTTGCATATTTTTGACGGACTGGTGTAGTTAAACTAATACTCATTGCTACATAAATACATTTCCATATGTATTTCATTTCAGTCTTAAGAAACAGTATAAATACAAGTTTCTCAGGTGAGCTAATTAAAAAATTAGGGATGGTATTAATAAAATGGAATTGTTTCCACTTGTGATAAGTAAGAATGACATAACTGTAAGAATAAAACAAGCAATTCAGGTTGAAGTCCATGGTCACAATCTTCCTCTAGTAATTAAAAATGAGTTAGTTGTCTAATGTCAGAAAAGTAGTAATTGCATACAGTATTAATAAGCTGTGAAATATAATTCAAAATTAAGGGTCATTGCATATGTGGAGGAAAGTAATTTGGACATAAAAAGTTCCTTGAAATTGAGGTTTTTTTTTTCCTGACAGTAGTGCAGGTAGGGAGTGATTGGTCAACCACCACGTCATATCTCAAATCTGGGCATGACCAAAGATCCATTAAAATTGTAACGCATATAAAGATGTTTGCTTTGATGATGGTTTCTCAAGGGTAGCATGACTTCCTTAAGCTCTCACCTGCCAGCACCCTAAATTCTCCCTGACAGGGCTTACAGGCATACCAGAAGTTATTCTCAGCACTGATAGTTTATAATTTCAAAACTGAAATTGTTTCTTTCATGTATTTTTCTTAATGTATGGAGAGTAGACATGAGCGCACTGTAAAATATGACAGTGGGCTTGAGCTTGGAAAGGACTTCTTGAGATCATGGAATCATAAAATTGTCTTGGTTAGAAAAGACCTCTAATATCATTGAGTCCAACCGTTGACCTAACACCACCATGGCCATTAAACTGTGTCCAAAATTGCCATGTCCACGTTTTTCGAACACCTCCAGGGACAGTGACTCCACCACCTCCCTGGGCAACCTATTACTGAAAGAGTAAAGCAAATTTTCCTAATATCCAGTCTAAACCTCTCCTAGCACAATTTGAAGCCATTTCCTCTTGTTCTATCATGTGATACTGAGGAGAAGAGACCAAGCCCCATCTCACTACAACCTCCTTTCTGGTAGTTGTAGAGAGCAATAAGGTCTCCCCTCAGCTTCCTCCAGACTAAACAATCCCAGTTCCTTCAGCTGCTCCTCATAAGACTTTTCTCCAGACCCTTCACCAGCTTCATTGTACTTCTCTGGACACACTCCAGCAACTCAGTATCTTTCTTGTAGTGAAGAGCCCAAAACTGAACACAGTATTTGAGGCACGGCCTCACCAATGCAGAGTACAGGGGCACTTCCCTGCTTCTGCTGGTCACACTATTCCTTATACAGGCCAGGATGCTGTTGGCCTTCTTGGCCACCTGAGCACACTGCTGTCTTACGTTCAGATGGCTGTCAACCAGCATCCCCATGTCCTTTGCTGGGCATATTTGCAGCTACTCTCCCCCAGGCCTGTAGCATTGCATGGGGTTGTTGTCCACCCATCCAAGCCATGAACAGCCAGTTTCTCCAGGAGCATGATGTACAAGACAGTTTCAAAGGCTTTACTAAAGTCCAGGTACAAAACATCCACAGGCTTTGCCCCTTCCACTAAGCGGGAGATTGTGTTGTAAAAGGAGATCACGTTTGTCAAGCAGGACCTGCCCTTCATGAACCCACACCTGCTGGGCACATGCTACATAGTGGCACTCGAGATGATCGATCTGGTTTTTGACCTTTCCTGGCACCAATGTCAGACTGACAGGTCATAGTTCCAAGTTCTTCCTTCTGGCCCTTCTTATGGATGAGCATCATGTTTGTCAGTCTCCAGACATCTGGGACCTCCCCATTTAGCCAGGACTGCTGGCAGATGATGGAAAGTCACTTGGTAAGTACTTCCATCAGTTCTCTCTGTACACTTGGGTGTATGCCATCTGGCCCCATAGACTTATTTATGTCTGTCCTCTTGGATTCAGGGGGCTTCATTCTGCTCATCACTCCTATCTTCCAGCTCTTCCTGTTTATTCCCTCATCAGTCCCTGCAACTGGGGGGATAGAAGAGAGCATCGAGAGTGTTCCCAATCCCGTAACCAGTCATCCCAAGGCCCTGAAGACTCTCTTCATTGCCCTTGGACTTCTTCTCATTACTTCATTACTGCCTAGCTGAAAGATCAGCAATGGATAGTAGGCTGAAGGCTCATGTGATAATATGATCTAAACCTTTGCTCAAGAAGGGCACATAGAGCTGGTTGTTCAAGACCAGCCATTGAGCCTCTCTGAATGAAGACCCTAACATCTCTCTGGGCAACCTGTGCCAGTGCTCAGTCATCTTCACATTAAAAAAGTGTTTCCTGATGCTCAGAGGGAAGACCTTCTGTCCTGCCTCTGGTACTGGTGCTGGGTGCTGCTAAAACAAACCTGGACCCATCTTCTTTTACCCTGCCTTCAGGTATTTATAGATATTAATAAACTCTTCCCCTAGCCTTCTCTTCTCCAGGCTGACCAGTTACAGCTCGCAGCCTTTCCTCATAAGAAGGATGATTCAGTCTCTTCTTTGTCTTCACAGTCTTCACAGTCTTTAGACTGTCTCCAGTATGTTCGTACATAAGTGAATAGTTAGAGGAACCCATATTCCTATCTGATGCCATCGGTCTCTTGCCCTCTGTTGTAGTGACCAAGCTCTTTAGATTTGTGTTAACAGCAGTACCTCAACACAGCAAAAAAACAGCCTGACTATCAAGAAAGTCATTCCTTTATTGTGTCACTGCGATTTCAAGATCAAAGATTAAATACTGCTCTTGGGCAGTAGCTGACAGATAGTTTGTTTAAATAACAGTATTCTGGAAATAAAAGCTACTGACTAAGCACATACTTGATGTAAATGAATAGGATATATCATATTTTGTGTTTATATACCACACTACTTTCTAAACACCAGCTGCCGATTTGCTGAGGACTGCAGCCTTCCTGCTGTTACTGCTCAATGCAAAATGTGCATCCCATTTCACTGTGATGCTACTGGCTGCAGGTAGTTGGTTCACTGTAAAAATGCAAATGTCTATGTGCATTTTAAGTAAACCTTACAGCCAGCTATCTGGATTCAGCATTTTGAATGACCTTGAAATCTGAATAGGTAACCCATCTGTTGTAGTTGGGGAAGGAAATGCTTTCCCAGTTCATATCAGTTTCCAATCTATTCACATTGCCATTGTTTTCTCAAAAATAGTTTATTTTCAATGTTGGCACAAGCTTTGTGCTCCACCTACTGGCTGATTATCTTTGATTATTTAACAAAAGCTATTTAAATTACTCATCACTGTTGTTGATAGAGAATTAAAAGTGGTCTAGTGCCAGAAATAGGAGAAAAATTCTAGCATTCAGAGAGGGCAGTGTGTTAATAATTTTGTTTTGCTTTCTACATCAGAATAAAAAGTGAAAAGTAGTGGTCACTGTAGACCTGAAATGCCATTTCTGGTAAGAGCCACAGGATTGTGCTGAATTTGCAAGGCCTCAGGGCAGATGCTTGCCAAGCTGTCTCTCTCTGAACTTATCTTGACTTGCCTGCAGCTTTGTTTTGCTTGGTTTAGCTGCACCAGCAATTTCTCTAATTAGCCAGCTGTCTGTGGCTAATTTATTTTGCCTTTATTTGTCTTTTTACAGAATGCCTGTAGTTTTATATACATAGCCGTAACAAGCAGTAGTGTAGGGAAATACAGGACTGATATGATAGCAAAGGCCTTGAGAACAGGCTTGGAATGATAAAAGATTGGGCATAGGCTTGGTTACTGGAGACCCCACACCTATAAACAGCTCACTGATATTTCATTAAAGAAATGCAGACCCAGATCTGACAACACTGGCTTTAGGGGTAACAAAGAGAACAAAAGAATGGTATGTAATATGTATAAAAAGCACCATGTATTGAACATTTAGACACACTGTAGAGCTGATGGCTGATGAAGAGCAAAGGTGTAAAAGTGTGTTAGCAAATACAGAAATAACTCCCAAGTGGAGCCTCAGGTGAACATCATGTTCTTGGTGAAGGGACTTCAGATGCTGACAGCATCACCCCAGCACCACTAGAATGAAAATGCCAGCCACGGGATGCAGAGGAGCAATGGAAGCATGACCATCAGGAAAAAGGGCAGAAACTCAATATGTGAATAACAGTTCAAGCTGTTTTATAGCTATTAGTGAGATTTCCTTCAGATAGAAGTAGTCTAACTGTATTTTGGTTTGGGTTTTTTGTTTGTTTGTTTGTTTGTTTGTTTGTTTTTTAACAGTTATATCTGAATTAATAATAATTAGACTTAATATTTAAATTATGCTAGCTGGAAAATCTTGGCTTTGTATAAGGTGTGCTTATTTTTTGCCTATAAACAAGATTTGGAGTGTAATGACTCATGCATTTTGCCAGCAGCCCTCCTGTGAACCTTTGGATCATTTTGGAGGTCAGATCTCTGTGAGCCCTTACAGAATTTTGAGAGTCAGTCCTCAGAAGGAAGGCCTTACAGCAATTCAAGGCTGTCCTTCTGTATTCAGCACAAGATAATTAATGAGGATGAGGGAACAGAGTTAATATGTATTCCTATGGTCCAGGTAACTATCTCACTTAAAGGAAATAAGAAAATATGGGCAACATCCACAGATCTTTTTCAGTATATAAGATGTGCTTCCTTTTTGTCCATGAAGGAGATTTTGAGTGTGACACAGCATTCTAGCCTTTTCTTGCTCCAGTCATTAACTATACAAATCCCTTACTATCTCAACTATAAAATGACTGTGCACTGGATTGCAGATGTGATGGCAATGGATGAGTAATATCAACTCAGTTTCAAAAGGTTCATTTCACAGCATTACCTATGCTCTGTATATATTCCTTTTTTTTTTTTCATCCAAGGCAGTAGTAAGCATTTAGTCCACCTGGGAATGTGGCATCCATCATTTCACTGTGAAGATAATCTAATAAAATTAACCAGGAAATAGTTCCACTATCTAGTCATACTGGTTTTAACATAAAAATACCTTCCATGGAATGTCTGTATATGTGAAATTGGTAAGTATTTTAAGTTTCATGTTCCAAACTCACTATAAACATTTTGGCAGCTGTTTCAAAAACTGCTGCACTGTCGGGTTGTTTGTAATAGACAGAAAAACTGGGTTAGAAAAACAGCAGTCAGGAAATTCTTCTGCTAACTCTCCATCTTAAAGACATACCCTTTTGCCAGTATTACATCTGTGATATGAACCTAAGGTGGTGGCTTAAGGAGAGTGGATGAACAAACATTTGCTTTAACTGTTTTTCTGTAAGATGTCAATGTGCATTTGTAAAATTATTTATTTTACATAATGCACCTGGGTGTCACAGTTTACATTCTATGAGGTCAAGAAGTTAATGATACAGGCTTCACTGAATATCTTTAATGCATTTCCTTACATTTAAATTGGGATTGTTTTTCCCCATCATGTCTTAATCCAAACCAAATAGTGATCATGATGAGTTGTGGTGAAAAAGGCCTCTTGCATCAGCATTTGGACTTGCCCATTTCCAGCTAAATGGAACAACGCTGGTGTTTTTATGCCAGTTATTACGAATGTGGAAGAGTGCAGCTAAGTCATACTCCAAAATTGTTTTAAAAATAAATACATGCAGACTGTCAGAATTTACAGTTTCCTTTTTGGAGTTATGCTCTGGAATTACTCCAGGTGCAGAGTTGTAGAATTTCCCACAAGCCTGAATTTGACAAATACAGTTTAACTAAAGGCCTTCTTGAGCAGCTTCTAGAAATATTAAGGGGATCAAGAATAATGTGTTTAAAGTAGTAAAGTACTTACCAGGATAAGCAGGTCTGTTTCCTCTCTTGTGATTTTCCTATTTCTTTAGTCAGGATAAAGGTGTAGAATATAGCAGATTTCTGTATCGGATTTTAATGTGAGTGAAATACAGGAATACTGAAAGTTGACAATGAACTCTAGTTCTACTTTTTTTTTTTTAGTTCTAATTTCTGGATTGTATGAAAAAGTTAAGTTCCTGTGAATTTTTAACGGAATTGCAGTAAGACATTTTATGTGGATAGAGTCCTTTGCAGATTTTTTTCTGGTTTTAGCTACCTGCTTTTCTCTCTTCACCTAATGACTCAAATGAAACAATTCCTGCTTTCTGACAAAACAGAGTTTGCAAACGAAACTTGCAGTGTTTGGATCATATTTTATTTTGTTTCACTTTGCATAAGACAATCATCTCTCTTACCCTTTATTTGAAACCCTAGAGTTTAATAACTTCATCTCTAGCAGAAGAGTCACCTTGAATTGTGGGAATTCACCTGGATTTGTGAAAGTATAACTATTAAATGTCATTTGCAGTAAACAGGTTGTTAAAACAAGGTACCATCTGTATACATGGTAGAATGTAGTCTCAGCAGTTCTTGTGATCCAAGACAGTTGTGAGGAATATTGCATCTGGGACATCTGGAGCTTTCTGAAGGGAATGTACTTCCCAAGTAGAAACAGTACTTGCTTTTGTTGTTCACTGGCATTTTGATTTCTGACCTTGGAGACCAGAGTCCTACATACATTTCCGAAAGCAGTGGATATTTTGCATATTTTGTTATAACTTCTTACTTTTGCCTTTCCATGTGCTCCACCAGTCTTTCTTGAGCTTATGATTGGTAGTATCGAAGAGTGGAAGATCAGATGTTACACAGCTTCCAATTTTCCTTTATGATATGTGGAGGAGTTTTAAGGTACAGTAGTAGTGATGGCAGGAATGCAAGTACATTGTCTTTGTGATTTAAGGTTTGAACAGCTGCATGGAATCTGTATACAGTGCAATTCCACTTTTTAAAAAATAGTACCTATTTTGTCTTCAGTTGCTATTAATGAAGTGTAGTAATTTGTCCCTAAATATGGGAAATCTCAGTCATTACTTTCAGTATTTTTGGCAACTATGCATGAATTTTCAGAACAGTGAAAGTTCTTTACGTCTCCTTCTGCTTCACTTCGGCTTCCATGTGGATTAAAGTGGATATTTCTGTAAAACTGTACACTTGGGAATTAGATGTTTTCCTATTTTTCACTATTGTGCAATTACAGATTTCAGACTTTCTAAAATAAAAAGTACCTATTTCAAATTATTTTTGTTTGTTTTCACAAGGGATCAGTCAGCCCAGTAAATGGGTACTAGGGAGGGTCAAGTGGAATACTTCAGTTTGAACTTTTTTCCCTGAAAAGCAAAGGGAAGAATAATTCGTTTGAGTTAAGGAGTAGCTCTGTTAAGTAGTATCTTTGCTCCATGAAGCAAAAAGATCTATGAAGCAACTGCAAGTGATTAAAGTTATGAGAAGGTGTCTTATTGTGATGAGAGAAACAACATATAGTTAAACTTTTCTACCTTTCCACTAATGAAGGCAGGGAGTGGGAGCCTACTTAGTGTACTAGAGACTTGCCAAATCACATTTCTAACACACAAAGAACTTTAAAGATGGGAAGCTCCCAGCTGTAGTGACGCTTGAATAGCAGACTTTAGAAATTTAACTTGATGAGTGTTCATTTTACAGTATCACTTTATTAAGAATAGAATGTTTCCAGGGATGGGGCATCTACCACCTCTTTTGGCAACCTGCTCCAGTGTTTCACCACCCTCACTGTTAAAAATTTCTTCCTTATGTCTAGTCTTAATCTACCCTTTTTTAGTTTAAAAATATTATTTAAATATGAGATGCTTACATAGGCAGCATGACAATAAATTTACTGGGTGTGTTTTCTCAAGGAGCTGGTTTAAGTTTGTAAGTAAAAGCTGATGATTTTTTCAGCAGGAATAAAAATTCCATATAGCTTCATCAAGCTTGTGCCTACCAAAGGAAAGTTCTGTGATTATAGCTGGCTTTGACTAAAGCCTGTTTGCTTTCCAGCTAGTAGAAGGACACATTTAACATACTTCATATAAACAACTGATTCTGTCAATCATAGTTTCACATTACTGTTTTATCCCATTTTGTACTACTAATCTGACTGTCTTTCTGGAATCTTCTCAAGAACTAGAAGTTGATACCAACTCTTACATATTTATAGGTGAAAGCTGTAGTTCCTTTGTGCTGTTTCTGAATAACAGCTTTTAAACTGTTACCATGAAAGGTGCACACATAGAGCATTTGTAGTTCGCCTTTCTGTTCGTGTGCCCATCATGACACATTTATGTGGTAAAGACTGTGGTGAAAGCCACACTGGCGACAAGAACTGGTCAAATCTTCATGTTAATTTGCATATAAGAAAGAATCAAATATCTGGTGGAGGCTGAAAAATAAAAATATTACAGCGTGTCTCTTCTTCACCACCCACTGTCCCATTTACATTCAAATCATAAAAATCCAGCTGTCTTGAAGTTTATAGCATTTGGTTTATGGACAAGCAATCTTTTGTACTAAAATTGCAAATTAATAAGCAAGCTACTAAAATTTTGGCAAATGTAATTAGAAAACATAGGGATCATCTTCTTTTGTTTCTTAAATAACAGAGCCTTTGAAGAAAGACGGAAGCAAGAAGAAGAAAAAGAACAGAAAATTAGAGAACAAATCCTGCAGCAGAGAAAAATTAAACTTCAGGAAGCAACTGATAAGTTCCAGCATGCTCATCGGCCTTTTGCTCAGTACAAGCAAATAGGTAAATTAAAGCAAACAAATGTAAATTAAAATATAACCATTATTCATTAACTGTGATTGAGGCAAAAAAAAATTAACTTAATTCAAATTATTTGAATTCATATAAGCAAAACTTAACTCATAAAAAACTCAGATCTGATATATATATGACAAATTTGGGTAGAGGGAATAAAAAAAAACACTTTTTTTTTTCCCTGCTAAAACTTGTATTGTGAAATATTATATTCTGATCACAGTAAATACATCACCTCCTTGGGATATTGTGACTTATTGAGTTATCTCCATTTTTTTCACTGCAGTGTATTTATCTTTCATAGCTGAATGTGACGTGTTACAAGTTACTTGGATAGTAAAACGATTATGCCATTTGAACCCTTGAATATTTCATATTCAAGGATGTGCATTTCGTTTATCATTAAGTGAAAACAGTCCTAGCATATGTTAGTGTATTACATAACTTTTGCTGAATTAGTCAGCTTTTTAAGCTGTTCTCTCTCTGCTGGGAAGTAATGATCACTTCAACTCAATTCCTGCTTTCTTGGAATCAGTGGAGATTGGCAGGACTTTCTAACAGCACCAGCCAAGTCTGATTTCCAGTTAACTTTCCAGTGTTGAAACTCTTAAGATATGGTATATTACTTAGGTATTCTTTAACAGATTTACTCTCCCAACTGCAGTTGAGCCAGCTGTGAGGTAATGTCTCTGACTTCAAGATCAAATGTCAGATTAAAATAACAAAATAGAACAGTACTGGTCTAGGGCTTCTTCATAGTTCTACTGACAACCCAGAGTGTGTAGCAATCAGATTTTTTTCTTGATTTTCCTTTATAGCAGTTCTCCTCTGCTACTTTCTACCTTACTTAGTTCTTTCTACCCTACTTTTACTTACTTGAAAGAGATAACTTGTGACTGCCTGAACTCTTTCTATCTCCACTGATTCAATTATTAAGTTCTACTTTGGACTTTATGAAATATCTACAAGTCATAATTTTGCCTTAGTGAAAACAAAGTTAGTACTGGATTTTTTTAACCTCCTACTTTTTTCAACAGAGCCATCTAAAAAGAAATAGTAAAACTGCTGAATACACGTATTACTGTAAACGCCTAAGTAGAGTGGGGATTTTTTTTCAGAGGAACTAGAGAGGCTACAGCTATTGTAACAGTCTGGCTTTAGGCTTCCAAACTTCAGAAACTTAACCAAACCATTTATGGTAAAATATTGAATTTTTTTAAAATACTTTTTTCCGTTGTGTTTTTCACTCTAATCCCTCTAGTCCAGACAAAAGCAGCTTTTCAGTTAGAAGAAGCTCTTGTACAAATTAAAGGAGCAGTTGTAACACCAGGATTGTGCTTGCCCAGCAAAACCAAAACCAACATCAGGTAAGCATTTCTGTTTACTCTGATGACCAAAGGAAGTAAATTACTTAGTAAATAACAATTAACAAGAGAAAACAACAGAAAATTACTCTTTAAGAAACTGTAGGCCATTTCTCTCATGGCAAAGAAAGCATTTCTGTGAACTGTTCCAATGAAACATGAAACATCTTGAGTTGTTTGTGTCCATTTGGTAAAACAAGAGAGGAGATGACACAAACCTTTACCCTTCAGTGGAATTTTGGGAATAGTCAGTCCATCTTCAGTTATAACTTGATTCAGACTGTCATGGGTATCAAACCATCTGCTGTTATATGAATTATGAAGTGTTCTGTCTAGAATATTTCTTATTCAGATTTTTTCCTTTTGACCTTCCAGGATAGCTTAGTTTATGTATTTATCCTATGATCTTCTTCTTCTTTCCCACTGTCATTCCTCTAAATTTCTCATCCTCTAGCTTTATCCTGAGCATCCTGATAACAATTTTGCCTGCAATTTTGATTTATATGACACACAAGGACTTTTTCTAAGATACCTTGACTTATCACAGAATGTTTTTTCATGCATATATCTGCTGTGTTTGATACTCCTTCCTGATTATCCCCTTCCTAATTTCCTATTTATTTAACAGTTCAGGGGTGGTTTTTTGGTTTGGTTTTGGTTTGTTTTTTTTTTTTTTTTTTTTTTTTTTGTTGAGGCTTTTATTACTATTATCTTAATTATTTTCTGCATGCTGTAAATTGTGCAGATGTTCAGAATAGAGATAAATTCTCTCTAAAAGAGATCTCCCTGCTTTTGAGCTTCAGAGTATTCTTCATTGTGACATTAATATTCAGTTTGGCTACATATCTACAACTGATTAATACATGTTCATAGGCAATAAACTGGACAAATTCAAAAACATTTCACACCTCTTAGAAGCTAAATACACTATCTCTGACAGTCAACGCCTATAGTTCTGCAGCTTCTGCACTGGATTGACATAACAAAGGAGGATTTGAGCCATAAAAACCAGCAAAAAAGAAAAAAATCTGCCTGCTAAATATAAGTTGAAATAACAGCAAGAAAAATGTAGGTTTCTGAACTCTGTTTCAGGGTTCCTGATGCTTTGTCTCATTTCACTCATAGGCTTGCTTAGGGATAGGAGCTCAGTGTTTCTTCCCTTTGACTTTATCATTTGTTCTTTTTCATCTTTCTTCAACTGCTCCTTGTGCCTCAGGGGCTAACTTTTTGTTTCAGGACCTTTTTAAATCACTTACCGTTCCTTACTGTATAACATTTCTGTCAATCCATATTTTATTTGTTTAATTTTTAAAATTCACTATTCTGTAATAATGATAGTGTATTCTTTTCCTGATTTTCATTTCTATAACCTGATTTCCTAAGGAAATAAAATTTATGCATTCACATTCATTTACAGTTTGTGTCCCCTAGTAACCCAATTTGAACAAGAGCTAAGAATCTCAAAGATTAATTATATTTCTACAAGTTTGAAATTGGCAATTGGGTAGGGAAAAAATTATTCAAACAAGTGATCTCAACATGAAAAAGTTTTAGAAGTTAAGTTCACATTGACCTATTGGCAGGTCACAAGCCTCATAGTACAGATAAGACAGCACACGAATATCTTGAAACCTGCCCCAGAATGTTCTGTCTATTCTCCAGCTGGTAACTGGGAGGCTTGGGTAGGAGCCCTATGGGCTGGGTGAAGGAGGATGTTGAGAATACTGATTTTATGGTAATAAGACAAAAATAATTAAGTTATTGAAGTACAGGTTTGTGTGTAGGGGCAAGGTGAACAAACTGATATGAAATGTAGCTTTGCTTATTCTGATACAAACAATTTGCCTTCCTTCTGTGTGACAGAAAATGCATTTTTGTCTTCATCTCACACGGATCAACCTGAACACATGCTATGCAGCCTAGATTCTTGCAGTCTGCTGAGGAAGATGTTAGTGCAGGGTTGTTTGTTTTGGTTTTGGTCTGTGAACCATAGTTTGTGTGGGTGATAAAAGTGGCACTTCTATGCTTTCAGACTTGGTTCCAAAAATTGTGCAAAATTCTCTTAGAGGCCAAATAAATTTCTGGCAAATCAGTAGAGCAAAGTAAGCTTTGATACAGCAAAGCATTTTGAGAAGGTTCTCAGAGGTGAAGTTTTTTCAAAACTTACCAGTTCTGAGCTATAAAGCTTTCAAAATATCTAATAATCCATTGAACTCAAAATTTTTGGACAGCTAATAATTAACTCAAATGAGGTAGTAAATCTCTTTCTATATTTCTATCTCTTCTTACACTTGTACAAAAACTCAAACAAAAAATCTTCTCCAATCTTTAGAATTTACCCTCCCTCAGAAATGGAACGTATAGAATTCATTGACAGTCCCTTTTAAAGGAATAAATAAACACTCTATTATAAAGTTTTCAAGATACATGACTCCAGAGCCAACTGGATATAGGTGATTTTTATAAGGTTCTAGAATTCTTAATGTCTATGTTTAAGAAGTTTGTAAAATACTGAATTAAGCAATGGAGACATATTACCTGCTCTTGAAGAAAGACAAGAAGAACTGAAACACCTAATGAGCAAGTAACTGTATTCTGTGCTTGCAGAAGAGCTATGAGCCTTCTAGTAGGGTTTAGTTATTAAATGCTGAAGCAAAGATTTTGATCAACTCATTAGCCAATAGGCACTGGGAAGTGTGGACATTAAATGTGTAAATGGTGTGCTGCTTTTTGTACAAGATATATTGCCCTGTTTAGTTTCTGAAACAGTTGTATTTGATTAGGTTCCATCTTGGAATAGACACTTAATTATGACAAATATAAACTGGTCTCTGAAAAAAAGTTGCAATGTAGAAACTTTTATAAATGTAAATGATCCTAGAGTCCAAGGAGATGGGGAAAAAAAACTCTGATCTATTTGGAGGGAGCCAGGTGCGTATCAGTCTGGCCCACAGTAACAAAGTCTGTAAAAGTGGATAAGGACTGAAAGGTTTTGGGTAGGGAGGATATCTCCCATTCAAAAGAAAACACATCTGTTTTCTGACTTGTATAAATAAATTTGAGAAGTTATTCTCCCTTTTTGCTATCAGCCATCTCATCAGAAATAATAAATTCCTCCTTTAGAGTCTGCCAAATATGTATCTCTGGTTAGGTCAGTGCAACTAAGCCAAACTTTTTGGAATACTGCATAACTTACTCTGAAAAATAACAGTAAAATCAATGGGATTAAATTTTCCATTTTCATTTGTCCTAAAATCATGTTATAAATATAGAAAAGGTCTCTTTAGACTACATTTGACACAAATGTACTGAAAAGAAAATAGACTGATTTTAACAGGGAGTATCATTTTAGATACAGACGAAAGAGATGAAGGTTCAGAAGAAGGAACTGTGGAAATTTAACTTGAAAAAATGCAGAGAAATTAAGGAAGGGAATTATTGAGTTTCTGTACATATATTAGCCATATGGTAGCCATTTTCAGCTAGGAACAATACATGTTTCCTAATTAATGCATCTCTGCTGGATAGCAATAGAAGGGGAGGTCTGTGAGGTCTGTGGCTGCACTGTTCCAGTTTGCTCAGTAGGGGTGCCAGCTGTTAAGGAAGAGAGCTTTGCGTGGCATGAAGTAGTCATAATTTCTTGTAAGTTCCTACACTACATATTGCCCGTGTATGAAAGGAACCATCATAGAATCAGAGAATCAACCAGGTTGGAAGAGACCTCCAAGATCATCCAGTCCAACCTATCACCCAGCCCTAAGCAATCAACTAGACCATGGCACTAAGTGCCTCATCCAGTCTCCTCTTGAATGTCTCCAGTGACAGCGACTCCACCACCTCCCTGGGCAGCCCATTCCAATGGGCAATCATCCTCTCTGTGAAGAACTTCCTCCTAATATCCAGCCTATACCTCCTCTGGAACAACTTGAGACTGTGTCCTCTTGTTCTGCTGCTGGTTTCCTGCAAGAAGAGACCAACCCCCACCTGGCTACAACCTCCCTTCAGGTAGTTGTAGACAGCAATGAGGTCACCCCTGAGCCTCCTCTTCACCAGGCTCCTCTTCACCATCACCTTTACTAAATATGAGGATGGCAAAAAAATGTGCATGGTAAATCACCTTGTCATGCCATATTCTAATTTAAATTAAACAAACAAACAAACAAAAAGTGGTGGTCATGGAGGAATATGTAGAAGTAAGATTTTTATATTTAGTTGCATATAACCCAAAAGTTCACTTTTGCCACAAATTTACCAAAACATCTTCACCCAATTAGCAATATTTAAGGGACTGTGTTAAGGAACTGTTTATGAGAAATGCATCCTGGGAATCTTGGAAAGCATCTGTATATCGAATGGACAATTAGGTTTGGTTTGTTACCCTAAATCCAGTGACTGCTGAGACAAAGTATCATTTTAAATAATGGACCTGATCAGCCTGGTAAAATAATAGCTGGATCTCCCTTTTTTGGTAAATGTATGCCCATTTTGCAAATAGTGTCACTGAAAGTTTATACTGATAAACTTTCCAAGATCTATTCTTCATCTACCACCATTTGTAATCATTGAGGAGTACCACAAATACTTGGTCCTAAAACTGCAAGACATAAGCTTGCCTTTCTAATCAGTTGTAAGGATGATGGCTGCACTGAGCAGATGTGAGAATTCAAAACCTGGTTGTGGTCAGAGATTTCTGTAAGTGCTGCTTTGCATATGGCAGACTGAGGGCATTTAGGGCCCTTGGACCAGGTCAGAGCCAAAAGACAGGATCAGTGTCCTTCACTGAACTCTTCCATCTAGGCAGTCAAGCACAGATGACAACCTGGAAACAGTTAAACTTCTAGAAGACTAAAGCTTGATTTAGTTGTTGAGCTGGTGGGGTTTTGGTCTGGGTTTTGTTGGGTTAGGTTGGTGTTTTTTTTAAGACTTACCTTTTTTATTTGTTAAGCCTACTTGATTTGGTTTGTTTTGGTTTTTGTTTGGGGTTGTTTTTTTGGGGGGGTTTTGGGGGGGGTGTGCAGGGAGGGGGACAGAGTTGCGTCCATCCTTGGTATCTGCCTAGTTCTTGCTTCTTGTTTCCCACAGCTTGATTCCTATTCCAAGTGATCTTACCCAGCCTTGTTATTTCCTGCTTTCTAGAAGTCTGTAGTTTATCCTAGGATGGGCTCACCCTGTCCACAGTACCCAGCTACAACATCTACTCCAAAGATTTATTTTCTTTCAGGTAGCAAACACAAATTCTTTAGTGTACCACATTATACATCATCAGTAGAGCTGGGCTCTCTAGATACCACAAAGGCTTCTTGCTATTTGAAGTAAGGGAATATCTGACAACATCGGTATACAGTTATCCTCTATATAAGCCAGCCTTATGGAAAAAGAAAGGCCATTTTCCTGAGGTTTTTTGTTTGATTTATTTCTTTTTAAACCCTCCATGTTCCATTTCTGTAAATGACCAAACTGTTGGCTGACATTTTCCAGATTAATTCATCCTGAGGCAGTCACCCAACAACCCAATCAGAAAAGTCTTACTGTTTATAAATAACTGAAGAGAAGGTTTAAAATGGAAAGTGTTGGACAGTTCTAGATAGTACTAACAGCACCACCTGTAGTTACCTATTGTATAGCTGTCCTTGTGAGGCATTTATTGATGATGTATACTTTTGGAAAGAAATGTGTTTAAAAGTGTACAGTTGGCACATAGAAATAAGCCAAAGTAATAAGTTATTTGCTTGCATCAAGAACCACAGATGACACTTCATCCTCATCAGCATCTAGAAACAGTTCTTTCCATCAGAAGCAGATTTCAGCAATGGTTGGCTGGGATAAAACAATACAAGAGAGCTGTAGAACAAACATGGATAGTAACCAACTTCTCTTCCAGAAAAATCTGAAAGAAATGCAACAACTCCTTGAAAAACAGCATCTGAGCAACTCAGAGGTATGATATTTCCATGTGATTCATTACATGATGCTTCTTAAATGCAATAGAAAGTTTCTTGAATGTGATAAAAATGACAGGTCTGTTAAGCACTCTACCAAGTAGCCAGCACCTGAGGGCACACTGCACTATGCCTTAGCTGTAGATAGTAAAATTATGCATATTTTAAAGTAAGAAGTTTGTAAGAATATTTTCACAAATTCTTCAAAGATATCTGTCATGTTGTCTTTCTGTGAACATAAGGTCTGTATTGTCAGACTTCTTGGCTCTGAAGCAGCTATCACATTAGTCTATCACAGCAGCATTTTGCTACATCCGGACTTAAATTGTCAGCTTGCAATTCGCACTGAAGTTTCTGCTTAGCTGATTACTACAGCTCTGTGCAAAATGTCTGGCAGTATAATTATGGTAGGGAGTATCTTGGGGTTTTTTTCCCCAGTGTGTGATGATCCCTTTAGGAACTGACTTTAAGTCTTTTGAGATTTTTTTTTTTTTCCATCTTTGGAATCGCTGTAGGTATTGCAGTAACAATCTCATTAACTTTCTACCTAAACCAATTTTCGGACCCCAAGTCAGTTTCAAAAGTCTCTTTAGAAACACAGTTAAAATCAAGAACAGGGCTCCAAAGGGATTTCTAATAATTACACTTTTAAGTGTGATTTTAGGCCTGTCTTTGATTTTGGACATAAATTTGGACTTAATATTTTACTTCTGTAATAATATTTACTGTTATCTGGACTCATGGTATCTGAAATTATCTTGACTCTGTGTAGCGGTGTGAGGTGATGGCTAGAGACATGGGATCATTGGTAGCAGTAGAGCAAGGCCTCTTCCTTTTAATACATGTGTATTAAACTTTTGAAAGACTGTATACAGTTCACATATATTTCAAGTTTATTGATATTGCTGTTTGCAGGCACATTCACCTCTGTCTTTGTACGTACTTTGTTCTGATGGGTATTCATGAGAATCTTGAGCAGCTGATGGCTAACACAGAAAACATCACTCTACTGAAGTAAATGTCAAGAAGGTTGAGAACACAGAAAGTGTAATTTTTACTGGGAAGGCTGTCAATTAGTGTTCATTCTTGTTTCCAAGCATAAAAGAAGGAATAGTAAATGGCAATTTATAGAAGTGAGCTGACAAATTCTAGATAACCACTTCTAAACAAGTTACAAAAAGTTCTTTTTTTAATACTGTATTGTGTGTTTTTTTGGTATAGTGTTTGTAGATTCCTCTCTCAATGATGATTCTGAAGTTGGCCCTAGCTACATCAGGATATCTTAGAAGTAGGAAGAAAATCATGTCATGTCTTGGAGTAAAACATATACAAATATTCTTAATATATTGTAAGATAACTATACTGTAATATATTTTATCAAACAAAATTATCACATTCTAATTGAATTCTAGGGGGGAAATGGTGCATGATTTTAACAGAGGAATTTGTGCTAACAAATGTATTTTTGAAAAAGCTTCAGTCCTATAAAAAATTTTGCCTTTTTTTTGTCCAGAAAATATTTTTCTGCTACCACTAGGTGTAGCTCAGCTTCTTCCCTCTGATAAATAGTTTCTAATTATAAATATTTATGCTTCAAACATTTGGACTTTCTTTCTTAAAATTGCGTACTTTGGAGTCAGATTAGAAAAACAGTCAAGAAAGCTATTGTCATTGTTCTAAGCTTTGAGTTTTTGAAATGTAATACTTGGATTGTGCTGGTGTGCATGTGCATTATGACTTCCTGTGATTTGAAATGGCATTTATAATACTCTTACTCATAAAATTTACGATTTGTAATGATTTATGTTACTCTTACTGACATGAATAGGCTTCAATAGTCTTGTTACTGTCTGTTGTCCAAAGTAATTTCAACAGTGCTTGCCTTTCTGAAAGTATTTCACTGTGTATGTCCATTGAGATCCTTTGACCTCTCTTTTTTCTGTTTTTACAGGCTGAGCAGGATTAGAAAGATTCCTAAAATTCTTTTCTTTCCTACAGGGTGATAAAAGTTCTGTGTAGACTCTTACTAGTAGTCTTGGTGTGTTCCCTACTTTTCATCTCTAAAAATGTGTATATTTAGTGCAGTAAGTCAAGTTTTTAGTGACCCTTCTACCATTCTCTAAATTTATTTTGCTTAAAATACTGAGAGCAGTAGTTTTTGTTTTGTGCAACAGTTACATCTGAGCCAGCACATCAAAATTATTATTTGGTATATGTCATAGAATCATAGAATTGTTAGGATTGGAAGGGACCTCAAGGATCATCTAGTTCCAAGCCCCCTGCAATGGGCAGGGACACCTCACACTAGATTAGGTTGCTCAGAGCCACATCCAGCGTGGCCTTAAAAACCTCCAGGGATGGGGCTTCCTCCACGTCCCTGGGCAACCTGTTCTAGTGTCTCACCACCCTCATGGTGAAAAACTTCTTCCTAACATCCAATCTGAATCTAACCATTTCTATTTTTGTTCCATTCCCTCTAGTCCTGTCACTACCTGATACCCTAAAAAGTCCCTCCCCAGCTTTTTTTGTAGACCCCCTTAAGATGCTGGAAGGCCACAATAAGGTCACCTCGGAGCCTTCTCCTCTCCAGACTGAACAGCCCCAACTCTTTCAGTCTGTCCTCATAGGAGAGGTGGTCCAGCCCTCTGATCATCCTCGTGGCCCTTCTCTGGACACGTTCCAGCATGTCCATATCCCTCTTGTAATAGGGGCTCCAGAACTGGATGTAGTACTGGGGCCTGGAGTCCATTAAGTATGTTGCATTTTGAAGAAATTAATATTCTTATTGTTAACCTTATTCCAAGTCAAAGGTTTGTTGCACAGTTCTTTAGTGGTTTTGTTGCAGGCATAAATAAAATGTTTAAGATGAGCAGGTAGCATGATCTTTAGCTAAAGCTGCATTCAGCTTTTCAGCAAGAGACAAGTGCTTATTATTTTCTCCAATTGTCTATGTTGAAATTTTCCATTTCCAGCACCTGCCTTGAACTCAATAATTTGTAGAATTTCCATTAAAATGTCACAAGTGTCACAAGGAATAGTATTATTCAGGTATCTTTTGTCATGTTCTTTTCATCCCCTCTGTAATTTAGTGGCCACACAAAATTGTTTTGGTTGATACAGAAAAATACATTATGCTTGAACGAAATGGTTTCATTGCTGTAATGTTTTACCTTTTTAAACAAAATACTTTCAAAACACTTTTTAAACAAAATGCTTGCAAGTAAGAGCTAATGCACAGACAAAATAAGTATAGATTACAATACAGGGATTATATTTCCGTCTTTCCCTCATTTACATGGCCACAATTAGGTTATTCAAGTGGAATCTGTGAAATCAAAATTTAAATCCTTTTCTGACTAACTCGAAGCAGGAATTTTACTGTGGGTCTCCTTTTTTTCCAAGCATATTGTGCATCCATTGAAGGTGATATCCATGAGTGAGTTGACCTGTATGGCTGTTAGCTGTTGGTGTCACTATGGTTTTGAGGTTGGACTGTCTCTCTGAAATGGAGATGTCTCAGGTAACTGATGGAAAAAAAATAATTCATTTTCAAGGGCATTTGTAGTAAGACTGGAATTAGTTACACAAGGGTTGCTTTTGCAGGGAGTATTGTATCAGCCTAACTCTTCAGAGGCATAGCCAATACCCACATGGAAAAAAGGAGTGCCCATGTAGTGTCTCCTGAGTGTCAAGAACTTGTAGAATGCTTATGGCTAATTAGACTTTTAAGGGGAGAGTTAGGTTTAAATGTCATTGGAACTAAAGTCAGACTTGATTTTTAAGATACTATTAAGAGTCTTGAAAAAGGTTTCTATGGACATCTTAAATCTAGAAACTTTGGACTGTTTTTTTTTTTTTTTTACTCATAACTGTGAATGTTTTAATTTATGTTGATCAATTAAATTTTATGACAAGCTCAAATTATTTCCCTGCTCATTTTCCTTTTGGCAAGATCAGAGGAGTTCCATTTTTCTTGGCTTTCAACCAACATTGCAACACACCACTATTTTCCACTTTATTTCACTAATCCAAAATTCACATTGGTTACAAAGGCTAACTGAAATCTATCTCCAGACTGAATTATTTTACCCAAATACTCAAACTTGTGTGGACTGTGTATTCTACAAGAGTAGGTTGTGGGTTTTTCACATGGAATAGTGGTTTATTCCAAGCCTGTGCTGTAAAAAATGACATTGCAATCTTCATATTTGACTATCTCAATGTCAGTCATTTGAAGACTGTCTTCCCATATTGAAAGCCCTGTCTGAACAGGTGATAATGTAGGATTGAAGCTGAAACAGCATTTTCAGAACAAAAGAGTTTGTTTCACAGGGACTTTGAGAATGGTCATCCAATATATACCTGCACACTTTTTTCACAATTGCCATATGTATTAGCATGGCTCCACTTTTGGTTTTACATTCACATACATATATCAAAACATGCATATGTAACTATGAAATGTTTATATATGGCTATGCACTTCATTATTTCGTCCATACTATTTTTGAAGTGATTTGTTTTACTGCAACAGTAAAATATTCATAAACGTAGCTGAAGGAGAGGAACACAGCCAAAAATAGCAGTATCTGATCTTTACTTTACTGCAGCTATGGTAATAATAAAATGTTTGCTTGTAGGAAGGGAGTGGAAGATTAAGAAGTTTCTGCATACTGGCCTGCCATGATGCTATGTTATATTATGATAACTTGGTATCATCAGAGATAAAATAATGTCTCAAGAGGACGTTGGGAAAATCCATTGCTTTCTTATCAAGATTAAAGTATCACTGTCCAGAGTAATTCTACCCCTCTGAAGATAGCATAACTGTATTTTGTGGGGTTTTGTTGTTGGTGTGTTTTTTTAAAGACATAAACCTTTTCTGAAGTGGAAAGAGAAAGCAGAGTTTGACTGCATTTTTCTCATCCTAATAGGCTCATTTTGGCCTAGGCACACAGAAACCTAATCAATTCTTCCAATATTTTTTTTTATATTAATTATTATTAATCCACAGAAGCACTTCTATGGTATTTAGTACCTTGAGCTTTAGTGTGCAGTTTATGTTCAATAATGATATGTCTTCATGAGGAAGTATGGGTCACTGACTGGGAAATAAAGCATTAAACCAAGCACTTTAAGACTGAGAGTCTCCTTCTCTAGAGACTTTCAAAACCCACCTGGATGCATTCCTGTGTGGACTACCCTAAGTGATCCTGCTCTGGCAGGGGGGTTGGACCTGATGATTTCTTAAGGTCCCTTCCAACCTCTGATATACTGTGATACTGTGATACTCAGAATTCAGAGGACAAGAATAAGAAGAGAATAACTCAGGTCCAGCAGACTGAAAGATCTGGTAACAAACAAAGAATTAGGCTATTTCAGAGAGTGGCAAGAAAAAAGAAAAATAATCAACCTCTAAATTTAGGAGGTTGGTTAGGGAAGAGTAGATTGTGAAATCTTGTATGTGTTCTTATAAGTCATATCTGTAAAATTCTTAAGAGGAATGTATGTCTTGAGAAATATATGATTGAAAAGACTGAATCTGTAAGACACATAACATGTAACAATTACTTGGTATTTTTTTTAATGATAAATGATTATATTAATGAAGCATGCAGTGAGTGTTGGCAGTGATATGAAACTGTCTCATTAAATAAATTTATTTTTAGAGAGGCATAAATACATGCTATGGAAAAATATTCTTAGGTGTATAGTTTAACTTTTAGGTTGCCCTGTGTGGAGTCAGGCTTTGGGTTCAATGATCCTTGTGGATCCCTTTCAACTCAGGATATTCTATGATTTTAAAATTATTTCTGTGTGTGAGCTTTAAGATTTCCTAACAAAAATCCACCTTCTGCCTTGGTTGCTGATATGCAGTGCACAAAATAGAGTGGAAAAACATTAAAGCTTGCTCCATCTTTGGAGTATATTTACATTACTAAAATAAAAATGGAAGTTTTTTTATAGACCACAAAAATGTATACTAATTCTTTAGCAAGTCAGAGAGATCTGGTAGCATAGTTCCTCAGCGAACTAGGGATTACTTTAAAAATTATATTCACACACTGTATGGTTGTGGGTCTTCTCGGAGATGTGTACTGGTCAAACTGTATTATAATTTTTTTCTGATACTACAGCTCCATTTCATGCAAATCTGCCAGCCCAAATGCTTTCCCTTGTGAGTGTGTTTGTGAATAAGAATAAAACAGGAAGACAGATTCTGAGTTTTCTAGAAGATGAAGAAATACTTTCCTCCATCAGTGATTCTTCTTTTCTTGTCCCGTAAATCAGACTTCATTGGAAAGCTTTTTTGAACAGATAATTTCAGGGCTTTGAGTCTCATCATTAAAACCTTAACCACCAGTGAGAAAGAAGATTATTTCTTTGTTCTAAAATGGAAAAAAATCTCTGAGAATTGTTTCCCTTCCATTTCTGTCTCTAAAGTATTGTCTAGAAATAATCTGCAAAATATTTTTAAAAACAACATTTCTCTTCCAAGCTGCAAATTCTGAAGGAGTGAAAATGGGCAAGTTTTACCTGATCTCCATTCTCCTTTTTTGAGATAATCAGCATGACACACAAAGAACTCCTGTAAATGAACTGGTTTAAATTATCAAAAATAGCAAGTAGTGTGAGGTGAGGGGTGTGGTTTTTCACACCTGTTTTCAGAGCAGGTAGCATTTTTCTAGCACTTCAGAAGAGCATTGCTCTTCACCTCTTGGAATTGTGTGCAGTCAGGACTTCTTTGGCAGAAGATGTCGAATGTACATATAGCAGCTCTTTAGTATAATAGCTTTCTGATAGAATCCTTTGGAATAAAATTCACTGGTCAGGATCTCTTAAACTTTTACTTGTTGCAATGTTATTCATTCATTGGCCTCCTAAAAGTTTTCTTAGGCTCATGTTTTCTCTTTATCATGGTGCTTTACTGAAATGAAATTGCTTGTCACAGCTGTTCTAAGTCTTAAGACATACAAATGACATTTTTAACTCTTCCTAAGTGTTTTGTTCCTACAATAGTTGTACGTAGACAGGCTGAGTTTATGTTTAATCACAGTATATCAGAGGCTGGAAGGGACCCCGAGAGATCATCAGGTCCAACCCCCCTGCCAGAGCAGGATCACTTAGGGTAGTCCACACAGGAATGCATCCAGGTGGGTTTTGAAAGTCTCCAGGGAAGGAGACTCCACAACCCCCCTGGGCAGCCTGTTCCAGTGCTCTGTCACCCTCACTGGAAAGAAGTTTCTCCTCATGTTGAGGTGAAATCTTCTATGTTCTAGTTTGAACCCATTGTTCCTTGTCTTATCACTGTAAACCTCCGAAAAGAGCCTGGCCCCTCCACTTGACTCCCACCCCTCAGATATTTGTAGACATTGATGGGATTCCCTCTCAGTCTTCTCTTCTCCAGGCTAAACAGCCCCAGGGCTCTCAGTATCTCTTCATAGGGGAGATGCTCAAGTCCCCAAATCATCCTGGTGGCTCTCCACTGGATTATCTCCAGCAGGTCTCTGTCTTTCTTGATGCATTCTCTGTCTTTCTTGATGCATTCTCTGTCTTTCTTGATGCATTGGGACACAAGATAATGCAGGCAACAGGCAATACAATTCATTGTACTTATGTAACAGAAACAACATGCAAGTACAGAAAATGAAAAGATAGTACACTCTATAAACATTTTTGTGCCCTTATCATTCTACAATATTGTCACAGATTTAATCGAATTAAATCAAATCATTGGGATTTCTAGGTTTATTTGCCTGTAGCTTTTGGCCACTAAAATAGAATAATCATTGGATGCTTTTGTAGGTCTTCAGAAGTAGTTCTAGTTATACATTGTTACAAGAAAACATGACATTCATTTTCATTACAGAGTAGGCTTGAAAGGGAAATAAAATATTTAAATATTTTCATGAGAGTGATAAGCATATTTAATGTGTGAAATTATGACATTGTATGATGCAACAAAATAAATGAAATAAATTTGCATGAACTAAGTAAAAGTGAGCATGTGTTTAAATAAGGACTCCTTTAATCTTCAGTTCTTATTTGTGGCAGTTGACTGAACTGAGATTTTGTGTTCCCAAGAGGTTTTGTTTTACAAGGACAGTAAAATTACATATAATGCAGGATCAGGTCTATTTTCAACCTCTGGAGCACAAATGGATAGAATTTTTTTGGTCTTAGTTTTTGAAAGTTGCAACTTTTCTTGCATCCTCCAGACTTACTAGATTAAACAAAACTGCTGTCAGAGCAGGTTTTTAAAATCAATCCTTTTTCTGTTTAACTCAGTAATTTTAGAAGCACATTTAGCTACATGGATGCGGTTTCCAAATTTGACAAAAAGTAAGCCTGACACCTATAATTTATTTTTTACTATTTTTTTCCCCATCTGAAAATTTTGAAGTAAGTTCTAAAATTTGGCCTAATTCAGAAAACTCTAAGCATGTGCCTTTTCCTCATTTGGTGAAGTTCATGTAGAGGTTAACAATATAATTTATCCAAACATAAAGGCTAATAAATAACTAACAAAGCATATTTATTATTTTCTGTTAGAAAGATACTGGTTTGTATAACTTTAGTTTGCAAATGTTTCCTGAAGGGGTCTTTCCCTACACTTCGTTCCTTTTTCTTCTGTTTAGTTTCTTTATCTCCAATCATGACTTTAGTGGAAGACTGTAACAACCTCTGAACATTTAGTGAAAGATAATATTTAATTCAATTATGAAAGGTCTTTCAGGACCCACTAATGTTTTTTATTCTACAGTTTACAATATTTATACAGCTATAAACTCTGTAATATTTTAACAATTTTATTAGAATCTTTTTGAAAGGCTTACTACAAAAAATATGTTCTTATTCACTAATGAGTTTTATACCTTATTCGGTAGGTTTTCAAAATTTTAGATCTACTGTAATTGCCTGTCTTAATAGATTTTGCTCCTTGAAACATTTTCCATTTAATATCACTAATAAAATAAAGAAAATCATTGCATAAGATTGCATAGTTAATGCAGATTTTTTTTTTCATGCTAATGTTTTCTAACATATGGTTTAAAATCACTTTGCTGCTGAGTTGTATAAGAGTGAACTCCGACAAGAGAGAGTGTACAAGGTTGTGAAAGGAGTTTGTAAGCTTGTTTCCCTGTATGTCTATGTACATTTTAAAATCTTGCTCTTCAAGAAGTATGTCTTTTTGATCATGGCAGCATCTCAATGTTTGGATGGAGAAGTAAGAGTGAAGGAAATGGCTGTACAGTAGATACAGAAGGTTGTCCAATGGTGAATTGGATAGTGCCGGTTCCTCTCACGCATCTCACTGTGTTAAAGTTTAACGAAGAAGTCGAGGGAGTGGATGGGACTCTTGTATGCCCTTAGATTTGATCTGTCCTTATAGATCAGATAATACTTTCTTCTTTCTGAAAGATGAGGAGGTTTCAGTGGGGGGAGGTGTTAATCACTGTGATTATGATAGCTGAGAGGTGTTTTCTGTGTTTGCCATGACAAGGCTTAAATCCTCATCACTTACAGCACTTTGTATGAAAATAAACATACTCAGTTTAGTAATACGGAAAAATTCCAATATTAGTCTTGGTTAGATCCATGATCAAATCTTCATTTTCATGGATTTTCTTTCATTTCATTTCATTTCATTTCATTTCATTTCATTTCATTTCATTTCATTCATTTAATTTCATTTTCTAAACTCACATACATGTTAGAGTACAAAAAACATCCTGTGTCATAGGGCAATTCAGAAACTGTAGTGTTGTTCAGAAAAATCCTGTTCCTTTTCTTAATATTATAGAATTTATATAAAACCTAGGATTTGATTTTTTGAACCTTCTTCCTCTGAACCTCATAACCAAACTACATCACTTTCTTTTGCAGTTGAACACAGGTAAATTTTAACTTGATGGAAACACTCATGGTGCTATGAACCCAAGCTGTAAAACACCAGGCTTAATATTGATTGTATTTTAGCCTAAGCTTTCATTAATGAAAAATTAGTATCATAAAAAAAATTCTGATAAATACAACAGTCTGGTTTCATGTCTTTGTTTCAGAATTTTCAGCAAGAAGTCGAGAAAACAGATGATTCAGAGAGCCTGTCAAGCCTTGACAGTCTTGAGGCTGGAGAACAAAATGGAAATTACGCAACACAGAATGAATCATCTTTGACTACACGGTGTGACTGTGCCCTGTACAATCCAGAAAAATCACAGACTAGAAATAATGGTTTGCTTTACACAGCTCAAAGCACTTCTTTTAAAAATACACATCTAAATAATTGTCTGAGAAATACAGATTCACAATACTACCACAATTTACCTACTCATGATCTCTTAGATAAACACAATGTTCTAACTCCTGCTGAACATGTAAACAATTCAGAAGAGGAATCCTCTACTTCTCACAGCTCTGGAGAAAAACCTGCAGAGTTCTCTACCTCTGGTAAGCAAGAAAGCTCTGGAAGAAATGCATTTACTTCTCAGCAAAATATAAAAGATAGAAACAAGCCATCTTCTGGATCAGCTAGCACATTAGCCACTGATCATCCTGTTTTCAATCCTGACAAAGACTGGGCTAACCCTGATTCTATTCCAGGAGGAAGAGTTCAGGATCTGATGCAAGAAGAGAGTTTTAAAATGATCCCACAAAAAAGAACTATATCTGTGCAAACCTCCAGTCAACCTATTGCAACATCTACAATCTTATTTCCTAATCAGGGATGTTCCACTGGCATTCCCAGCACAGCTGGTATATTACCAAAGGACAAAAACATCAGTGCAGCATTTATAAAAAATACCTTGGGTAAAATGGCTGAAACAAAAGAAGAAAATAATAAATGTATTGATGACATTAACCCAATATCATCTTTGTATCAGTACATACCAAATTCCTCAGTTCTGCGCTGTGGCAAGCAACAGAATAACAATGAGCAAGAAAAGAGAAATACAGTTGAAACTACAGTGTCTGATACAGACTTCAATTCTGGCATTCCCACACAGCATAAAACCCTGAAAAACAACATTCTTGGGAAAAAAAGAGCAAAGTTATTCAGAAGTATCTTAAAGAACAATTCTAAATATGAACACACTGATTTCAAATCTATTACCATGAACCATGGAATCAATTTTGGAACTCAACCAATGTCTTCTATCAGAGACAGTTTAGAACTGGCAAAAAGAAAAAAGAAAAGTGCAGAAAATGAAAAATACAATAGAAAGCTAAGATGGTGTGATGAGATTAGCCAGATAATAATAGAAAATAATGACAAATGCTATGAAAAAAACACCAGTGAAAGATCTTCTGCACAGCTGCAATATGTTCAAACTTCAAATAATGCTCCTAAGACTAATTTAAGTTTTGTTGCTCAACCTTCAAACCAGGAAGACTTTCTTATATCAAAACCAAATGTTAATACTGAAGATTCAAATGAAGAATTCACATCTCTGAATACGTGTGTGTCCACTGGAGCCTTTTCTACTAAAAAAGCTTGCATGGTATCAAAAGATGAAGAAAGTAATCCCCTAATATGTAGTAATAATTCTAAAATTAATGAGAGTAATCAGCTCAAAAACAAAGCAAAAATAACTAGAAGAACAACATCCATAAGAGCCCAGTCAAGTTTTATACCTGGTAAGAGAAGAGGCATTATAATCCAGCCACAGACAGCCACTGAAGCCAACAGAACTCAAAGAGCTCCAGGGAAACTGCTAGCACCTCACCCACCATCTGCACCTCTGCCAGGAAGAAGTGGTAAAAATGAAGCTAGCCCTGGGTGTCAGCCACTACTGCATCCAAGTCTTCAAGCTACCACTACAAGCAGGAATGCTTTAAATGAAAGGCACATTGTCTTAGCAGATCGTGCTTTAAATAGAAAGGGTACAGAAGACAGTGAGGGTATTCCTTGTCCTTCTGACACGGGCACTGTGATACCTACACCTGGCTGCAGTATGGCCAAATACGAACCTTGGGCAAAACGTACTTGTTCTGTAAATAGTGTCCAGACGAGTGCCTGTCACAATTGTTCAGCAACCTGCACTGAAAGAAGACCTGTTAATGCAGAAAAGAGATTACATCTCCATCACAGCCCAGCAGCTGGAAAAACAAGTACCTCCTGGCAAGGAGCACACACTGCCCAAGCTCCGAAAGACTCTGCTACTGGTAAGAGTCATGTTTCTGGGTTTGGGCTGGGGAGGTGTTCAGACAAAAGTCTTTTTCAATTACATCACAAACTTGTTTTCAGTTAAAATATCGAGCCTTTCATCCTTTCACACAATACAGCCAGTTTTAACAAGTTTTCACCATTTGTCACTGTCCTTGCTATTCTAGTGGTGCCCAGAGGCCTCTCAAACATTGATCTCTATTTTTAATAGAGAGTATTTTCCTTGAGATTATTTTCCTGACTAATGAGTAGATGTGACA
Source organism: Indicator indicator (assembly GCF_027791375.1). NCBI lineage: Eukaryota > Metazoa > Chordata > Aves > Piciformes > Indicatoridae > Indicator > Indicator indicator. The sequence goes on from NC_072010.1 coordinate 15,042,626, forward strand.
GGTGGTCTAAATAATGATGTAGAAGGAAGTAACTAAATTTATATAAGCAGGTTTTACAAGGTAACTAGGAGTCATAGCTTGTTGTCCAACAGTCAATGCCACCTGAAAGTGAAAGAAATATAGATCTACCTTTTTTTTTACGCTGACACTGTAAATGCCTAAAATTGTTAAGTTTTAGTCTGGGTAACACAATTAATGCTTAAAAAAAATTAAATCTGTGTTAAAAATAAAGAGCATCTACTATGCTGCAAAGTGTGTCTGATTTATAAAGAATTTTAAGATCTTTAGGACTAATTGTGCATTTTATTAAAAATCAGCCTTGTAAACAACATGATGCAAGGATTGCCTGGTGAGATGGAGGACAGATACATTAGAAATGTTGGGAGAATAATCTCCTCCTTTTTACATTTCAGAATAGGTTTCATGATTTTTATTTATCTTGTTTCTCCCCTGTAGTCTAGGCATATTCTGTGCCTTGGGCACTGATGGCATCTTTGTGCTCGTATTTTGTGCAATGTGTGCTGGTTTGCCTCCTATTGAGGGCTGCAGTTGGAAGCAGAGCTCCCGCAGCTGTAGACCCTGTTTCAGGTACAAGCAGTCCCTCCAAACTACTTCACATGCTGGGATCACCCTGAGGATTGGACAAAGATGCTTTCTAGAAAAATAAGTAATTCCTGTAATTTAAAAACCCCTAAATTTCTGGGTTTATCTACAGTAATTGATAGTTTTAACTATGGAGTGACTCAGAACATCTCTGTTGTTTAACAGCAGAGATAGGCCCCCTGGCCTAAAGCAGGGGTGGGAAATGAGAAAGGTTATCTGCTTGTCAGCTGCATTTCAAGCCGATAAGCTTAAGATATGGGTGGCTTAAGTTAACCTATTGGATTTTACATTGGAAGTGAATGAAGTCTTGCATTACCATGCCACACCTCCAGCTGAGATACCTGCCTCTTGATATCCTTATTTGCTCATCAGATTAATTAGGAAATTTACTAGATTAAAGTTGTGTGCATTACTAACACTCTCCTCACTACTACTACTATCTTCACTGCAACTTCAAATGCTGTATCCCCAGTGGCACACAGATCCATCTCTTTTTAAAATGTGAGAGGGTGTGCCTCTCTTTGTATCCACTTAGATTTTATGCTTTGCAAGTCTTCATCGTTTTAAATACTCTAGATAACTCTTAACGACAGTGCTGTTATTTCTTCTACTATCTGCAAATGCACATAGTTCACCATAGTCTTTGTCCTTAAGTGCTTGCTATGAGAGACTGAATACTGCCTGTGCTTGAGTAAAATATCTGCTGTGGCATTATTGCAATGTTCAGTGAGGTCTGTACAGACACTAGAAAATATGATCTGTTGCAGTGCTTGGTTAAATGAACAAAGAATACGTGAGAACAAGATGAATGATGGACAAAATGATTGTCCATGAGGATCTTCCTTTACCTGGGCTTCCAGGATTCCTGTGGTATATTTTCTGACGAACACATATACTGTGGCTGGGTATTAGAATCATTTTAAGTCCTTTAGTGTTCAGTCAATAAAATACTTTAAAAATGTGTTTAACATTTAGTGTCTGAAAAATAAGGGACCCATTCAGACACTTACAGTATCTGTAGACTGCTCAGTATCTCAGGCCCTTAAGGATAATATTGTTAATTATATTTTTGTCTTACATTTCTCAAAGGAATATTTTGCACATACTTGCTTGCAAACAAATTAATTACTGATGCCTATTAATAGAGTTTTCTAAAAAAATATTATGTGATTACTAATATAACAAGGGGATTCCTCTTAGTACAAGACATGGATAGACTGCAGAGTCCAATGAAGGGCCATGAAGATGGTGAAACACAGGAGGTTCCCTGTGAAAGCAGGAAACACTTTTTTTTACTACTGAGTCTTCATTCTTGGAAATACTCATAAGCCATCTATGGACGTGGTGCTGGGCAATCTAGGTTGCCCTACTTGAGCAAAAGGTTAGACCAGATGACCTTAAGACATCCTTTTCCATCTCTACCCTTCTGTGATTCTGTGAATCAAATAAATTGTGTACACTATTACATGTTTTCTGGACAGTGCTATGTAATCTTCACAAACATTGAATCCATAAGGTATACACCATCTTGGCAACAGACATTTACTGTGTCAGGCAACTGGACTTTAGGATTACTCTCTTAATGCAACTTATTTTCTAAAGCAATACTTTTTGGCAGGTGATTTGATATTTGTTTTATCACAGTTCACTGTTCATTCTCCTGCCCTGTATCTTTGTACAGAATCTGGGATTTGAAGTGGAGCTTGCTTTACTTAGCTTTCTTGTAAATGTCCATGTACAATCCACAGCTGTATCTTATGCTAACATGAAATTAAATATGCCTTAGAAGTGTCTGGTTTTCTCCTTTAACGATAATAAAATAAATTTATCAAGATTAAATGGTAAACATGCACAAGGCAAACATCAAAATTTGGGCAGAGATATTTACTCACCATTACTAGCTTTGTTTCTACTATCTTTATCATGTTTTTACACATTGTTGGTTTATTTTTATATGCATATCATCTAAGGTGTTGGTCCTGTTAGAAGACAAAAGCAGGGTTTTGACAACCATGAAAATAAACACAGAGCTTTTTCAGAAGACAGAAGACAAAGTGTAGCCTCTACAAGACAGAAGCCTACTCATCATGCACAGGTAAGTACTAAATACTATAAAAGCTTATTTACCTTCAAAATTGCAAGTTTCAGAATATCAAATATAATAATTGTCATACAGTTTTGAATTAGTGTACTTAGTCAGCCTGCTGTCATTGCTAATGTAAAAAACAAAACCAGTTAGAATATACAACTGTATCAGTATGCACTAATATTTTGGCATTTGAAACATTTGATAACATGAAATAATTAATAATATGAAATAATAAATTAAAAAATCTTCAGAAAGGAGTATAGTTACCTAAAATGTTCTTATATTTTTAATAGAATTCATTAGCTACTGTCCAGCTGAGTCCTGTTCAGTCTGCATTTGATGCAGTACACAATATGAGTAACACCTACAAGTCTAACGAAGGTATAGTAATACATCTTACTTCAATTCTTTGTTCTACATAAGGTAGTGACCTAAGACATCCACAGTGTAACATCTCTTGTGTCTTGTGGCACAGTGATTCTAAGTAAGAAAGGGTAGTTATTTGTCTAGACCTGATTTTTCTCACGGAATAAGATAGAGCATCATGTATTGATGGCTTTTATCATGCAGTACAACATATAATCAAGTTTCATTCCATTTCTCTTTGTATTTAACCATCTGATAACTATATGTATCATGCATAGCTGATACTGTTTTCTATCATTACATAGTCCCAAATTTGGTAGAACAATTGCTCTGATGCCAATTGCAAGATGCATTAATGATCTTATAGAATTTTTTAACATATCATGCTTCTTGACTTTGCCACCTTTTTGATCTTCTACTGTAAATTTTGTGTGTTTCACAGACCTATAGTCATGAAAGCAAGCAGTATAGTTAAATGTCATGAGCCTTTCTCCTTTGAAGTTACCCCTGCAATCTCTTCAGTTTCAGAAAGCACTGTTCAGTTTCTTGTAGCAGAAAAACTAGCAAGTACACCTGTTGCAGAGGATGACATCCTGGCAGCTATGGAAAGCGTGCACGCAGCCAGACAGCCCTTACTGTTTAACAGGGCTCCATGTCCACGGATGACTGCACTTTCAGTAGAAGAACAGAAGATTTTCCAGTCTCTTGATCATCTCAATCAAAGGCTCCAGAGTAAGTTGGGTAATAAGTAGGATTCTTCATCAAGTGATTAAACTTCTGTATTTTTTTTGCCATGGATTAAAAACATGAATCTTGTGATAGAAATGTTTTTATTCTATTTTCTTCTTATTATTTTTTACTAAATATAGCAAACAATAGATAAAAATCATAGAATCATGGAATGGTCTGGGTTGGAAGGGACCTCCAAAAGTCACCTAGTCCAACTGCTCTACAGTCAGCAGGGGCATCCTCAACTAGATCAGGTTGCCCAGAGCCCTGTCCAGCCTCATTTTGAGTATCTTCAGGGATGGTGCCCCAGCCACCTGCCCAGACAACCTGTTCCAATGTTCCACTACCCTTATAGTAAAGAACCTGTTCCTAACATCCAATCTAAATCTGCTCTTCTCTAGTTTGAAGCCATTGCCCCTTGTTCTATCACCACAGGCCTTTGTAAACAGTCTCTTTCCATCCTTCTTGTTGGCCCCCTTCAGGTACTGGAAGGTTGCTAATAGGTCTCCCCAGAGCCTCCTCTTCTCTAGACTGAACAACCCCAAATCCCTCAGCCTGTCATTATAGCAGAGGTGCTCCAACCCCTGATCATTTTCACAGCCTTCAGTGTCACTGTCCAACAAAGATGTTAAACAAGACTGGACCCAGTACTGATGGCTGAGGGACTCCACTTGTCACTGGCATCCACTTGGACATGGACCCATTGACAGCCAATCTTTGGGTGCTGCCATCAAGCCAGTTCTTTATCCACCAAGCAGCCCACCCATCAAACCCAGACTTTACCAGCTTGGAGACAAGGATGTCGTGCGGGGCAGTGTCAAAGGCTTAGCTCAGGTCCAGGTAAATGATGTCAGTTTCTCGTCCCTCATCTATTGATGTTGTGAACTTATAGAATCATAGAATCAGTCAGGGTTGGAAGGGACCACAAGCATCATCTAGTTCCAACCCCCCTGCCATGGGCAGGGACACCTCACACTACATCAGGCTAGCCAGAGCCTCATCCAGCCTGGCCTTAAACACCTCCAGGGAACTTATGTAGAAAGGAAAACTGTAACCTCTAAGTAAAGCACATAAGGAATGTGAAAGAAACAATGAAAGAATCATAGGAATGAACTGGTTGCAAACAAAGTAGCTGTGAAAATTCACATCATATATATGTGTATCTTAGAAATGTAATTAGCTTGCCTAATTATTTGGGGATTAAAATTGGTAATAAGGTAATACAGGTAGGTTTATAGGACACAGAAGTATGTGTAAGTATGTACCTGTAAGTGAAGTATTGTAAGTACATTGCTTTTATAAATTGTGAGATTTTCTAATCCCCTTTTTGGGCTTTGATTTCACATGTTACCAAATAAAGTGACTAAAACTGTGTGCATTTGAATGAATAACAGTCACTGGCCAGTGTAAGTCTTGAAACTTTGTTGCCAGCTAGGAGTAGCGGGCATTGTTTTCTCTACCTTTAGATTTCTTTACTGACACTGAATTTTTTTGATCAGATAATATTTCCTGCAAATGTTAAATGTACAGACACAGCACATACTTCAGCAGCTGTTGGTAGGGGAAAAAAAGAACAATGCTATCAAACTACATTTTCACAATCTTTGGAAAGTTTTGTGTTGAATATTTGACTGTGACTCATATTTATTTCATGTTTGTCTTACCTAATATTATAAGATACTTTCCTGCTATTTTTAGATGTTCAAGAAGCCATTGCCAGAAACCAATCTGCTTCAGATGTTTTGCAGATAACCACGCCTTTAGTAAGTATTTAATTTAAATATGTTCAGATTTAATTCTACATATTGATCTTACGGCTCTTGTGAGTCCTCATGGTAGGGGTGACTTGGAACCTCGGCTTCCTCTTTACTGCTTCCTGTCTTGCAAATGCAGTTCTTTGTGGTGAAACAACTGGTAAAGTTTGTCATTTTCAGCAATTAGTGCAGCATAGTCTACCTTTAATGGATCTAACTGTTTTATTAAAGCATTTTGAGCTTCTGCATTCTCTGAGGCTTTACTTAAAAAAATGTGTTCCACCACCTGCATTTTCCTGGCTTTCAATGGTTGGACTTCTTGGCTGGCTGGTCGTGACAAGGCTTTCTCCTACTGATTCTTCATCTGCAAAATTTTTCTTTCATGAATATGATAAAAGCTAGCCATTTACTCTGACAGTCCAATCTCTGGAACTGAAAATTCTCTGAAGGACATTTAAGATACTCCTTTCCCTACAAGTATATACTTAAGCATTTAAGCAGGTGTCCAGCTGTAGGTACACATTCAGGTCTTAGACATTAGCTTAGAATTCTTGTTATGGGAGCTGTCATGCAAGTTCCCAGATCGACAAGGTATAAATGACTGAGCTTTCATCAAATCATCTGCTATGAGAAGAGAAGAGGTTTGAAACTTTTCTTCACCCAGAAAACAACCTGCTTCAGCTCTCAATTTATATAATTGTTTATACAATAGAAAACAGATCACATATCAAATGACGCTTCTTGAATGTTATATTACACATAAATACATTTCTATTTATGTATATCTCATTATTCTCCATTTTATTACAGAGTATTCAGCAATGTTTATCCTTCCCTTTGAACACTGCAATAGCCTCACAGCAGCACCAGAAAGCCTCAGCTAGTAATCGACTGCAAGGGTACAGAGGATACTGATATTACCTGCTCCAGGATATTGCAGCTTTATGTACTTTCTTGTAATGTGTATACTATTTGACACTATGAAATTAGCAAAAAAATAAAGATAAAGGCATTAACTCAAATAATGAATGGCAATTGACTGGCAAGCATTTTTAGCATCATTAAATCTATTTTAATATGCACTTTATAAAGTGTTTGTAGTGTCTGTGTAAATTTCCTGTACCCATAATTAAAGTGAAAGGAAAACAAATATTTTGCTACTTAGATTGTGTAAAAAAAAAATTAAGCTGGGAAAGTAGTTTAAGATTCACTAATAGATTCTATTACAATTATAAAATATATACTGTATGTGTTATTTATCATTGGATAATACATGGAGTTTCACCTTTTGTAGTGATGGCTGTAAGGAAAATTGCTGCAGACTGTGTTGCCTTTATTCAGTGGCTCTATCTGACTCGAAAACTGGCTCTGCTCCCAACACCATACATCTCCTAACATATATATTCCTACAGGTCTTGCTGAATTAGTTTTTGATTCCTGTTCTCCAGATTTTCCCAACAATGTCTGTTAACCATTGTCTTTGAAGAGGAATTCTTCCCCAGCTCTTCATGTAAAGAACCCCAGGCTAAAAGTGTCAGGAAATCTGAAAGAAAGGTGCTTTGGTAAGAAATGTACAACTAATAATGGTGTGTATATATATGTATACACTTTCACTGAAGCACATAGGGAGACAGCTGTTCTAGAAATGCAAACTCATAAGCATCCAGCTAGCCCATCAGCGAAAGCTGGGGTTTAGTTTTACTGTTTGGCTTTACTTTTATAATCCATTTTACAAAATCTCTGCATAAAAGGAAGCAAAATGGGGCCAGCAAACCTGGAGATGAGAGCTCCAGTCCTTTGCTTAAGATATCCAGATAACAATATTTTATGCAGAAGGGCATATATGGTCTAAGAACATCTATGAGTGTCTTTCCACAGAGCTAGATGCACTTGCAATTGTCTTGCAAGTGGTTATGTTGGAGAGATAGTTTGGCAGTCTTGGATTGGCAGATTATACATTGATTATACATTTAATTTTAAATTTGTTTGTAGCATAATGATCAATATGTCATGAGATTTGGTGTTTAGTGATAAACATGTCTGCATTATGTCAGTTCCAGATGAAAGGCTTTTTGTTAATGAAGTACCATGATACCTAAATCTGTGAAGTTAATTGCAATGAAATTGCAGAGGAAGAACAAAGAAAGAAAAAAGTTAGTTTCAGCATAAAGTAGAGCTACCTTTTACAGATTCTCTCAGTGTTTATACAGTACACAGAATTGGTCAACAAATCCAGGCTGGTAATAGCTGCAAGAAGCAATGAAAGCAATATACTAAATTTCTGGATTTAGAACTCTGTATTAGATGCCTGGTTTTTCCATTTTCCATACAGTAAGAAGTTGGGGATTTGCCTGGGGACTGAAGCGCTGCAGTATTTCCACCACAGATGTGCCTCAACCTCAGACAGTATTGTTGCTAGTCTCTTGAGTGCAGAAACTCAACAGCTGTATTTCAGGAGTGGGGTCAGCACTGTACCCATGCAGCTATGGAAACACGCATCCAGAGGCCGCTGGCACTTCCATCAGCCTCACCTCTGTGCCTGGGAAGATCATGGAACAGATCCTCCTAGATGCCATGCTGAGGCACATGGAGGACAGGGAGGTGATTCAAGAAAGCCAGCATGGCTTTCCTAGGGGCAGGTCCTGCCTGACTAACTTTGTGGCTTTCTATGACAAAGTGACTATGTCAGTAGATAAGGGGCAACCTATGGATGTGATCTACCTGGACTTCTGCAATGCCTTTGACACGGTCCCCCACAACATCCTGCTCACCCAGTTGGAGAGATATGGATTTGATGGGCGGACTGTTCGGTGGATAAAGAATTGGCTGGATGGTTGCATCCAGAGGGTGGTGCTCAATGGCTTGAAGTCCAGATGGAGAGCAGTGACAACTGGTGTCCCTCGGGGATCTGTACTGGGACTTGTACTGTTTAATATTTTTATCAATGACATAGACAATGAGATTGAATGCGCCATCAGCAAGTTTGCAAATGACACCAAGCTGAGTGGTGTTGTCAATACACCAGAGGGACCTGGACAAGCTGGAGAGGTGAGCCCAGGTGAACCTCATGGAGTTCAACAAAAGCAAGTGCAAGGTTCAGCACCTGGGCCAGAACAATCCTCACTATCAATACAAACTGGGAGATGAGGTGATAGAAAGCAGCCCTGAGGAAAAGGACTTGGAGGTGCTGATGGACGAGAAGCTGGACATGAGCAGGCAGTGTGCACTTGCAGCCCAGAAAGCAAATCACATCCTGGGCTCATCATCATCAAAAGCAGCACTGCCAGCAGATCCAGAGAGGTGATTCTGCCGTTTTACTCTGTTCTGGTGAGACCTCGGCTGGAGTACTGTGTACATGTCTAGAGCCCTCAATATAGGAAGGACATGGACCTGATGGAGAGGGTCCAGAGGAGGGCCACCTCTGCTACAATGACAGGCTGAGGGAGCTGGGGTTGTTCAGCCTGGAGAAGAGGAGGCTCCAGGGAGACCTGATAGCAGCCTTACAGTACCCAAGGGGGCTCTACAGGAAGGATAGGGAGAGACTGTTTGCAAAGGCCTGTAGTGACAGGACGAGGGGCAATGGCTTCAAACTAGAGAAGGGCAGATTTAGACTGGATATCAAGAAGAAGTTCTTCACTGTGAGGGTGGTGGAACACTGGAACAGGCTGCCCAGGGAGGTGGCTGGGGCCCCATCCCTGGAGATATTCAAGGTGAGGCTCAACGAGGCCCTGGGCAGCCTGTTCTGGTTGGGGATGTCCCTGCTGACTGCAGGGAGGTCAGACTGGATGACCTTTGGAGGGCCCTTCCAGCCTGGATGATTCTACGATTCTATGATTTCTCTAAACAGAATACATCTTCTCAAAAGAAGCAATTAATTTATCATTTAGTAAAAGTATTTTTAAAGTTTCATTATTCTTCATCATTCCATTAAGTGCTGCCATTGGTTAAGACAGAGCCAGCCTGTGGAAAGAAGAACACATGCCCATCAGAACTATGGAGGATTAGAGCTACATGCTGTCATGTCAGCCAAGACTAAAGTGACCTACATATGTAGCACATGGCACCTGAAATTGTGTCAGCCAAGACTAAAGTGACCTACATATGTAGCACATGGCACCTGAAATTTTGCAAAGGAGTTTCAAGGAAAGGGTGATTTTTAAAATTATTATTATTATTATTTTCCAAATAATGTTTTAAATAAAGGAATGCTGGTGGCTTTCAATTTTAGGTAGGTACTGCAACATCTTTGGAGGAAAAATCTGGTAGGTTTAAAGGTGCTGATTTCAAGGTGGAGCCTGTTAAGATAAACTGTATTGAAACATCAGTTACAGAAACTTAGTGTCTTAGGATTGCTGTTTGCTGTCTGTCCTTGACACCGTTGCCAGAAAAGGGAAGCTACAGCTGCAATCCACGTGCATGAAGGATTCTCATGTGTGTCAGTACTTATTTGGTCTTTGGTGCTCAAATACATGTAAAATTCCCAAAGGAACAAAGGCCTTCCAAGTTGGAACTTAACATTGGTTTGCACTGAAAATACTGAGTCCTTACATCTCTGTTTGTATGCAGTACATTGCGACATTCCAGTACGGTGAGGATTTAATGCATAAATAGTGAAAGAAAGCTTCCCCACAGAGATTAAGAGCGGGGAAAGCAAATAATCTGAATACCAGAGGCCACGAATCAAAACCAGCCCTGCTGGTCAGCAAGCCAAAGCACCATCTTGAGAAGGTGTCTTCTGTTAATTGTGGCCCATGAGTCAGCTTCCTCAATTACATGGACAGATCTTCAAACGCAGGTGCCTAAATCTGTATTTCTAGGAAAATATTTTCAAATCAGTTATTTGATTTAGGGTAACAGGTTTCAACTCAAAGGTAATAATCTTGTTTCCTAGATCATTTTTGCTCTTTTGACAATGCTAAAGTATAGCTTTTGTTCAGGTATCTAAACAGTGAGACTCTAAGGCATCAGGAAAACGCACTACAAGAGTGGACCCAGAAGAAGATTTTGAGCATTTGTGAGGAGCCAACAAGGTCTTTCATTCCCATTAGTTGGTGGTTATTCTCCAGGTTGGTGTTTCCAGGCTTTTCTATGCATTGCATTAAAAAAAAAATAAAAATCAACATTTCAAAGGGTGAATTTTATTTTTCAAATATAAAGAAAAGTAACTGTGTGTCATGGGTTTAGCTATATGACTCTACTGATGAGTATTTCATATAATGATGATGTCATGCCAGCTTTAAAATTAAATTGCTGGCTGGAGCAAAGTATCATGGGGCTTAGAGTTCAGACGGTAAGACCAGAGGCTTCCTGTTTCCAGTTGCTGCTTCTGGTTTCTGGTTTTGGGGTGTTAGCCTTTTTGTTGGGCTGGCTGCAGGCTTGGGGGTTGGGTGAGACTCATTTTATCACTAGCTTCTGCTGCTGCTTCTGCTTTTGTTGTGCTTTTCTGCAAAACAGGCTAAGGTAATTGTGCATTGTATCATCTCATTAAACTCTTTATCTCAGCCACTGGGTTTTCTGTGTTAGTTTCCCTCCCGATCTTCGGGGGGGGGGGGGGGGGGGGGTGCGGGTGTGTGTGTGTGCTTGCTCATTAGAGTGGGCTGTTTTAAACCAAGACACCATGTTAAAACCAACAAACTTGGTTTAGACATGAACATACTAAAATTTGCATACCTTTGTTGTTTTTCTTTTTTTTTTTCTAAACCTCTTCACTCCACCTACCAGTGTTGCTGCTTTCTGGAGAAATTAGTCCATAGTCTTTCTACAATAAAATTTTAGTGTGGAAAGTAAACACGAAAACCAAGTTAAAGAAGCTATGGTTTCCTCTGGGAGCCAGACTCAGCACTGTAAACCATGCATTATTCAGAAGAAAGAGACATCACATCCTTCTGTCAGGACTTCTGATTTTGAAGTCTCTACGTTGAAACAAAACACTGAAAAATCTTCTTTAAACATGTATCTATGAGCCAAATATTCAACTTGACTGAGCACCATGGGGGTGGTTTCAGGAGCAAGTACAACTCAGTGCTTTTACAGGGAAGGACATGCAAATGGTCCCCCAAAATATCAGTGTGTCCCCAATGCATAGCTTTTCCCATGTGAAAAAGTATACTTTAAGCAAAAGGCTGAAGACCAACAGGTCCCATGAAGCTGTACAGAGCAGCCAGACAGCAAGTGTGTTCTTGGAAAGAAGTTTGCTTCTTTACACTCAGCTTCCCTCCTAATTTACAACTTGAGCTGCAATGCTGGGTAAATAAACCCACACATAAATTATAGAGCTATAAGGGAAATTTACCTGTGGCTTAATACTTTACTTATGTACTGTAACGTCCAGGGAAACTTGATTGTGATGAACATTAGAAATCTGGGGCCTGCAAGCAAGCAGTAAGGCTCCAAGATCCAAGAAAGACAAGATTTCAGCAGGAGATGGCAGTTCTACAGCTCTTCTGTACCGAGTGTGTAATGATGAACCCGGTCCATCTCTACTCAGAAAAATTTACAATAGCCATGTAGACAAAGCAAGACAGCAGCCAGGAAGAATGTCCCAGATGGGTTGTAAATGACAACAGAGCAGAGCCAGATGAGGGTGTCATTGACAAGCAGCTTCCCAGAAAACAAGGCCAGGAGAAGGCAAGGGTTAGAAGAAAAGGGCTGATGTTAACACAGTCTTTACACCCCATTAGGGGTTAGCAGGGTGTGCAAGTACCTCTGCCAAGACCCATCTTCTCCTCCATCTCCTGTACAGCAGCCTCCAATGGCAGGAAGAATGTTATCTACCTCTACATCTGGGAGGGCACCACAGTCTAAGAGCTACCACCCACTCCAGCACCTGCAGCTAGGTTTTACAGCAGGAATCAACGAACCTGAGGCTTCTTGGTCAGGGTGAGAAGGGCTTCTGCTTGCTGTTGACAGTGGGGGCATCAGTGACAAGCTTGACAGTGCTGTGAATGTGAAGCTGCAGCCATGTGTGGGGACAGTGTCATGTCCTCAGTGCTGGCAGGGTTATGCAATGGTCTGTCTGGGCCACAGCTGGAGCTGCCACAGCAGCCTGGGGTTTCCAGAAAAGACTCTGATTCTCTTCTCTTCTGGAGCTTTCTGTCAGCCAGGAGCATCAGGCAGCAGGATCCTTGCCTAATGATTATTGATAAGGTATTGGCAGAGGCAAGAACTGCAGTGGTGATAAGAAGGAAAAGGGGGGCTAGGAGAGGCCAGAGACCCTCCTCCATCAACTGTTCCTGACCACTTTCCTTTCATTTGGAAAAAATACTTTGTTCAGCTACCAGATTCATGGGATAACAGAACTGCAGCCTTCTGAAGGGACGAAGGCCTTTGTGGAGCCACCTTTCCACATTTCAAACACATTAAAACACTATGTTTTGCAGCCAAAAGGGTAAACCTTTATGACAGTGTTTGGGGGCATCCAACTGTTGTGTAAAATCGTGGCAGTGAACACTGTTGATGCATACAAACATGGGCTGTTAGGACTGAGGGTGCCTTAAAGCATTTGAGACTAAAGGGCATTCTTGAAATATGCATCTATCTGTATTAGGACAGTATTTAGTACAGAAGTCTTGAGTTGTATGGCTGTGGTAAAGTTCCTGCTGATGCTGTCAAATTATGTAGACAAAAGAGGATTGACATTGCACATTACAAAAGAAAGCAGCAAAATATGGGTAGAGTGAATACAGAGAGTGCCACCTAAAACGTGGCTGTTGGCGTGTGGGAATAATCAGACTCACTTGTCACCAAATGCACTCAAACAGTTAAATCTGTTCAATCAACTAGTCAGGAAGTTACATATCCTTTAATCATTCTCATCAAAATATTCATAATAGTTTGGCTGATCATCGTTCCTGCTCTAACACCACTGCTTTTATAAGAGAGAATTCACCCAGAGTGAATTTGACCTCATTTAACTAGAGATGATGCCACAATATTTTTGGAATTGTATTTCAAATTGTAGCTGCAATATTGAATATAAATCCCAAGGCAGGAACAATGGTGGCAGTGATCCAGGTGACAGAAATGGCCATGGGTGACACAAATCTACATATAAAGTATCTATTATTGTATATATTAATTTTGTGTTTGAGTAGCAAGAGATTGTTCAACATTTTTATTTAATGTTTATCCAATAGTTCATGCTCTTTCAGAGTGGCAGAAAAGGAAAGAGAAAAGAAAAATAGAAAAAAAAAAATAAAGAAGCAAGGGAGAGGAGAAGAAAGCCACTTTCCAGTGCCTTTTCTTTTCAGCAATGTCTGTTCATCTTTAGACTTTTCTACTGGTGGTGAAATCACAGAATCATAGAATGATTCGGGTTGGAGAGGACCTTAAAGATCATCTGGTTCCAATCTCCCTGCCATTGCCTGGGACAGCTCCTACTACAGCAGGTTGCTCAAGGCCCCATCCAGCCTGGCTTTGAACACTTCCAGGGTTAGAGCCCCCACAATTTCCCTGGGCAGCCCATTGAGGTGCCTCACCACTCTCCTGGTGAAGAATCTGTCTGCTACTGTCTAATCTAAGTATAGCTTTATTCCAGCTTGAAGCCATTACCCCTTCTCCCATCACTACATGCTTTTGTAAAAATTCCCTCTCAGCTATTCCTTAGGCCCCCTTTCAAATAATGAAAGGCTGCTATAAGGTCTCCCTAGAGCCTTCTCTTCTCCAGGCTCAACAACCCCAACTCTGTCAGCCTGAGAGACTCTAAAAGATTCTGAGTCTGTTCATGGTTGTGCCATCATGCAGTTGGGTAAAAATGCCAACAGAAAAACGAGCCATTGTCTGTTGTTTGATGGTCATTGAAGAACTGTGCCATTAAGCAAACTGAAAGAAATTAAAGTATTTCTTTCTAAAGAGGAAAATGCTCCTGAAATAATTCATATTCAGCAAAGAGTTTTATTCAAAGGGAAAAAAAGCACTAAGCTTCCAATATTTCAGTTTCTATTTAAATGTCTGACTTTTTACTTCAAGACAAGGTTTCCAGACTAAATTTAGCATAATCAGATAAGATGAAAGGTATGTGAAGTGTTTAGTTTCAGGTCCATTTAATTTTGGTATTTTGGTATTTTGGTAATTTTGTAGTAGTGGAAATTATTTACTTTTCTGGTTTCTTGGTTTGGTCATCTGAAAAAAAAAAAAAAGGCAAAAATAATTTGCATGATCTGTTCAAGGGGTCTGAACTCTGTTCTCAGCTGTAGCCAAAGGGTTTGGCACTGGAGAACACAGCCTTCAGCGGAATCCTCTGGTCAGTTTGCTGGAGTTATTTTCTCTTAGTTATTCACATTGCAACACTAATCTCTGTTTTCTTGTCAGCCCATGCCCACAACCTCTCTTTGGAGAACAGAGCTACACAGCACTGATTTGCACAGCTGCTGTGGCAGTACCAACACAGACATTCTCAGTAGTTGAGAACAGCACAGGGAGGTTTCAGCTGGCAGGGACTGGGGGGGAAGGATGAGTATTTACACATCCTTTTTACCATATTGCTCTTAGCAGACAGAACTAGGGAGGCAGACCACAGGCTGCTAAGGGTGAACCTCTTTGCCTTCCTGGAAAGCCTTCCTGTAGAATGAATCCTATCAGAAATGAAAGGTGACTTGGCTGACCAGAAAGACTGTACCTTCAGGTTAAGTGTATAATAACTTACATTTGGTGGAGCTGAAGAGTGATCTTGGGATTTTTCTAGACAGCAGTAATAATAAATACAGTCAGTCTTTCCTCTTTTTCTTGGATTGTTAGAAAGCTGGATGAAAACGTGAAAGCAATCATGTCTTTCAGACCTCTCAACATTATTGCACCATCCCCACCCTGTGATTAAGTCCCTCTTTCTGACTGTCTGAGATTGTCAGGAAGGATCTGCTTTCTGAAGTAGAATGTGCTGTAAGGTCTTGTGGGACAACAGAGGATTTGCACGAACAATATGCCTGCAGACACAACTAAATCTTCCAATTCAATGATCGTACCACATGTAGGTGTTTGTTTTCTAGAGGAATGGAGATATACAGGGCATCTATAAATAAATTCTTAATTCTTAGCAATTAGCACTGCTTCCGAGAGTGATGGCCATGGTAAGGTTTTTCTTTTGTTTTTAGATTTCAGGATGTGGCACACTGTAATGCGTGCTTCTGTGTTGTTGCTACAAAAATACCCTGCTACAAGAAGGGGGAGGGGAGGATTTATCTTCATTTGAGGGGGGGTTGTAGACCAAATATGGCCCGAGCCTGTTTGATAGTTCTCTCGTAAATGAAATGATGACAATCCTCTAGTGACTAGGAAACATTCCAGAGCCGGGGTGTAGAGTTACACAATGGTACAGTGTCTTGCCCCTGATTTATAATTTGAGAAGCAGATTGTGTTCAGACAGAATGTGAGTTGAACAATGAGGTTTCTAGTCCTGATCTCATTAACAGAGATTTATACTAAAAGGCTATTGTATCTCGTTCTTTTGGTTTGCCATGCCAGCAAACATTCATAAAGTTATTAAAAAAAAAAAAGAAAAAAGAAAAAAAAAGGAAAAAAAAAAAAGAAAGCTTCTGTCACACACTTAGGTCAGAAAGTTCTCAGGAAAAGAGCTAGTCAAATACAGAAGGGTCTCAGTCTACACTTATTATGGTTTATACTTCTGGCTTTAATAGTCTCAGAATGATTACTGGACCAAACATGACACTCAAGCTTATTACATGTAAAGATTTGTGGAGACATGGCTTAAAATACCTTCTCACATATTTATGTTTGCTCATGGCTGAGTCACTCTAAGATAGCTTATTACTTGCAAATCATACATAATCACTGGAAGAATGTTCTGCCAGTTCAGAAGAACCATTAAGAAGTGAATAACTGTAATATCCTGAGAGCTACTTTCCCTCCTGTCACCCCCAGAGCCTCTCTACTAAATGAAAGGTCATGAAGACATGGCCTGGAACCTGCTCTTTGCTGGCAGTTGAGCAGTCATTGTGTAATGCAGAAGAGGGTGCAGAGCACATTAATTAACGTTTCAATAATGTTGCCAGGCAATTTGGCCTAACCATCAGTAAAAAGAAAATGGAGGTCCTTTTCCAGTCTCACTGCCCTAGAAAACAGACTGTCACAGACACGTGTGTTGACAACACATCTCTGAAGCCTGCGGATGAATTCTGCTACCTCAGCAGGAGGCTGTCTCAGAGTGTCACAGCAAGAGATGAAGTCACACAGAGCACAGCAAAATCCAGCACGACTCTTTGGAGATTAAAGGACACCGAATCGGAGTACAGGAGGCATTCAGCTTCAAAGTAACTAAGTGCCACCCAGCTGTCATCACCACTTTTCCATACTCCAGTGAAACATGGACAGTTTATCGTTATCAAGGCATGTGACTTCCCAGTTCCACCTGCGATGACTTTTGTGCTGTTGCTGGTATAAATAAGCACACAGTGCAATTAGCCTGTGATTCTCAGTCCTGTCAAATACTGAGCACTGTAGTAATACTCACATTAGCTATGTTCTCTCAGACAGCTGATGCACGTCAGATAAGAGGCTGCCCAACCCCAAATTCAGTGGCCAGTTTACACATATAACAGCTGAGAGTAGGGAAGGTGACAGGGCAGCAGAAACATGTCAGGAAAATCTTCAGCTGGCAGCCAGCTCCACATCCTGGAAAACGCTGCTAAATAACATCTGCTGTTGCAAAGAACATGGATCAGCCACATCACACGTAGAAAGAGAGTAACACTATGCAATGCAGGGGCACAGGGGAAAGTGGGTGTTGTGAAGATTGACAGGATGTTTTTGGTATGTTCAATTTGTACTGTGAAAGTAGGACACATTTCTACCCAGTAAAGGAACAACAGCTGAGTCTTTCCATGTAGAATTAGCAACACATTTCATCCTTACATCCTATTGTGGGACTATAGCTACACCTTCTTTTTGCTCTCCTCTGCCTGAACTCCTAGTAGAGATTAAAAGAAATAATTCAACATGCTTTCAGTCAGCTCCTGGCCTCACGCTTACAGAAGAGTTGCACAGCATTTTTAACCTTCACTTTTTAAACAGATTTAGAAATGGGTTCAGGCTGTCTCAGCTTCATATCATGTTCTCTGGTGAGCCTGGGGAAACTGGAATATCTTGTTCACTTTTTCTGTGCTCTTCGTTGTTTTGTTGGCTTTTTCCAGAAGAGTTCAGACCGTACTGCAATAGTCGCTTTTCTATCTTGCTGATGACTTGTCGCTGGATGCCAGACAGCCCAAATATGTAATAAATGTGATAGTAATTGGTGACATTTTTCTAGGCAATATGTGAATGATAAGCTTTAACTAACTTTGGCAGTCTTCCACTGAATCCCTACCTTCTCTTGGCTGAACATTTGGTGTTAAGTGACAGAAAAATGGTGATTCTTCTCCACCCCACCCCACCCCCAACTCCCCCCAAATGTATTAACTACTCTTTATCTCCCACAATAGCCACACCTCCCATAAATCTTATTTTCCATCAAGGAAGCTCTCCTTTCCAAGTTTCCAATCTAAGTGCAATTGTTTTCTAGTATTTTACTCTTCCTTTACATGAAGAAGTTGAAGAGGCAATCCAGAGAGTTTGCTCTAATCCAGCTACAAAATCTGCAACGATCTAAGGAGGCAACGATTGAAGCAATGAATCCTACGTTAAATCTTTGCAACCTAAAAAACCGGTTTCAGTTGTTTCCCTTCTTAGAAGCTCACAGCGCCATTCACACTTTCGCACTGCTGTGTTTACGGCAGGATCACCCAGCCCCCCCCTTGAAAACTGCACTTTTCATCTTTCTGAGCATCTAGCCCCCGAGTGGGGAAAGCAGGATGGAATTAAATCTTCTAGCCTCAGTTTTGGAATCAAGGTAATAAATGTGTTTCCTTAAATCGTGTTTTGTATTCACACAGTCAATCAAAATGAAAAGAAACGCATTATTAGATCCACACCTGGATTTTGAAGAAGCTAAACTTGACAGAAAGGCTGTTATTGGTAAGAGTGAATCACTGTGGCAAACTCACTGTCTGAGGGACTACCCTGACCACCAGACCCCCTCCACAAAAAACAACCAGGGCTACCTCCTCCATCCTTTATATTGCTCTAATCTGTGCTCCATATTACCTGCACCTGTTTGGTGTACTTTCAGGGTACATAATTTTCAGAGCACATATTCTCAGGGACTTGTAGACTTGGGTTTTCAAATGCTTTAGACCTAGGACTGAAGCTCAGATAGTCTGTTAGCCTGTGGTAAGAGCAATCTTCCTGTGCATGGGTGGGAACCAAACTTTGGGTATGGACCTGTGTCCTGATATTGTTTATCCTCTTTGATATGTGCATGTCATTCTGAAATTTCCAAGAGGTTAATATGCTTCAGAGAGCTAAGCAATTAATCCTGGCTTCCAGTCACTCTAATATGTATATACCAATAGTCATAGCAGTTGTGCTGTCTCAGTATCTCAGTGAATTAGAACAGAGAAGAGGAATATAAAAGACTTCTCCATCTTACTGAGGTTCCATCCTACTCTAAAAACAAACAGCTGTCTCTTTAGAAATCTCAAGAATTTCTGACTGCAGATAAAATAAGATTTTCTTTTAAGTTTAAGCCTATTTTAAAATTATTACTATATTTTCTTCTTTTTCCCCCCTCTGTTACTGCCTATTTTTAAATCCATTGTAAGATCAACACCTGCCTGCAGGGATAGAGGAAGAGACTTCTGGATCTAAGCTTCATCAGGCAGAGAAGAGGAAAGGAAGTGGAGTTGCAAACTAAGACAGCTATGGCAGCTGCATTCCCAGGAGCCTCCTGCATTGTCAACATCTTGCTGTCTTATTTTTAGAGCAAGTGTTAGGGTGGTTGAAGCCCCCAGCCTTTTAGGAACATGTAATTTCAACAGCCAGATCTATTGAACAGCCTCAAGCACAGCTGTGGTCTAAATGTATTACTTTTATTCACTAAGTAGGGTCCAATGCAACTGTCCTTCATACACACTAGTAGGAGAGAGCATATGGGTGGTTGAGGTCCCATCCCTGGAGATATTCAAGCTGAAGCTCGATGGGGCTCTGGGTGACCTGATCTAGTTGAGGATATCCCTATCATTGGAGTGGGGTTGGACTAGATCAGCTTTAGAGGTTGCTTCCAATTTGGGTGATTCTATGACTGCCCCAGCTTTGTGTTACCTTTTATGGGCATTTATAGCAGACCCAGTCTCATCTCTTCTTTCACAGGGTACACATCATTTGAGACATTCTGTGCTAATATAATTGCATAAATGCGCAGTATAGCAAATCGGGGCAAACTGCCTGAATAATGTACAGAAAACCATGCTGAAATTCTTTTAAGAATAGCTCATCTCCATTCTGCATCCAGTACAAAGAGAAACTTTGAGACCATCTGCCATTAATGGAGGGAGAGAGACTCCCATACTTTCAACTCAACACCAGAACAGTGTAAAGGAAAGTCAGTACCATCTCTCTGCAGAAAGCCTCAAAGATCTATTTTGTGAGGTCCTATTAATCTGGGCTCAGGTATTCCAAAAGCAGTAAATACTAAGATCCTTTTGGCTCTCATTGCAAGTGACCTTTTCAGCTCATAGCCAAGACACCTGGGGCTGTTTAGTCTTGAGAAGAGAAGGTTGAGAGAGGATCTTATCAACATCTGTAAATACCTGAGAGGTGGGTGTCAAGATGAAGGTGCCAGTCTCTTTCCAGTGGTGCCCAGTGATAGAACAAGGAACAACAGGTACAAGGTAGAACACAGGAGGTTCCACCACAACACAAGTTCTTTACCGTGGGGGTGATGGTGCACTGGAACAGGCTGCCCAATTATGTTGTGGAGTCTCCTTCTCTGAAGACTTTCAAAACCCACCTGGATGCATTCCTGTGTGTCCTGCCCTAGATGATCCTGCTTTAGCAGAGAGTTGGACTTGATAATTTCTGGAGATCCTTTCCAATCCCTAACATTCTCTGATTCTGTGATTCTTCCAGTCCCCAGGGACTTTATCTGACTGGCAGGACTTTTCAAATATCACAGAGAGTGGCTTGGCAACTACGTCAGCTAATTCTCTTTGGACTCTGAGATGCACCTCATCAAGTCCCATAGACTTGTGTATGTTCAGGTTCCTCAGGTGGCCATGAACATGGTGGAGGGACTTCACTATCCTTATCCCCACCCTTGTGGGGTTTTAGCTTGGGAGATCTTGGGAGAGAGCTTGCCAGTGAAAACTGAAGAAAAAAGTTTTTAAGAACCTCAGCGTTCTCCTAATCTGTTGTTACTAGCTCACCATTCTCACTCTTCACAGGGGGTATGTTTCCTTTACCCTTCCTTTTTGCATTGATGTACAGGTACAAGGCCTACTTGTTGTTCTTTGCATCCCTTGCCAAGTTCAGCTCCAACCATGCTCTGGCCTTCCTGGCCTCATCCTTACACAATCAGGCAGCATCTCTATACTCTTCCCAGGATACCTGTCCCTACTTCCATTGTCTGTGCAGCTCCTTTTTGCCTTTTAGCTTGGCCTGCAGGTTTCAGCTTAGTTGTGGCAGTCTCTTGCCTTCCTTGCGAGATTTCTTACACCTGGGAATCAAGATCTCTTGCATTCTGTGGAACACATCCTTAAAGATCTTCCAACTCTGTTATGCTCCCTTGTCCCTGAGTACCACTTCCCAGGGTGGTGCTCAAGTCCCACCAGGTTCATGGCCACTGTGTTTGCCCTGTGTTGAGGAGGACCCCCAAGCCACCTCTACACCTCATTTCCTGACCCCCATGGGGGGACTGGATATACCCTTAGAGCTCTACTCCCTCAAGATCTTGAAGTTTGGCTCCTTGACTGATTCCACCACTTCATGATCACCGCAGCCCAGAATGCCTCCAGTCTTGACATCTCTGATGAGTGTGCCTTCATTGGTGACCAGCAGATCCAGTATTGCAGCCCCTCAGGTAGGGGTGTCTATTTCTTGTCTCAAGAAGTTATCATCAAGGCACTCTTGGAGCCTCCTGGATTGCCAACATATTGCTGTGTTATTTTTAGAGCAAGTGTTGGGGTGGTTGAAGTCCTCCAGCAGAATGAGAGCCTGTGAGCATACTGACTCCTGTAGCTGGAGTAGAAATGTTTCATCAATAGGCTTCTCTTGATCAGGAGACTCCGACCACAAGGTTCCCCTCATTGTCTTGGTCTCTGATTCCTACCCATAATCTTTTGACTTGCTTGTGGCTGTTCTTTAGGGACATCTCTTCACATTCAATCCATTTCTTAACATAGAGGGCAAGATCTCTGCTCCTTCTTCCTGAATACCTAAGTGTAAATCCTTTCCAGAAGTCGCATAGAAGAGACTTTAAAAAAATAACATAATTCTCCAACTCATACAGATTTTTCCTGTCTTCCTGGGTCAAAATTCTCATTCAGTGGTGTGTAGCTGCCAGCCATCTTACCCTTCCCTGGAGAGCTGACTACAAACACAGAACTTCGTGGCAGAGCACTTACAGCCCTGAGCAGTCCTATCAATTTAGCTTGGCACTGCATACAACATCTGGCCCATAATTAATACAGCATTTTAAGATCCTTCTGGTACTATTAAATGCAAGATATATTAAACCAAATGAGTCTGAAAGTTACCCTTTTTCTTTTCTTTCTTTCTTTCTTTTTTTTTTTTGATATGAGAAAAGCAGAAGATTTTAGAAAGATGGAATTGTTATTACATTTTAAAAACCAGAAGTACTAGATTTCACATTTCTGCCTGCTCCTCAGATGTCTTTTGTCCTTAATAAGAGAGAACTCACACATTAGCATGAGGGGTATCAGATGGCCCTTTTGTGCTTATTCATTTCCTATAAAGAACGTAACTACTGTGCCTGCTCATGTTTCCTTTGGCAGCTGAGTAGCTGGAGGCTTAGCGTGCCATAAATCTGCAGCTGTAGCAGAGCTCAAGTCCCACCAGGTTCATGGCCACTGTGTTTGCCCTGTGTTGAGGAGGACCCCCAAGCCACCTCTTAGGCCATCCCTACCCTTCATAGCCTGGCCACCATGGGGGGACTGGATATACCCTTAGAGCTCTACTACTTCAGTGTACAGATTTATTCAGAAAGTTTGAAGAAAATGTTAAAACAAATTGCATGTTATCATTGTAGACTGAGGAATTAGAAGCTTTGTATATCTCCTGCAGATGTGTAGAAACTAGGTGCAAGATGTTAAGGCACTATTCATCTGTCCCTATATATCTAAACTAGGTCAGACAAATCAGTTCCTAAAAGTACTTATTTGTCTCTAATAACTTGAAAGAGCGCTTAGAGACTAGCTCTGATGTAAACACTGTGGAGAAGGTAGATGCTGTACATGCCACAGGCAGATACATAAGAGGTCTACTCAGTCTTTCAAGGCAAAATTTTCAATATTACCTAAAGAATTTTCCCTGTCCAACCTGACCAGCTCTTCTAGAAACATTTGAGTTACTCTAGATGGAAGATTCAGCACACAGGAAAAAGTTAATTTCAAATTTAGCAAACAAAAGTTACATCTACACTGCCTTGGTGTCTGCTAAAGTTTTGTGCCCAAGTCTCCTGAATGTCCAAGCCATTCACCCTCAAGCTCCATTCTGGAACAAGATCTGTTGTTTCTGGGATGGGAAGAACTAGGCAGAGACTAAGAGACAGCATGTGCCAGTGTCGCACCCCCACACTGCATGAAGATACTGTATGAGTGTGACTCATGTTAGATTTGGCTTCTCCCAGACTAACCAGTATTTCAGCTAGCCTGATGTCCTAAGACATCCTTGGTGTTACAAAACAAAAAGACATATATTACAGGGGAAGCAAACCAGCTTCCCCACAGCAGCCCAAGGCAACATCTTAAAAGGACCATACTCAAAGTCAATAGCTCCATTGTTGGGAAGGTTCCCTAGCATCAATTTAAAATTATACTAAATGCCGTAGCACAAGCTGGTTTTATACAAACTGGAGAGCAGTGTTGGTTCTAGTTCATACATCTATCAGTATATCCATGTAAATGCATATGAATTTTGTGTCCCATGTGTACATGTGTTTGTGTGTGTACATGCATGCATGAGGGGTAACTGGTCCCTGGCTGTGGATTTTGGCACAGCTGCCTAGGCTGTGCCAAAATATATGTGATCCTTGTAAGCATGGCTGCGGCAGAGTTCTTCTTGACCCACGATTGCTACAGTCACAACCTTGAGAAGCAGGCGTCTGCTTTGCTTCTCCAGATATGAATACTACTGAGAATCCATGGAAGAAGTCCTCTGTCCTAGGCTGTGACGCTTACTCCTGAAGGCTCTCACATCTAATGAATGTGTTGTCACTGTTGTTCTGATCACTTGTTCTTAAGTTTCCACAGCAATTGGATTTTTCTTTTTTTCTTTAGGGCATAGCTATACTTCTAAACAAAAGAGGGACCAGGTAATGAGCTCAGGAATTCACACTTATTGTCACATTACTTAATTCTTGGTGATCTCCCTGACTCTGTTTTGGACCATTTCAGCTGTCAGTAAGAAAAGTCAGTTGTAGAGAGAGCTGACCCTGTGGAGTGTGGACACAAGCATCTCACCACTATTCAACCTCGAAGCTTAAATCAACAGAGCAGTATAAACATAGCCAAGCAGTCTGCGTGTTCAATGAGATGAAAAGAAACAAACAATTGTGATTCAATTGAATGTCAATTTAGGGCTCCTAACATCACCTTTCCCACAAATCAGGTTGTTGTATTGTCTAGCTAAGGGCTTTTGACCTGTGATAGGATGGGAGTTTGAGAAATGTGTCCTGATAATGTTGCAAGGTGTGCTGAAGTTTACTATCAGTGCTTCACTAGGACATAGTCAACATGCTAATTTTGGTAAAATAGAAATCGGGAACAAGGAAGGCACTCAAAATAAACAGGATCCTAGATAGGACGTTCACTTTAATTTTATGTTTATTTTTCCTCACATGGGAAAAGGTAGAGCTTGCCAGCCTTTCAAGTTGCTTGTTAACTCCATAATGAACAGGAATAAGTTAACTTTTACTAGGATCTCAATTTCCTTAGGGAATCAGATGCCAATGAGTTTGAAGTTTTTCTGCTAAAATCTGAACACTTCTATGCAGGGTCCACCTTGCATATCTAACATGACTTTCAGTGCATCTAAATTAATCAAAGTTATCTTATAGACAAACAAATTGCCAGAATTAGAGCTCATAAGATATTTGACATCATTGACCTAATTTATAACAAATAAGAGGATACAAATATATAAGTATAAAAAATTGCTTCCAGGCACACCTTGTGGTACTCCTAGAATACTCTGTTGTTCCCTTATTAATTCTCAAAGTGTGTACTAAATCTAACTTTCTAAAGTGCATTCTTTAAAGTCTGCACAAAACAAGAGGCTGCGTTACCCTCATCCTTTCCTCTCTGTGGGTAAAGCTGGATTTTATCTACAGGGGAAATGTGTATTCATGTATTGCATTTTATAAGTTTCAGATCAGATGGCAGTATAGGACAGATCTCTGTCAGTCTTGCTGTTCAAACTGTCCCTCTTTGCATAGAAGTGTAATATTTATTGGACTGAGGAGCATAAAAATGACTGTAGAATTAGTGGCCAGAGATTCCACTGCAAGCAGCTGAATACTGCAACCAGTTGAATACCTCAATCCAAGGGCACACCTTGGCTTTTGTAATTCATATGAAACTTCCCTTTTTGTCAGATGCTCTTTCCTGTTGGCTAGTTTAGACATCTTTTTGCTTAGAGTGAAGATTTTGGGGGGGATCTCTGTAACTACTCAGTCTTTGAAGTAATACACATATTAGTAAGAATCTGGATCTTGATGGGCATCTCAGCTCAGAAATACTGTCATCTATGTCCTTTGTGGGTCTGTGCTAAATTACTTGCTTAAATTGCAGGACACATTGGGAACATGTCTCCAAAGCCCAAAAGAAGTAACTCACAATGAAGCCCATTTTTTCCTCCCTATTTTAGGAAGAACAGAATTGGTTAGATTTTCTTAAATGATTAAAAAAAAAAAAAAAAGGTAAGAAAGAATCTGCATAGGAATTCAGACTAATTAGTTTAAAATACCCTCCCAAGCAGAAGGCATTTTATAAAGATCATAGAACAAATATTGCTGTTCAGCAAAGACCTCATAATTTTAGCAAACAAATCTGAAACCAGAGCAGTTTCTCTACCCTCCCAGACAGGTTCAGTGTTTGGATTGCCAGTCTTTCAGATGGCCTGGGTTAAGATCCATGATTATGCAATGAAGGATGCTTGTCAGACTGAATGGAAGACGGCATTACGAAGTGCTATTTTATAACACTTCATAAACTGTGTTTAAACAGTATAAACAGCTGACAAAGGAAACTGGATTTTGCAATAAAAGCTATTTTTATGATAGAAAAAGTCACATGACCTCTTACCCAGCTTTTAAGAGAGCAATAGAACTTGCTTTGCCTGCCAGCCTTGAAAACAGACTGAATTTAATGTCAAAGACAGAGATCTTGTTAGGCAGCAGTGCTACATTCCAAACCTTAGATGTTTATAGCTTCCCTCCTTGCTTTAAGTCCACTATCTTGATGGAAAACAAACAAACAAAAAAAAACCAAACAAACAAAAAAGAGTAGTTAGGCTTAATCCTTCATAGCCTTTGGTTTTTACAGTAGATAAAACCACTTTGATTTTTCACTAGGTAAATTTTTCAAAACAAAGTGTACTGATGGGTAGCTTGTAGCTTGCATTACATGGGACTTGTTCTTAAACAATCATCTCACATGCACTGCATGTGAATATTTAGGACTGTGGGTCCTAAATATTCTAATTTCAAACCACTCATGTCAAGCTACATTGAGATTTGGCACTGATGTATCCCTCTCAGTGTAAAATCAATACTGTAGGCAAGCCTTTGCTTGTGGCTGGCTAGTTTCAACACAAATACACATTTCTCCAAAGTCACCCTAAGTGACTTTTGGTAAGTGTATCCTGCTGGATAACTACACTCCATTTCCTTTTGAAATGAAGCTTTCCTTTTTCCTCACTGAAATAGACTATAAACTCTTCAAATTCAGCAGCATTCCCTGTAAAGCCCTTAGTACTGACTGTATTTTGTATGTGATAGGCAAGAAATGAAAACCCTAAAAAGTCCCATGCAATAAAGAAGAAGAGCCAAGGAATATCAAAGTGAACAAATGACAGCATAACCACTCAAGGACCAAACATTAGAGATATGCTTATAACTTGTCTCTAATTAAGTAGTCCAATATATAATACAGAAAAAGAATCCTTTTAAGCATAGTAATAATATTGCATATAGCCTTTTTCAGAGAAGAATAAGCTGTGAAAAAAGCTAGTGGTGATATTTCTGCCTGCTGTTTTTAATGAAAGTCAACAACTGCCTGGCTTTGGAACCTATAGTGAAGGAGCTGCAAGTGAGACACAAACTCTTGGATATAGAGAGAGCAGCATAGGATACAAAGATCCCTGAGGGTCAGTGGGAGGAGAAAGGACAGCATAACCCAAGGTTGGATACAATGCACCAAAGGTGGAAGAGAGTGAGGGATGCTCATATGTATGAGGGAATGGGACTATACTGGGATATACAAAGTACTTAGATGTTTTATAACGAGTATAGATGGAAAATAGGGTGTACAGAGCTAAAAGGGATAGTAAGTAAATTTACAATAGAAGGGGCAGGTGTGCTTTTTTAGGCACTCAGCAGCACCTCCACAGCTGGAATTCATCCCTAAATATTAACTTGAGGTGCATGGTGGGTAGATGTATACATGTAACATGTATTTGAGGTATACTTGCAGTGACACATTCAGTAGAGTTGAGGTATGAATTTTAGGATATTCCTGATCCCAGCTTCTGGTAGGCATCTCATTAGCTGAATGAAATTGTTGACTCTAAGGACTGACTTGGGACTCAATTCAGATGACTGCACATGACGACCTAGTTTCATATGAGACAGAATATCACCTTTATGGAGCTGGCAGATACATCATTACTTAGAGTAGACAGTCTCTAGCTGACATTCCAGAAAATGAGAAAAGGGGTATCTGGGGCAACCTGAAAGGTACCTTGGGCATCTGAAATGCCTCTCTACATAAATGTATTGATATCTTGATCTCCCCTGATGATAATGGAAGCTTGGCTGACCTGTAAATGCCTACAAGTAGACATCTAAAACTAAGTCTCTGAAGCTGAAATACATCCCCAGGTATCCTCTGGGTCTAGTGCTATTTGAAATGCCCACCTGACCTACAGCCACTAGTTTGGAGGAATATAGGTATCATCTAGGTCTTGCGTCATATCTGAGAGCTCCATGAAGATGTTCCATTTCCTTGAGGGATCTGACATGGTAGCAGACCCCAAATTCAAGCAACTGAATCAAGCCTCCATCATCTAGAACTTCAGTCACTCCTACAAATATCCTGATGACTGTCTAGAGAAAACCAGCATATCCTGTAGCCTGGTACTGCTGTAGTCATGTGCACAGAAGTGAGAGGAACTGTTACATTTTAACAGAATTTATTATCAACACAAGAGATGGGAGCACCAAAAATCAATGAAGACAGATGCATATCTATAGGCAAATTTTAGTTCTAAATATACACTTCAAAATTGTGCTGGGTAACAAAATACCACCTTCCAGTATGGCTACACAACTGTCTATAAATAATAATAATTTTAAAAAAATCAGTCAGATACAGTAAAATAGGATTGAAACACTTAAAATAGGATTGTTGAAGAACACCAAAATTTGCATGCCTAAAACCAAGATTACTTCAATATTTCATAATAGCCAGGCAGTCACTGGACAATTGTAATAAACAATCTTTGGCACTTGAATAGGCCCCAGAGTTGCCCTCTCCCTTTTGAATGCCCTAAACAAGAAGTCGCACAGCCAAATTCCTGTTTGTCTCTGTAACAACAACTATAGCAAAACACCATTCTTTGTTCTACCTAGGGAAACAGTTTCTGAGATACAATTACCCATATGCCTTGTAAGCTTTTATATGTAAACTATGAAATCATGTGTGTAAGCTGTCTGCTTTTGGCTTGCAAGTCTTAGGAGAAAGGGGACATAGCGCTGAATTCTCAAAGCAAAAGGTGAATTTGATATAGGGCTTCTCTACTGCTACCTGTGTATATGGACAACTGATGTATTGCTTGAAAAGAGGAATAGCAGCTTGGTAACCCTTGTCTATTCTGCTGGATTTAAAAGAAACAAATCTGATTTAGAGAAAATGTATTTAGACATCAGCCTTTAAAGCAGTCCTTTGAGACAGTGAATCTCCAGGGGAGTGCAGAAATTTTATAAGAGAAATGAGGATTAACTTCATGACTCCTCTTTGTTTCCCTTAGGCCTGGATGGTGTCATATACACTGTGCTGAGTTTCCTGGGCCTCACTCTAATTCTTAGTATGCATCTGTGATTCTGTAATTAAGCCTGGGAATAGGCTGTAGCAAATGTATAAAGCAATATATGGCACATCCTTTGAAAGCAAAGGTTGTTAATAGAACATTCGCTCAGATACACGGATTTGATTAAACTAAACCAGGCAACACAGACAGATCTAGCATAAACACAACCATTTTTCTACCACTTACTGTGTATCAGGCAGCAACAAGAGTGGGCTGCTCTGTAAGATGGGATGAACTGGGAGCTGAGGACAGTAGGGCAGTGCCCTCCCCAACATGGCCTGGTCCTGCAGCACCCCAACTAGAACAGCAAAACAGGTCTGGTGACAGCAACGACATTTAAACACTAGTCATGATCACCAGGTCAGTTCATAGTGATGAGACAAATTGAGTCTGAGGTGAGGCTCAGGACTGGTGGGGTTCATGGCCAGGCAAAGGCATACTGTTCATGCAGCTCTAGCGAGAAGATGGGGCAAGAGCTGGGGCTGAAATGTAGCAACCAAGCCAAAAGGATGAGGTTCCCACTGAGACACCTTGCAGCTCTGTTCCACCCAGTTCTTCTTTCAGGTCTCTGATCCAAGGTCACAGCAGAGCCTTGAGTGCAGGCATCTCTATCACTGGGTAAAAACGTGGTTACTGAGTCCCTGCAGGATCCTGACACTGTGATCCAGAAACAAGCTAGGACTGCGGAAGGTTAAATCAGGTAACATGACACCAGCCCTTGTAATTGAGGCACTTCAGATGTAAAAGCTGTGAGTTTGGACTTCCTCATGCTGAAATAGGTTAAAATCCTGACTTTCCTCTTCCCGGGTGAGTGCTCTAGGTGCATGGTATGAAGGTGCTACCATGAAGCCTTTGCTTCTCTTTAAAAAGAAAACCTCTGGCAGTGATGAGTGGAACTGCTGGTGTCTGCCTTCACCTGATGATCTAAGCCTGGCTCTGGAGCAGACAAGGACTCCTGCCTTGCAGCCATGGATTACTGAAGGGCAACTCTCAGAGTGAGAGTGGAGAAAAAAGGGAATTCAGATATATATCAGTTTTTCTAATCTGTCAGTTAGAGATATTTTTAATGGGTTTCTCATTGGCTTCTCTCTCTCCTGCAGAGTTGAATCTGGAGCCTTTCATCAGTGCAAGTGCAAGAATTGGACATTGATACCCTGTAAAACTTTTGCAGGAACTAAGAGTCACTGCAGCACAGTGTGCTTTCTGTTCTAGGGGGTTCTAGTCCTCATTACAGACAAGGTGCAGGATATGGACTTTAATTTACCCTCCATCAGACTTTTCCTATAGTATTTTAATACTGGAAAGACTAATTTATTTCACAGATGTATACTGGTAATTATCCCTTTCCTCCTCTGTTTGACTAATTCATGTGGCTTAACTATCCTTCAGTGATGCCAAAGACTTCTGCAAGAGAGAGGGAGGAGCTGCTGTGCAAGTTCTTTATTACCTCTCTGACTGGAACAGCCTACCACTTTGTCACTAACTGCCTTAAAGACTGATGCACTTTGCAAAGGTGCAACAGGGCAGGTCTATGTAATTTGATTTTTGTTTGCCATGGAAAGACTGGTTTGTTTACCTTGCACTTAAGGCCCACAGTTTACTCAGGAGTGTAAAATTCTTCAGAATCACATATAGGAAAATGTGTGAAAAACAAACAATGCTGAAAATTAGTCTGGTCAAAAGTGAGGGACTATTATTGCTAAAATAATATATACTTACAAGATTTCATTCTGCAGCAGAAAAAAATACTTTTTCCACCCTCCAAATGTCTTCTGTGAGACCATAAAATCCTGAGCTTTTTAAAAAAACAAGTTAAATATTTGTGTTTAAAAGAGTACTGTGCCTGACTTACTGCTTCAGGCTGTCGTGAATGACATCAGAGGATAACGAGGTCAGTGTTTAAACTGAAAGTCCCAGTTTAACTTTTGTTATTGTAAACTGCTTAAAACTGGAAATGTTTAATTATAAAACTACAATAGGTAGATAGCACAACATTTAGAGCTTCCTGTTCTGATCCTCCTGAGCCAGTCTTGAAGTCCTTACTCATTTCCTTACTCCTGAATCATCAAAGCATTTAAGCACTCTAGAGTTCAGTGGGATTTCTCCTTTAGTGTGGAGATAATCCTCACTGAAGTTAGTAGGAAATTTTGCCCAAAAAGACTTAAAGTTTCACTCTCTCTCTTTTTTTTTTTTTTTTTTAAATCCTGTATTTGAGTCTGCACAACTTGAAATTGAGAATTTATGTGTTTGGTAGTTGTCACTATGCATCATTCCCTGCTCAAACCAGTTCTTTCACTTTGGCTATTTGATCTCTGGCTAATAATATCAGTGGCAAGAGGAATTTAACAGATGGGGTAGTGCTGGAGTAGGTGGAGACATACTGAGAATAACATGATAATAATTTGTTTCAGGTGCCTCCTCTTTGGATGGTATTTAAATACTAGGAAGAAAACCACACTTTTTCTTTACCCCCTCTTGAACCCTCTCTGCTATTTGAACATCTTTAAGTACAGCGTAGCCTTCTATTCTGTTGTTGTTTTGTTGTAAGTAAAAATTGTTGGGGAAAAAATGGAAACGTGGGAAAACACTTGGAGAAAGTACAGGGAAATGTCTCCTTAAATGTCACATAGTTGCTACTTGGTCTGTTGAACTGCAGCAACTCTTACAAAAAAATCTAGTGAGTATGTAGCAAGCACTGAATGATACCAAAACTATGTTAAAACATGGTTTCTTAACAGGCTTATGCTATTTACTTCTTCTGAATTCCTTTTGTACAAGCGTGTTTGACTAATATGTCTTACAAGGTAAATCTGTAAGATGTCTTCTAGAGGCTGATAAAACAAGAGAGTGCATATTGTCAGCTTCAGCTTTGCTCCCTACTATCACGGGCATGCTGCATCTTTCTCTTGCTTTCTAAGCAAATCAAATGTGATTCACCTTCCCCTACCCCAATTATTTGAAACAATCAAAACGAGTGTTAAACTTCTTAGAAATGGGGCTGCTGTATAACCTGAGCAGCAGATTTTAACCGGAAAATGGCATTTTTAGAGATTCACAGTGAAGTGAGAGCTGGTTTTAGAGGGGGGTTGATTGGTAAAGGATAGAGCATGAAGTGTGCAGCAGCCTTAAATTCTTATTACTTTCCTTGATAAGAGCAGAAAATTCCCCAAATTTTGCAAGGTGTCTCTTGTTTTACTGAACCTTTAAAGATAACTTCCATAATAACAATATACTTTCCTTAAATTTTGCAGTGGGAAGAGCTAGAAAGCACAGTCTCACTATTCCCAAACGGCACAACGCTCCAGGAAGCAAGATGCATCCTGATTCATTGGAGCTTCGTAATTCATAACTTTGCACCTTTCACGATTTGTTTTGGCATTAGGTTATAGGCGGTGGAGTTGATTAAGCTATCAGTGGTAGTCTCTGCCTCTGCATGCCGGTCTGCGAGGCTCTCCTTTGGCAAGCCTGAGTTTTCCCGGTGCACGGACAGGAGCAGAAGGGAGGAAGGAGAAGCCTAGGTTAGGCGATTTTATAGGTAAACCTCAAAGCAATCCTATCAGAAGGGAGGCATGCGTGTCTTGCGGCCGTCACGGGTAACGGTTGAGTACCGGCCCCGCGGGGCGGCGGAACTCTCGTGAGCGGGACCGAAGCCCGCGGCGGGAGCGCGCCGGCAGAGCACCGCCCGTGCGGCCACGTTCCCACGGCAACCGCGGAGCCGCCGACGGCTCTGCAAGATGTCTGCCGAGGACCCGTGCTGTGCGGCAGGCTTCGTTTTCCGCTCTCTGCCCCAGAAAGTTTTCCCGTGCCTGGAGAACAGGGACATCAGGGAACGACTTCTCAAATGGTGGGAGGGGGAAAGCCCCATGTGAGAGGAATCTCGCTGGGTGTGGCGGGGAGCTATGAGAGGCGGGAGGGAGGGCGGTGTTGAGGGCTGCGGTCGTCACCACAACCGCGCCCTCAGGGCTCCCCTATGAAGTTGCGGTGGGTGCGTGAGTCCCTCATCCCCCTCTCCATAAGTGGAAGCCTTCTCAGAGTTTTTCAGGCACGTAAAACACATTTTCTGGGAGGGGCTAAGGCGTTTATCTTTGCCAGGTAGCCGAGATCCATTTCAGCTTGGCAATGTTGCTCTGATGCTGCTTGAGAAGCGGTTGTGCTTCCCTCACCCCGGCAAGAAGGGGCGGGAGGCGGTTCTAAGTGAGAATGGAGAGAAAAAAATGAAGTGTAGTTCTTGGTCAGAATGGGACTTTATGTGGTGTACCTTGGTAGATTTGCAGAGTGAATAAATATCTAGCATGTCTGCAGAGTAATCTCATTTTTGCATTTCAGGTGCATGCAAGGCAGGATCGCAGCACAAGCATTCAGTTTTGACCAGCAGTTTAAGCCCTATCAAAAGGATGAATTTGTTATGGTAGTTCTAAGTGCTTTATATTTTAAGTTGGTTTTTTTCCATTAAAACTGTATATTGCAAAACCGTGTAATGGCAAACATTGTAGCAGTACATCTCAGTGTCTTCTTGAAAGTAGGTGGAGACTAAACAGTGTACATGCAGTTGGTGTCCTTACTCATAGCTATTACAGCTTTGTCCCGGTAAATACATCATGTAATTAGACAGTATGTGCAGTATAGATCTGAAAATACAAGATTTTAAAATTTATTGCATACCATTGCTTTATGGTGGAATTTTGGGCATTTTGAGATTCGAGTCTCTTGCTGATTTTGTGTCCTCTACTTTTGTTGTCTGCAAAGTCAAATCTGTTCATCTATTTGCAGAGAGAAAACAATAATAATCTGGGTTTTAGGACTGTTGTTTTAAAAACAACAGTTTGATTTGTTGTATGTCTATATCATTATCCTGGATAAAGTATTCAGTCTCTTTTGTATTTTAAAGAAATTCATGCAGAAATACAGTAGTATTTCATCACCCACCGATACACATTTCAAATGATTGAAAGTTGCAAAATATGCATTTACATTCTCTGTGCTTGTCTTGTCTGAATTAAAAATGTATACATATCATTGTGAAGTGATGAACTCTTGAGTTGCTGTGAATTGAGAACAAAGGGACCATTACATTATATTGGCTGATCTTTCAGTATCCCAGAGATGTGGTAAAGAAATTTGATGATGCAGAGACTGAAAAATCCATAATTTTCTTAGAAGTTTCTTAAATGGTTATTCCCTATGCTTGTATGCATATGCATAAGGGTAGGTTCTTGTAATTGGCTTATGAATCATTTAAACTTGTCAGCTACCAGCATTACTATGCATGTCTTCTTTTTAAAATTGATAAATCAGTAACATAAACAATTTGGCTCTTACTCTGGAACATCTCCACCCTTTTAGTAACTTACAGATTTCTTCTGTAACTTCAATATTTTTCGTGTCTCTACACTTATCCAAGCTTCAAATTTCTTTATAAAATATAAATCATACTTAGCATTTAGTTTTTCAGTTCCACAATATTGCATGCATCTCTTTTTCCATTTTCTTTATCTCCCAGAACTTCACAGAATTATTTTATGTATCCTTAGATAAAAATGCTTTATTGTAAAACTGTAATACTGCATATATAAATATGGCACTATAAATTATGATTTTATATTTAAGTTCATTAACCTGTATTCTCTTATTTGAATATTACAGGCATTTTTTAATGATCCAAATGTGAACTCCAGTTTAAAGTTGCTCTCAGCCTCAGGACAATGGACTACATTGGGTAAATTTAGAATAAATTAATCTTAACTAATAAATCTGTGTTGCTAATATTTTGTAGTAATGATAGTTCATATATGTGTGTCTTCACATGGCAGAAATATCTTAAGGAATGACTTCTTTTATTAAGTATTTTTACTTGGTTTGTTAATAAATTGCCATGTTTTACACTTTTTTTAATCTTTTGACCCCTTCCCTGGTCCATACACCAAGCTAATAGAATTGTTTTCAAATGGTCTGTGACATCCAGTTGACCTGATCATGTATCTAGGCATAATCGATTGCATCAGTGGTGGAATTATAGTACTACCTTATTCAGAGGGTATTTGGAGAAAGACACTCTTCTATAGATGCAATCACCTAGTTTAGGACAGATCTGAGATTATTGCTATGTTATAATTTAAGTTGAGAGAGCAGAAGATTACATAAAGTATGGCCTGAGCTTCTGTAAATATGTTCTCTGCACAACAAAAGTGATTTAGCTGCAGGAAGAAAACTATTTGATGAGTTACCCTGGTTGCAATTGTGGCGTAAGGTTGACTTCTAGTTTGTTGCCATATCATTGACTGCTTATAACACTTGGGTTTATGTAGATGGAAACAAGATGTTAAAGGAGAAAGACCAAAAGCAAATAGCACATGATTTTATGGCGCCACTTTGAAAAACATATTTTTATTATGTAAGTGACAGAATTCTGTGGAAATTGCATGGGATAATGCACTGGAATTTTATGCATAACATGAACTTCGATATTTCCAAAGTGATTTTTTTTTCTTTTTAGTTGGAATATTTTAAAAAGGGAAGCCCACAGTTCTTTTGGTTTGTCTGCAAAAACTTTGCTATTCGTAAATATTTAATGGAGCTTTGGGAATTTTCTAACTTTTCCATTTCAGCTCTTTGGAATTGGCATAGGTTTTCCCCACTATATACAGTGACGCTAGGCATTGCCACCTTTTTGTCAGCAAAATCCATTTTCCAAACACTGTATCTGGCTATTAAAACAATTGAAACGTAGAAGATACAGAAAATATCTTGCGTCCCCATTTGGGTACCTCTTTTTCATTTTGGCAAACAGAAAAAAAAAATATATTTCAGAGTCTGGCCAAACCTTTTCCTGCAAGGATTTTTTTAGGCTCTGTGTCTAGTCCTGTGTCTAAGTCAGAACTTGCCAGCCCCCACAGTGAAGGTCAGTAGGTTACATACCTTGTGTTAAGAATGGAGGGTCACTTGCCAAGTATCCCAGCTTAACTCCTGATACTGCTCAGTCTTCCTTAGCAGTAATAAGGAAATGCGTTAGAAGTAATGCATTTTGTCCTGAGGACTGGAAGGGTTCCCTTTCTAAATCCTGAACAGCTGGTATACCCCACTTGCTCTTAAAATTTCATCTTCCCATTCTTTGCCTATTTTTGGTGGGGAATGTTGGCACATTTTTCTATACTTAGTCTTCATGTGCATTTTTTAAAATACAGTAAGAATTAGCTTTGAGTGGGAGGAGGTAAAGAATAATCTAATATTTTCTTCTTCAGACATGCTGATAAATTAATCCAAATATACCATTTTCTTATCACCATAGAGTAACTCTTTTGAAAACAATTTCCTGATCTTGAAAGAAAATACTGAAAATGGGCTTATTTTGCTTTGTAGAAAATCTGAAGAAAATTGCATAATTTAGGTTGATTCAAATACTGTATTTATTCTCTTGCAAACAGAAAGGTTAGTGTGTGGTTGTTTTTTTTTTTTTTTTCAGGGGGGATATTTTGGATGAATAATATAAGTGAGGTTTCCTAGAAACCTCCCTTCTCCCAACCATTAGCTTGGGCAGAAAGTATTTATGGACCCATGGAAAGATGCCAGCATTATATAAAACATCAATATAATACTGCTTTGTGAGAGCAATTGTTTTCATAATCCATTTGTCTTTTTTCTGGGCTGTGGTCCCCTTTGCTCACTAAGAAATTGTCTTTTTAATTCAGTGTGCATGGTTTAATTTTCATCTTTACTTCTCTGTTACTTGTCTATCTGCTTTTCTTAAAATTTCTTTACAACTTTTTTTGCCTGTATATATCACATTTTTTATTTTTTGACTGTTTGTCATCCACACTTTAATATTGTCATACTGTAATACCCTCAGTTTCCATCTGTTAGATCAAAAGGTGGCATAAAACATGGGCTCCCCGAGGACTGCAACATGTACCTCTCTTCTCAGCTTTTCCATGTGTTGGGATTCCTGGTAGAATTTCACAAGAGTGCATTGTCTCAAGGATTCCAATTTTAACATTAATTGAAATATAACATTGTAGGTAAATGATACACAAGGATATTCTCTACTCTGCTTCATCTGATCAGACAGGTACTTAATTACCTATTCTCATACCATACTTTTTTGCCTTTTGTAGTAGGGATATTTTTCCCCTCTTCATAGCTGCAAGGTAGAGTACCTCATAGTTCTGTCATCTGCTTTAAGTTCCCCCTTCATCTGTTACTCTCATATTTCTAAAACTGAAGCAGCAAAAGGATCAGATTTGATGCATGCCAGTTTAGGTCTTGAGTCTTGTATTCTTAAATAGCTGCAATGAAAACTAAATAGTATTTTTTTCCTTGGATGCTTTACTGGCCTTGCACCTGTCAGCAGCCTTAAGGAGGCAGGACTGTATCTGCTTAAGCTCAATTAACACTTGAAAAGTTATCTTCAAAGGGGTAGGGTTCCTGTCTGTTTGTGTAAGTAAAAAGGTAGTATTTGCCGAAGAAAGATTCTTGAGTTGTCATATGTCATATAATGATTGCTGTCTGTGGAATGGAGTTTTAAAATCTGGAGGGTAATCTTAAATCATCAATGCTATAGCTTATCATTTGCAAAAAAAAAAAAAAAAAAAAAAACTGTTGATGCAATTTGAAACTATAAATAATCAACCTGTACTTTTTACTTTTGAAATACCAACTTTTTAGTACAGAGCACTGTGCTTACATTATGAATCTTCTCTTTAAACTCTTTTGTAAATAGTAACTTGAAAGACGTTTCCCTAAGGTAAAAATGTCTTAAACTTCAGAGGAATTTTAAATACACCTAATATGGGCTTTATCTGCTCCATGCTAGATATGCAATGTATTAATTTAAAAAGTATATTGGCAGCACTTTATAGATATTCCAGAGCTACCTGTTACAAGAACCTTAATCTGCTTCAATACTTCTCAGCTCTTTGTTTTCCACTTGCAGAGTTGTCAAAGCATTTCTTCTTCCTATTTTATTGTTCGCTTTTACAGTGTTGTTAAAACTGGTCACTCTTTTCCAGGAAATTCTGAGTATCCAATTTCAAATGTCACCTTTCAAATGGAGAATAGGAGCTTCCAGTATACTTAGTTTTCCATCTGTAGTTTGGTTTTCTGAACCACTAAATAGATTACAAAGCTCTTGATTCTTTTTCCTGATGAAAGTTTTCATAAAAATCTTGTTTCAGAGCAGACATGTGTCTCATTTTCTCTCCCTCTCCCATAAGATCCTAACAATTTGAAGGTCTATAAATAGCTCAATTTCTTATAATTTGACCTCAATGACAGTAAAAAGGTAAGATTCTCTTTTTTTTTTTTTTTCCTCAAATAATTTAACATGTGATTTTTTTTCCCCTTAGGTTGTGAGGCTGTAAGTCATGTTTTTTTCTGACTTGTAATCTTGATTACATAATTTGACTTTTTTTTTATAGTTACTATGTGGATGGGTAGGAAAATGTCCTAATTTTTTTTTTCTTTATTAAAAGCTACTTTTTTTCCTAACCATTTCTGTAGATTTGAAACTAAGTAATTAAATGATGAGTTTTTCTCTATAGCCTCTTTTCTTTGCATCACACTGGCCCAATAAAACAATTATAAAATTTCATGCCAGTATTTTTAGCTGAAGTAGGCACATTTTCAAAATATCAACTTTTAGTTTCTCTTTTAATTTTTCCTTCATGCTGATCAGATAACTGATACGGTTTAGCTGGGGTTGGATAAAAAAATCCCAGTCCTGTTTAACCTATGAATGAGTAACTTCCATATAATAATGTATGGGAGAAATTCCGGGGACTTTTTTGAAGATAGGGGAAAGAGAAATTTTAAGTTATGCTACATTTGCAAAGATTGGGATAAGAATGAAATGATAGGTGCTTTTGGAAGCATCATGGTTCATATATCCCCTTTTTGGCATGCTCCTGAAATACTAGCTTGCCTAAATTTCCTAAGCACTTGTCTTTAGTGATCCTTTAGGTCAGTTTGTTAGGACAGCACTTAGTTTTGTCTTTAATTGTATGATCAAAAACTTCTTGATACTGTGATGATGTCGACCAGCCTCCCATCAAAGGAACCTACAGAAGAGAACAGAGAAGGCTAAATTCATGGAGTGCTGTGAATATTATCTCTGCTGAGACACACTGCCCTTGTGTTGCATGCTCACTTGTGCTCTCCTTCCCTCTCCTGTTCAGAAGCACTTTGAAGAGTGTTGAGGGGGAATTGGAGAAGTGAAGATGTTCTAACATTTGGTCAGAACATTTGGACTGTAGAGAGCAGATGGAACTGGACTGAGTCCAAAGCTTCTTAATCGTGGAGTCTATTCTATTTGAGATGCCATAAAGTTACCCAACACCATGCAGACAGATTTGTAGGTGTAACACTGTATATAGAGAAGATATGTGCCCTTATAGATTGATAGAAAGTACTGTGCCCTTATAGACTGAAGGAAGTACTGTAGGGCATCTCAAATGGCACTAGATGTCTATGAGCAATGGGATCAAGACTTGGAAGATTTGCAAGCACAGAAGACAGAAAAATTATAGAAAAATGTTCTCTGCACTTATTGTTTACAGATAATAATACTCTAAATTCATATGGGAAGTGCTGATAGTGCCTTTTTCATCTTCTAAAATAGCTGGTTAGTAAAGCTTACAGTAGGTACCAACTTTTCAAAACCTTCAGCTATAATACCTAACAAAACAAAAATTCATCAGGGCTGTGTTCATGCTTGTTTTTGCTTTGTGGGGTGTTGTTAGCAGCTATTGACTTTTGTACTTCATGCCAAATTTCGTATTTGTCCTCAGATTCTTGAAAGCTTAAGATGTGAAATACAATTTTTGTAAGGATGTGATCTGCTGTGATGTTGAGTTCACATGGTGTTTCTTCTATGACTTTTTTCGGTCGACAGTATTTCCCAACAGGTGGAACAGACACATGTAGAACAGAATTGAATAGAGCCTGGATGGAAGGCAGCATTCAGATGGGTTAAATGTTTTCTTTATGTTTATTTCTTTCTTAGCTTGCCTTATTTTCTGAGGTACTGTATGATTGAGCATACTTATGTGATTCTGCATTTTCTTTAAAGAATATGCCACATAATCACTTAGAGATGCTGTATCAAATTGTAATTACTGTAAAACCATTAGTATGTGCAAATTCTCCTATTTTATTTATTGCAAGAAAGCCTTCCTATATGTTCCAGGTTCCAAAGTGACAAAAGTTGAAGCTACAGTGGTGCCCTGTACACAGATTTCCATGGCATTTTTTGACCGGCTGTACTCTGAAGGAATTGTTAGAGAAAGTGGACATATTGTGAAATGTTATGATGACTATTATGATGATATTCTCATTGCAGATGAATTAAGAAAGGTCAGTATAGCAATAAATAATTAATTGTAGTTTTTCATACTCTATTAGCTACTGTAACCACACATCTGTGAGAGTTGGGGCTGTTTAGCCCAGAGAAAAGAAGGTTCTGGGGAGACCTTATAGCAGTCTTCCAGTAGCTGAAAGGGGCCTACAAAAAAGCAGGGAATGGATTTTTCACGAGGCCTTCTTGTGATAGGATGAGGGGGAATGGGCTGAAGCTTGAGGAGGGCAGATTTAGACCAGAGATTAGGAAGAAATTCTTTACACTAAGGGTGGTGAGACACTGGAATAGGTTGCCAAGGGAGGTCATAGATGCCCCCTCCCTGGAAGCCTTAAGACCAGGTTAGATGAAGCCTTTAGCAACTTGGTCTAGTGGAGGATGTCCTTGCCTGTGGTGAGGGGTGTGTGGAACTAGATGATCTTTAAAGTCCCTTGCAATTGAAACTGATCTATGAATCTTTCAGGGGATTTTTTTGTTTTCTTTTTTCTAACAATACGTTTTCCATGGCAAAAATTATCATCAACAGCCATGTGATAGAATGAGGCAGTGCTGTGCCTGAATGTGTGAAAGCAATGGCTATACTCCAGGTGGGCCCTCTTTCCTTTTTTTAGATGGGACAAAAAGATAAAGCCTTCTTTTATTCACCCTCATCTGAGGTAGTCAGTGCTTAGGTGTGCATGGGGGAAAAGGCAGCTACTTGTTTGCATAAGAGGGGAAAACAAATAGTGCCAAAGGAAAGGTCCCATGGTACCCAGAGCAGTGGGTTCACCCAATTTTACAGATAGTTGATGAAATTGAATATATTTAATAGTTACATCCTGATGCATTCCTAGCTAGGAATGCTGAGCATGTTATATGTGAAGGCATATAATTAAAGTCATCTTCACATGTTTTCACTGAAGCAAAGGAGAGAAAACTATGAAAAAGTGCATTGTTTTTCAGTGCAACACTGGAAAAGGAATAAATATAACTTCTGAGCAGGCCTGGAAGGTAAAATCTATTTATTTTACTCCAGCAGAGGTGCCAGAGAGCAAGTTATTCTGAAAAATAATCTAACAGTGGCACCTTCTTAATCAATGTATGTCTTCGCTGTGTTTCTTTTGACTTCATAAGTAAAAAAAAAATCGTTTCAGCTTATGTTTGCTTAGCATTAGCAAAGCATAGTGTGGGAGAACTGGATTTTGCTCTTCCTTGTATATATAATCAGCATAAGTACTTAATAATTATAGAGTTGCACGCATTTGCACTTGGCAAATCCTTTGAAGGCAATGTATCTGAACCAGTGACACTGGTTACAGGATGTGGCCTGAAATACTGGTCCGTCTTGTAAAGTTCTGGGAAAAGGAGAGAACTCAAGCTCATGTCTGAACTTCAGATGTGGTTTGTAGCCTAGCAGTTCAAAATACTATGTATTTACTTATAAGTTTGGTATATGTGAAATGTTTTTTGAAAATGAAGTATATTTGATGTAGGAAAGTTAGAGGCAATATTTAAAATAAATCATTGGAGTTTCAGTCTTGTTCCATTTTCCTTCCCTTGAAAGGGATGTGTGTGTCTCCCCTTGAAAGTTAAAAGATTTACATGTGTTTGAAATGAATGTGATTTCTGCTGATAAAACCTAAGATGGCAGACAGAATTAAGAGTCCAATCTTGCAGGAACCAAGTCAAAATTTCAGGTTAAGTTAGACAGCACCCCAGGACAGTACACTGTAGGGGGCAGCAAACTGTCTAGCTCCTGGCATCAGAGGGTGGCCCTTAGCTGCAACACTCCCTATTTCCTTCCTGCCTGCCACCTCTTCTCTTGCTTCAACCAAGAAGGAGGTTTGAATATGTATGAGATGGACATCAACAGTTGATGCCTTGACCCGTTTTTACTCAGGTTGTGTAATGATGTTATACAGAAGACCAGAGAGCAGTAAACTCATTGCTGGCTTTGACGTTTGCCTAGGTTAGCATCTGTAGTTTGGCTGAGGTGACTCAAATGTCTTGTAGCCATACTGAGTTACGGTTCCTGTCTACACATACAGTGTGCAGTGTTGGGACTAAGCTAGCAAGGCTCCTGTGTTCACATAAAATTACAATAAAGGGCAGGTGACGTGCATGGAGGCAGCTCAGTAGCATATCTGGCTAATCCAGGCTACAGATAAAGGCTCACTAGAGTCTGCAGTAAAGAATGAAGTGAGTTTAAGTGGTCTCCTCTGGGACATAATGAGATTTCCTTACAAATGTGAGCTAACTGTGTAAACTTTGAGTAAAAAAAGCAAACAGAGGCAACGTTAACAAGGACAAACTAATGGGCAGTGACTGACATACCAAATATAGCTAATTATTTTCAGATTATTAATTATTCCATTAGCAGTGAATAACAAAATGCTTGAAAAAATCTTTCCTTATGTCTTATGGACACAAATCTGTGCCCATATTGTATCTATAAATTTTGAACAAAATTTAGAAGAATTTAGAGTGAAGTATTTATTTCCATTCCATAGATTTTATATTTTATTATAGTTGTATTTTATAACTTTGTGTGGTACACAAAATAGTTGCATTGTTTATAAACAATCTCAAATAAGAAATTTTCATCTGTTTGACTTTGTTATTTTCTTGTTCGACAAGGTCTTGCTTGTGGAAGACTCAGACCATTATGACTTATTCAGTCAAGTGGATCGCAAGGAATTTCTGTTCTGTCTTTTTAAGCATCTTTGCATTGGAGGAACTCTTTGCCAGTTTGAAGATGCAGTTGGTCCATACTTAGAAACTACAAAAGCTTTATATAAAGAATTGGTGAGGTAAGTGTTTTCTGTTACATAAAATTGCTATATATGTGTATGTGCTGTGCATAAATAGTTTGTCAGTTTCTGTAAATTTATTGTGTTCCTGCTTCATAAATGAGGCTGTAATTTAATCAGTCTGCAATATTATTTGTCCTCAGCTATCAAGATGCTGTTTAATAATAGTAGTTGTTCAGTTGTAAAATACATGCAATCTTAATGGCATCTGTCCCACTTAAACTTTTATGTTATATATATGGACATTGTTGTTTTATAATTTGCTTCCATTCTAAAGATTTTTGTTTCTGTAATTGTCTACTGAAAACATGGTATGGTATTGGAACCAGATTATGTTCCCACTGTCATTGACAAAACATCAACAATTAAGTCTTGGACTACATTTAAGCTGTTTTTTTATTTCTTAAGATTAAAACAGTTAAATACATTAGTTGAATTTTTTTGTTCTGTATATATTTTTTCTAGCTGAATATTTTGTTTTTTAAAAAAATATTATTGTATTCTGGCATTCTTTATTCCACAAATACGCTTACTGCAGTGTAAAGCTATGCTAAGGTGCTAAGGGATAGAGTCTGTCTAATAACATGACATAGTGCACTAATACACATTTTTTTTTGCCAGGTCTGGTATATGGAGTTGTTTGGAATTTTATTTTGTTTGGGTTTTGGTTTGTTGGGATTTGGTTGGTTGGGTTTTGGGGGGGGGGGTGTGCCTTTTTTTTTTTGTTTGTTTGTTTGTTTTTGAGATTAGAAGTAATTCAGAATCAGAAAAAAAAGGCACCTTTTCACCATGTTTTGATATATCCATATAGTGACTTCTCCAAATGACAAAATTGTTTGTTTCATAGTTAGAAATGGAATGTATTTATCAGTTATGCAAAGACTCCTTCCTAGCTAAGCTAATGGGAATATGACTATTATCAATTATATTAATGATGTTATTGTGATTTTAGATTCTGTTATACTTTGTCACTGACAATAAATATTTGTAGGATAATATAAAGAACAATATTAACCTGAACAATGGAA
The DNA here is from genome assembly GCF_027791375.1 of Indicator indicator. Classification (NCBI taxonomy): domain Eukaryota; kingdom Metazoa; phylum Chordata; class Aves; order Piciformes; family Indicatoridae; genus Indicator; species Indicator indicator. The sequence continues at coordinate 15,086,698 of NC_072010.1, forward strand.
AACAATTGCAGACGTCTGGAATGAGAGATAGTACAAGAACTCTGATAAAGTGGATAATAAGTCATGCATGACAATGTACGCTACAAAGGCTTCACAGAATCACAGAAGTCTGAATCACAGAATTAACCAGGTTGGAAAAGACCTTCGAGATTATCAAGTCCAACCTATCACCCAACACCATCTAATCAACTAAACCATGGCACTAAGTGCCTCATCCAGGCTTATTTTAAACACTTCCAGGGACGGTGACTCCACCACCTCCCTGGGCAGCCCATTCCAATGGACAATCACTCTTTCTGTGCAGAATTTCTTCCTAACATCCAGCCTAAACCTTCCCTGGTGCACCTTGAGACTGTGTCTTCTCGTTCTGTAACTGATTGCCTGGGAGAAGAGACCAGCCCCCACCTGGCTACAACCTCCCTTCAGGTGGTTGTAGATGGCAATAACGTCTCCTCTGAGCCTCCACTTCTCCATGCTAAACAACCCCAGCTCTCTCAGCCTCTCCTCATGGGGCTTGTGCTCCAGACCCCTCACTAGCTTTGTTGCCCTTCTCTGGACATGCTCCAGCAATTCAACATCTTTCTTAGACTGAGGGGCCCAGAACTGGACACAGTACTCAAGGTGTGGCCTAACCAGTGCTGAGTACAGGGGCAGAATGACTTCCCTCCTCCTGCTAGCCACACTATTCCTGATGTAGGCCAGGATGCCATTTGCCTTCTTGGCCACCTGGGCACACTGCTGGCTTGTGATCAGCCTACTGTCAACAAGTACCCCCAGGTCCATTTTTTCCTGGCTGCTCTCCAGCAACTCTGTCCCCAGCCTGTAGTGCTGCATGGGGTTGTTGTGGCCTATGTGTTATCCCATCTTGTCTCATAGACTTGTGGGGATCCAAGTGGCTCAGCAGGTCTCTGCTTCCTCCTGAATTACAGGGGTACTGTGCTGCTCCCTGTTTCCATCTGCCAGCTCAGAAGGTCAGTTGTCTGGAAGACAACCTATCCTACTATTGAAAATTGAGGCAAAGAAGGCATTAAGTACCTCTGCCTTTTCCTCGTCTTTTGTTACTATATTCCCCTCCATGTCCGCTAAGGAGTGGAAGTTGTCCTTGCCTCTCCTTTTGCCATTAATATATTTATAAGAACATTTTGTATTGTCCTTCACAGCAGTGGTCAGTCTAAGTTCTAAATGGGCTTTTGCCTCTCTGATTTTTTCCTACATGACCTAGCAACATCCTTAAACATTTCATGGGTTACCTCCCCTTTTTTCCAAAGGTGACACACCCTCTTTTTTTTCCCTTAATTCATTCAAAGCTCATTGCCCATCCATGCCAGCTGTCTACCCCATCAGCTCATCTTCCGGCACATTGGGACAGTCTGTTCCTGCACCATCAAGATTTCTTTCTTGAAGGTGGTCCAGCCCTCCTGGACCCCTTTGTTTTTAAGGGCTGTTTCCCAAGGTACCTTCTGAGTTAGTTCCTTAAGTAATCTGAAGTCTGCCCTTAGGAAGTTCAGAGTGGAGGTTTTGTTGATGCCCCTCTTAGTTTGACTGCATATTGAATACTCAATTATTTCATGGTCACTGGTCCCCAGGCAGCCTCCGACCACCACATCTCCCACCAGCCCTTCTCTATTTGTAAAAAGAAGGTCAAGCAAAGCCTTACCCCGGTAGGCTCACACAGCAGCTGTGATAAGAAGCTATCCTCTATGCACTCCAAGAACCTTCTAGACTGACTCCTCTTTGCTATGTTAAGTTCCCAGCAGTTACCTGGCAGGTGAAAGTTGCCCATAAGAATGTCTGGTGATCTTGAGACAGCCTCTAGCTGCTTACAGAATAATTCATCAACCTCTTCATCCTGGTTGGGTGGTCTGTAACAGACTCCCACCAGGATGTCAGCCTTGTTGGCCTTCCCTCTAATTCTCACCCACAGGTACTTGACCTGATCATCCTTAATCTCTAGTTCCATGGTGTCTAGAGCCTCCCTAATGTACAGGGCCACCCCTCCACCCCTTCTCCCTCGCCTGTCTCTCCTGCAGAGCTTGTAGCCATCAATTACAGTGCTCCAGTCATGTGAGTCATCCCACCACGTTTCTGTGATGGCGACTACATCATTCCTGCTGTACCAAGGCTTCCAGCTCCTTTTGTTTGTTACCCATACTGCGTGCATTAGTGTACATGCACTTCAGCTGGGCTGCTGGTTTCACCCCTGACTCCCACTTACCACTCTCAGACCCCTGTCTGGAGAGACTGGTTTCAACCCTTTTCCCCTTTGAATTGCTTAAAGTAGGAATTGCTACTTTTATTCCTTCTCATCTCTACTTGGAACACTGTGATGACCAATTGTTATTTTTTTCCTCCTATTTTAAGATTATACACAAGCATATTAGGAAAAAATCATGTAAGACGTAGTTGTCATGAACTCTATTTTTAAATTGTCTTTGGATAAACTTAAGAATAAAATTTATGTCTGAAACAAAGATACAGTGAAAGGATTAGCTCCAGTGAAAGGATTAGCTCCAGTGATTCTTAAACACCTGAGTATTTCTTTACTTTTGTAGCACTTGTGTATAGATTGCTGTATCCAAGCAAAATAAAATATTTGGCTGGTTTGGGGATTTTTTTGTAATACTTAACCAAAGAAGCTTACAAATCTTTAATAACTTCTAAGGAGCTTTCAGATTTTCACATGGTCAGTACCTTTCAGGGTGTAAGATTTACTCATGTGCTGTTTTCCAGGGTCATCTAAAATAAATTATTAAAGTAGCTGTAGATCAGTTGATACTTTTAGAGAAACCTCTGAAACAGAGAAATTGAATGTTATCAGTATTCCAAGAAGATTTTCTAGAAACAATAAACTTAGATTGTTGCATGTATTAATTTGAATACTGTAATTAGCCTCCATAGCTTTCCAATTAGTTTTGATATTTTCATACCATACATAGAGAGAAATCAATTCAGTTCTTCAAAATACAGAATATGATATAAAAGGATCCATCAGGGCTTCAGCTCTAGCCTCCCTTTTCTTTTAAACTGATCACTCTGCACTTGAAACAAGCTGCTTGTTACTCTAATCCTTAGCCTTAGTTGACTCTGCATTGACTACAGCTGTTTCTGCTCTTGTATTGTTGAATTGACTTAGGATGATGCACAAATCCAATCAGTTCCCTCACTTTGTGTTTCCCTTTGCTGTTGAGTTGTTTTCTTCTAAACATGTTCAAGTTTAGTTTAAACCACTCTTTTTCTTTACCCTCCTATCTCCTTAAACCTTTTTTCTCTTCTTTTTCCTCCTGTAAAATTTGATAAGAATGTCACGTAGTTCTTGCCCCTGTTCACTGCAGTGGAGTTGGACTATGTGACCTTTAAAGATACCTTCCAACTCAAAACATTCTATCTTAAAAAAAACAAAGTATCTGCCAAATTTTCCCCCACATCTTCATCTTGCTTTCAAGATTTACTTTTTCTGTACCCTCAACCTATTTCTTATTGACCCTTTATGTGTTTCTGTGATTTTTCTTGTGTGCTACTCTGTCCTGTATACATCCAGTCCTGTCATGTATACAGTATCAGTAGAATACCTTTCAAGAGACGTTCCTCCATTCCTCTGTGTTTTGGCATTTAGGTGTTTCTTTTCTTTCTAATTTTGTGCTGCTCCCTGTGATCTTCAGTATTTATCTGCCACATGTCCCTCCGTTTCTATGCCTCTAAATGGCTCTTGGTTTCTCGCTGCCAGTAGAGCTGGCATTCCACTGACTAACAGTTGAAGAAGAAACTGACAATTTAACTAAATCTTTTATCTTACTCCTTTGATACTAAGTTCTCTGTTGGTCCTATGAGAAAAGCTTTTGATCTTGACATTTCAGACTTTCCCTTCCCCTTCACAGTCATGGCTGTCTCCTGCCTTGTCTCATACCCCCCTGTCTCCAGGTTATCCAAAATGCTGTTTTGTTACCACCATCTTGAGAAAAAGTCGGTGGAAAGGATAAGCAATGCAGCTCTGACAGAGAGAGACACGCATGATACAATCTTGATGTAATTTCTAGTCCATGTTGTGCACTGAGTTACTTCATTTTTGCACAAATCACCAGAAAGTAATGAAAATTACTTTTTAAATGGCCTTTTATATTTAATAAACAATTGCTAATGAAAGTAGTAGTCTCTTAAATCATGTTTACAAAACAGTTCACCTTCAAATTCTTGTCAAATACTGACTGTTTAAATTCTTTTCTCCACTGCTGTCCTGCATTTGACTTCTTTTCATCTTGGACTGCAGTTTTATTGCGTACTTTCTAGTCTTTCTAAAGTGATATTAAAAACTTTTCATGTTTTACAAAATTCTGTGAACTATGCTTTTCTTAAATTTTTTTGTCTTGAGGGCTCAGAAGACTTGATGGGAAACAAATGGATAGTACTATAGTTATTAGTGCAGTGAGAAGTTAGCCCCCACAGATGAACAGTCTAATCGTTATATATTCTTAAAGGTATAAACCACTACAATTTTGTCCTCTAACAGATTTTCTAATAGAAAAGAGCCTTGGCATGAAGAGTTCCATTAAAGTGTCTTTAGTGTGCTGGGTGTGATAAAGCTGTTATGAGCTTTTCCCCCCTTCTCTTTCTTACAGCCTTTCTTCTGGCATTTCCTGGCTTCTAACTGCAAGGTATTAGTGTTCAAAATAGCATCAAAAGGCTTGCAATCTAATTTAATTAAAATTTTTCCATGTGTATTGTGTTATTATGAGATAATGCAATAATCTTTTGAAATTAACCACTCTAGATATTTTACAAGCACAGTTATAGACTTCCAAATACAACTACTAAATGGCAGGCATTTTCTCCTTTGTGAAAAGAGTAATAATTACTTCCCGATGGATTAATGCACAATTTGTTGTCTGTTCCTAATACAGCAGTAATTAGGACATGATGACTTGAATCCATCCAGAATTTTAGTGTTGTGTTACATCTGGTCTTGTCTGATTATGGCTGATATATTACCTTGCCTTAAAAATTAACCAAAATACTAAAAACAAACAGTCTGAAGAATTACTTAAAGAAAGCTAATCACAAGGGGAAAATTTTTCAAGGCAGTGGGAGACATAGGAAGGCATTACTTTGGTATTCTGGATAGATATAATAAAAAAATCAAGAAACCAGAAATCAAAAGCATTGTTTTCAGACACAAGAATATGAAGCCAGATTAATTTAAATACAACCATACTTTTGGGGGTGGTGATACATGGAAGAAAGTGCGAACCCCACCAACCCTTTTTCTTCTAAAAGCTGTCACTCTTTCAGCAGAGACATTTAAACACTTTCTGAAAGGCTGCAGTTTACAGCCCAGTACATTAGCATAAACTGACATCCGTATTAGTTTACCTCAATACGCTGGTCTGTAAACTTCAGTGCTTCAGAAGCTGAGTCATGAACCAGTTGAGCTGTCCCTGCTGGGAAGGAAGTAATCCCTAGAGGGGTGGTAAGGCAGACAACTGGGGCCTGTACTAGTTTCAGCAATACCATCTTAATCCACTGTTGAGTGTATCAAAATGTCAGTTGCAACAAAAAATTCTGAGAAAGCCTCCTTACTGACTCACCACAGGAAAGAACTTCACAGTATAGGCTTAATTCGTACATGACTATGTCATTACAGATGAAATCAGTTAAGTGGAGAGTCAATTTCTTTTATTGGTTGGAGAGACTGAATAAACAAAGATAACGTTTCATTTGAGGTTCATTTGTCTTATAAAAAGAAGCTTTGCAAAGCAGTGGTCATAGGAGTCTGCTGTCAGAGGCTTGGAGCTGGTGCAGTGTACAACTGGGCTGTTTAACACACATCTTCTAGTGACTTAGCTACACTGGGACCTTTCCTGGGAACTGAATCTGTTTGTGACAAGCAGGTTTTGAGCTATGCATTTCTTCCAACTGTATCAGTATGGAATTTATAAAGCTCAGCTGCTCCACAGTGAGTTCATGTAAATAGGAATCTGTGAAATTAGGTAAAGGAGTAGATATTACACAATCTAATTTATGAAGAAATGTAAGCATTGCTTAAAGCAGATTTAAGGAAAAATGACACATTTGAACATACTTGCCTTTAAAAGATGTTGAGATGCCTGGATGCTTTGCAATAATATCTTGGTGTTGTTAGTAATTGTGATAGAAGAAATGGCAGTCTCCACAACACACTTAAGAAACAGAAAAATTCAGAATTAATACCATCCTAAGTTGCATAGCTGTCTCTATATACAACATTACAAAGGAAGAAAAATGGACACAAACTATAATTATATATTAATCAGAAATTAGCTAAAGCCTGCATTTCTTCACCAGTACTGCTGCTAGTTTTTGTAGTGTATATCAAAATACAGTTGGCTTTGCAGGGTTTTTTTCTCAAAGAATATTTTTTAAAAAGAAAAAATACAAAATGTTCAGCTAAATAACTATCGAAACACAAACTTTATAATGGAGTCATCTCGCAAGGTTAATACTGCTGTGATTTAGTAACTGAAAATGGGGACACCCACTGAGGTGACTAGATACATTAGTTTTCAGCAATATCCACGTTAGTTGTCATCATATCTACATTATCTAACAATGGTCAATTGACATGAGCGGAATCTTAACTATTAATTTGACCTTGATGAAATGTGAGTGAGATTACAATGCATATGTTAAAAAATTGTTTATTAAAGGAAGTAGTCTAATAATCAGTGCTTACTGCACATACTAAATATGTCCTATTCCCCTGTATTTCAGTGTTCAAAAGAATCCTGAAACAAAAGAAATACATGTTATTTCTACAGTCTTCAGAGTGTCTGCATATGTAAGTATTAATATTTTTTTAGTACAGGATTTTATTTGAAGTATTATATGTAGCATGAAATAAGGCATTGATGTTTCCACAAATAAAGCATAATACTCCATTTTAAGGGGTGCTTTTTCCATAGTTGTTGTCCTTTTTCCCTCATCTCATCCTGCTTTCTTGACCTCTTTGCTAATTCTTTATCAGTTACCACCAACTGAAGTTTTATTTGGTATCTCACTAAAAATAGATTTACTGGATTATACTTAAGTCATAATAGTCATCCAGAAACTAGTTTATGAAAAAAAAAACCCACCACATATCTTTAGGTCTGGTAATTTTGATTTTAGATCTACTTGAGATAGCAGTAAGGATTAAGAATCCACTCTTGGTATAGTTTCATGTTTAGAAATGTTACTAGAGCTTTCTGAGTAGCTTATATTGCATCTGTGTCTGTAAAGACTGAAAGGAAGTTTAGTATACAAAAAGGCTGGGGAGTTGAGATGACTCCTAACTCTCCCTTGTCAAGTCTCATTCCTGTTTCTCTTGCAAAATCATATATTTACCATCTAGATAAGTTTGAGAACTGGCTGCATGTTTACTAGATTTAGCATATCTGTCATTTAATTGTTACAATATGATGAACTACACCAAACTGTTCTTGAGTAACCACAATGTGTAATAATTAAATGTCAGATAATATACCCACTTTCAAAAGAACTAGATGATGTCATTTCAAACTACACAAACTTCCCTGTAAGTTGCCAATAGCTCAGTTGTTCATCTGTGGGTCATCACCTTTTAAGTGCTATATGTGATTCATAAAAGGGTTTTGAGAGGTTTTTGAAAATAAGCACTTTATGGGTATACCAAAATTTGCCTATCAGGCTGCAGACTGTAATAAAAATAAAAGAACAAAGCAAACTCCTGATAACTTTTATGCTCTTCTGTTATAACTGGGATTATATATTTATATATTATCGGGATATGGACATGCTGGAACATGTCCAGAGAAGGGCCACGAGGATGATCAGAGGGCTGGAGCACCTCTCCTATGAGGACAGACTGAAAGAGTTGGGGCTGTTCAGTCTGGAGAACAGAAGGCTCTGAGGTGACCTTATTGTGGCCTTCCAGTATCTGAAGGGGGCCTACAAGAAAGCTGGGGAGGGATTTTTTAGGCTATCAGGTAGTGACAGGACTAGGGGGAATGGAATAAAGCTGGAAGTGGGGAGATTCAGACTGGAAGTGAGGAAGAAGTTCTTCCCCATGAGAGTGGTGAGAGCCTGGAATGGGTTGTCCAGGGAGGTGGTTGTCCCTGGAGGTGTTTAAGGCCAGGCTGGATGAGGCTCTGGCCAGCCTGATCTAGTGTGAGGTGTCCCTGCCCATGGCAGGGGTGTTGGAACTAGATGATCCTTGTGGTCCCTTCCAACCCTGACTGATTCTATGATTCTATCACTCTAACTGTTTCCTCCCCATCTCCAAATCAACTGTATTAATATGAACTTTGCGGATTTCTGTTTTGGTAGATATGTGGTATTTAAAAGCTCCCCTAACTGCCTTTGCCACACATTAAATATCGTCAGTATTGGGGAGGAGGGAAGACAAACTTTGGCAACTTTTTGAAAACAAAAATTGGATTGGTGAAGTAATCCAGTGTAAATACAGAGCACACTATCCTTGCTGTAGTCTTGGGGGAAAACGGGGGTTTGCAGCACATTCTGAAAATTGGTTGAGGTGAAGGGAAAATTCTGAAATTCATTAAAGAACATGAAATGCATTAAAGAACATCCTGAAGAATTTTCTCTCAGAATAGAGAAAGGCATGAACAGGTACATTTACATTGCTTGATGGCTCCATAGATCAAAACTCCTTGAATTCTACTTGGAAATTAGAGCAAGGACACGTACTGGAGTACAAACCTCTTGTGATGAAAAGTGTCTCTCAACAACATTTCTGCAGTTTCTGACTTCATTGGGTAAATAACTGCAGAATGTGTTATTGTAGTCCTAATATTGAGCTGACAATTTTTACATTACATTTTCCTGGTTTGTATCTGAAAGAAATAGACATGCCCTCTTAAACCTGTTATGAATAAAAGCTGTTTGGTAGAAGTGACTTGAATACCAGCTGAGAAGCTAGAACACATTTTTTGCAAGCTGGATTAAGAAATGGACAAATAACTATACTTGTAAATTTGCACAAGTACCAATGGAGCAAGAATGAATAATTTAGTGTGACACCATCCTGACACTATTCTTTCATTTCTATTTGTGTTTTAAGCTGTGGGTAAGAAGCCCTTGCTTTAGAAACAGCATCAAAAAATGGCACACTATGTGAGATGTAGATATTTCAAGGTATTAGAGTGTGGTTTTAAATGTCTGTAGATCTGTTTAGCATCTAAACTTGATAGACATGGGCATCACAAGAAAAATAATCTTGTGAGCAAGTATTCTGTTAAACTCCAAACACTCTGGAGAATTTTATGGATTTCATATCATGAAAGGTTGTTACAGCTGAGGTATTTGGATGCTAATTGGTATTTGAGAACTTTTGTCACCTGAACTCAACTATGGCAGTGTTAGAAATCAGCTAATGCATAGTTTATTCACAAAGAGTTAAAAATATATTGTTGATTAAATTATGCAGTTTTGAGAGCTGTTCAGCAGTGTCTTTATTTCTGTATTACGCTATGCATATGTACTCTTAAATCATCAGCTGATTATCTGTGTTGCTACAAACAAAGCCCAAAATGATCTTATGCTTAATATCAATAAATCAGCCTTACACTCCTGCATGTCTGAAGTCCAGACTACAGATGGAACTGGCATGATTACACATACTCTATTGCTCTGAAAACCAGAGTAAGCCTGTGTAAATTCCAGAGCTCAAGTATTCTAGAGGGTTTATGACTTCTTTTACTAACTAAATCTAAGAACCCTTTTCATTTAATTAGATTATAGTAATTATTTTCCTCATACCAGGTTTAACATATTCTGAATGCATTTCTTGAAATGCATTACACCAGAACTTAACTCAGTTTTGTTCTTGCATTGTTGGACATGTGTGTGTTAACACTGCCTTCTACCAGTCAAAGCCTCAACTGACATTGGTCAAATCCATAAGGACTGAAGGAGTGGGATCCTCAGTAGCAATGGGAAAAAAAGTTTAATGACTGATCACATCTTAATGATGGTCTGCTCTAGAGTAGTCTGTAGTTCAGGAGTTTAAAAATTTCCTAGAGAAAATGGACAATATAAACAATAAAGTAGTTTCTCTCAGGCAAAAGAGTGGACCAGAATCTACGTCTCTTCAACTGCTGTATGAAGGTGGTAGGGAGCAGGAGGAAGCTTACATGTTTTAAAAGGAGGTGTCAGCTATATATTTGTTGACCTTTTAGACGTTCAACTACTATACTGACTGAATTGGAAAAATAATCAACTCTCCCAAAATCCAGCTAGTTTCTGGATTCCTACTGGATTTGAAGTGTATGTCAAGCTGTGCTGCCCTGTGAATGCTGAAACTTTCATTGACGTGGGGAGATGTAGGACGTTAAGTTGCAGAGCCTAGTTTTTGTAGCATTAGTTGTCAGTTAAATGTGGTTTTTTAGTTGTCAGCTAATTGTTTTTTTAGAAGGAGGGTTTGGGAGGTAGGTGCCTGGATTCCCTTCAACCCCTTTCTGAGGACTGGCACACAAAATGTTTTCAGTAACAGTACAAAGTTGTCAGTAAGAGCTGTAATGAAGGTTTTCCTCAGACACAAATACTTGAAACTGAACAGATGCATTAACAAATGTTAAGTGAAAAAGAAAGGCTTCATCTGTGAGTCCCTACATTTATTTCTGTTTCAAAGGAACCATGATTAGACTGTTGTATGTTTAATAATCTGCATTTTAGTGTTTAGTTGTGTTCACACATGCTTACATATTTAATTTTACATTAATATTAAATTTACCTCAAGGTTATTTGAACTATTCAGATAAAAGTACTGTGTACTTTGTAGTGGCAGGATCCAATCTCACAGAGACATGATGCTGCTTAAATAAGCTACAATGTATTTATTTTGCCATTAAATAAGCTGCTACAATTGGAACAAAATGAGACTTCATTTAGATTTATGAATTCTCTCATGAGTATCCATGTTGTTGCTAATACAGGGGTGATGTTTTATCTCCTCACAGGATGACAAAGGCCTATGTTACCCTTCAAGCAAAAGCCACGAACAGACTTTTGCCTACTTGGTCGTGGACCCCTGCAAGAGACATGTGCACACTCTGTATCATTGTTTTGGGGCAGACTTACTTAGTAACTAGTTACAAACCTGACTGTTCTCCAGTTTTACAGTGGAAGTGACCTTCTCTTCATGAATTCAGGTAGAAATTGCCTAGTTTTCTTACGAGAAAAAAAAAAAAAGTGTTCTTTGATTACCTGCTCTGTATAGTTACATGTTCATATAGATGTTTCAACAGGGTTAGTGACATGAGTTTTTCAGTGTTTAAAAGGCATACTTCATGAAGCTGTTTTCCTGAGAGTTTTGTCTTCCTCAAGCATTTTATCTAATAAAAGGTATTTCTCTAGATCTTCTCTTTATGAACTTGCTTTTCAGGTCCACAACGCTTAAGTGCTCTAGAGTCGGTGAAATCCCTGCGGAATCGGTAGAAAGTGCGTCAGGCGGGCCGCGCCGACCTCCCTCCCTCCCTTCCTCCACCCCACCCTCCACTGCCCCTCACCCCAGCCCCCGCTTCGTTCCGCTTGGTAACAGCCCCGAGGAAAAACAGCGCCGTCCGGGGCGCGGCTGCTCGCCACCGCCAGGTGAAGCAGGGGCCGAGGGCTGGCAGGCTGGGCCCGGTCTTCTCCTCACCCCACGAAGGGCTAAGCCACACTGCCTCAGCCCCGCAGCTGCCCTTGCTGCGGGAGGGGCATGGTCATAGCGAGGTGGAAGTAGTCCGGGCCGAGCCCCCGCCTGCAGGACGCGTCTTGGGGTGCAGCCCCCACCCGGCGGCGGTTGGCGGGGGGTGCCCGACCCCCTTCCGGACCGGCGGGGGAGGGGAGTACGACCGCCCCTCCCCACTCCCTGGCGGAGCGGCTGCCTGGAACTTGGGATAGAAGTTCGGGATAGAAAAAGTTCTGGTTGTCGGCACCGCTCCGTGGCAGCCGAGGACGGCCGGGCGGCAACGCAGGGAGGGGCGGTGGGGTGACTGCCAAGCCGGGGTGTAAGGCGGCTGCAGGCTGTGCGGGGCTAGGGGGTGTCCCTCGCACTGGGCGCCCCCTGAGTGGGAGGCGGGCGCGCGCAGGAAGGCTGCGCAGCACAGGCTTCCTCGGTCGGATACGGTGCGGGCGGGCTCAGGAGGGGCGGAGCCGGCGGCGGAGAGTGATTCGGGCGGGCGTAACTCCGAACTTTTGTTTGGTGTGTTGTGTGAGTTAGTTTCCGCCGCCGGGACAGAGGCGCCGGCCGGGCTGGGCCGGGCTCGAGGAAGCGCCGCACGGTCGGAGTTGTTTTGCCAGTTACTGCGGCCGGGTAGGTTTCCTTGTAGAGGGGTGAGAAGCACTTAGGGACAGAAGAACGAGCCGCGGCCCGGGGAACGGGGCATGCGGGGCTGGGAATCTGGGCTCTGAGTCGCCGAGCCCCGCCAGGGAAGCGCCGGGGGCGGTGGGTCCCGACAGAGCCATGGATCCCGGGCAGCCTCAACCGCAGCAGCAGCCGCAGACAACGCAGTCCCCGGCCTCGCAGCAGCAGCCGTCGCAGCCCCCGGGCACAGTGTCGGGGGCCCCGGCCGGCGCGGCGCAGTCCCCAGGCGCGGGGCCCCCTCCGGCGGGGCACCAGATCGTCCATGTGCGGGGCGACTCGGAGACCGACTTGGAGGCGCTGTTCAACGCCGTGATGAACCCCAAGGGCGCCAACGTGCCGCACACGCTACCCATGCGGCTTCGGAAGCTGCCCGACTCCTTCTTCAAGCCGCCCGAGCCCAAGGCCCACTCCCGCCAGGTGAGGGGGAGGGGGCGGCTGCGCCGCGGGTGGGCGGGAGGCGGGGGGCGGCCGCGTCGTGAGTTAGTTCTCTCCCTGCCGCCGTCAGCTCCTCTGAGGGAGGTGTAGGGGGGGGAGGGGGCTTGTGCGGGAATCCGCCTTTCGTGAGCTTTAGCGGCGTGGGGGGGCACCCGGCCGGGGTGCCGGGGTGCTCGCTGTATTTCTGCCTCCCTCGCTTTGCGGGGCAGTCTGCTCTTCTCCGCCCGCCGCCATCCCCCTCCCTTTTTACTTGTTCTTCCCCAGGGGCGGGGGCACCTCCTCCCGCTCTTTGGGGCGCTGAGGGGAGCCGGTACCGCGGCGGGCGGGCGGCCCTTGGCCCGGGCTCCGGCGGGGCCTCGGACTCCACATCCGCTTCTTTGCGAGTCCCGCAGTCACTTTATCGGCCTTGTCGGGAAGGTGGCGGCGGCGAGGGGAGAGCCTCTAAAAACTTGTATGAAAATGCTTGGCAGACGGGGCGGATTTCGCTATGAGTTCTGATCCTCCTGTGCCCTGAGGTTGTCCGTCTGCGAAGGGAGGTAATGAAGTTGTGCCAGTCTCTCTGTCTCCCCGGCTCCGACAAACAATATGGATGTAGTTTTTCCACCATTTCATCACTGTGCTGGGTTGAGTGGGATTAACCCCTCGCCCCCCATACACACACTGAAGAAGTTAATTCCCGAGCCACCTCTCAGGTTTGGCGACGTCCAGGGTCCGCCGAGTTTCTGCCTGCACCCCGCGAAGGAGAGGCTTGAAGTCGCAAATCTCGGGGCCCCCTCAGCAGGGCCGTCCCGAGGGGGGTGCGGGAGAGGGCTGGTGTTCGCCTCCGAGAGGTTCTGGTCGCTGAGCAGAGTAGCTTTAGTGCCAACACCCAAGTGTTAGTGCAAATATGACTGAAAGTTAATGTTTAGGCTTCTGTTACCAACTTTTTTGGAAGGAGGCTGTGCCTACTTCAGCGTTTTATTAAGTAATGAACTTTGTTGCTAAGCTATAAAATAGGGTTTATTATGAGCTACTGTCACTTTATCTGTATAGCCAGTAGGAGTGAAACTTGTTCTGTGTACTGGTGCATGGTACTCTTGTTGTTAAGAGTCTGTCAACATTTCCATTATTAAACTTCTGTTTTGAAGAATTTATAACTTTGCTTCCGAAGTTCAGTCCAGGCTGAATCTTGGCACATACTCTCAGCCTAAGAGTTAATTCATTTTCCAAATACTCGAAAAATCAGTCTGGCTTTCATATTGGAAGACTGAAAAGAAAATAGAACGGGGTGGGGCTGAGTTGCTTCGGTAGTTTTCCTTGCAGATCTTTAATGACATACTGAAATCCAGCGAGGAATAAGATTATTACTTGTAATTTTTACTCAGTCGTGAGAATCATATCGCAGTTCCATTGTGCACAAAAGTGAACTGGTACGCATTTGAAGCAGCACTTGGTGCTGTGTCTCGTTAAATACAGTAACGGCAGTTAAGTAGTTATCACCTCCAAAATGCACTTAACGTGTGTGACGTTGACACAAGTTGTACTTTTAAGCTTATGCACCCATCTGGATGTATTGGTGTGCAACCTGCGTTAGATTCTATGGTCCTGCTTTGGCAGGGGAGTTGAACTCGATGATCTCCGGAGGTCCCTTCCAACCCCTAACATCCTGTGATCTTGCTTGTGTATATGAGTTACTCTTCATCTGTAATGCATATTTAGTTGGATCACAGATCCTTGTACGGTCATTCCTAAAATACAAAACTTCAAATCCAGCTAAAGCCAAAGAATCGTTTGCTTCATTGTGGACTGTCTTTTGAAATAAGACTGTTTTCATTTTCCTTTTTTGCTTACTTGTGCCACAAAAACTAACAGGAAAGGTCTTTTCAAAGAAAACGTCTAAGAGAAAATGTCTTTGCATTTATGTAATTCTCCCTGTTTCCCAAGAATTAAAATGCCTCAAATTCAGTTGATTTGCAACTTGCATATTTTGGTTAAATACAATATAAGATAATTAGTTTCCAATTTAACATAAGAAACTTCACAGGTGCTTGTGTACAGATGTAGTGTAGATGTGGGGCTTAGGGACATAGTTTAATGGTGGACTTGGAAGTGCTAGGTTGATGGTTGGACTCAAAGGTCTTAAAGGTCTTTGCCAACTTAAGGGATTCCGTGATTTTTTTATTTTTATGGAGCAGAATTCTCAATCTGAAGAGTACATACATACTTACATAAGTGTGGCCTCATGTGGCATAGAAAGGTGTGGCAGGGGCTGGTACATGCATTTTATTATGGGTGCCCAGGTTCTGATGCATCTACAAAATTGATTAGTGGGTAAATACGTTTAAAAAAAGAGGCCAGTATTACTTTAATCCGGTTTTTCAGAACTGCCTTTTCTGTTTTGTGGATGTGTAATTATTGCTGGCAAGGGACTTTGTTATACTTAAAACTAGTAACTGGTAAATGGTTTTGTGAATAATTTCTGATTGACTGGTTAAAAAGTTTGCTGAAGCTTTGCTTTGGATAAAGCATAGGAAGACTCTTCATAAGCTCCCAATACCCTTAAAACTGCAGTTTGTGTGGGGGGTATGAAGTTTTGAGTTCTGTCTTGTTGTATATGGTGTTAATATTTTTTGTGGTTGAGTTCAGGAGTCTTACACTGCTGGAACTCACTGCCAATGTTGGTTGGCATTTCTTTGTTGCATTTCTCCTTGACTAATATTATAAACCCTCTGCAGAGGGTGTATGTATGGTGTCCTTGCACCCCATATACCCGTTTCAAAAGGAGAGTGGGAAATTAACTCCTCCAGCAGAAAGTGGGTGTGATGGTGATGGGTGGGTGCAGTCCAGTAATGAACCATATGCTGTATGAGGTCTGCCGACTGTGGTCATGTATTTTTCTTAACCTCCATCAAGGAGAACTACTTTAGCCTTCAAGATAAAGCTAAAGGCACTTAGCACATACTTACAGTCAATATTTTGTGACTTACACAAGGCCTGTTGTGATGCTAATTAACCAACCTACTTGGGGGCTTTCTTGGACAACAACAATTGGAAAATAAGCAGAACTTTAGAATGATTTATGGATTTTTACTGAAAGGTTTATTTAAAGGGAAATGTCTTCTGTCAGCTGCATTTCTGCTGAAGTATAAGAATCTTAATGGTAACAATTTTTCTCCTGGCAGGCCAGCACTGATGCAGGGACAGCAGGAGCCCTGACCCCACAGCATGTACGAGCTCATTCCTCTCCAGCATCACTCCAGCTGGGAGCTGTTTCTCCAGGGACGCTTACACCCTCCGGAGTAGTGACTGGACCCGGAGCTCCATCTTCACAGCATCTCCGCCAGTCTTCATTTGAGATCCCTGATGACGTACCTTTGCCACCAGGTTGGGAGATGGCTAAAACACCATCTGGACAGAGATACTTCCTTAAGTAAGTAGAGTTTTTTTTTCGGTTAGCTGTGTCTCTGGTGATTTTTGTCTTCTTTTGGCCGTTGCCTTTTTTATTTTTTTTACAGTCTTTTAATTTGAGTAGATGTCGTTGTTTGAAATACAAATTTTTTTAAAACGTGCCCGTATTTTAAGTAGGAGATTCTACCACTTCATTATTTCTTCCGTATCAACTTTCTGCTGTTTTTGAAAAGTGTACAAAACTCTGTGGTTATTTATGCTTTCTTATTACCATTGCGCTGTATTAAAAAAAAAAAAATCAGTTAAATGATTTTTAAACAGCGTGACTTTGAGTTTTGGTGAATTGTGCAGATCAAAATGTATTTTACACAGGTGTAAAAATACTATTCTGGTGAGAATATATATATTTTTTTTTTAATAAGGGTAATTTTGTGAAGTACACAATCAAAACAGTTTTGCCTGCTGTCTGCTCATGAGGAAATTAATACGTGTTTGATTGTGGTATTTGTGTCTGTAACTCTTAACTCATCTGCAGTTCCTGCAGTGAAAGGGAAGTTGCAGAACTTCTAACATTGTTTCTTGTTCCTACAGATGTAGTTTTTTCACACAGCGAATTAGTATCACCTTTTCTATAACTGAAGAGAGGTTACACATGCCAGCCATCTGACACCTAATCCATCAGGGAGCATTTTCTTTTACATTGCTAGACTTCTAAGCCAGCAGGAGCTTGTCTGTCTTTCTGAAAGTTTGCCCACCAAGATACATAATTTGCCCTCACGTATTTTGACTATATTATGAACATTTTATTTGACTGCAAGTCTCTAAAGAACCCATTATATGTCATTTTCAAAAGGGCTGGGAGAGAGGAGGAGCAGCAGAGTGTGTTATTTATGTAAAACTTGTTTCAGTCAAGAAAAACATCTTTACTCCTACCTTTCTTGCTAAAAAGTTGTCATTAGTATGTGCGTTTGAAGTAATTGAGTTTCTATCTTCAAAAACAAATTTGCATTGTCGTCAATGAAAATGGAACTTTCAGAACTTCTTACAATTGCTTCTTGTTCTTGTAGTGATGGTGTTTCAATACAGAGAAATTAGTGTAAATTCTTATAACTAAAAAGAGGTTACAGCAGTTATCTGACATTATTTGAACCCGGAGATTACTTTTTGAAAGTAGTCATTCTGGAATGCAAAAACGAGTGTCACGATTAGATCTTGAAGATGTTGTCGTTTCTTTGGTGAAATTTAACAAATTCTGAAATATAAGTTCTTTAGTGGGCAGAAATAAGTAGTTACTTTTAAAAATTGTGTTAAGTTTATGCCATTTGAGAACTGTAGCTCTTTGGACCTTGAGGAAAGCACAGACTGAATTTTGAAATAAAAGCAAACTTTGTTTTGACTGTGCTAGTGAGAGCTCTTACAGAGCAGCTTGTGAAGCATAAAAAGTAGATATTTGTTTTTTGAGTTTTACTGTCACAAGTTTTTTTTGATTATGCTATCAATTTTACATAAAAACGGAAAAGCTTAAGTGATAGTAGCTTTTATTTTTTTTTAATTATGCACATTCAGGTGAAATCAGAGTGAAAGATTTGTTCTTGGAAAGCTTTTCATTATTAGCACAAAAAAACCCAAAACAAAACAACATTACCCTTTTTTTTTTTCTGCAAGTTTTTTTGTCCTTTCTTGGTGTCCTGGTATCCATTTCAAAGGGTCAGGTTTCAACACGAGCAATAAAGAGCCTGAGACTGGAAAGTACACACAAGTCTGGCAAACTCATCTGCATGAGCAAGATCGTTTGTTCTCGAGCAGACATCCAAAGTAAATGATTGAAAGCGCTGCTAGCTGTGAAGGATGTGTCTTGAAGGGGAAAGGAGTGGAAACAAACCAGGTTGTTAGGAAGAAAAATAAAGGCTGTACTTTTTGAACCTCTCCCTGCTGGGTCACATGCTGACCTTGGGAGATTTTAAACAGCTTAATGGGTTGTTTTCTTTTGGCTTTCCTTGGGTGATGCTGTGGTATGGGAGAGTCTAATGAGGACAGTTCTGAAGGCTCTGCTCACACTTAAGGAACATTAGTTGTTCCTAAAAGACTGTTTAATTCAAGCTACAGGTGAGATCCACCAACTTTGTTGGGGGTCATGAAGATTTGTAAAAAGCTTTTGGAGTACTAGAAAAACGTTTATTTTGTATGTTTAAGAAATTTTTAAAAATATAAGAATTTTTTTTGAGTTACAAGTTTGCATTGTAGCAGCCTTTTTCAGTGTTATCAGTTTTATGTCGTACCTACAAGCCTGTTAAAACTCACATCTTGCCTAGTTATACCTAAATCGTTTCCTCAGAGTGCAAGTACTAAGATTCTTGATGCTAAATACATTTAACATGGTTCTTTCTACCATATGCAGATTTTTGGTGTCTCTTCCAAATATTCAGCTTTTTTGTTGGCTTGGCTGCATTGCTTTTGGTTTCCATTTGCTCTGTTCTGTAGCCACTTCGTGAATAGTCTGGTAATTAGGCTCTAGAAAGATCTTTGCAGAATAGGTAACAGTATTAGATTTTTTTTCCAGATGTCAGTAAGCCTTATGGTTATAGTTATCATAATATACTACAGTGCAAACAGAATAATATAAAATTAAACACTGTACTTAATACAGTCCGGAACAGAGTCCTTTCCACTAATCAATGGGTCAAGCACCACAAGCATAGTACTTTGTGCAATGAAACAAAAGTAGTGTGTATAGGAGAGAAAGTACTTGTCTGTATATATAGATACAGGCACAGAGTTACTTGGCCAGATATTTTATATACACATGTCTGTACATACTAAAAGAGGTTGGAAGTAGGAGTGTAGGGTCTGAACCAGAACTGCTCTTGTAAATCAGTCTGTCATCTAGAAAAATAGACCCCTTTATGTATGAATGCCCAGCATATGATTTGCCAGAATTCCACTCATTAGTGTTCATGTCACTGTTAGGAGTGGGACTCCTGAGTATAATTTTCCGTTAGTGAACATGCAGATGATTTTGGCCAGTGAGTTAAAAGATGCTTGTTATACTGCTGCTAAAACTAATACTGTTTCTTACTGAAACTGCTGCTTAAATAGAATGCATAAGTTCAGACTTGCCTGGTTAGTAAGTGGTCATGTCTGAGTCATCTCAGCATTGCTGTGCGGTATGCTTTAGCCCATTCTTAAACATGCAGTAAAAAACATTTGCTTGGTTTGTGTGGTGATGTCAACGGCATTGCTTTTTAACCACTTCCTGTTAGCCAGCTGCTGGTTGACATTTCAATGAACTATGGAGAAAGATAGGGGATCACTCTCTAGGCAAAAGATAATTTGCCCTGGGAGTAGCAGACAACAACTTGCAGAAAGAAGAAAAAAAAAAAGTTTTGCTTCATTTTAGAATTACACTTTTATCGTTTTATCTTAGTGTTACACTTTTAATTCATACAGTGCTTGTGTAATAACTCTTCTCATTTTGTAGTGTGAGGAAAAGTTAACTGATTGTCCAGCAAACAAGTCTTGTAATTATTTTTCCTACAGGAAGTAGTTCTTGCAAGCAGTTTATCAACAACTTCCTATTTTTTTTCTGCAAAGTGTTGAATGACTTCCTGAAGGAGGCCAAGGTGGTTTTCATTAGTATCTGTGGGTGTGTTTGAGGTATTTACCCATCTGGCAGAAACCTTAAAAATAGATTGCTGTTACACATTTCTAATGTGCTCTGTACAGAGCTATGGCTTTGGATGTTATGAAATCAAATTGTTTTAAGATAACAGGGAATTTTGTTGCTATACTATTCTTCTCATATGTCACACAAGAAAAATAGCCAGCAACGCCACTTAATTTCTCTCGCATCCCTTTTTTGCTCCTGACTGAAACCACCCCACTACACTAGTATCATCTGCTTCTCTCCTCCTCCTCTCCTCCCTACCTCACTAAAGCAATCTTTTTTTTTCCTGGGCAGGAAGATGTTTGTTGGAAAAACTGCTGCCACAGTTGTACTTTTTTGTGGGATAACTTAAATTACTGGGAAAATGCATATTCAGAATCCTAAGTTAATGTGAGTTCTTGTGTTTATGGTTCTGTAGTTCAGGCCAGTTTGTCACTGAAAGAACTACATTGCTGGAAAACCAAAACTGCAGTCACTATTTTGGTGGGTTTGTCTTCTTTGTCATGATTTTTAATACTAAAAGCCGGTTAAGATTTAACTTTGCTAAATTTTGTTTGTAATAGATCAAATTAATGTCATTATTATTGATTTTTTTTTTGAATGTTTATGAAAATTAAGTCTGTGAAAATGTAAGACTGAGCTACAGAAAAAAGTGAATTCTGTGCAGAGAAAAATAGGCACTGTGAATTTCAGGACATAGCTAGAAGAAAGAAATATTAGTTAAAACACTCTTGAAGTGAAACATACTGTGGTGTGGTTTTGGCAACTTAAGGCTTCTTTTTTGTCTTTGAAGATGGTCGTGGTACTACTAAGTGTATATCTGTCCTACCTCTTAGTCGGAAGAGCCCTGCAAAAGAACGGTTATACAAACTACTTTGAATTTGAAGTTGTACTAGAGATTTTCATATCTTTAAAAGGATGGAGGAAGAATAAGGGCAAACCTGCCTTATTTGTGTTAACAGTGATACTGAGCTGGGAGGAGGATGAAAGTACATCTTCAGCCCACTGAATTCAGAGATCTTACAGCCAACTTAGTGGGTGGGCATCAGTGAAAGCAATGGCACACAGTGTTTTTCTTGTGTTTAGTTTTGTTTTGCCAAATAAAAATTGCAAATGACAATAACCCTGCATTCAATACCCTTCCATAAAAGGTGATTTTGATAAGACTCTTCCAAAACCAATTTAATAGATGTGTTTTCATGTAAACCAAAACCATACCCTGTGGTTTTCACTAATGTATTTTCCTTTTAGTTATAAGCATATTGGCATTTGCTGTCTTCAGAAAATAGAACTGGGGAAAAAGACAGGATCTGTAGCAGTTAGTTGTAAATTAATTAAATTATCTCTGTGGATTGTATTTATTTATTTATTTTAAATTGGCTGTTGATCTGTACCTTTCTTCCTCCCACAGTTTTTTTCCTTTTAATATATCTCTCATAAAAATAACCTTTGTTCTTCATAGTGTCTGATTTGGTGAAGTCTTTTCATAAACTCTTAAAGAGCACTGGATTAAACCTCTTCTGAGAACTTGTAATACTGTAGGAGAGCATGCGCCAGCTGTAGAAAATAAAAAGCGACTGTAACTCCTGCAAATCTAAATAGAATCTGAACATACATGCAGGAGAGAGGAAGCAGTGGCATTCTCAGTAAAATAAGGGTGTATTAATGCATTGTTCATGAAGGAGGGAAAAATCTGGTTGCTTCAAGTAGCAAAGATTAAAACTTTCAATTTCCCTTATAAAACTGGTCAAAATTACCTCTGGTTTAGCTGCTGAAAGCACTGGTGTACTTTTGAGTTTTATGCTTTAAATGCCTAATACTGTTCTGTATCAATGCTTTCCTATCTCTTGAATCAAATTTGAGATATGTTTTTATCATCCTGTGGTCTGAAAACATACTATGTTGAAAGCTACAATGTGACTGAGATCTTTATTAACTAGTCTTTTATAATGAGAAATTTTAGAGTCTTTCCCTTCAGTGATAAGAGGCAGCTTCTGATACAAGTTTAATCAGAATTTCATGTTTAAAAAAAAGTGCTTCTGCAGTTCTGCTTGTTGAAGATTTTGTCAGGTTATATTTGGTTAAAAGCTCTGTGGGAGCAATTAAACTGCTATGGAACCACTTCTATTCTCTCAGGTCTTGACCTCTTCTAAAGACAAACAAGAATTTGATGTAAATCAAGATGAGTGTCTTCTGCGCTCATTTATCCTTTTGCCTTTCTTCTGTATTTTGAAGATGGCAGGGACTTGTGTTGTTTGTGTTGGGTTTTTTTTCAGTAGTCGTCTGGTTTGCAGTGTAGGGTAACCTGTAAACCATCAGTCACATCACGGAAATTCCTACTCAGTAGAAATCGGTAGAATGGTAAAAGGACTTTAATTCAAAAGTTCCCATGAAAGTAGAACAGGCAAGACCCCACTGTTTTTTTCAAAAAAACACTTCTAATTGGTAAATACATTTCAACTGATCAGTGGCACCAGTGGGTAAAATCAGATCTACTTTCAAAAGGCTGACCTCTTTCTCTCTTATCTTTCATCATCTGGAAATCAGTAGCTTTAAAACTTCAAATCTAAAACCTCCGTTTATAGTTTATTCAGTTTCCCTCTCCAGTTGTGGCACAACAGCTGCAGCATTTTCAAAGCTAACCCAGAGCAAGCAAAACAAGTTTTTCACTCAGTTGATCCATTTTAAGAGTAGATTCCTGGAGAAAGTAGCTTATTAGCACTGGGAATGCTGAAATATTGAACTGCAGGACCTAAATTGGGTCACATGTAAAATTAAAGCCAAGTTCCAAATCTGCTGCCAAAGAAACGCTTTCTCACATCAGTCAATAAGCAGTTACTGCATGATGCCTAGGAGAGCAAAGTATGTTAGTTAGGACTAAGATACAAAATGAGCTGTTGAAACTAGTCTTCTATTAACTAAAAGCAGCTTCTTTCAGGCTCTTGATTAAGACTAGACACTTACCCCTCTGCAGTTAACCAAAGGGGGGGAGGGGGGGGTGAGGGGAGAAAGTGAGATAAACAGCTACAGAGAGCTGTCAGCCAAGACTAGAGATGTTTCTCTTTTCATGTGTGGCCAGACCACTGCATGTGTTTATCTTCATACCCGGGAACAAATTCAGATGATGTAATTAGATTTAGTTGAACCTTTTGAAACTGATAGCTATTCAGTTCTTCTATTAATTTTCTGATCTTACGTTTTTGTAAATACCAATGTAACTGCATGTATTGTTTGTACAATGCAAACATATATAGGCAGTGCAACTCATTAATGGCGGAACTTACTGTCTTTCACTATTTGTGTAAACGTTGTTCCATCTTTTGCTTTCTTACTCTACCTCCTTCCTCCCCCACATCCCCACCAAACTGCACATGATTGTGCAAACCCTAATACTTTAATGACTTAATTTCTCTTTTAAAATCTGAAGAAAATTTCACTTGGCTGAGTGCAGATTTACAGGAAATTTTTGTCAGTAGCAGTTCTCTGGCAGTTGTGGTCAGGATACTAGGTAGTTGACTCAAGGGAAAGATGGAATTGTCTAGGGGGGAAATTTCACAGCCTGGGAGTTAGCATAGTGTGGAACAAAATTCTTGGGAGGAGTCTGTGCATTGGAGTGTTAACATATAGATGGCATGTTATGGCAGGACATGGACGTAGTCTTTTGCAAACAGCTTGCTAAACCTCATTTGGATGTAAGGCTATATTGGGAAATTTACTAGATAAGCTGTATTTTTTGTTCAGCATTTGAGTAGGAATCTATAGCATGGGGGACATTTATCTTCATTATGAAAATGTCACTTGAAAACTGGAGTTTTATTTGGAGACCAAGAGTTTTTGAAAGGCATGACTAAGATGTGTTGCTGTTTCATGGCCTCTTGAAGTCTGTTTTCTGGGATTCACTCTGCTAGTGTTTTACTTGGCTTTTAACTAAGTTACTTCAGGCTCTGTTTCAGGCAAGTATAGCTAAGTTTTCTAAATTGCTGGTTAAGTCAAGCTAATAATATAATGCTGCTTTGTAAAGTAAGACTTTTACCAGTACACTGCCTGTCAGTCATGTCAGTTGCTAAGGAAACAAAGCTGTCTTGAAAACAGTCTTGGACTTTACTTTAATTTCACTAATGAGGTTTTGCTGCGTCATAACAAAAGCCTAAATCCCTTTGTTGGGTCCCTGACGTGCTGTTTGGGGACTTAGATCAGTGTTAGTGGTAAATTTTAGTTATTGATTATTATGTTGAGGTTATGAAGCCTTCCCCCCCTTCCCCTCCCCCCCCCCCCCCCCCCCCCCCCGCCTGTCTTATAGGAAAGTCACATAAAGGTCATTTACTGTTGCCAATTTATCTCCAGTGGGTTTTGATTTATGGAAAGCTTTCCTAATAGTCTGTCTGCACAACAAGAGTTCATTTAAACAGTCTTACTACTTTAAGGATGCCTCTTTTTCTGCTTACCTGTTGTAGCTCAAGTGCTTTAGTTACAAAGTAAACTTTTTTCCTTTTCCGGTTATATTATGAAATTAGATATATATATGATGTAAGAAAACTTTTGAAGCAAAGAAGGATAGATTATATATGCAAAATCAAATTCTTTGTATAAAGGAAAGAAAAGCAACTCAATTTTTTTCAGTTTTCTTTGTTGTTTTCCCTACTTGAAAAGCTTGGTTTGCAAATCCTCTGCAATTATTTTTGTTCCAACACTGCCATAATCTCTTTAGAATAGTGAGAGATAGACTAAAAGAGAAATTTCTTTCCATATCTTCTAAGTGTGCGGATTGTGTAGTTTTTATAATTTACAAAACCTTTGCCATTGTCAGAGTAACCATCTTTGCATGAGTTAAGAATAGGGAATGACATATACTTCAAAAGGTGTAATCTGATGTAGAGAAGCCTACTAAAAAGGAAAGGTGAAAGGACTTGGAAGTGTGTTCCATGTATATATTTGAAAAACATGTTTGTAAAAAAGGTAATGCCGTGCTTTAACTGGAGTTTAGGTGTTCACTGACTTCTGTGATGGCCTTTGGGTCAGGATGAATTATACTCATTTCTCTGAAAAGTTTTATGTACTTCCAGTTTTCAGTGAACACAGTTAATAACGCACTCCATGCTTACAAGACAATGTACATGGCACGAGCCTGACTAAGCTAAAACTGCTTGGGTTCTAGATCATGTATGGATAGATTTTTTTTTTTTTTTGAGAGCTTTTTATTTACACTGCTGTTGACATAATCATATATATGTTATCGAGTGTAGAGATGGGTTTCATTTTCCTGTTCTTTGTCCCTAAATCTGTGTACACTTAATTTCCCTCTCTGTGTTACTTAAACTCTTCTATCCAGTGAGTTTAACATCTGGACTACAGTAAACACTGTTTCACAACTGATCTTTCAGATTTCCACTTTTTCAAGGAATCTTGTTCTGAAACTATTTTAAAGCAGACTTAGAAGGTTGAGACTAAATAATTAGTAGATAAGAGGACAGGAACTTTCAGATTTGTAGTGTTAGAAGAATGGTTATCATCTGTATGCTTATGGGGAGGAAGGGGGGATTGGTCTAGTCCTTTGTTTTTTGTTTTTTTTTTTTCCACTGGCTAGGCATAAGGAAGACAAAATGTAAAACAGGCCTTAGCATAAACAGTTAAGAATTAACATTTTAGCATCTCTATTAATGAGGTAAAAGGAAATTCTATTTATATATTTTTTAAAAATAGTCTACAGTTCAGTTGTGCCCATTTTTTATTATTCTGTTAGGTCCTGACATGATCAGTCTTGTATTATAGAGATCTGTTGAGGAACTTGGACAGTTCATTTTTTTTCTTAACGAATTAAATGTTATTTGTACATGGTAATGTCTCAGGAAAAATGAATCCTAATTCAGTTTCATAGTTGTGGTACCCATTTTTCAACTTCTACTTTTAAGGTTTCATTGAAAGAGAGAAGGGGGAAGCAGGAAGGGACGTTCTTGTTTTCTCCTCTGGTGCAAATATTCATGTGGCTTTTGCTCAGGGCTAGAATTTGAATTCTGTTTATGCTGTGATAGTGCTGTGGGATTGCATGTGAACTTCAATTAATTCCTCCACTCTGCAATCCTGCTGGAGTAGGAGTGTAGACCCTGGTCTGTGCCAAGCTTTGCCCTTTTGAAATGGCCTGAAATGCTTGCTCTGTGAAACTGAAGGGGAAGATTTTAAGTGCTTTCCAGGCCAAGGTAACTGCTAACTTTTCAAATAGTTTTGAGAGCTGCAATACAGTGAAAATTGCTGCTTTCTGTAATGGATACATTGTATATAAATAAATTTATGGGAAGAAATCTTTCATCTTCGTAAGGTGCCGTTGAGTCTTTCTTTTGTACATGCAGAACAAATTCACTTGTATAGAATTTATTTGAAATACAGGGGATTGTGGTGCTGAAGCTTCTTGCTTTGCCAGGATCTGCACATAACTTGCCTATATTGTAAAATTATTTATAAGAAAGATATAAGGAAACATAAAATTTTGCTAGTGCATAATGCTTTTACTTCATAACTAGCTGAAATAACTATCTTCTATCCAGTTTTTACAGATTTCATCATTACTGCCCTTACCTGCAGTTGTGATATGAAATTAGGAAAGCGTAGAATGCTTCAGTTACATGCCCACTGTTGATTAAAATATTCCAACCTCACTTACCATACATAAGTAGATGTGCATATACTTTGTCTCTCTTCATTCGTCTGTTTTACAAGCAGCAGAAAAATAAGATAAGAATTCTTGTAAGCAACTGCTTTATCAAACTGATGAGTCCAAAAGGTAGAAAGTTTTTTTAAATGAGGATATACAGACTGCAGTGCAGTAGCAACTGATGCTGTTGGATTGTGCTTCATAAAACAGTCCTCTTATTTGCATTTCACTAGGACTAGTAACTTTTCATTTAGGTTAGTATATTACCTGCGTACTGTTTGAGTCAGTATTTCTGCTAAAGTATTTAGTTTTCAAATCTATTGGCTGTTTACCTCCTGCTCAGCATTTTAGAGCAGGTGAAAGTTTCCTAGCTGTTACCCTCTTGTGGGTCCTACAGAACCAATATTTGGCTTTTGTTTGCCATAGCAAGGCTGAACTACAGAATCAGATGATAATGTGTTGTATTACACAAAAAGATTTCTGTGTGAAACTTCTAAAGCATACTTACAGTGATTAGGTGAAGGAAAAATCAGATGATGATGTGTACCAGTACAGGTTAGGGGCTGCCCTGCTGGAAAGCAGCTCCACAGAGAAAGACCTTGGAGGGCTGGTGGACAGCAAGTTCTCCATGGAACAACAATGTGCTCTTGTGGCCAAGACAGCCAATGATATCCTGGGATGCATCAAGAAAGGTGTGTCCAGCAGATCGAGGGAGGTTCTTCTCCCTCTCTACCCTGCCCTGGTGAGACCACACCTGGAATACTGCATCCAGTTTTGGGCTCCCCAGTTCAAAAGAGACAGAGAACTGCTGGAGAGAATCCAACAGAGAGCCATGAGGATGATTATAGGACTTGAGCATCTCCCCTATGAAGAGAGACTGAAAGCCCTGGGACTATTTAGTCTGGAGAAGAGTGAGAGGATCTCATCAATGTGTATAAATATCTGAGGGGTGGGTGTCAAGCGGAGGGGGCCAGGCTCTTTTGGGTGGTTCACAGTGCTAAGACAAGGAACAATGGGTTGAAACTTGAACAGAGAAGATTTCACCTCAACATGAGGAGAAACTTCTTTACAGTGAGGGTGACAGAGCACTGGAACAGGCTGCCCAGGGGGGTTGTGGAGTCTCCTTCTCTGGAGACTTTCAAAACCCCCCTGGATGCATTCCTGTGTGGACTACCCTAAGTGATCCTGCTCTGACAGGGACGTTGAACCTGATGATCTCTAGAGGTCCCTTCCAACCTCTGATATACTGTGATACTGTAAAGTGGAGATGAAAAATAGGAATAGTAGCAGTAGGGAGGCAGTAGAAGTAGTTCTACTTAAGTGTTCATCTGCTGTTCTTGGTACAATGTTCAGTTTAAAAACCTAGCAAATGCTGGGCCCTGGCATCTTTGCTCTTATAAGAGAACTTGTTTGCAGCATTTCTTTAAAGTGTCAGTATTGATTCATACCAAGTGCCTGTCAAGACAATTTTCTTGTTGCTAGTAGTGGTGATGCACAAATGTCTTGATAATACTAAGAACAGGGCAAACATATGTGATACTCTCTGAGAAGATTCACAGATTTCAACTGTCCTCCAAGACTTGTACTGTCTCTTCTTGAGGCCATAGAAACCTTCAGCATCTGCTGCATGCTTTAGCAAGGAGTCTAACTGGTTGTCTATCACTGCATGAAAAAACGTTTAAGCTTCTCTTTTAAGCTTGGCTCCCATCAGCTTCATTCAGTGGTGCCCAGTTCTTATTTTGGAAGTGACAATGAGTGGTTGATGCATATTGGTTCTGCTCAAGATTGGTATCTCTTCTTCTGGAAATTACCTCTTTTGAAACTTGGCGAGTCCCAACCTGCTGGGTGTTCCTGGGCTAGAAGTCTTTTTCAGCAATCCCTCCAGCCTTTCTGTAAGCCTTTTCCAATTTTTTTTTTTTTTTTTTTTACAGATGAAAGGTTAGGAATGTTAAATAAAATCCACCATTTGGAACCTTTCATCTGAAAAAAGTAGAATTAAATGTACTCCTCCTACTGCTTATCCTTTCACTCTATATGCTTTTCCCTCCCTGCCCCAGTTCTTTGCAGTTAGTAGTTGACTAAGAGTAAATTTGTGTCATTGGAAAAGTTTGTGATGATGCTGCTCTTTTTCTTGCAGAGATCCTAGTATATAGGCCTCTGTGGCAGTTGACCAGAGGCTTTGCACTGATGCAAGACTTGTGGTTTTGGCATTGAGTTTTTTAATATGGGGTTGTAGAGGGAGATTGTTTTATTGGTTATTTTTGTTTTGTTTTGTTTTCTTACTGATTTTATACTCCTAACTGTCTGTTCATGTCATATCAGGACCTATCCTTAACCTATAACTGGTTTAAAAAACCAAAATAAACAAAACATACACAAAACCCCAGCCAACAAAACAGCAGCACTTGCTCTTCCGAATCAGGTTCCCTAGTTACAGGTTTCTGGAACTTAATACCTGCTATGGTTGCTATGTCTCCAGAATCTGAATTTTCCCTATGATCCTTGGGATGCAAATACTACTGTTGGGCATTCACCTTGAAAAGGGAGCATCATCTGTACTTCCTTCCAATTTATATCTGGGAGCTGGTCCAACAAAATGGAAATATGCTGGTGTGACAAAATAATGTCATATGTGTCACTTAAAAAAAATCCAAGTGAGTTTCATTTCCACAATAAAATACCTTGTGGCCAATACTACACAAGTAATTTTTATATACTACACAATACAGGTTTTTCATTGAATGAATATGTTATTAGAGAAGTAAGCAATGGCAGGATACTTGGAAGACAAGTTATGTCTCTTCATATCCTCATTTCCATCAGTGCTGAATGCATGTTGATCTCAACCTTGATTTGGAAGTGTCATTTCATATTCTACTTGTGAGTTTGGTTACACAGTAGCTTCTGTCAAATACCATCCCTCACCTGGGATCTCCGTACGTGTGTACACCGTATTTTTCTGTGTCATGCCATGTGTCTGTATTTATGAGTTCCAAGTTTTTCAGCCAGCTGTAACTGATTTTGTGATATTGAGTATGTTGTTTCAAATGTGGCAATCAATAAATAATCAGGTAATAATGGACAATTGTCTGACTCTTGAGTGGTTCAGATGGAACCTTCTTCTTGCAGCAGTGAAGGTTGATTAATTCTGCATACAAGCTTCAGGATGGCTAGGACCTTAAGTTGATGGGAAGATTTGAAGAGCTGTGAATTTACCAGGTGATCTAGACATGCGGCTGGTTTGTTTTCTTCCAAGTTAACAAACACAGTTGTTAGGATCTTTATTAATATCTAGCCAACCTAGCATTTAGTGAAGCCTGGTCATTCATCCTTCTCGTGAAAGCACAAATGTTGCTTAAGCTAAACCAGGTCAGAAGTGACTGTTTCACCAGCTGTGGAAAACTGGCAAGGCTGGAGGTTCAAACTCCCTTCCTTCTGTTAATATGCTCCTTCAGAAAACAGTTCTCTGCAGCAAAATACCTAGTGTAGCTTCTGATGGACAGCTCTCATCTAATGACTTTTTTTTAATGGGTTGTAGTTTCCCTAATAGCAAGGAAAAAAAGAAAAGAAAAAAACCCAACCAAACAAAATGTCATGCTTTAGGTATGATTTTCTTTAGGATTAATATATAAATAAATAAATAAGAGCAGTTAAGAAAATTGCTCAGTCTGTTTCAAGATATCATGCATGGTGACATCCCACATCATATCTTGCTCTAAATGTGTTGTCCAAATGGCTGTGCTCTACTCTACAGTCTTGTATGTGTTCATTAATACATACAGGGACTTGCCTTCCTGGAATGCCTGGTTGATACATAGATTAGTTTTCTAGGTTATTGCTTACTGTTGTGATCCTGTTTATGCAATTTCGTTTAACTTGGTTAAAGCTCTGACAGGTTGCTGGATGTGTATTACAGTAATCACATTTCATCTACCACATGACATACCTTCCTAAATGATCTATATGCTGGGTGTTAAGTCATAATAGCAGGGAATCCTATTCAAAATAGAAGAAATTGCTGCTTGTCTGTGAAATCATTCTCCATATTTGTACTCTTCTGTAATTATGGGTTTCTGAACAAGAGAGATTGAACAGAGAAGACAGAGCTAGACAGAACAGAGAAAAACATAGTTCCCTAGGGAAAGTGTGTCTTATATTTAATGTCATTTGGAGGAAAAACCAAAGTCTTACAACCTATTTTTAATGTCTTTTACCCTGTAACTTACTCAAGTAATATTTTGATCAATCCTGTAAATTATGTTTACAGAAGAAATAATGTAAATATTTTTAAAAGCTTTATTGAAATGGTACTTTTTAATTCTGACTTCAGTTTCAAAGGAATATTCTTCTGCTGCTAATGGCAAAAAAAAAAAATCATTGTGAATTCCAAGAGTAAGCCAATAATAAGGCATAATGTTTATTCTTGTCTCCTTTGGATCCACACTGTATTATGAGCCTCCAGAAAAGAGGTCACTTTGTTTTTCCAGTTAATATCTACCTACATCCTACCACCTGTAGCAATGCTCAACAAAATTACTATTCTTAATCTAAAATTCGGAGAGCTGATTGACTGCAATCCTCAGGAAAATTAGCTTTAAAAGTCTAGAAAATTTTACTCTTAAAATTGTGTTTTGAGATATTTGGTTATAAAAACCCTCAAACTAAACAAAAGACCCCACTTGTTTGAGCTTCTGTTCAATACGTGATCAGCATCTTCTGTTACGGAATTTGCATTTCTGTACTGTTTCTAGAAGCACAGATTTCATTTAATGGCATAATCTTGAAACAAGGTGTAAGGTCATCTGTTTCAGTGTGTCTAACAAGATGTCACTTTTCTGCTAGGAATATATGGTGCATCAGTGGGGGAGAGTGGAAATAGTATATAAATTGTAGCAAATTATTGGTTTGGGGTTTTTTGGGGTGTGGTGTTTGGTGTTTTTGTTTGTTTGTTTGTTCTTTAGTAAATAAACCTTTGCATTAATATGCAGCTTAATATGACCTTCAAAACCAGTAAATAAAATAGTGTGAAAAAACAGTTCTGGATGAGCCATATAGAGAAAAAAAAAATAAAGAGCATTGGTTGCCTGGCTTGTAAACTGCAATTGAAGAAGTTTTATTGCAGACATCTGTGTGGAGTTACCACTTTCCTGTTGCACAGAAACTGAGCTCGGGTGAAATAATGGTTATTCCAGTCACACCAATACACATCTTATTTACTTAGGACTGTCAATTAAGGGAAAAAAAACAAACAAACCACCAACCCCCCTCCCCCCCAAACCAAAAAAACAAACAACCCCCCCCCAAGTGTTAATTCTGGGTAAGTGTAATATGTGACTGTGGGCCAGTATGGATTTTGTATCTGATATTCCATGATCTGAGCTTGGTTTTATTCTAACAATATGTGTATCACAGTATATCAGAGGCTGGAAGGGACCTCCAGAGATCATCGGTTCCAACCCCCTTGCCAAAGCAGGATCACTTAGGGTAGTCCACACAGGAATGCATCCAGGTGGGTTTTGAAAGTCTCCAGAGAAGAAGACTCCACAACCCCCCTGGGCAGCCTGTTCCAGTGCTCTGTCACCCTCACTGTAAAGAAGTTTCTCCTCATGTTGAGGTGAAATCTTCTCTGTTCAAGTTTTAACCCATTGTTCCTTGTCTTAGCACTGTGAACCACCCAAAAGAGCCTGGCCCCCTCCGCTTGACACCCACCCCTCAGATATTTATACACATTGATGAGATCTTCTCTCAGTCTTCTCCAGACTAAATAGTCCTAGGGATCTCAGTCTCTCTTCGTAGGGGAGATGCTCAAGTCCCCTAATCATCCTCATGGCTCTCTGTTGGATTCTCTCCAGCAGTTCTCTGTCTCTTTTGAACTGGGGAGCCCAAAACTGGATGCAGTATTCCAGGTGTGGTCTCACCAGGGCAGGGTAGTGAGGTAGAACTTCCTTCGATCTGCTGGACACACCTTTATGCATCCCAGGATATCATTGGCTGTCTTGGCCACAAGAGCACATTGTTGTTCCATGGAGAACTTGCTGTCCACCAGCCCTCCAAGGTCTTTCTCTGTGGAGCTGCTTTCTAGCAGGGCAGCCCCTAACCTGTCCTGGTGCCTCTTGTTATTTCTCCCCGGATGTAGGACCTTGCACTTGTCCTTATTAAACTTCATTTGGTTTGCCTGCCCCCAGCTCTCCAGCCTGTCCAGGTCACATTGGATGGCAGCACAGCCTGAGGGGGTGTCAGCCAACCTCCCCAGTTTTGTATCATCAGTGAACTTGCTGAGGGTACTCTCAATCCCCTCATCCAGGTCACTGATAAAGTTATTGAACAAAACTGGACCCAGTACAGATCCCCGGGGGACACCACTTGCCACAGGCCTCCAAGTTGACTCTGTACCACTGATGATGACCCTCTGAACTCTATTGTCAAGCCAGTTTTCAGTTCACCTCACTGACCAACCATCTATGTCACATCTCCTGAGCTTTTCTATGAGGATGTTATGGGAGACAGTATCAAAAGCTTTACTGAAGTCAAGATATATGACATCCACTTCTCTTCCCTCATCTATCCATTTGGTCAACTTCATAGAAAGCTATCAGATTAGTTAGACAAGATTTCCCCTTGGTAAATCCATGTTGGCTACTCTTGATAACCTTCTTGTCTTCCATGTGGTTAGAGATGACCTCCAGGATGAACTGCTCCATCACAGAATCAGTCAGGGTTGGCAGGGACTACAAGGATCATCTAGTTTCAACCCCCCTGCCATGGGCAGGGACACCCCACACTATATCAGGCTGGCTAGAACCTTATCCAGCCTGACCTTAAGCATCTTTCCAGGGGTGGAGGTGAGGCTGAGTGGTCTGTAGTTGCCTGGGTCTTCCTTCTTGCCTTTTTTGAAGACTGGAGTGACGTTTGCTTTCTTTCAGTCATCAGGCACCTCTCCTGTTCTCCCTGACTTTTAAAAGGTGATGGAGAGAGAGGTTCAGCAACCGTGTGAGCCAGCTCTCTCAGTACTGGTGGATGCATCCCATCGGGGCCCATGAATTTGTGTGTCTTGAGATGGTATAAGAGATCTCTAAACATCACAAACCCTGTCCTGACTGACCAGTGAAATGTCCACATCTCTCCAGTTCTGCTCCCTTGCTTTTAGAGACTGAGGTTCCTGAGGGCTGGTCTTAGGAGTAAAGACTGAGGCAAAGTGTAAACTTGGCTTTGCTGCAGTTACAAATTCAGCATGTGAACTAAATTCAGCTGAGGTCAGCAAGGTGTGTGTGGTGGTTTTGTGGTTGGATTTTAATCTTTTTTTAATTGGCTTAAGCTTTTGGGTTTTTTTGGGTTTTTTAAATTAAACTATTTTGGGCATTGAGCTGAGCTGTTAACCAGTATGATGTGTTATGATATCGTGGATAATCCTAATGAAGGTGTTATGAAACCCAATTTTGTTGCCTTTGTATAATACCTTTTTTTCCCCCTTGTAATTTATCAGAGCAAGAAAACTCCAACCAAACTGGAAAATCTGAAATACTGTGGGCTTTGGGAAGAGTGTTGGGAGGAAGACAGCTTGGATTTTTGTCACTGCATATAAGCATTTAATTTTTAAGTCTACAAGTACTCAGCAGAGTTTTTGGCCCATTCAAGCCTTTAACAGGGTTTAATATTGGCACAAAATCAACATCTTAGTGTAGATAACTTTTAATGAGAGATCACAGTATTAGTTTTACTTTCAATAGCGTTAATTATATATATGTGGTATTGAAAAGTTACTATAAGAAAAACATACTAAGCTCAACTAACGACTAACCTGTGAGTGACTCGTAATCCTAGAACCATTTTAGGTGGAAAGGACCTTTAAGGATCAGTGACTCCAACCATTAACGTAAGACTGCCAAGTCCATCACTAATCCATGTCCTTAAGCTTCACATCTACACGTCTTTTAAATACCTCCAGGGATGATGTCTCTACCACTTTCCTTGGCAGCCTTTTGGTGAAGACATTTTTCCTAATGTCCAGCCTAACCCACTCCTGTTTCAATGTGAGACCATTTCCTCTTGTCCTAATGCTTGTTACCCAGGGGAACAGCCTGTCTCTCACCTCACTACAGCCTTCTTTGAGATAATTGTACAGAGCAATAAGGTTTCACTTCATCCTCCTTTTGTTCAGGGTAAACATCCCCAGTAGTTCCTCACAGGACTTGTTCTCTAGGCCCTTCACCGGCTTGATTGCCTTTCTCTGGACATGCTTCAGCACATCAATATCCTTGTAGTGAGCGACCCAAAACTGAACACAATTTGAAGTGAAGCTGCATCAGTGCTGAGTATTGGGTGTTTTGATTGGGATTGAGTTAATGAGGTGGGAATTATAAAAAAAGGGTTATCCTTGTTTTCACGAAAACCCTGCCCCAAAATTATGTACAAAACTGATTAAATTTATTTACAGATTCTGTTCGGTCGTGAATTCTACAAGGATGCTTATGGCCAACTTTAATACAATTTAGAGAATTCAGAAAATGGAAAAGGCTAAGCCACAAAATAGCTTAACCCCACTTATAAAATCAGAGACAAGCCAAGACCCTAGGGAAAGCTGAGAATACTGGTTTTGCTCATGAGGACAGAGCTGGAAATTTGAGATAGTCCCTAGGTCTCTCTTCGGTGGCAGGCTCCAGAACTGCAAGTTTTATAATCTGATTTGTGGATAACATGGCACAAATCCAAAGGAAAAGGGACCCGCCAAAATCCAAGTGTCCTTAGATACAGCTGCCCCAAGGCAAAACTCATGTAGCAGCACTGTCTGAGTAGTGCAGGAGAAGCTGTAGTGCCGGCCCGTTCCAGTGCACAGCTGCAGTTTTATGGCAGGCAGGGTCATTCCAGCAGCAGGCAGGCAGTGGGACCCCAGGGCAGGCAAGTTCAGGGAGAAAGCCAGGTCCGAGTGCTGATTTTTCCAATTTCACCATGAATCCAGAGCATGAGCAGAGCGAGTCCAAAATGAACGCCATAATGAGTGCCAAAATGAGAGCCAAAAAAGAGCATAGACCGCTTCGTGGTCACTCTGTTTAAGACCTTCCTTAGACACGTGTCCAGTGTCACTATATACTGGGCATGAAGAACCCAGCCAATCAGATCTGGTTCCAAATCCCAGTGCAGGCATCCCCACAGGTGAATATGTGCGAGGGACCTCAGCTCCCGGCGGGAAGAATGGGCACATTTTTTCCTGTCCCCCGGGGGAGAGGAAAGACAATTTTGCGTTTGGAAGGCAATTTTTGCCTTTGTATTACCCAATTCAAACCTCTGCTGATGAAGGTGAGGGAAGGGGGTTTGGAGCACCCCGTAACACTGGGGAATGATTGCTTCTGTAGTCCTGCTGGCCACAGTGTTTCTCATACAAGCCAGAATTGTTGACCTTCTTAGCCACCTGAGCACACTACTGACTCGTATTCTGCTGACTCATATACTGCTGACTGTTAATCAACACCCCTAGGTCCCCTAGGTTCTTTTCAGCTGGGCAACTTTCCAGCCACGTTTCCCCAGGCATTGCATGGAGTCATGGTGACCCAAGTGCAGGACTTGCTACTTAGCCTTGCTGAACCTCATGCCATCGGCCATGGCCCATCGGTCCAGCCTGTCTAGATCCCTCTGTAGAGACGAACTTGCTGTCATTACCAAACTTACTGAGGTTGCACTTGATCCCCTCATCCAGATCACTGATGAAAATATTAAAGAGAACTGGTCCCTATACTAAGCCCTGGGGAACATCACTTGGTCAGGCACCAAACTGAATTTGAATTTATCTCCAATCACCAGCACTCCTTGGGTCTGGCCATTCAGCCAGTTTCTTACACAGACAAAAGTACACACCCAAGCCACAAGTGGCCAATTCTCCGGGAGAATGTTGTGGGAAACAGTGTCAAAGGCTTTACTGAAGTCCAGATAGCCAACATCCATAGCCTTTCCCTCATCCATTAAGCAGCTCACCTTGTAATAGAGGAAGATGAGGTTTGTCAAGCAGGACCGGCCCTTCATAAACTCATACTGACTGGGCAAGATCACCTGATTGTCTTGTATGTGCTATATGACCTTCCCTGGCACTGAGGTCAGACTGACAGGTCTGTAGCTCCCTGGACCTTCCTTCTGGCCTTTCTTGTACATGGGCATTACATCTGCTAACCTCTAGTCAGTTGCGACCTACTTAGTTGGCTAAAATTGCTGATAAATGATGGCAAGGGGCTTGGGTGGGTGAACACTTCCACCGCCTTCCTCTGTATACTTGGATGTATCCTGTCTGGCTTCATAGACTTGTGTGTGTCTTAAGTGGTATTGCAGGTCACTAATAATTTCCCCTTGGATTGTGGGAGCTTCATTGGTCCAAGTAAAATCAGAGTAAATGCTTGTCTGCCCTCAGAAGTTTTGTAGGTGTACCTGTGGAAGCAGAGTTTTCAGCTGTTCTGATGATCTACATCAGAACAGTTAATAAAAAGTGCAAGCTTTACTAGGAAAAAAGTCACCATAATTTTATTTATAACCGTATCCACACCACAGTTTTGGGTATTTTTGATGTGATTTTATTGTTGTTAAACAGCTTGCAAGTTTTTGGAGAACAGCTGTCAGAGAAATTGAAATGTAGAGCAAGATACAAAGACATGCAGGTAATGTGAGGGGGAGGACTTATAGGGAGACTGAAATAGAAAGGAAATGAAAGATAATGCAGAATCAGTATTTCTTCATATTTCCCTTGTGTTGAAGCAAAGTTGTTCCACAAAGGCAATAAAACAGGTAATGATTTAGCTTAGTTTCAAGTAGTAATGATAGTTTGAAGGGATAATTTTGTGCCTATAAAATATGGCGTCTTACTCTCTTCAGTGACAAAACTAGCATGTTACTATTTCCTGCAGTTAAATTAGGCTCGATATAGAAGCCGAAGAGGAGGGATAGGCTTGGTTTGTGTTTTTATGCTCAGGAAATACAGGTGGCTGTTTTGTTTGCCTTAGGCAAAGCAAGATGATGAAGAATACTGAGTGTCTGACCAACAGGGGTTGGATGTGGGGAGAGAAGAAAACAAGAAACATGTAGGTGCAGGTCTCCCAGTAAAGGAATTTGTTATGGTTTATTCTAAGGGGAACTGATACAAAGAACTCAAGTCTGTATCTGTTTTCAAATATTCTACTAGGCATTTACAAGTGTGAATAAACTGTAATATTTTATAAATTTACTAAACTTAAATGTTGGTGTTTTTTTTTTTAAATCTTTGTTCCTTATGTAAATAATTACTGCATTTGTGGTTCAACTCAAAACACCAGAATAAAAAATTAAGTTATTCCTTGCTGCACATAGCTCGTTTTTGATTTATGACTTGGTCTTCCAGTTGACCAGCTTGGTTTAACTGCTGTGCTATGTAAAACTAAAGTCAACGTTGAGTGCTTTAATTAACTTGCTTACTATATGATGATAGAGCAAACAGTTTCAGCATATGTGTTCATTATAGAAAGATGTGTTTAACTCATCTGTGAACCTTCTATTTGCCTGTACATATACAATCGGATACATAAATCAAAAGGTATACAACTTTATTCTAATCAGAAATTATAATGCAAAAACACATTTTAAGAAAGAAATTACATCGAAATTCTCAGTGTTCAATATAGAATTTCAATGATTGACACATCCTTGGAATGAAAATGTATGGCAGTATTAGATATTTTGTGTAAATCCTGTCAAAGACTTTGTGTAGCATGAAATTTCTATTCTTTCAAAGTGAAAATTATCAGGTGTATCTGAGATGTAAAAATTGTAGTTCTGGTTCTGGAAATGTTGGTATTTTATTTCATGTGGGTTTTAATAATCCTTACAGAGTAACTTCATGCGTCTTAGCCAGTATGGAAAAAACCATTAGGAGAGTGACGAAATCTTGGTCATAGATTATGCACTTTTTTTACACTCTAGGTTGTGGCCTATTTTTTTCATTCTCGTAACCCTACATATGCCATCGGTGGTATCGTCACCCAGTAGCAACAGGAGAGAGACTGTAAAAATTAATGACTTAATTTTCCTTTTATAGTACTGCTGTGTATCAAGCTACAAGCTTTTTGATTGTACAGTTAATTGAAGCCAATTTAGATGTTTTTAGAGATCATTCTCTACAGAAGGAAGTATAATATGGTATTAATAGCATTGAGATTGATTTCCAGAAGTGTAGCATTTAACTCTCTATTCAGTCACTTCTGTTTGATGAGTCTGTTTTCACTCCCAGGTTACGTTTTGCTTCATTATGAGAAACATACCAGGAACTGAGAAATGCAGTAAGGTTTCCCCTTAAAGAAAAGGGGAAGGGTCAGAAGAATATAATTTCTTTAATCAGTGCTTACATCATGCTATTCAGGGGCAACCACTGGATTTCTATTGATTATGGCAATTCAGCCACTCCTTATAAGGAAAGCCAGTATGCTTAACAACTTTTTTTTTGGTTTGGCTTTGACCTCTCTGATTAAGTCCATCAATAGATACTTTCTGGGTAAGTAAGTCAGTGGTGCACAAGAAACTGGCAGTTAAGATTGTAAAAGTTCAGAGTTGTGGTAGGCTTGCTTCTAAAAATAATTATGTATGTACGATTCCATTGTTTGTGTCTGAATGTGAGTGGTCTTGTGTCTGTTAAGCTGTTTAAATAGAACTCATACTGAATAACTTCATGTTCTGTGATATTGCAAGCCTTAGAACTCTTCCACTGGTTACTTTTGCAAATGAAAATCACACAACTTGGAGCTCAAGCTGCTATTGTTTTCACTGGTTCCATCAGATTTTAGGTTGCATGAACAAGACCGACCTGCCTGAAAAATTCAAATGATGCCCTTTTTAGACAGATGCACCTTAAGCAATGGCAAAAGAATTTGGAAATGGTAGAGACAGCAGTCACCTAGTTCGACCTTGATAAAGGTCAATATATAATCCATGTATTTGCTGTTGACAATATGTACATCTATTCTTACCAAATATTGTTCTATTGAAATGTTTGCTTTCAGTGAAGTAACCCAATAACAATGCAGAAGAAATTGAAGATGGTTTCTGTGTGAAATTGGGATAGCATAATACAGGATTTGTTTTATCAGAGAAATAAAAATAATGGAAAATAAATTGAAATAATGTTTAATGTTAATTCTTCCCTATTGAAGGTATAAACTTACTATTGCTTTTAGTGCTTGAAAACTTTGGAGAACTGAGTTTACAAAAATGTAGACATCACATCAATTGAAAAAAAAAACCCTAACAACAAACAAGCAAACCAAAACCCAACAACTTGAATACTCACTGTAGTGGAAGTGAGATTCAAAATTCTAATTTCTTGTTTTGAGTATTGTCAGAGAATGAGGCAGATCAAAATGAGCCTGCAGTCTGTAAAGGCAGCAACTTGCATACTGACT
Source organism: Indicator indicator (assembly GCF_027791375.1). NCBI lineage: Eukaryota > Metazoa > Chordata > Aves > Piciformes > Indicatoridae > Indicator > Indicator indicator. The sequence goes on from NC_072010.1 coordinate 15,126,585, forward strand.
GCACTTTTCAGAGTCAATGCAATCTATCCAAACTCACCATAAAACATAAATTAATTGGCATGCAGGCATTGATTTGAATCTTCCCACTTTCTGTGGAGTTAGACATTCATGTTTTATTAATTAATAGCATTTAAACAAAAACCAAGTTATTACTTCACAGCTGTTTTTGGTAGAGAGGCAAGTGGATTAAGTCTGAGGCCTAGTTTTCTTGACAGAGATTTCATAACATTTCCCACACAGTACTTCACTTGTCTCAGACTTCAGATAAATACGTGTCTAGATTTCTGTGGCTTCAGTAATTGGCTGTTTGTTTGCTGAAGCTCTAGTTTGTGACTTCCTTTAGCATGACTTTTCAAATTTGAGAGGTGGGTTATTTAGTGGATTGTAAGAATAAAAAGTGAGCTTTTTTTTTTTTTTTTAATCCAGGTTTAGTGATCAGTAAACATAACTGAAGATCAGCACTATATGACACTTTGGCAATGGTTTTCACTATTTAACCGATAACACACTAAAAGCATGTCTCAACTATTTGAAAAGAAGAAAGATGTGTGTGCCAATTCCTGAAAGTGGAAATTCAGTTCTCTTGTGGCTGTTTCAGTCTGATAGGCAGGTAATATTCCTTTTTTTTCTTGAGGGAAAGAGAGGAAAACAATCATATGAAGACATGTTTTGACAGTGTCTTGCTCAGCACAACAGTATTTAGCCTTGTTTTGAATAATTCTGGGAAGTAAGGGCTTGGGCATTATCTATGAGGCCAAATGATGAAAAATTTTGAATAAATGATGTGAGGAAATGAATGCTACTACTGAAATTACTGTAAAAGTTATTACTGCCTGAGGGTATATGTTGTAACAAAAGCATTAATTGAAAGTAGTGTTATCCTGGCAAGACATGGAGAGCAAGATCTGTTCTTGTTACAGAAGTGTGATTGCAGTCTTGTCAAAATATCATTAGACCCTGTGGCAATTGAAAGAACATCTTTCCAACATGGCTTGGCTTTTCGGAGTTCTTTTTTATGCTACAAGTAATTTAGCAATCTTCTATCTACAACTTTTTGTTTTACTTTTTATGGTCAGGTTTAATCATAGTGTTTTTGTAAAGATGTGAAAAAAGTGAAACAAATGGGACCAGTTGTCCATCAGCATGTTATTAAGGGAGTAATACATTGTTTTTGGAAGGCAGTTTCCTCCTACAGTACAGGCTGAAGGCTGCTTGGTATGGAAAAATTGAGAGGAGGGTATTATAGAGGAAGGACATGATGGCTTTTTGTTTCATCCTCCTTTGCTTTAGAAAGTTGTTCTCAGCTTATGTTAATGAAGCAGGAGATGTGGCAAGTTATATGAAATAGGTTTTATCAGTAGTGTGCTGGATGAAACATGCTCAGCAATACCATTCATGACTGCTGTATTCAAGAGATGTTGCATGCACATGAATACATCCTCTTGAAGGCTGTCTTTACAGCGAGGCACTGCCATTTAAGAGGGAGGGACTGTTTTTGTTGTTCGTTGCTTTCTTGTTAAAAATAACAGCAACACAAGGAATGAGCTGAAATATAATCTTCATGAAACAGCCAGTCTGTTCAGAAAATGTATATGTACATCTGTACGTGGACGTCCTTAAAGCTGAGCTTGACTTGGTTATTTAGTTGAGTAATTTGTAGGCATTTAGACCAGTCAATTGCAATTGACTTTCATCTGCTTAAAGAACTCTAGTTCTAGTGATATTATGAAGACTTTGGTCCTGCTTGTTGTTTACATCTGGCAATAGTTACAGAAGGGATAGTTTAATTATTTTTCTTTCTTCTTTAGTTGTTATTTTTTCCTAAAGCTGCTCAGGAGCTGTTGAGATTTAATTGTGTTGTTCTCTGAGGCATTTCTTTTCATCAGTTTTGGGGGAGGCAGGAAGAATATTAAAAGAATAGGATAGCTTGGTTGATCCTATGATATTGAACTTCGTCTTTATGAAGCTGGTTATTGGAAGAGATTGGACAGTTTGCTGTTTTAAATAAATTGAATCACTTAAATTCTTAAAATTAATAGTTATTTTGACAGTTGGTATGCAGACATAGAAAGACTGAAATTCCATATCACCATTGAATTGCTTAATGAAACTTGTGTACTACATAAAATGTTGTATCTTCTGATTTTTTTTCCCTTTTTTGTTTGTTTGTTTTTTGTTCTCCCTAAATGAGCTTTTTTTCCCCTGAAAACATTTTTCATCAGTATGGATAAAAAATATTCTGCTGGAGCTGAATAGGAGTTCCAGTCTGTCTGTAGCATTCAGGGTAATCATCGTTTAAATTACTTAATTGATAATTTCTCAGATTTTAGACTAGTTAGATTTCTTTCTTCCCAAAACCTTACGCTAGAGAAGTAACTTGAAACAAATACTTCTTAAAGTGGCTTTGTCAAAATCTAGTGTGATGTGAGAGTTGATGCTCTGTATGTCACATGCTGTATATTGGTGACGTGAATCTGTTTGCAGGCTTTTTGTTCCTTAGTCCCTTCTGTCTCCTTTCCATCTTGGATGTCTGAAATATGAACTGAAAGAAATTGCTGGCTCCCATGCTCTTCAAAATGCTTGGACTTCCTGATGACTCCTCTTGCATATGATATGTGAATTTTAGTGGTAGATAATGTAGCAGCTACTTGCTTACATACAGTGTGTATATATGTGTATTTTGAAGTTTTGTGATTTCAGGACTGTGACAAAAATTGAAGTGTATAAAAGCTTTCATGGTTCAGAAACTGTAGCCTGTAGGAAAAGATTAGTCTTGACAATGCAGCATTGTCTATTGAGTCAATTAAGCATGTAGGTTTAGCTAGCTTGGGAACAAGTTCCAGCATGTGACATTATAAATAGCACTCTCACATAACAAATGTAGGCTTAGTAAGTGGGCCGTAATTTCCTCTGCCACTTTACCACATTTTTTCGAGTCAGCTATATTGATGAAGAATTTGAGTCTTTCTGATAACTTTCTTGGGTGCTACTACTATATCCTTGAAGGGTGTTGGATCAAAATAAGGACAAGTTATGCAGCCTTTTATTTCAGGTGTGGGTTCATTGCTGGCTATGATTTTGTTTTGTCTTCTCAATTTGACCTTTTACTAGAACAATCTTTTTCCCCCCCTTCATCCACACTCCCAATCCTGTTGTATTTGGTGGAGAACTATTAGGACTGGATCACCTTCAGCATGAACTCCAGATCAGATTTCTCTTGGCATTTAAGAAAATAGGCAACAGAAACTCCAGTGACTTTAGTAGCGAGACTCCTAATTTCAGGTAGTATTTGTAACACGTCTAAATGGATTTCCCAGTTGGAAAAATGAAAATATGTAATATGTTGTAAAATAGTATTTTGCAGTGTTAAATACTGCCAGCTTTGCCTTGTCTCCTCACTACATCTGTAGAAGAATTCTCAATAACATTTGTTGGAATGTAACAAATATGATCCGTGTAAAAATAAAAGGTCTGTGCAAGCAAAACATGCATGTTTTTAGCCTTGATTTAAAATACAGCTCTCATCAGCTTTTCCAAAGTTATACCACAAACATATGATCAGTGTAGCTAATCAACATAATTTACTTTAAAAACAACTTAATTGTATTTTTGGCTACTTCAGGGGAAATGATATTCGAGGTTCTGCAACTGAGTGCATTTCAGAAGGATGATGTTCACCTTTAGATAGTCTCAGCCAGCATTCTCCATCGTGGAGTGCGTGCATCTCAAGTGGTGTGCAAGACAGTCCATTGGGGTATGGGAGGAAAATATATTTTTGCACCATTAACAAATTTTAAAACATAAAATATCTTTTTTTACTTCCTATTTTTGTGTATGTTTTATAATGTACATAATCTATAGTATGTATATATAATTTACATATAGAGAGAGAGGAAGGATTTTTTTTACTAATAGAATTCATGGTCAAAAACATTTGGTTAAGCTACCTTGTAACAAGCGCTTAGGCATGTTCTTTGTCCTCCTTCCTTTTCCTACTGGAAAAACTGTATTCTCATAACTTTATATTTTAAACACTGGGAAAGAAACACTTTTGCAGTTTTGGTTTCAGTTGATCAGGTTTACCCATTGTGTGTGTTTACCCATTGTCTGGTGTGAAAAATTAAATTATGGTGAAGTTGCTTTGATTGAATTGTTGTGGTGTAAAAATCTTAGGAGTTGCATTTCTATATGACAGAATTGAAATTTCCAATACTGGCCACTCCTAAACAATGTCATGTTAAGTTTACTGGTATTTATAGGCTGAATATGAAAACCAAAGCCTGTCATAGCTTAAGCTAAAAACCTGTCTTTGGAGGTCAGGTAACGTGATATTTAATGGGCCGAGCTAGCCATGCTACTGAAATAGAAAGTATGAAACTAGCTGATTTTGATCTGCATCCTTGTTGTTGTCCTTATGGTTCTCCTTTTTCAAGTTTGGTGTGATCAAAATATGTAACTTTTTGTTAATTTAAAAATTAGGAGATTTTGACCTGTTGGTTACATTGTAAGTCATCAAAGAAACCGAGGTACCTAATGAAATGTTTAAGCTTTTTGCCATACATGAAGCACTTTTCAATTCAGATTTTCAGAGAGATCTTCAGGCTATTTTTACTAATTTTCTTGTAATTTTAACTTGCTTAACAAAAGGCAATAGTCTGTGCAGTTTCAGGATTGATGTAGGGCACTTGATGCTACATCCACTGGTTCGGTTCTTGTATTGTCTGAGTCTTATATCAGGGAATTACTCACTGTTTTCTTAAAAAGTCGTCTTGAAGGGGGTTGAGTTCTAAAGCTGTTCTGGAAGTTTCTCCTGCCTTACATTCAGCTGAAGGAGGAGGCTGGTTACAGTGTGTCTGTTCCTTGACCTAGTTGTGTCATCATTAAAGAATTACAGAAATCTGAACCTTTAACATAAAAACTTACAAAACTGTAGTTCTAAACTTTAAGCCTACTCCCATGTTGCAGGTTTGAGTGGTGTTTTGGTCTTGCTTTTTGTGGAAGGTTTTGTATTCGTTTATTAGCATCTTCCTTTGGTTTTGATTCTGTTGGATATTTTAAGTATCTTTTTGGTTTGGCTTTTTTCTGTCCTCTTTCTGTGGTGTCTGTAGGAATACGGATGCTGTGGTATCACTCCACCTTTTGCAGATGCTGTGGTATCACTCCACCTTTTGCAGATGCTGAATTTAATCCGTTAGAGAGGAGTGGGTTAATGTAGTCTTGAAATACATCATCAGAAAATGTGATTACATCAGCATAATACCGCCTAGTGTGGATGCAGTAGGTGAGGACAATAGGAAGGTTTTTGCCTTGTACTTGAATTGTCTGAGTAGCAAAGGTAGGGCCAGGACATGTTCCTCAACCCTGGTACAGCATATACTATGGGAAACTTTTTGCCTGCATAGTGACACCGACCAGAATAAGAATTTTTGTTAATGCTATGCTTGCTAGCAAAACAGTTTATTATTGACCCTTGACTCAGTTCTTTCTCCCCTTGGGTTTAATGGAAAGCCATATCTTAAAGATAGGCGATCTGTTAGCATTGTAAATGTTTCAGGTAGTCTGGTGACTGTCATCTCCTGGCCAGTACATCATGTATGAAACATTTGTATGGGAGCTGAGGAGGACTTGGGTTTACTAGAAGCTAGGTGTACTGGCCTCTGTAGCCACCCACAAAGAGACTTGAGAAGCTTGATAAGGTTTTCAGGCAGAAGTGCTATTTATTACACCAGTGAAAAAACACACAAGTGTTGGTCGTAATTGTCAGTCATTTATTGTGGTCTCCCAATACAGAGGGTTTGTTTTCCTAGATGTTTTGTGAACAGAGGCAACTGGGTAGGAAGAGGAAGCCTGTTGATTCCTCATAGGAAGAAAAAGCTGTAGTATGAGCCTCACCGTTACTGGATATTGTTTAACCTTGAGAGTACTTAAACAGATTGAAACACTTATTAGTGGGGCTGCACAACCTATCTACTTCTGGAAATACTTTTGACTCCTGGTAACGTAATGAACTCCCAATAGCTGTAGAGGTGGGTTTATCATCAAAAACACTCATGGCTGAGTTTTAATAGGCCTCACCTGTCCAAACATATGGCTGATGGCACTTGAGGCAGAACTTGACACCTACAGTTATATAGAGAGGAAAGAGCCTGGCTTTGTGTTCAGGGTGATAAGAAAACTTTTTGAGCAATGCTGATAATCAGAGTTTTATTCGTAAAGTGAGAAAAAATTGTGCCCTCAAAATATGAAGCCTCAAAAAGCTCTTTCTTCAATATATAAAATGTATACTCCTTTCCCCTACTTAGACCAATAATGAATCTGTTTCGTAGGAGTAGGCACTTCAAAGTGGCTAGAACTTTCAGTATGTATTCTACAGGTTGAATGTTTTATGTTTAAGAAAAACATGAACAGTTGTGGCTGCCTGTGGATTGATAGGCTTGAATTTATGGAAAATAGGGAGTGTTATTTAACCAGCCATCTGAAATGTAATGATTATTTTGCTGAGAATTTCAAGATATCTTAAATACTTTAATTTAGGACCTAAAAGTGACGAGGGTCTGATGCATATAAATAAACTCTCATATGTTCTGCAAGATTTTAAAATTGTTTCTGGTGTGATACTGCACAGGAAGCTGGAAGGTGCTACAAATCTGAATACTGATTTGTTGGCTTCATCTCAGTCTTCATTAAGAGGGTGTGACCTGTGGGTTCCATTTGATTAAGTCAAGGGATGGGGCAAATAAACATCTTAAGAAATAACTTTTTCCCGACCAAGGCAGACCAGTATGCATTTGTTTGTATTCTAAGAAAAAAACAGTCTCTTTATTTTTTTTCTTTTCCTTCTGATTTTTTGTTAAGAGGGGAATGCATGCTGATGTTTTTATTTTGAGTTTTCCAGAAAGAAATGCTAAATTTCCAGGCTGCTCAAACAAGTAGAACTTTTGACTGTTTTCAGCTATGTCTCCATAGAAATTCTTTCCTCCCCCACCACGTTCTTAGTTTCCATAACCGGTGCACTATTGTGAAGGAGGGGAAATGCAGGGTAACTGCAGGGAAGCCAGCCAATCACACCAGCATCAGAGCAGACTCCAGGGCTTGTGGAGCTAACCTTTGTGACCTTCACAAGGGGCCTCTCGGAGGAGAGCCATTTTTCCTGTCTTGTAATGGTAAAGAAAAAACTTGGCAACTCCTTTGATCAGCAAAGCAAAAACAAGGAGAGCAAGGAGCAAGTGGGCAGCTTTGTGCACAAAACTGCTAAGTCAGTGCTGGCTTTCTGTGTGCTGAGGGCAGGGGTAGCACCTTACACATAGAATACACCTTTCTACAGGGTCTTGGGATATTTGTTGCATAATTTCAGAAAATCCTTCTGTTCAGAACTAAGGGAAAATCTTTGTTGTTACCAGCTGTAGTGAGGTGGAATTGCTTAATCTAATAATTTTCAATGTAAGAGTGAGGGCACATTTCCATACTTTTTTCGGGGGGGAGGCAAGATTTTCAAAATAGAGCAATTGGATAAAGCTTGCAAAAAGTAATTCTTGCATTGAGAAGCAGCCATTTCTTGTATGCAGCTGGCATGTATTTTTTACTGCAAAACTTAATGCTTTGTAGATTTTGATGACATTTTTCTGTTTCTCAATTGATGCCTACAGTGCATTTATATTTAATAGAAGGAACAGTGGGTTTGTTTTGCAAATATATAAAGTTTTATCTTGTCTTGTACAGATAAAAGCAAACTATCTGTTACTACATTGAGGAAAATGTGTATTGGTTCTTAGCTTCTCCTTTGTGTGTTCGTTTTACTGTTATTCAGCCCAATTTAATCTTCCAGACCAACATAGTTCAGTGAACTTAAGGGTTTGTTCATTCTGGACAAGAATTCTTCCTGTGGTTTGTAAACTTGCAGATTTCAACCTCCTTCCTTAGCTTCTTCATCTTCTCTTCATGAAGCTTGGCTGCTTAGGAGATGTTGATATTATCAGATTGCCAAATTCCTTTGCAAGTCATGTTTCTTCTTTTAGACTTTCACTATTCGTTTTCTTTTGATGTTTCATCCTTTCCTCTGCCACTCCCTAATTAATCACCTCTAGTACTGTGCTGAAGTGGTTCACTGTGATTTTCTTCTTTCTCACATGACTAAAAAATAAACAGCTCCATAGTTGTGTAGCCAGGTAAACCATGTTTTCAGACATCTGTTGTTTTTGAGTGTAATGCACTATAATTTTATGAAAGTGCAGAAATTTAAGTGTTTCATTGTCTCACAAAATAGCTACAGGTTTTCAGTAATTAAGCAGTTTATTAGATCCTTGCACAGTTCTGGGTTGGATGCAAATTAATTTTGAATGCATATGATTATTTTTTGTGCAAACTGTTCTTCAGCAGATTTCATCAGTAGGATGACTGTTACTCCAACAGAGACTGATTTTCGGATAAAAAACTTCACATCTGATGGAGATGTCCAGGAAATTCATTTACTTGAAGTCTCTCATGGCCAATGAATATCTAAGTAAATTGTTGCAAAGTGACTTCACCAGCAGATTCATTTGTCTTATGTGTGCTTATAGCGTGATAGAGTTGTTGCAGCTACTCTATTTAAGGAACAACTCCAGTATCTGCCTGCTGCTTCCCCCATTGATTGTATTGACAAAACCAGAAAAGAGCAGTTCCTGGCCTGTTCTGTGAGCAGGAGTATGCCTCCAGGCACCCATCCTTCTCTTTCATGTGGAAGCAGTGTTGGCAGCAGCAGCTTCCAGCCAGCACTGTGCATGCTCCAGCACAGAAGGTGTGCTTGGCTACTTGAATGATGCTTCCTGGCCAAGCAGCTCTTCCCAGTAGCAGATTAGGTGAGTTACCAGATACACTGCTAGATTACAGATACACTGCTTGACTACTGCAGTCAAGATCCATTTAGTGAGTCAAGTAAGACTGCAGTATCACACTATATTAGAGGTTGGAAGGGACCTCAAGAGATCATTGAGTCCAACCCCTCTGCCAGAGCAGGATCACTTAGGGTAGTCTGCACAGGAATGCATCCAGGTGGGTTTTGAAAGTCTCCAGAGGAGGGGACTCCACAACCCCCCTGGACACCCTGTGAAGAGCCTGTACTGAAGAGCTCAGAATAGAAGTAGTCAAATCAGATATGAGAAGAAATGGAACACAAAGAAATGGGGTCTCTGAAATAGAGCATACTCAACTCCAGGGCCTTGTCCACTTGTAATGGTTACTTTGTGTGTCTTCTGCAGCATATTCCTTGCCCCTGTCGTGCTGTTAAATTTTGTTGTTCTTCGCATACATGAAAATGCAAGTAGGTTTCTTGTAGGGAGGAACATGATATTGTCAGATCTGTAACATCCCTTTTCAGTTCTCATATGAACATAAATGTTATGTAGTGATTTTCTGAAGAAATAGCTTTCTGAAAATATATTTAAAGGATAACCAGGTATCAGAAGAGTAACTAGAAGTTGTAAAGTGCCAATTTATGGAACTAGTAGAGTCACAGTATCTAGAAATAGATTTATTTCTTTTAAGGTATAGTTTACTTTCAAAAGGTTTTGAGATAAAGTTTAAAGTTATGATCTGCATAGCGATATAAACCAATTGTAGAATAAATTTTAAAGATAACATTAAACAGTGCATGTTTGCTACTGAACTTTGAGTGATAAATTCTATAAGGAAGTAGCTGGGCAAGTTACCTGGAACTCAGAAAGCACTTGCCAAGTGAATGTTTACTTTTGTGGTTTATTCAACCCTCTCGGTTGAAAACTAAGAAACTAGGAGCTGAAGAGCAGAGTGGTTCATTTTGGAATACAAAATTGATGTGAATGACATCTGTTATAAAAAGCATTCAGTATGTGGTGACTAGAAGCAATTGGTTCAGATCACTAAATATTCATCAGACATTTTAGGAGAATGTTGAAAATTACTGAAACAGTGCAGACCAAAGGGGTTGTCTTAGCTCAGTGTTAGGTTTTAGCAGGCTAGTCGTGGGTGTCTGTGAAAAGGATATTAATTAAAAAAGATACTGGGAGTTTTCATTCTCCTCTGTCATGGATTATGTTGAACCTGCTGCTACTATTCATACCTTGCTGTAGTCATGCCAGTTTCAAAAATGAAAGCGCTAACTGAAGCAAAGTATTATGGGACTTGAAGTTCAGATTGGAATATGAGAGGCTTCCTGTTACAGTTGCTGCTTCTGGATTCCATCTTCTTGGGTGTTGGTTCTTTACTGCAGGGATGGCAGCGAGGCATGTGGGAGTAGGGTAGCCACTGGGTTTGGTTTTCTGTTTTATGCTGGTTCTGGTTTTGTTCCCCCCCGCCCCCTGTATTTCACTCTGCTTCTTCTGCAAATAGGCTAGGCTAATGTAATCATGTATTGTATTATTAGATCATTTAGATTATTAGCTAAGGTAATCATGATATCTGATGTTACGTTAAACTCTTCTCTCTTTATCTCAGCCCTGAGTTGTGTGTTCTCAATTTAGCCCTTGTGCTAAACCATTACATCCTCTTGATACATCTCCTTTTTTTTTTTTTTTTTTTGTCTGCAAATACTGGTTTACATCTTTTGATCTCAGTATTTCTATTTAGATTACTGAGTTTAAAGGGCAAAAGTGGATATATTCTGAAGTTTGCAGTGCAAGTGAGTTTCTATGATAGAGCCATGTCATAGCTGTGTGTTAATTTGCAGTTCATGCACCTTGTCCTGCCAGGTATGTCAGGTAGCCTATATATAGGCTTGCTTTATGAGAAGTTGACATGAATTTATGATGAATATTGTTCCATTAATTGTGTTACCTAATTTAATACTTAAAATGCAGAATAGTTGTGCCCTACTAGCTGTTGAAATTACTGACGTGATATTGGCAATTCTGAGATCAGTAGCAGTATATTCCAAAGACGGGTTGTGAAACAAACACATTCTGTCTCTGGAATTTTGCATGCTAGCTACTGAATGAGCCAAACCTAAGCAAATAGTCAAAATGTAAACAACCTTCAGAGCTGACACTTAAACTCTTGTTTGAATTGAGAGTTTGAAGCAATTTTCTTTGCCTGACTGGTGGGAAAAAGTAGCCCTGTGGAATAAGAATTTTGGCTATAGAATGCCTGTCTTATAGAAGAGACTAAAGGAACTCAGTTTGTTCAAGAGTTCAAAGGAACTTAATACGGATTGAAAAAAAGCTTCTTCACCACAAAGGGAATTTTAAAAACAGTTTGTGAATTTTGCAGGCACAAAAGGAAAAGCTGGAAGTTGATAATGGCAGTATTTGGAACTGAAAGGGAGTGGAGGAAAGGGATGGGTCATAGGGAAGTGCTGACTAATGGTTAGCAAATACTATAAGGGATTAATAGCTGGCCTCACGTCCTAAAAGCAAAATAAACCCCATAGTATTCAAGCATAAAGTCTGGGTTGAGGGAGTCTCTAAACAGCACTATTAGAAAGTGAGGAGGGACTGTGCTGTTGTGAGCCTGATTGTAAAGATGTTCTCAACCGTTAAAAAAGGCACACAACTAACTTATGGTGCAACCTGTGTTCTGATCTCTTGTGTGAGTAGGATGTATTCATTTCTGTATTAGAGGAGCCTGATACAAGTAAACATGATTTTAAATGCTAGGAAAATATTTTATGAGTATATGTTTTTCACAAATGAAAGCCAAAAAATGAAAGTACACTTCTTCCTGCTTTGGCTGCAGCAGCACAGCCCCCTCAACTCCCCAGTGGCTGAATGCTGATTTTCATAACTAGTAGATGAAGACTGCAGCGATTCTAAATTTGGATTTGACTCCTAGATTAAGTTGATCATTTTAAGTTATTTTGGATTTATTTGGAATTCCAAGTGTCGTTATAAATATTCCACTGAAATTTAGTGAACTTGGAACCTGAAAATCCTCAGGTTGGAAACATATTTAAGTCATTTAAAAAATAATATAATAGCTATTATATGTAAGTATACTATACATTTCATTATCATAGATATAATTTTAAACTGTATGATCTAAGTAGCTTAATTTCTTTTCATGGTTTTAGAATCATAGAATTGTTTCTGTTGGAAAAGACCTCTAAGATTATCAAGTCCAACTGTCAACCTATGGCCATTAAACCGTGTCCTGAAGTGCCACGTCTACGTGTTTTTTGAACACCTCCAGGGTTGGTGACTCCACCACCTTCCTGGGCAGCCTGTTCCAATGCCTGACCACCCTTTCAGTAAAGAAATTTTTCCTAATATCCAATCTAAACCTTCCCTGGTGAATTTTCAGGCCATTTCCTCTTGTTTTATCACTTGATAGAACTCACTGCAACTTCCTTTCACGTAGCTTTAGAGTGCAGTAAGATCTTCCCTCAGCCTCCTCTTCTCCAGACTACTTAACCCCAGTTTCTCAGCCACTCATAAGACTTGTTCTCCAGACCCTTCACCAGCTTTGTTGCCCTTCTCTGGATATGCTCCAGCAACCCAATATTGCAATGCAGCCTTGCCAGTGCCAATTACAGGGCACAATTACTTCTCTATCCCTGTTGGCCCCACTATTCCTGGTACAGACCAGGGAGCTGTTGACCATCTTGGCCACCTGACCATGCTGCTGGCTCACGTTCAGATAGCTGTAAACCAGCAGAGTCTGTGCTATTGCATGGGGTTGTTGTAATCAAAGTGCAGAACCTGGCACTTGGCTCTGTTGAACCTCGTACAACTGACCTCAATCCATTGATCCAGCCTGTCCCAGTCCCTCTGCAGAGACTTCCTACCTTTGACCAGATCAAAACTCCCACCCAATTTGGTGCTATCTGCAAACTTACTCGATCCACTGAACCAGATCAGGTTATTGATAAAGATATTAAAGAGAATTGGCCCTAAAACAGAGTCCTGGGAACACCACTAGACACTGTCTGCCAACTGGATTTCACTCTGTGCACTACCACTCTTTGGGCCCAACCATCCAGCCAGTGAAACGTCCACTCATCCAAGCCATGTGCAGCTGATTTCTGCAGGAGGATGCTGTGGGAGGCAGCATCAAAGGCTTTAGTAAAGTCTGGGTAAACAACATCCACAGCCTTTCCCTCATCCACTAAGCGGGTCACCTTGTCATAAAAGGGAGATCAGGTTCTTCAAGCAGGACCTGCCCTTCATGAACCCATGCTGACTGGTCCTGATCATCTGGTTGCTCTGTACATGTTGTGTAATGGCACTCAAGATGATCTGCTGTATGACCTTCCCTGGCAACAAAGTCTAACTGGCAGGTCTGTAGTTCCAAAGGTCATTGTTGTGAATGGTCATTGCATTTTACAGAATCACAGAAATACTCAGGTTGGAAAAGACCCTTGGGATCACTGAGTCCAGCCGATAACCCTACTCTACAAGGTTCACCCCTAAACCATATTCCCAAGCACCACATCTAAACGATCTTTAGACACATCCAGGGTTGGTGACTCAACCACCTCCCTAGGCAGCCTATTCCAATACCTGACCTCTCTTTCCGTGAAAAAAATTTTCCTAATGTCCAGTCTAAACCTACCCAGTCACAGCTTGAGGCCGTTCACTCTTGTTCTATCACTTATTACCTGTGAGAAGAGATCAGAACCAGCCTCTCCACAACATCCTTTCAGGTAGTTGTAGTGAGCGATAAGGTCTCTACAATCGAAGATTCACCAATCTTCAGTCAACTGGGACCTCCCTAGTTAGCCAGGACTGCTGGTAAATGATGGAAAATGGCTTGGTGAGTATTTCTGCCAGTTCTGACTGTCCCCATAGACTTATGTATGTGTAAGTGATGCAGCAGGTCACCAACCATCTCCCCTTGGATTATGGGGCCTTCCTTCTGCTCCTTATCTTCCAGCTCAGGGGGCTGGGTATCCAGTGAACAACTCATCTTGTTGCTAAACACTGAGGCAAAGAAGGTATTAAGTGCCTCAGCCTTTTCCTTGTCGTGACCACTTGTGCCCCTCTGGATCCAACAAAGGACAGATTCTCCTTAGTCCTTCTTTTGTTGCCAGTATATTTGTAGAAGGATTTCCTCTTCTCTTTAACAGCTGAAGCCAGATTAATTTCCAGTTGGGCTTTTGCTCTGTATTGTCTTTGCCACTCAGTGTTGAATGGGTAAATAAAAAAACTACTTCTGAAAGCATAGCCTTTAGACAATGTGGTGTATCTGGGTGCTGAGAAATCTCTTGCTTCTGGTATATTGCAGCTTGGGAAACAAGTCTCCAGGGGGTTGAAGTGCAGGGGATCAAAAAAGAATAATCTGCTGGCAAAAAAAAAACAAACAAAAAACCACAACAACAGAAAAACAAAACCATATGCAAGATTGCTTAGAGTTGACTGAGCAGGTAGTTCACAAGTACTGACTTGGTCAACAACTTGCTGTTGGAAGAGTTTCTTCTTTGTTTTACATGGCAATCCAGAAAGTCTTCAGGGACAAGAATAATTTTTTCCAACCTCAGCAGCACATAGCATTTTTCTGAACTGTAAAAGCAAAAATCTCTTGCTAAGATATGGTCATAAAGGAGGAGTCAAAAAGGGGTGAAAGCCCCCTGTAATACAGGAAATGAAAATGAAAACAGGACAACAACCAAACAAAAATCCAAACAAAACAGCCATGAAAATATAGAGTAGGAAAATAGGGGAGCTGTTTTCTTACTAAGCTGCAATCTCAAATGAGGGAAAAGATACTCCATAAGGCTATTTCACAGTATCACAGTACATTAGAGGTTGGAAGGGACTTCCAGAGATCATGGGGCACAACCCCTCTGCCGAAGCAGGATTACCTGGGGTAGTCCGCACAGGAATGCATCCAGACGGGGTTTGAATGTGTCCAGAGAAGGAGACTCCACAACCTCGCTGGGGAGCCTGTTCCAGTGCTCCATCATCCTCACTGTAAAGAAGTTTTTCCTCATGTTGAGGTGAAATCTTCTATGTTCAAGTTTGTACCTGTCGTTCCTTGTCTTATTGCACACCATTGAACAGAGATTGGCCCCCTCCACTTGACACCCACCCCTCAGATATTTATACACATTAATGAGATCCCCTCTCAGCCTTCTCAAGACTAAACAGACCCAGGGATCTCAGTCTCTCTTCATAGGGGAGGTGCTCAAATCCCATAATTATCCTCATGGCTCTGCATTGGATTGTCTCCAGCAGGTCTCTGTCTCTCCTGAACTGGGGAGCCCAAAACTGGACACAGTATTCCAGGTGTGGTCTCAGCAGGGCAGAGTAGATGGGGATAAGAACTTCCCTAGACCTGCTGGACACACCGGTCTTGATGCATCCCAGGATCCCATTGGCTCTCTTGGCCACAGAGCACATTGTTGTTCCATGGAGAACTTGCTGTCCACTAGGACCCCAAGGTCTTTCTCTGTGGAGCTGCTTTCCAGCAGGGCAGCCCCTAACCTGTCCTGGTGCCTGTTGTTATTCCTCCCCAGACACAGGACCCTGCACTTGTCCTTACTGAACTTCATGTGGTTTGCCTGAACCCAGCTCTCCAGCCTGATGGGGTGTCAGTCACCCCTCCACCCCCCGAACCCCAGTTTTGTATCGTCAGCGAATTTGCTGAGGGTACACTTAATCCTCTCATCGAGGTCATTGATAAAATTATTGAACAAAACTGAACTGATTAAAGCCGAGAACATCTAAATAGCTGTTTAATTTAAGGTGTGAAGTGTCAGTTCTGAAGCATATATTAAACATACTTGTCATTATTGGTGATTTTAAAGGCAAGAAAAACAGATCCGTGGACCCTTTGTAGAAGAAAGCTATGTGTTCGTTTCCACTAAGTCCTACCTAATGGTTTCTTAAGAGTCAGCTCATCCTGTCAAAGCCAGCTGGGAGTAATCATTGTCTGAACATTAAAGCAACCAGTTTGAACTGCCCTCTGAGACTTCCTACTTAAAGCAATAAGGAAACAACCTAAAGAATCTTTTTATCTGAATATTTTGTTTTCCTTGGTGGCGGTTTGCCTCAGGGTTATTCAACAGGATTGCTAGAATCCCCCTCTAGATACTAAGGCAGATGGCTATAGCAGCTTTTATTGCAGCATGCTTAGGCAAGTGTCTGTGACTTGAAAACCTTCAGGCAACTGAAAACAGGGTCTATAGAAAGGGGTGTAAATTTGCCTGGCTCCTGTTCATGCAAAAGAGGCGTTTGATTTCTTTCTTATTTTTTGTCTCCTTTTAAAAACAGGAGTTAACTGTTGAGAGAGAAACGCGATAGAATCTCAGAGTTAAAAGGACAAGAAAGTGATAAGGGATTCTATGGCCTGTCACTTCTGAAAATCATCTGTCCTTCCCAGAATATGGAAGTGTTCATGTAACCTTGTCCTTAGTGTAACAGAGGATGAAATTGCTACATCTTGAGAAAGTCTTCTCTGTGTTTGCTAAGGAGAAGCATAGGAGGGTATCTGTAGACTTAAATGAATCCAGTAATTTCACTTGAAATAGCAACAGAGACAGTTCTTCCTTTAGATTTGCCCTCCTTAGTGATACATCTTTCTCTCTTTCATTAACAATTAAGGAGAGAAAATAATGGATTTTGAGTTTGCTGAGTGACCTAAACACAGGAAGCGGGGTGGAGAGAAGGCAGAGGTCCCTAAATACAGCTTCTTTTTCTGTTGTGAAACAAAGAGGGCAAATTTAGAATTAATTGAATCTGGTAATAGAGAATGTGATCACAGCATTTAGTCCTGTATGGAGTTTAGGAAAGGATTGACCTGATACCAAGGATTGTAAGAGCAAGGACTTTTCTTCTTACTGCTGTTTTGTACAGTATTCAAAGTAATGGAAAGAGCCTTAGAAGTGAAAACACCTTCATACTCCTTTGGGTTTCTGAAACCAAGTAAATAGTCTTCTTTTATTTGGCATATTCACAGTGGAGCCCAAGGAATCGTTACCCCTATTTTTCTAGATGAAATCTTTGAGTGCAGAGCAGGTGGAGAGTCAGGAGGAAAAGGAAAAATAAATGCAAAAATAAGCAGGTTATTGCTGCTTTTTTTTTTTCTATTTTTCTTTGACAAATGGCAGTTGTTTCAAGTGCATTAAATGTGGTGCTACCTTGGCAAGCTTTGAAGCATTACATCATGCCTTCATCTCCTCTCTCAGTCATGCATGTACAAGTGCCTACTGCCCACTGTCCATTTTAGCATTTTACGCTCTGAAGTGAGGACCGTTCTGTGAGTAGTTTTCTAAGAAGGGTGGTGCTCTTCTGCAACTTCAAAACAGCAATATTTTTATAACCAGTACAGTAAACATAGTATTAAGTCCTACATATATGTATTGTGCACTGTCTACATGCAGGACAGTGCTAATTAAGGCTGCCTTTGAGTACCTTAATGTCAAATAGTGTATTTTGTGTATCTATAGAAGCTCTCTGTTTCATGTATCCATGTCCACAGCTTTATGGGCCATGCTTTCAGGAATTTCTGGTAGCTCTTAGCAGCTTACAAGCTGCAGCCACTTCAGGAATAAATTCCAGACTGTGCCTGACTCTTAATGACTCTGCAAAATCTGTTTCTGCACCAGCTGAACTTTTGTCAAAGATTTTATGGCATTTAAGTTCCTCTTACAGTTTTGTTCTAGTTTAGATTCAAACCATTCATTTGCTGAATGAATTTCTCCTACTTAAGACTAATTATGTAGTATAACATAAATGGTTTTATTTCATAATTCGATTAAGGGGCTGGAGCTCTGATAATATCTTCTCCCATCTTGTCAACAAGATGTTTGTACTCACCTCATATTTTGCTTGTGTTCTGTCTCAAAGTTAATGAAGTCACAGCTGTGGCACAACACACAATTGCACTCTGAACAATTTTAAGTTGATGTTAAGGTGTGAAAGCAGGACAGAACTGGCTGTTGTCATATCACCAGTATGCCCTCTGTCATTGTAGCCTGGTGGTATGGTTTGGTGAAGATGTCATCAGTAGCATAAGGAGTATTCCAACACAAGCTTTGTTTAGTTAAAACTGTGCTTTAGCTTTGCATGAAGGCCTGTCAAGAAGAGGAAAGACTACAGAAACTTTTAAAATAAAACCTTATTTTGTATTGCATCAGCATTCAGAAACTTTCAATGTATTTCTGGTTTTCTGAGGTAAGTAGGCTGTGCCTGGAGGCATTACTGTCCTCAAGAGGCAGTCTGTGCTATGAATTTTAGGGCTTTTTTTTTGACATTTTGGGGAAAGTTACAAATTTTACTGTTGTGTGCTCTTTTATATATGAGGCTGTTCCAGTCCTTGAAACCTGAGGAAATATTGCAATATGGAGAGGACAAGTGGGAACACAGTGCTTTCTGAAGCAGTGGGTGGAATATCATCTCTCAGCAGATGAGATTTTCATTGTTGTGTGACCAACAGCTTTTCTTGTGTTAGATTTATTATTTACAAAGACAGTTGGAAAGTTCTTAAAGGATGCTGGGCCATTTGAAGTGTGTGCCCATGTATAATAGTGGTACAAATTTAGGGAAGTGTTGATGGAGGACTGGATTTGGCATAGAGATAATTTGTGACAGAGCTGTCTTGTTTCCCATTCAGGCTTTTCTCTTTACTGTTGCTGCTTGGAATCCAAATTTGTGTCATCTCAAACATCGTATTGATACTGTTTAAGATATAAACATGTAATTTTGTTGCACCATTTGCAAAGAAATGTGCTTCACTTTTAAGTCCGTAACTCCTAATTAAAAATGAGCCCATATAGCTGAAGACTCAGCTGCATGTTTTGATCTTTTCCAATCTTTGAATTCCCCTGAACAGCATAGAAAAGTGCACAAAGAATATCACAGCTCCTACCCTCAGGCAGAGCTGAATCCACTCCATTGTGTGTAGTACCCGAAGAACATCATCAGCGGTAACATAGACATCTCTGCATGCTGTACTCCAGTTTTGGGGATCAGAGTAGTTTATGCTGACCTCTTCAGAGACCTACTTGGAAGAATGACATGGGTTGGGGCTCTAGAAGATAAAGGGGCCAAAAAGAGCTGGTTAATATTCAAGCACCACCTCCTCCAATCTCAGTATTGGTGCATCCCCATGTGTAATAAAATCAAGTAGGAGAGGCAGGAGACCTGCATAGTAGGTTAAGGAGCTTCTGGAAAAAAACTCAGTTGGGAGAAGGAAGTCCATGCTACATGGGAAAGAGGTCTGGCCACCTGAGAGGAATATAGGAATGTTGCTAGAGTATGTAGGGATGCTACAAGGAAAGCTAAGCCCTCTATGGATTAAATCTGGTGAAGGATGTAAAAAATACCAAGAAGGGTTTCTTCAAATACGTTAACAGGAGAAGGAGCACAAGGCAGAATGTGGATCTGCTCCTGAATGAGGTGGATGGCCTGGTGACAGGATACAGGGAAGGTGGAGTTCCTGAATGCCTTCTTTTCTTCAGTCTTTAGTACTAAGTCCCTCAGGAGTCCCAGACCACCCTAGAGGTACAAGAGGAAGGCACTCTCTCTTAGTCAATGAGGACTGGGTTAGAGATAAGCTGGACCTCCACAAATCCATGGGATACACCCACAAGTGCTGAAGTAACTGGCTGATGTGATTGCTAAGTGACTCTGCATCATTTTTGAAAGGTCATGGAGAACAGGAGAGGTGCCTGAGGACTGGAAGGAAGCCAATGTCACTCCGAAAAGGGCAAGAAAGAGAACCCAGGAAACTACAAGCCAGTGAGCCTCAGTTTCATCTCTGGAAAGGGGATGGAACAGCTCATTCTGGATGTCATCTCTAAGCATGTGGAGACAAAGAAGATGATCAGGAGTAGCCAAAATGGATCCACAAAGGGGAAATCATGCCTAACCAATCTGATAGTCTTCTATGATGGTGTGACCAGCTGGGTAGATGAGGGGAGAACAATGGATATTTTCTGCCTTGACTTTAGCAAGGCTTTTGACACTGTCATCCAGAACATTCGCATAGGTAAGCTTAGGAAGTAGGGGTTAGATGAGTGAACAGTGAAGTAGATTGAGAACTGGCTGAATGACAGAGCACAGAAGGTTGTAATCAATGATGCAGCATCTAGTTGGAGGCCTGTGGCTAGTGGTGTTCCCTAGGGGTCAGTACTGGGGCCAGTTTCATTCAACATATTCATCAATGACCTGGATGAAGGAACAGAGTGCACTGTCAGCAGGTTTGCTGATGATACAAAACTGGGAGGAGTAGCTGACATGCCAGAAGGTTGTGCTGCAGTTCACTGAGACCTGGACAGGCTGGAGAGTTGGACAGAGGTGACCCTTATGAAGCTCAACAGGGGCAAGTGTAGAGTCTTGCACCTGGGGACTGCATGTGTCAATACAGGTTAGGGGTTGACGTGCTGCAAAGCAGCTCTGTGGAGAAAGACCTTGTAGTGTTAGTGGACAAGTGTTCTGCGGTACATTAAGAGTGTGGCCATCAGCTCAAGGAGGTTCTCCTCTCCCTATATTCTGTCCTAATGAGACCATATCTGTGGTATTGTGACCAGTTCTGGTCTCCCCAGTTTAAGAGGGACAGGAAACTTTTGGAACGGATCCAGAGGAAGGCTATGAGGATGATGAGGAGACTGAAGCATCTCTCAAGGAGAGGTTGAGAGATCTGGGGCTCTTTAGCCTGAAAAAGGGCTGAGAGGGAATCTTACAAATGCATATAAATATCTACAGGATGGAGGTCATGAGGATGGTGCTAGGCTCCTTTCAGTGGTGGCCAGGGATAGGACAAGAAACCATGGATACAAACTAGAACACGGTATGGTTCACAAACTTAGTGTAAAACTTCCTTACTTTGAGGGTGACAGAACATGAACACACTGCCCAGAGAGCTTGTGCAGATTTTCAAAACCTACCTGATGCAGGCATGCCTGCATTAGTAGCAGGACTGGACTATATGATCTCCAGAGGTGCCTTCCAACCTCTATGATTCAATGCTGAAGCTGTTTCTATCCTAAACTACTTCTTTCATCCTATTTCTAAAGCAAATGGTGGAAAATTCACCTGTGGGGTCACCTAGCCCATCTGCCATATCAGATAGATCTTGGCTTTCTAGCTATAGCCCCACTTCTTAGGAATTTGCATCCAGAACTGTTCTTTGTTGATATTGTGACTTTCAGAGCTCCCTGTGGTCAGACCTAGAATGATGGGTGGGTATCTTGCAGGTAGCCTACACTGCCTATGCACAGGACAAGTTTGTGTAAGATTTGGCAAACAGCTTTGTTTGAAGTTGACTTTATTTTTTTCTGGAGACAATTTATGGATGTTTCAAGAGCAGAAATACTCCGTTTCTCCTGGCACTGGCAAGAGAACTAACATTCAGTATCTATAAATCAAATCTTGATGTAGTAAAATATACTGGCGAAACAGCTAAAATAATTCAGCAATGTCATTTATGAGGCAACTCTTATACTGGTCATGATTCATCTGTTTTTTTAAAGTTCTTAAGTGAAAAAGAAAAAAGGAAAATATTTCAGAAAATCACATGTTTTGTGGATTGAGGCAACCAGCTGATTAGGGAGACAAAGGAAAAATGCAGTCATTTAATGCAAAACAGAATCAAAGGTGTCGTGCTTGTTAGTGGAGAAGTTCATGTTTGGGAAGTAATGAAAATTTGAGATTTCATACAAAGTTTAGAAAACAATTAGGTTGAGCTTCATTTGTACGCTTGCTTGTGTTACATAGGGACTTTTCTATCTGTCCTCAATACAAAAAGTACGCAACGCCAAGCCAACAGTTTTCATAGGTCTGTCATGATGTTGTCAGTGGTTTGTGGGTTTGTTCTGCTTTTAATTAAAAAAAGGATTTCCAGTGAATTCCTAAACCAATCCCAAAAATCTGAAAACCCAAATCCAAGTTGGTCATCTCAGTTTCATTACAGACTGGAAATAATTTCCTCACAGATATCAAAGTTGTCTACATAGCAAGGTGAGAGATTGAGAGATGCTTATGTAGATTTGTAGGGTGATACTTTTATACTGAAGAGCAACTTGCCTTTATGTGTGTTTGTGACTGTTTTGCTAAGACATCCTTTTATGAAGAATTATGTCCAAACACAAACCAAAATGGGTGTCTGTAGCCTTTTATACATGGATCAGACCTCTTCAGATTTGTTGCCATTGTAGAAATTTCATATATGTTTAATTGGTACCTAAAATTAAAATACCTTTTCACTGTCTTTTGCACTTCTTCCTAATGGCACATTTCTGTTACACATTTTAGTAATATAATCTGGCAATTTCTGACCTTATTATGTTAATAACATCCTCTCTGAAAATATCTTTTCTACCTATAGCCCCTTACAGGAAGGCCAGAAAGGGACTTTTCATGAGTGTTTAGTGATGGGGCAAGGGGGAATGGTTTTAAGCTGAGGGAGAGTAGGTTTACACTAGATCTTGGGAATAAGTTCTTCAGTGCACGAGTAGTGAAAATCTAGAGTAGGTTGCCGAGAGGGGTTGTGGATACCCTCTCCTTGGACATGTTCTAGACCAGGTTGGATGAGGCCTTGAGCAACCAAGTCTAGTTAGGAGGCCTCCCTGTCTATGCCAAGGAAGTTGGAGGAGATGATCTCTGAGGTCCTTTCCAACCTAAGCCATTCTATGATGATTCTGTGATGATAATTGTGAAAGGAAAGTTCTCATCGCCAATGATGTAAGAGATTTGCACCGTATGTGAGGTGACTTTATGCTAATAAAGGTAAAAAAGAGGAAGAAAAAAAAATCATTGTTTTATCATGATTGAGAATTCTCTTATACTGTTGAAGTCCTCAACATACCTTGAAAAGTGTGCCTACCAACATAAATACTACGGAATGTCAAACCTGCAGACTTCTAGATAAGCTTTTCTTGAAGAATTTAAGTAAGGTTTTGAGTGTCCTTTGCATGTGCTGACACGGCTTTCATAACACAGTTCATGTCTTTTCAGTGCAGCAACTGGAGTACAAATGTGAAGGTGTATCACAGTGTGCAAAGGCAGATCAGTTTTTAGGAATGGTTTTATTTTATTAGTCTATTGTAATCTAAAGATTATTTTCAATAAAAAGTAACAAATATGATATTTTTTGCCCTTGGGTCTGCTTTTCTGTTGTGCTTTAAAATATGCCAAAAGCTAATCAATGAATCAAAATCCAAATCTCGACCCCTCAGAAAAACTTCAGCAAACCAATAAGCCCAACACCCCAAAAAATCCCAAGCCCAAACAAATTCTTTAAAATTAGGGTAGAAATTTACTTTGACAAATATTCAGGCTTATGGTAGTGTTTCATGCTAATAAAGATTCCTTTCAATTAGAAATTCTGATTCTTAGTAACTGCAGAAATATACTTTGTGTACATAAAATGAGAACATTTTTCTTTCTTTAAAGTTGTTCCGCTGAATATGTGAATAATTGATATATGATTAAAACTTGACAATGTGTAGGGAGAGACAGCTTGATTCTCGCCATAACGCATAGTACTTTGAAAGTGCCTTTTGTTGGAGGGTAGGGGGTGGAATAGCTTGGAACAGTCACTCTTCTTGGTACCAGAACTGACAGAAGTTTGCTAACAAATGTTTATCATGTTCTATCTGGTTTAGATTTGTTTTTCTAAAGCCTGTTGCCATAGACCTACATTTATGGTACAGTCTAAGTTGATTTCCTTAGTTTATACAACATTTGTCCAATTTAACAAAGATTTGCTTCACACAGATATAAATGAACAATAATAGATGGGGTCAGATAGCTAGATGTTGGATTTGAGAATTTATTTTATAAAATAGAAAGTCTTAGATTCCTTGATTGCCCCAGAGATGTTGGGTATAATTCTGAGAGTATTTCACTCATTTTGTTCTGTGCACATGGTATAAAGCTGTGATTCTAGTTCATGAGTAGGGAGAATTTCAGTTTAATTCAACAGTACTGTACTAAATATGATGAGTCGTTTATAGGTTTCATTGTTTGATATAGTTTGCCTTTTTTTTTTTTTTAATTAGGTTGACAGTAATGCTTTACCAAGATATGACTTCGGTCATGGTGAAGTAGAAGATACGGAATATAAGGATTGGGAAAGCTGTCATGTAACGCAGCTACTATGGAAAAAATCGTTTAATGCAGCAAAAGATAACGAAATGAGTTATCGGTGTCTTGTTTTGTCCATTTAGACCTTTTCTGCACTGCTATTCAAAACAGGGAAAGATTTTTTTCTTAGTATGCAGCATTCCAAACGTCAGGATATGGAGCAAGTAAGATTTGCATGTAAGTAGTGTGATTTGGTGGAGGTTAAAGAGAAAGGTTTTGAGGGAAGGTGTGGGGAAAATGGATGCCTAGGTGAGGAGGCACAGAGCTGAGGGGATGGGAGGTGGGGGGGGAAGAATTTGCCTTATTGAACCAGCCTTACGATTAGTATTATTTTAATGTAATCAGTCTGCTTACTTTGAGACTTTTCTTCTGTGCTTCTGTAAGAAGACTACTGATCGGAGTTTAGTTGGTTAAGTAAGGAACATGCTGCCTTTTCTCAGGCAATACTCAGCTAGGGAAAGGTTGGAAGCTGCTGCTGCCTAAAATAGCCATCCGTACTAACAGCTCCATACGAACATTAACTATGCCTTGTGTCTTGAACAGCCTTGAGCAATTGACAATGTTGTCCTTGTGCTCAGGATTGGAGGTACTTAAAAATTGCTTCTTGATAGTCCAGTTGTCTATCCCATATTTAGATTTGTTAGGAAAAAAAAAAGTTGTTTCAGTGTGCTTCTCCAGTTGACTGCAAAAATGGCTCTGTAACACAGTGAGACAAATTTTTCCTTCTATTTCTTACTCTACAGTCAAATGGTATATAAAAACAAAGGCCGTAAAATGCGTACCTTTGGTACATATTTTATAAGTTCACAGTGCTACATGGATTTTTATAGAAATTAAATGGACATAAATGAATGTGTTACCATGGACGCAGTGGTGTTTTACCAGTTTCCACTGTTCCCAGAACTGAGCTGAGCAAATATAACAAATCAGAAAGAGAGGGGAGGGACAGCACATGCTGGTACTGTAGTTTAAACACATGGCCTGTGAAGCATTACTGTGCAGTGTTTTTACATCTCTATTATCTTCACCTGTTTTTATTGCTTTGCAAAATTGACCACCAGAAAAGTGAAAAATGTTCTCCAATATGAAGGTTTATGTGTAGTCCAATCTTTACTATGTTTTGCCCTGTTTTATAAATAAATAGGCTAAAAAGAAAATAAAGAAATCTTACTCTGTGTAGTGTGTTTCTCAGTGGAGCTGAATATTGGAAAATGTACAACCAAAGACACAGGGTGCTTAATAGTAACTGCATTAAATGAACTGTGTTGTGGAAGCTAACATGGCAGTGACACCATTTTAATTAATGCTGTAGTAACAGGAGGTTTCCTGTACACAAAGGGAAACTGACAGTATTTGCCACATGAAGACAAAGTAGAGTTTTGTTTACTGTTACATTTTTGTACAAATAACATTCCTGACTATTTTGTGACCTAGCTGCAGTGTGCATGTAACTCCTTGACCTGGAATTTGTTGTGTGCATATTTAAAGAAGGTAAAATAGACATATTTTAAACCTTTTTTTTAAAAGCCACTACTGCATACCTTCTGCCTTATAACAGAAACTCCCTTCAATGATCAGAATCTAATAAATAATTCTACGTAAGTAATTTGTTTTGGTAACTACTGCCCCATTTTGTGATATTCTGGATTTGTATCTATTCATTCTCACTTTTTTGGCATGATGAAGTAGTTATGAAATCTAGTACGGGGGGGAGGGGGGGGGAGCGATGACTACTTTTTGAACATCAGAAAATATGTTAAAACCAGTTAATAATTGGAGTCAAGATTTTTATTAGTAAGTTTGTAGGCATAGCCATTAGTTGCTTAGGGCACGGAGCAAATAATACTCTGTTCTGCTCATACAGTTTGACCTAAGATGAGGTCTTAATTTATGACCAGAGATCTTGGATGTTGTGATTATGCAAATACATAAAGTCTGAGATTCATCTCTTCTAACGTATTTGAGCTAGTTAACTTAGATTGCCTTCTTGAAAGACAATCATAGAATAGTTTGCATTGGAGGGGGACCTTTAATGGTCATGTAGTCCAACCCGCCTGCAGTGAGCAGGGACATGTTTCACTAGGTCAGATTGGTCAGAGCCTGGCTCCGTCTGACCTGAAATGTTGCCAGGGATGAAACCTCTACTACCTCTCTGGTAGTGTTTCTCCACCGTTGTAAAAGGTTTTGTCCATATACCTAGTCTAAATCTACTCTCTTTTGGTTTAAAACCATTTCTTACTGTCCTGTCACAACTAGGCCTGCTAAAATATCTGTTCCCCATCTTACTTACAGTCTTTTTTGAGTACTGAAAGGTCACATGAAGGTGTCCATACACCCTTCTTTTCTCCAGGATGAATAACCCCAGCTTTCTCAGCCTTTCTTCATAGCAGAGATATTCCCTAAGCAATGAATATGAACTCATCATGCCAAGTTCCTGGACTGTACTTGAGATTCCAGAATTTCAGAGTTTCACGTTGTTGGGAAAGTGTTGGTGGCCAGAGTAAGGGTTTGATAATCTTACAGAGTCTGATGTTTGGAGAGAATCCAAATGGTTCTTGCTTGGTGTTTAATGTAGTTGTTGTGGACAGGCTTAACTTTTTGTTGTTAAACTTTCTATGCTTAGCAGGTCATTGTTGTGAATGCATGACTCAGTTCTAACTCTCACTTTCTTTTGTTGTAGTCACATCGATCAGACAACAACATGGCAAGATCCTAGGAAGGCCATGCTTTCGCAGATGAATGTTACAGCACCCACCAGTCCTTCTGTGCAGCAGAACATCATGAACTCAGCATCTGGTAAGTAAAATTGGTATTTATGAATAAGATGATATGTATGAAGATACTGCAAGCTATTTGAGTTGTGGAGGAGGAAATACAAATTTCACAGCTGTCTTAGTTGTCCTGGATTTAAGCTTTAAATTTGTTGATGTCTGATGCATCAAGCAAGAACCTGGTATGTGAGGTAAGAGAATTTGTTTAATATTTATGATGTCAACAGAAGATTTAATGTAGTTCTTTGGTTTATGTTTTTATTTTTTCAAGTGGATTATTAAAACATTTGAAGAAGCATAACTTTTTTTTCTTAGTGTCTTCTGATTGAAAATGTAATTCAATTCATGAAGACTAGAATTTCCGCTAAGTGTCAATTTACATTAAAACTGTCGTGCTTCTGCAGTGTTCTTCTGCCTCCTCTTGCTCACTTACTAAGCTTTGTATACTCCCATTAATTTGCATTTCCTACATTTGTTAGAAACATCTCATTTTTTCCTGTTTTCCTTTAATGGATAAAGCAAACACCTGGAAATTGTTGTTTGGAGCAGAGATGTTTTGGTTTTCCTCTCATTTTCCTGTTATTTCCAAATTCCTGTATCGTGATAATTATTCCTCTAGCTGAGGAAGCCTGATACCTTTTCCTGGAATATAGGATTGTTTTTCAGCTAGCCTGGGAGGGCCTTCGTTAGACAGCAGTAAAGTGTGCTTGTTCTTGCTATAGAATCTGCTATATGTTTTAAGACTTCTCTTGTGCTAGTTTTACTGCTGTGCTCTTTGCCACCTTCTGTACGTCACTGAGGTTCATGTTTTATTTATTTTCTCACAGTCTGGTTGTATTTTGTTTATGTGTGCTGTTCTGTATTTCAGAAAGGTTATTCTCCGTTGCTGCTTTTTGTTGTCCACTTAGACAGCTTTGTTTCATTCTGTAATTCATATGCTGCAGACAATACCCAAAGATTAACAGGCATGACCAAACTATGTGTTCATGACTGAGCGTTAGGGGGGAAGCAAATCAAATACTATGCTGGCTGCACTAGGAGGCTAGATTATCCTGAAACCAATGAGAGGCCTGTTGAAGTTCAGGAAGTCATGATTCAGAGCAATTAAGATCTCTGTCTCTGATGTGAAAATATAATAACTGTGATTGTTTTTACTGTAAATATATCTTGGAAAACCTGCAGCAATAGAGACGATATTTTTGCAGGGACATTTCTGGGGGAAAAAGAAGAGGAGATAGGAAAGATTTAGTATCATAGAATGGTGTAAGTTAGAAGGGACCTTAAACATCTAGTTCCAGGCCCCCCTGCCATAGGCAGGGACACATCCTACTACACAAGGTTGCTCAAAGCCTCATCCAACATGATCTGTTCCTTTGGTCTGTTTCACCTTTTTGGCTCATCCTATGTATGCCAAAACTACATGCTTGCTTGGTGTTTGAATATTGATAGAATTCTATGTTTTAAGATAATTCCTCAAACCTTCCATTGTACCAAGAATTAATAGCAAAAAGTTTTGATTAGTGAAGTGGGATTCACTTTATGTACTTAGAAATGAAGAGTCCTTAGCTAAAAAAAAAAAAAAAGAGAGCTGGTTATTTGTAAGGGGTAAAAATCTAAGAGAGAATCAAGCAATAAGTGCATGAGGACTACCTTTAGAAGAAGATCAAAATTGGCATGTAATTGACTGATGTGTGAGCAAGTGCTCATGCAATAAATAAGAGATGTTAAAATGGGTTTTCTTATTACTTGAGAAGTTGCTTATTTGAATACGAGTTCATTGAACATTTGTTTTTCAGTTCACAGATGATACTTTATTGAATAGGAACTGAAAATCTTGTAAAATCATTTTCCCTCAGTGCTCTGAATTTGATAAAGTGCATGAAGAAATCATAACTTCTGTGTATACATTGCGTGTTTATGTAGCATTGCTTTTTTATAAGCTTAAATCAGTTGAGGTAGTGTGACTTGGAACTGGCTCTTTGGATGCACCTGCTTGCCCTTAACTTAGTTGCATTTAACCAAAGTCTGTTTTGAATTAAGTAATACTGAACCTGCATTTATTTGGATATGATTCTGTTTCTGATACCTGATTTGGCAAATCTTTATGTACTAACTTTAAATGTATATTTGTTTTGACTAAAGTCTTGTATCTGGTTCTGTTACTTTTTACTACTGAGTTTGTGGTAACTTACGCTTCCTTGGTGGCCCTGTAAAGAGTCTTTGAGACAAATGGAAAAATCAAGAAACCTACCACTTCAGCACAGTGGAGCTTAATCTGAGTGCTAACATCACAAATATAAGACTACTTAATTTTCTAATTTGGATATTCATCATCAAGCACTGGGAAATAAAGTTGAGACCTTTAAGACAGAAGTTTCCTGTTTTGAAATATTGCTGGCAATGAATCATGCCCTAGTCCTTTCAGAGTCTTTCGTGAAAGACACTGGGAGAACCTAAGTGTAAGTATTGTGACAGCTGGAGGTCACTGACTTGCAAAAAAATGTCCAAAATTCCACAAGGGAGAATGTTTTCCTTTCTATATGGTTCATTCTTGTATAGCACTCATTTAATTGTAGTGCTTAATCAGAATCTGCTGTCCTAGATTTAGTATCTTTAATTACAGACTGCTACAGGAGCTTGTGAGTAAAGCTGCTGCACTGAAATGTAAGAAGATTTTTAGGCCTGTCTTGAAAGCCATTAGAAGCTTTATCAATTCAGCCAGTTAGAATTTTAGCTATTAGCTAGAATTAAGAACAGGAAAACAAATTGAAGAAAGGAGGGAGAGAACAGAACTCTTGAGAGCTACTGAAATTGAAGATAATCCTGTTGCATTTTCTGCATAAACGGGATAAGTAGAACTCAGGGAAAATGAGAAGAAAGGAAAACTAGAAGGTGTGGCAAGGGTGGAGGCAATGATTTTGTGAACAAACTATTTTATGCTAGTTAGCATACTTCCTTTACAGGAAGTCGTCAGTATGTGAAAAGTGAGGATTTTTTTTCTACTCATTTTGGTTCTTTGATATATTTTTCGTTTCAGTCTTGTTGAGCTTAGCTTGCTACTGCATGTAACCAACTAAAATGTTTTGGGGTATATGTATGCAGAGAAACTGCTCATGCAGATGACGTTTGTTGGTTAGTCTGTGAAGTAGTGTTGCATCTTCCCATCAATAATGGAAGGAAAACAATCCTGTTACTTCTAAACGTACAACATATGTAAAAATTAGGCCTGACTGCTCTGATTTTGTGTTTCTAACCATTCTTTTCTTGATTTAAGGGGGGAAAAATAAGTAGTAATAATGGTTTGTTGTTCTTCTGAATGACCTCTCCTGTACATTTCTTACTGAGGTGAAGTTACACATTTGAAAGCAGTCAGTGCCTTTCTTCAACAATTATGCTTGATGCAATGGAGATGGGATAATAATTGTATTTACATTCTTCCATTCTTCAGATACTTTTACTTCCTGAATCATGTTTGACAACACTGCTTACTTTATCCTTTTCTGCTTGTGCATAGACATCAGATAACTAGCTTTGGAGTGGATCACCTATCTTTGTCCTCGTTTGTCTTCCCTGTTACATTGCAGTTTTGGTTTTCTGGTGAAAGTCTGTAGACCTAGTGTAATTCCATTGCCACTTGGAGTAGGGCCATAGTGCCATGTTAAATGATTGGTAGGAAAATGGACACTCATATTCATAACTCTTGAGGATTTTTTTTCCTCCTTGGGGGATGGGAGGATAAGGAGGAATATGCCAGTAACTAAAACAAGTTCTAGCTCTTAAATTCTTGTTCACTTCATTTGCAGATTTCTGCTCTGTGTAACCACTTATTCTGCTTTGTGTACAGTCAACACTACATATAAGCTGTTGGGAAACAAGTTTCTTACTATCTGGATGACAATAATGTTAATTTCCTTCTTCAACTGCAAAAAACGCCCCTTTTTTGCTAATGTCTTTTTGTAAATTTTATTGATTTCACAGAATAAAGATGGAGTTCAAGTAAATTTTGTAGACTTCGATCGTTTAAAACAGCTTTGGAATCAGAGTGATAGGGATTAAAGGGAAACATTTCAGCTTTCACAGAGAAAGATTAGGAATGTTCCTAGAGATCAGTGTATCAGGTGAAGATGATTTCTGCTCATGAAACAGATGTTCCAGTTCCTAGGTCATCTAGGTGTATTCTTTTAATATCTAGATACAGAGCAGGGAGCTGTGCTTTGCATTCAAGACTCTGCATTTCATGGTGTATGAGGAAGTAGAAATTCACAAAAAAACGGAGACATGCACGAGAGACATGCACAAAGACTTTTAAAATTACATGTTTATGTTAAGTTACAACATTGTATAAATACTTAGTTGCAGAAGTATGCCTTATCAGTAGTTCTGTAAGAATGGCTTACATTTGGAAACTGGAATCTAACTTTTTGATGACCTTATCTTTAAAAGTACCACATAAATGGTGAGCTCCCTAGAAGGGTTGTCTCTCCCTGTGCAAATATTTTGATAGAATTTTAAGCTTATGGTTGTGATTGTGTTCAGGAACAAAACAGACTTAGTAAGAGACAACGCTGCAGGTGTATATTGTTGGTGATAAGTGTTTGCAAAGGTTCAAAGGGAGACTGAAAAAATACTTCTAAGAGAGATCCTTTGGCACTGATAAGTAGACAGAATCTGGCTCATGAAATCATCTGAGTTACTTGGAGGCAAACTGTCTATTCATAGCCACCATACTTTTTGGGTCTCTATGTGTATTCAGTGCTTTATTTAAAAGTTTATAGAGTCTGACAGGCACTGAATGTGCTGCTTTCAGCAACAAGATGGATCCATCACCCTAGGCTAGGTGCCTGGGCTAAATGGTCCCAGAATGTCTGGCTTTTGTGCAACACAGGCTACAGTAACTATAGAAATTTTAGTGAGAAGGCCTGAAAAGCAGCAATATAGTTTATGTACTTTGCGGCACTTAGCTACGGTTCTGTTCCTATTAAGCTTTTTGGGGGACACAGTGACATGCAATTACAGGGAATTGTCCTAGATGCCCCGATGTTCTTAACCATGGTTTTCCATTTTTCCCTGTTACGTGTCTGTAATACAGTGTATGTCAGACTGCCAGTTACAAAAACAGACATGACAGTCTTCTGGTTTCACAACGGCTCACAAAAAAAAAAAGTACTTTTTTTGAACCACCATTTCAACATGTAGGGATGACATCAGAAACACAAGACCAGTTACTGGCCAAGGAAGAAAGTAACATCACAATTAATGCCAAAAGTTTCTAGAGAGAAAAATAATGTTTCTGCCGCCCTTGGTGGCTCTTAGCAAGGAAAACTTGCTACTATGACAAGACAGGTGAGCGGGCAGATCTTTCCTGTCCTATCCACAGCTGTGCATTTCATTTAGAAAAACGAGAGACTTGTTTAGGTGTGTCTTTAGTAAGATGGTACTCATCAGATCACTGAATGTCGTAAGCAGTATTGTTCCACCAGGTAGGTGGACTGGTCAATTCCTGGCATCCTGCTTCAAAGGCATTTTGCTCTTATTTACTACAGAAGAGCATGCTGGACCAGCGTATGCTTTACTCAGTGTTCAGCAGGACTGACACCTCAAGTCTCATTTTGTTGTTTGTCTGTTTGTTTGTTTTCTAGAGCCAGTAGAGTTTTTTGTCTTTGCAGTTCAAAAGATAATTTCTTGATGAGTTTAGTCTCAAGGGATGCAAAACTTAGAAGGACTCTGAGGAGAATGGTAGTGATAAGATCTGCCAACATGGCCAGCATGTTGGCTTAGCAGTCAAGGAACGGTTTTGACTCCTTATTGGTTTCTGTACATGGATGATGTGGGACACGTTGCTGTACTCCTGTACCCCAGGCTGGTCTTTGGGTATGGTAGCAAAGTACAGGGTTCTTTGCACTTGAGATTGCAGTTCTGCATCGAAGCCCTGTGGTTATTAGATTTTATAAAAGTTTGGGAATTTTGTAATTCTTCCTTGCTCATTCTCTTCACTAGCCTCTGATTCCACTTGTTACTTGTGTGTGGCATTTAAAGCTTGTGAGTGTTAGGAATGGGAAGAAAATATCCAGTGATTAGAACACTGGTTTTCCTCACTCTAAACCCTGTAGCTCTAATGATGTTTTGAGGTTGCTAGAGAAAAGCACAGTTTTCTGAGCCAAAATGAAAAAGTTTAAATTGGAAAGGTAGTTTGCAGATCATCAGAAGCTATAGTAAGAAATTCTTGACCTGGCTTTATGACTTTGGATATTATCATAATGCAATTAAATGATTATTTTACTCTTTTTGACATTTTCCCAATAACATGTTTTGAGATTAAGGAAACAAATCTTCTGCCCCCTCCACCCTCACCCCAGCCTTAGGCAAAGAATTCTTCAACAGGAGTACAACTTCAGGATAAAATCACAGGCAGAGCTAATGTAGTTTGAGTGTGGCTACAGTAGGTACTTCAGGCGTGTACCAGATACATACACATGTTTTTGTGTGTATATCTGACTCTTGTGAAATTACGATGTTAGTTCATACTTAACGTATCTTACATTATACAGAACAGTCTGTTAGTCCAATTCTAACCAGCCAGATGGCTTTTGCTAATGTATTATGATACTACACTGAGGAAGAGTGGAAGGAGAGATTGAAATATAATGGCTTCCTGCAGCAGTTCTTATTCTAATTTCTTTTACATTCTTAACATTTGTAATTGATCTTTTGCTATATCATCTTTCAATTGTACTTAAAGAAATACAGACAAGATCTTCTATATTGAATATAGGTACTTTTAAAAGCCCATACATGAGTATAAAAATGCATGCATTTGTAAAGCACCTGACAGATGAGATTAATGTAACTTAAAAAATAGTTTTCAATCTAAGCAAAATACAGAGGTGGGAATAAGTGGTTTATGAACTGTATATTGATGAAAGGTGGTTTTCTCAAAAGCTGCTATTTGGAACATAAGGAAAACGCACCTCGACTCTGTGTTCAGACATTAACTATGGAATCCAGACCACCATCACCTAACTCCTTTTTATCAGTTCCTAAATGTGGATTTCCTTGCTTACGCCTTCCTGCTCATAGAGGCGTAGCACTGCTGTTTGTAGAACTGTGTCTTTATGTCTGCTCGTGGTGTTTTCTTAGCTTTGCTTTTTTTGTTGCTTGTTTGCCTCCTGTTCTTCAGGTTTGTGTTTTTGCTTGCTTAAGCCTTTAACATTTTCACAGAAAGTTATAAGGTACAGGGAAAATGAGATTTTTTTGGTTCTTTTAATTGTTTGTGAAAGACAGAAGAATATTTCAGCATCTCATCAGTATTACCTCCTTGATGCTGCTGGTCCTTAATCGCTACATG
The DNA here is from genome assembly GCF_027791375.1 of Indicator indicator. Taxonomy (NCBI): domain Eukaryota; kingdom Metazoa; phylum Chordata; class Aves; order Piciformes; family Indicatoridae; genus Indicator; species Indicator indicator. Next base: position 15,160,676 of record NC_072010.1, read on the forward strand.
AACTTGCCCATGAGAGATAGAGTATCTCTGTGCTTGTTCTTTTTCCTGGTGCTCATGTTGGTTTCATTCTGGCAGGCTTGACTTATTGCTGGTTTTGTGTAATAATGCCATAACAAAATGGAGTGTCGAAAGCATATGAAAGGATTGAAAAGAAGTTATAAAATTCAACTCCAAATCCTAAATAAAAACTATAGAAATGTTTTCTGTTCTTTGATTTCATACCCACCATTTCTTTGCCCTTATCCCAGAAATGTTAGACACGAGCTTGAAACTTCTCTGTTTCATGTACTGTTATATATGTAAAATGTTGGAACTTTTTTAGATCCATTTCAGCTGGAGCAAACAAGAGCCCGCCATCAACTCCTTCCTTCTATATTGCAGGCCCACTCCCCGATGGATGGGAACAAGCTATGACCCAGGATGGAGAAATTTACTACATAAACCATAAGAACAAGACCACATCTTGGCTAGACCCAAGGCTTGACCCACGCTTTGGTAAAAGTTCATATCACTCAGCTTTAATTTTGCAGTCATATTTTGAACACCTTTTATAATACAATTAAAATAAATTTTAATTTGAATTATAGAGACTTTACATAAATCAATATTTTAAAACAAAAGTAAAAAGTAAATAAATAAAGGATTAGCATATGTCCTTGAACAGTGTTTGTCTCCATACAGCTCCCAAACTTGGTGGCATTTAGGAATTACCTAGAGACAGTTTCAGCCAAGCTCACTCTTCCCTTTAAAATTGCAAAACTTGAACACTGAAGATTTTTTAATTCCCAAACAAATACTTATTTTCCTTTGCGCTGTCTTAAAGAGGACATTGTCAAATAATAACATTTTATGCTGCTTAAATACACTTGAAATATACCAGCTTATAACTCCAGCTTGTCACAGTGATGATCATGACAAAACTTCTTGTTTTAAACACGGAGAGAATTTATTTGTTCTGTTTCCGCTTTCATAATCTTTTTGATGTTTTTGATCTATATATGAAAATCAGAGTTGCATTAATTACTGTGAATAGGAATAGCATATAATAACAACAGCTTCTGAACTAGTTTTTAGATCAACCAAGTGATTTTTCTGATGTGTTAAAGGAGGTATTACAACTTCGGTTTTTGTATATAGCATACCCTGTGTGGGTAAGCTTTATTAGATGTATTAATTTGCCCTGGATTTGTTTTCCCAACAACTTACTATTTTCAGCTCTTTTAGATTTTAGTTATTTTTCCAGAGCCATGGAAAAAACAGTAGGGGTAAAAAAAAAAAGAAGAGATCGTTGTGGTTTTCAGGCTTTACTTTTGGACTCGATGCAGCTAAATGAAAACAGTGTGCAGATCACTGAGTAGGTCAGGCTGAGGGGATACAAAGCCTTTGAAGCTTTACAGGGGTTGACCTAACAACAACTGTGGGCCCCTTTTGGGAAAGGCATTAACTCCATGAATGCCATATAAACACAGAGCTACAAAACTCAACAGTGCTGTTCTGTTTTGTTTTTCTGAAATGGCTGTTAGAAATTTCAGCCTTCTTGTTTTGTAGACTTGAGTGCTTACTTTAAACATCCGTTTGCTCTTCTGGATCACACCAGATTGTCACACTTTGTTTATAAACCACTCACCAGTTTGTAGACAGGTTGAACCATTGTGCAACCTGAGCCCAAAGGTGGGGCGTGTATTGAAGGTTGTCAGCTTTGGCAAATGTCCATGCTGGCTTTAACACCGGCCAGAGTTGCAGACCTGTTTGCGTGTTGCAGGAGTGTGTGGGTAGGTAATTTGCAGCTTCACAATTACTTAATATGTGAATAAGGCTTAAAAGGAACTAGTCATTTTGAAAATCAGTGTTGTTTTTTCACTTAAAAGAAGCAGGACAATTATATTTACTTAAGTAATCTTGCGGGGTATGTATTTTTCTTTTCTTTGTGTTACTTTATAGTTTCCAATGATGAGCTGACGTTAAGAAGGAGTGTGAAAAAGTCTTTAAATGACAGACATGAATCTTGTTTCTCAGAACTATTTTGTACTCCTGTAAATAGTATAATCTAATTGTAAGGGCAAAAGCTACTTGTCTGTACTGGAACCTCATCAAATGTTAAGTCCATGCAGTTAAACTGAAAGAAGTTAGAAATTTCCAAAAGACTGCATAAGGATTTCTTGCTGCATAACTTCCCTTTTTGGGCCCACTGCGTATGTGTATCCCAGACAGGCTTGAGTACATGCCAAGGCTCTTTATTTTGTGGTTGGACTTTTAATCTGTTCCAGACCTTTTCAGTCAAAGAGCTCAAGTGTAACTGAAAGGGGCAGGAAAGAAGAAAAAAAGAAAGAAAAAGAAAGGGAAAAAACCCATGTGGACTCTTCTGATCTAGAGTGATGGCAAATAGAGACAAGCTGCTAGCTGCTGTTGAGCTTGAAGGAGTTTTAAAATCTCAAGTTGTTACACACTGTATCATGGTTTATATTTTTATCATTTCAGCCAAGAAAATACAAAGCCTTATTCCTTTTGCTTTCTCACTTGTGACCTCCTTAAGTCACACTAGTAAAGAGGAAAAAAAAAATTCTGTTTGACAGCTAACTTACTGAGCCTTGCATTTATTTATTACATGGAGATCCTCAACAAGTATGTGCTGTGACTGTAAACAGTGTGTGAATGACTCAAAAGTTTACCTTTCTGTGCTTAATATAGGTTGAAAACCCTGTTGTTTTTTTTCCCTCTGAGGATCACCATACTCTGTCCTATCTCTGTTTGAATATAAGAGTTGGGTTTTCGCTATTTTTCAACTACTAATGCTTTGAGAAGCAATCCCAGGTGAATTTATCTTTGTCTGTTAAAGCTTTTGATTATTACAGTAATGCTAACATTGATTGAAGGAGAAATTAATTTCTTGCTTGAAATTGCCACTTTCACCAATCTGAAGAACCATTGAAAACAGTAAAGCTATTGAATGGTATGTGCAAACATACTCTTCTGTTCCAGTATTCAGAAAAAGGTTTCAAGACTCTTTACCCTTATTGCTTCTGAATTCCCAGCTTCCAGGGAGACAGCTGTTATGTCTCTGTATGCTCCTTACCAGATGGAAACTTTGCATTCATCTTTTTTTTTTTTTTCTCAAGTAGGTGTGCATATACTTTGTTTGTTTGTTTTAAATTATGCTGGGAATTTTCCATTAATGTGGCTAGAAAGAGGAGAGGAAGGAGGATCACTTTGAAGAAATTGGTTTAGGTGGATACTTGCTTGGTATGGGGAATCTGGGTATTGTATTTGTGCTTTTAAATAGAAAATAAAAAGGATGCAGTTAATATGGATTCTTTATTGCAGCAGTTTTTTAAGACTGCATCAGATAGGAGTCCCTGTCCAATTACCTGGCTGTGGACTATGCTGGGTCTAAAACCTGAATGCTCCAAGTTGAAGATAAGACCTTTGTGCAGAAGTCAGATTTAACATCTTTAAAGTGGGTTTGAGCTCCTCAGCTATTCCAATTAAACATCAGTGAAGTCTCAGATATTGATCCTCCAAGTCTATGTATTTGATTTTGGAATAGATTTGTGCTAGGAAAATTCATAAACTTTAAAATCCTTCTAGGAAAGAAGTATGGAAGGAGAGTTTTCTTATGCTAAGCACAGGCAATCATAAATGATGCGATGGGATCAAAGGAATGGGAATGGGGTGGGGGTCCTTAGGCTGATGTCAGCAGGATTCTTGCCTTCTGGAGCATCTGGTACAAACATGCTATCCTACCTTCCATGTACTAAGGGGCTTCAAATGACATAGGAGGTTTGGGTTTTTTTAAAGAAGGCTGTTTATTTCTTTAATTGAATTGTCAAGCTGAGCATGTGTTTTGGACTGTTGTTTTTTAGTAGCTTCTGCTATTGTCCATTGGTCATTCTTTACAGATCCTGCTGTTTAGATTAAGTCTTCCAGATAATGTAGTACGTTTTCATGATAGTCAAAAACGTCTGGGTAGGAAGCAGGTCAGCTATGCATTCTGAGTGGCTGGAGTTGCTGAAGTAGAATAACATCTGATTTTTCTATAAAATTAAATTTCCTAGAACCAGTTGAAGTTTGGAATCACTCAACTTTCCTGCTGAAGTTTCCAAAAATCAACTTTTGTATTAAATACTATCAAAAGGATTTAAAATGTTTAAGTTTTCACATGCTAGGACTTGGGTTTGAGATGCAATTTAAAATAATTTGTCTTTTGAGGATACTTAATTTATTAAATTTGAAGGTGGGAGAGTGCACTTGAGGTGGGAAAATACCAGAAAGTGGCAGCTGATTTCTGTGTCTCTGTTGGGTTAGTATAAGTCTTGTGTTTATGTAGTAGTACTTCATTAGAGTAGTCAGGCAAGTCTGTCTGAAGGAGTAAAGCAAGGTACTGTTTCAATTTTCATGTTACTTTATTCCAGATTTTCATTTTACAGGTTTGTTACTAGTGATCATACCAGTTTTACACATGCCTAGTTTTTTTTTTTATTTCTGTTGCTTCAAATGTGGGAGCTACCATATGGGGTATGAAGCAAAAGATGAGACCTCTGCTTGAAATCATTGCCATGACTTTATTTTTATAACTCCCACATAGAGATTATGTTAATGTTTTCCACTTAGAGATTATGTTAATGACTTTTGAAGTTCTGTGTAAATTTTGGATGAGGGGGAAGGCAAGGCAAGACAGTGTTCAATATAGTTTTGGAAATTGCCATAAGGGCATTGTGTACAGTAGCTGCCTGAACTACACAAGTAGGAAAAGTAATAAAAGCGATGGTAACAACAGAGTATAGAGAATGTGCACCAGGATTTTCTGCCCCCTCCCTCCCCCCACCCCATTTTTTTTGTAATGTAAGAATATTATACCTTTGAAACTTTTTTTTTTAATGTAAGAATATTATACCTTTGAGACTTGTTCAGAAATACCAAAGTAAAATGCAACTGTAGATTCACTGAAATGTTTATCACCCAACCCACTAAACAAATGCAAACAAAACAAACCCAAAACTCAAATCACACAACAAACTTGGAGCAGCTGTTAGTTTTTAAGTACTGGAAAAGGAAGTATTCCATAGTATTGTTTTCATAGTCCTTACCTGTCTAACATTTCATTTAATACGCATTTCTTCAAATTAGGTTATAGGAGCCTTTCCAGAGGCACATTTGTGGACAAGGTAGAACAAGGGGGTTTGGCCTTTGTCTAGCCAAAAATAAAGCCCAGACCTCATGTCTGGTCACAGTGGCATTTCAGATTTTTTAAGTTCCAAAACAGACCTACATTTCTGCACAAAAGTAGAGCATGAGCCACAACTGGTTTTCATCTGCAAATGCAATTACAGAATCATAGAATTGTCTTAACTGGAAAAGACCTGTAAGGTCAAGTCCAGCCATTAGGCTAACACAACCATGGCCACTAAAATATGTCCTGAAGTGCCATAGCTACATGGTTTTTTTAATACCTCCAGGGATGGTGACTTTACCCCTTCCCTGGGCAGCCTATTCCAATCTACGACCACCCTTTCAGTAAATAAATTTTTCCTAATATCCAGTTTAAACCATCCCTGGTGCAATTTCAGGGCATTTTCTCTTGTTCTGTCTCTTGACAGAACTCACTACAACCTCCTTTCAGGTAGCTGTAGAGACCAATTAGTTCTCCCCTCAGCGTCCTCCAGACTGAGCAATCCCAGTTCCCTCAGCAACTCCTCATAAGACTTCTCCAGACCCTTCACCAGCTTTGTTGTCCTTCTCCAGACAAACTGCAGCAACCCAATGTCCTTCTTTCAGTGAGGAGCCCAAAATTGGGCACAGTATTCGAGGTGTGGCCTCATCAGTGCCGAGTACAGTGGCATGATTACTTCCCTACTCCTGCTGGCCATGCTATTCCTGATTCAGGCCAGGATGCTGTTGGCCTTCTTGGCCACCTGAGCACACTGCTGGCTCATGTTCAGCCAGCTCTCAACCAGCACCTCCAGGTCATTTTTTGTTGGGCAACTTTATAGCCACTCTTCAGCAAGCCTGTAGTATTGTATGGGGTTGTTGTGACCCAAGTGCAGAACTGGGCACCTGGCCTTGTTAAAACACTTACAACTGACCTCAGCCCATTGCTCCAGCCTATGCAGATCCCTCTGCTGTCTACTTTATATATGCTAAGGGGGAAATTGCATACTAATGAAAAGGGGGAAAAAACCCCTCACTGTTATTAAGGATTTTTCAGGGCCATAGGTACATACAAGTTTATACCTGGTTTGGGTTTGGTTTTGTTTTCAGAATAATGTAATCCTGTTTGAGAAAGATTTGTTTGTATCTTTATGCCAGTAAATATAATGCGTACTTCCAGTGACAGGAAAGGAAACTACACTCCTGATAGGGCCTTTTTATTCCACCATCTCATTCTAACACTACAATTTGCAGATCTGCATTGAAAAGTGAGATGCACCATTCCAAACGCTCATTAATTATATGTAACCTAAATACGTATAGATACACACAAAATAATTATATAATCATACATAGTCTAAAATTCAAAGAAGCATTGGCTTCTTTCCTCCTTGAATTTAGTCATGTCAAAATACAATTTCAATTTCTTATATACAGAAAGCAATTTTGCCTCATTGCCTTTTTTCTTATTGTCAATTCTATTTTTTTTTTCTTTTTAATTATGGTAGTTACTGGGTTTTGTGATTCCTGGTGTCCCTCAGGGGTCAGTACTGGGACCAGTGCTGTTTAGCGTCTTTGTCAGCGATGTGGACAGTGGGACTGAGTGCACCCTCAGCAGATTTGCAGAGGACACTGAGCTAGTTGATAGACTGGAGGGAAGGGATGACATCCAGAGGGACTTGAACAGGCTTGAAAGGTGGGCCCAAGCCAACCTCATGAAGTTCAACAAGGCAAAGTATGAGT